>NC_136502.1:11888384-12303384 GCF_053919585.1 Euprymna scolopes | reverse complement strand
AGTATCATTATTGTTATTATTATTATTATTAGTAGTAGTAGTAGTAGTAGTAGTAGTAGTCGTAGTACAGGGTGATTTTTAGAAGCGGCAAATTTTAAATTGACAAATCTATTTTCTTTAATTGCAGATTTAGCAACTATCGGTTATTTTGAGTTCAGCTTGGTTTGGCAATTCATCATAAAGAGACTGAAATCCGAGCAGTGTTTGCAAATTGCAAATGATACAATCAATTTACTGAAAGAAACATTTGATGATTCACAAAATTAACCTGTCAATTGGCCATCTTGTTCAGGCGATTTAACTCTATTCGATTATTTTCTTTGGGAATATGTAAAGTTCCATGCTTATGCTAAACCAGACACAAGAGACCACTTAAAAAACAGAATTCGACACACTATTGCTGAAATACAACTTAATATAATGTGCAGAGTTTGTGAAAATTGGAGCTCTAGATTGCGTAATATACGTGGAATTCATGGGGGCTATATGCCCGGAATTGTATTTAAATTATAAATGCCAAAAATTCATATCTGGAATAAAACAATATTTTTATAATAAAAATATTTTTCTGTGATTTATTTTAATTTAAAGTTCGCCGCCTTTAAAAAAAACAAAGCACCCTATAGTAGTAGTTGTATTAGCAAATATGTGCTTCCTCCAGTTCCATATATTTGCTAGTCTGAAAAGATAGTGTTAAGATAAACAAGCGAACACATACTGCACTATTTTCCCCAAAAGAGGAGGTAATGCTTGGGAGAAAGATATTATGATCACAGAACAAATGTTTATTCTCCTCCTCTCAAAAAACACAAAAAAAAGAGGGGGAGGGAGATAATACTTGGGAGGATGTTATCATAACAAACAAACATATACTACACCACCCCCTCACAAAAGAAGAGAATGGTATTATAACAATGGATATATATTACACTAAACAAAATAGATATTATAATGTTGCTTCCTAAAAAAAAAAGAAGGTTGACAACAAACAGATACTACACTATTCTCTCCTCATGAATTGAGTATTAAAAGTTAGTTTTAAAAAAGTATGTTTTCGGCTTCAGGCAGACAGATACCAAATCTCCATTGTAATAGATTGTACGAACTATGTTTGCTTAAGTTTACCAAGTGGTACTTGTTATTTTATAAAACATTTGCAGGCCGCGCGGCGTTGCCCGGTCGTAAAATACATATAAATATATTTTAATTTATGCAGATTTCGTATTTATTATTACAGAGCCAATTCTCTATTGATTATTGTCCAATATAAAGTAAAGATTTCAAAACTTATAATAAAAAATACGACTTCTATACGCTGGAATCAAAACCAGGTTTAGTGTTCCAACCTTAGTCATTATTTATCTCTCCAGCATCATTACCGACTGAGCTACCGATATATGGATATGATAGGTTAAAAATTAAGCGATTTGGAGCTATGAATGTTTAATGTTGCGCATGTGCAAAAATAACAGCAGGAGTAATGTTTTATTCAATTTACCCTGCCAAGATTAACTGCTTGTTTTCAATTTTGACCTCTTAGCAGCAATTTTCTATTGGCTAAAAAGCAAATCGAAATACCCTATAGAGCAAATATTCAGAGAGGAGTTTGGTAAAGACTTTTCACACATGCATCGACAAGGTCACTTATATATATATATATATATATATATATATATATATATATATATATGTATATGAGCAAACAGTTAATAAAGCATGTTAAAAAACACTTTGAAAAAGAGTTAAAAACATATTTAATCTGAAAAGGAAACGCTTGATAAGTGAATAGTCCTTAATCCGTGGAGTTTCGAAGAAATACTTTCCTTTTCATCAGAGGGGAGGAATTAGCAAAATGCGGGATCGGATTTTGCATACATAAGTATTTGATGAAACTACAAGTAAGTCAAAGATCTTACTTGATAACAAAAAATTGAAGCAGAGGGAATATGGTGAAGAAAAAGGTGATTACATGTGAATGGATAGTCTGGTGAAAGATAAATAATCCAATGACGGTAAAATCCAAATGTAAAACTTCAAGAAAGTTAATTGAATTTCCATTTGCACAAGTAAAATCCAAGGAAATCCCGTAATTGGAAGATGGTCCAAAATATCAAAGACCAAAATCCATGGATTAATTCACAAATATGTACAAGGGAAAAGGGGAAAAATTCCAATAATATTAATAAAAGAAAAATAAGATATGCTCTCCAAACTGTTGCCAATGCATAAATATAAATATATATATAATATAAAAACAATATATATATAAATACTAATTTTTATTTTATATATATATCCATGGATTAAGGAAATTTAAAGAACCTTTTCTATATATTCCTTTGTCAAGCAATAAATTCTTAAATCGAATATATGCCTCTATATGTTGTTTTTTCAGAATTTAAAATTAAACCACGAAACTTTGTATATATATATATATATATATATATATATATATATATATATATATATATAGTAATAGTATTTTTTGGCTTTCTGGAAGGGAGATGGTTCAGAAAAGATAGAGTTGTCAATCAAATTACAGATACATTTCTGCAATTTATCAAAATCCTTCAAATCGGATGGATTTTCTCCAGCCCAAATATGGCAACAATACTTCATACAAGATAGTAGATTTGACATTTTTGGATGAGTAGCATTTCAAGTGCAGTAGATTCATGATTTTTGGATTGTTTGGATTCTTTGAACCACTGTTATGTTATTTTAATCACAAAAAAACAAAAACTCATAACATCTGGATGCTCCATACGATGTCAAATTAATAGTTTTTCATGTAGGAAATTGTTTGAACTCGTGACCACAATTTGTCATTCAAATGTGCCCCACTCCCCAATACAGTTCTAAACATACATAAGAGGTGCAATTCAATATTTAACATTTTAAATAAATGAACGTCTCTGTTCTCCTCCCCCTCCCTCCCTCTCTCTTTCTCTCTCTCTCTCTCTCTCCCTCTCTCTCTCTTCGTTTGAGACCTAACTAATCAATATAAAATGTGAGGACCAAAACTTCATAAACAGCTTCACACTAACTCTAATCCTAACCCCTTCACTCTGACTATAGCTGTGCAGCTCACAGCAGACCATTTTCTGATCGTTTCTATAAAAACTAGAATTCGTTTTGCCAGGGAAATAATGGTGGCAAAAAAAAAAATGTTTCCTATTTTATAGCATTTAAGAAAACGTTTCTTTTTTTGTATCTCTTTTCTTTCATTTACTGTTCAAGTGAACGCTGATCAAATATGTGACTTTATCTATCTATAAAGTTGATTTTTTTTTCTCGCTCTGACATCGATATTAAAAGCCTACTTTTTTCTATTTAAAAATTATTAAAACGAACTTCTTAATATATTCAGTCATGGATACACGAACGACTACATAAATTAGGTACAAGGCCGTTTTTTAATGTAGGAAGTGGGGGGAGGAGGACCAGCTCCTCCGAGAGGGAACTGGATAGTGACAATTGGTATAAAGGGTTTCTTCTACATTGACCAATAACTGATTGCTCTTGAGCAATGGTCTCATATGTGTGGTTGCCACTACATATAACTTTGATTGCAGCATCTGTCGGAACAGATACTACACTATGATAACAGAAAAAAGTCTTGGCCCAAAGGCTAAGATGAAAAAAGGCGAACCTTTTTTTCTATTTATTTAAAAAGAAAATACAACTTTGTTATATATGGGTCGCGGATTTGCATTCATCAGCAAAACATCTAGCTAATTTGCATATTCTTTTAAGCATTCATTTTAATTAATTCCCTATTAGTTTTTTCTGTTTTCTCATGGGATAATCATCTTTAGTTAACTATTACGTGTAATTATATTCATGCAGATATTCTACATGATTTATACTTGCATAATATTTGCATAAAAAGCTTATAGTAAGCACAAACATCTTTCTATATATATTTATGTATACGTATATATATTTGTTTAAAAAATTTTGCCTACCAAACTCCTCTGTCAGTTTTTGATCTACAGACATGAAACTTAATATAGGGTATTCGAACCTTTGTGAATATTTGGGTTTTAGCCGGGGAAGATCGGTGCAAATGTTTGAAAATTATAAAAATGGAATTTACCAGGTGACGGTCGAACGACGGCATTATGAATATGCATGTGTAATGTAATAGCTATTGGTTCATATTTTATTTTTAGTTTTGCAGCAAACATGTCTTCGTAGCTCAGGCATTAATGTCAAAGGAAAAAGTAAATTGTAAGTTAAACGTTTTGATTTTGATTCTCGGTGGTGGGACACGAGTAATGTTTTTTTTTTTTTACTTTTTAAATCATTACTGGTCCAATATAATCTATAATATAAATCTCACCTATGTGTTTAAATGTTTGTATGTATGTATGTATGTATGTATGTATGTATGTGTGTCTGCCTAAAATTTTTGACAGAAACGACGGATTTTCACAGATCCGTATTATTTTGTAGCTCGGACCTTCGGACAACAAATATAAAAAAAATGGCTAAAAACATTAATTCATTCATCCTCAACTGGGCACTTTTCTACAGGGAGGGGTCGCTTTTTTCGTTAATATTTTCGAAAGTCATCCCCTCTTTTCGATTAACTAGCCTTAATTTAAACATTCGTCACTTCCGGTTTGGCGATGAGCGCAACAACAAAGACGTCACTTTTTTTTTTTTTACAATCTTTTCCACCTTCACGGTACGGGTTCGAGCCTGCCTTCCTACGAACCCTTTTTTTCTTTTGCTCAACACACACCTCCAAACATCCGGACAACGCCGGGCACCCAGGCTAGTATAAAAATAAATACGATATCATATTTAAGCATATTTTATGACTGAGCAATGCCGGACAGTCTGCTAGTGTATATATATATATATATATATATATATATATATATATATATATAGAGAGAGAGAGAGAGAGAGAGAGAGAGAGCATAATGGTGAGAAGCCTTGACTCATTTGGGTGGTCGGGTTTCGAGCCTGACTTGAGGCAGTTGCCTGTTTAGCCGCACTGATGAGCTGTGAAACGACTCAGTACTCTATGTGGATGACTATAATGCTCCCTATCTTGGGTTGAGCACATCGGGAAGTGATATACAGACTGCCATTAGCATATGAAGTGACGCTCTTTGTGTAAACAAATCGAGCGGAGGTATTTGGACGATGTCAAAATATTGTTGTCATTACCCGCACAGCATCAGCCATATAGCGTAATGGTGAGAAGCCTTGACTGTCATTTGGGCGGTTGGGTTTTGATCTTGGGTTGAGGCAGTTTCCTGTCTAGCCGTACTGATGAGCTGTGAAACAGCAAAACAGTACTGTATGGGGATGACTATATATATATATATATATATATATATATATATATATATATATATATATATTGGGTAAGATGATTGATAATCGCAATGAGCACTGTTTTATTTTATTTGTATTAATTTACTAATACATTAAAATATACTCTGCTCTTCGGACTGTTGTTCTAATCCCCTTAATATATATATATATTTCAAAGTAGCCTGAGAATTCAGTGTAACTCTGGAACAATCCTTTTAATTATATATTTTATTTTTCTGATTCCGATTCTATTGAAATCTCTAAAAAATTTAGCTATAGAATTTTTTTTATTTGCAGATTACTTATTACTTATTATTTATTTAAATAATTTAAAAAAAAACCCTCTATATGTGCTTATGTTTGCTTGTGAGGGTTTATATATAGATTTTAGTTTTATTGGTAGCTTAAGATCGATACATATTTATCATTTACAACAATGAAAAATTAGGTTAAAAAACAAAAGATTCGTCCGTTTCATTTGGATTTTTTGGACTACTGATTTTTTTTCCAACAAGCCCTTCAAAGAATATGCCATCTATATGACATTAGAAACAGTATTCAGGAGCCATTCAACTCTCCGGAAACATCTCGTGTGAGTCAAGCACCCAACAAAATAAATCATTACTATGAAATGTAAATGTGGAAAATTATACAAAGGTGAGCCATGTCGTCTATAAAAAGTAAGGCCAGAAGAACATTGAATAGCTGTAATACGTGTAGAGATTAAAAATTTGGATGTAATATAAACTCTGGGCGTATTTCTTGATCCCGCGTTCATGGGAGTATAAATGCAACCCAGTAGAGCTAGGGCATACACACGGGAGAGAAAATGCATACTAACCCTAAGTCTTGGTGGCTACACTCTTAGATCTGTCTAGTGGTGGACCCCTCAAAATGTAATGAGACGCTCACTGGTTATTGGAAACTACCGTTCTGATACTCTAGGTACACAAAACGTGTGCAACCCTAAGTTTGTGTGGCAACACTTTTATCTTCAGCTGGCCGTTCATCATCAGATGCTGCAGTCGAGTTCATCTTTCGTAGGTGCTCTGGTGGATGGCTGGTATGCTGCTTTTCTTAGCTGCAACTTGGCGCTTCGGGGTAGATCTGAAATTAACTCTGTTACTTTCAAATCAATATGTAATCAATAATCAATCATAACTCTGGAGATCATTTCTTATGAACAAAAGTAATTATTGCATAAAATCATTTTGGACACAGTTTGTACAGAAAAAGTATCAGTTGAATTCGGTGCTGCTATCAGATTTAAGAAAAACAAAATGTTTCTGGATGCAGAATCTTTCAACTGAAATCAAACTCTTCAGTTAACTTTCTTGGTTGGAGAAGAAAAGTTGTTCTTTTCACTTTACTCTTTCGAGGGCCGCCAACCCCTGGGACTAGCAATCTAAAAAGCTGATGTGTCCTGCTTTGAAGCCAGCAAGCGAATTCCTCTATTCTAAAAACACGTTTTTTTTGTTTTGTATGAAATCCTAATTCCTGCCACCCGCCTCTTTGAGATCATTCTGTATCTTAACCATATCCCTCTTCAATTATCTTTTCCCAAAGAAACTGGCTTCTCAGTTATGCCCCTCCCATCTTTCTCTCTCTATGCTCTTCCGCCTTGCTCCCCAGCCTCTCTCTCTTCTTGTCTCTCCTTTCCAACCAAATATATGCTTAAGTCAATAATTTATTTGTCCATTTACTTCTTTATATATTCTGAGGGTTGTTTGGAATGGCCAACCCTTATTTTTCTCCGATTGATAGTTTATCGTTGTCTTATGGCTGCCTGGGTGGTCAATCATTTAGACATTGAAAATATGGGAGACCAAATAAATAATTCTCCTCTGATTCCTAGTTTTTATGAATTCCGTGTAACTGTCTGACTTCATTAGTTATTTAAAATCCGTTTTTACCAATCTCCTTCCTTGGTTCCCTTGTTCTAAAGAAATCCCATTATCAGGTTTACATTTTCCTTTCATTGAAATAAATATTATTTTTCTTATGGACAGAATTTTATGGACATCTGTTTTTCCTGACCAAGTGTCAGCATACCAACCCCCCTTAACCATACTTCATCCTCTCTCATCCTCATCTATCTGAGCAAGGTTCCCGGCGTCGCCCGGGACCTTGCTACAGGGTATGACTGACCATAAATGGTGGGGAAAGGGAAACCATTTACGCTTATGGGACGAATAAAAGTTATAAACAGAAAAAAGAGTAAAATGATTCCAAGAAGTAGTACATGTGTTGAATGAAGATCAATGACCAAGAACAGCAAGTACAGCATTTAATGCGGGCAATTAATTATAAATAATAGATAATATATATACTTAGAAAGAAGTAGGTAATCGTGACACCTTGCACTGATGATTCCCGAAAGGATGAAACACTAGTGTCTATAGATATTTTATAATTATTATTGTAAATAATTATGTCAGCCCTTTTAAGAAACTTGTTTCTTTTCGTTGAGCACTTTCAGTTGAAATAAAAAAGTCTGTTAATTTTAGCTCTTATGCGCAGATCATCATATAACGATTAGATCACTCTGACAGACGTTAAATAAGCATTTTAAAATAAAGTGTTTAATTGTCAACCAATATTTCTCACGGTTAACAGTAGCCGAATGAATTGGGTCCTTGCTAATGAAGCCGGGAGTGACTTCTGTTGCTGGGTTCGAATCTATCAACTTGTGTTAATCGTGACACCCTGCACTGATGATTCCTGAAAGGATGAAACACTAGTGTCTGTAGGTATTTAATAATTATTATAGCAAATAATTATATATATATATATATATATATATATATATATATATATATATATATATATATATATAAAGAGAGAGAGAGAGAGAGAGAGAGAGAGAGAAATGTATATAGATATAGATATGCATAAAAACTAAACAGTAAATTGTCTATAAGCCTCACTCTCCCCAATGGTTTACGTCGACTTGTGCAACTGCCATTGCTCAAAAGCAGCATGCATACCGTAGGTTTAACCGACATAAGTCCAGTTCAAACAGACTGAAGTATATAGAAGCTAGAAATACGTTAAGAAAGAAATAGCGACAGCTAAGAGAGAATTTACGGAAACCACTAAAAAGCGCATCGAAGCACAAAAACTAGGAACTCGAGACTTCTGGAAAATCTACAACAGTGTAGTAAATAATGGGCAATCAACAATTCCCCCACTAACCAACAATCACGAGGTTGTCTCCTCGGCAACCGACAAGGCTAACATGCTTGCCAGTCGGTTTGCCTCAAACTCCACACTGGACCCTTCCAACCACCCCCTACCTGACTTTCCTATGCGGACAGACGCCACACTAGACGATCTGAAAACCACCCCTGCTCAGGTGCATGCTATCATAAAAAACCTTGATACCTCAAAAGCATGTGGACCCGATCTTATCCCAGCTGTGCTATTAAAAAAGTGCTCAGCCGAAGTAGCTTCAGTTCTCTCCAAACTCTACAACAAATGCCTTAATGAAGCTTGCTTTCCGGTCTGTTGGAAAACTGCTTCTGTTGTACCAGTATTCAAGAATTCTGGCGAAAGGACAGACCCATCAAATTATCGCCCCATTAGCCTCCTCCCACTTTTTGCCAAAATATTTGAGACCATAATTAACCATGCTCTAGTCCATCATCTTACAGATGCTAAACTACTGACTGACAAACAATATGGATTTAGACAAGCCCGTTCCACAGCAGACATCCTAACTGTGATCTCTGAACGTATATACCATTCACTGGACAACGCTGGGGAGGGCAGAGCGATAGCTCTAGATATATCTAAGGCTTTTGACAGGGTATGGCATGAGGGTCTCCTCAGTAAAATCAGATCATACGGTATCACTGGTAGAATACTTAACATAATTAAATCCTTCTTAGATAAGAGAAAAATCCAGGTTGTCCTCGACGGTCGTACAACTAAACAATATGATATAAATGCGGGGGTGCCCCAGGGTTCTATCCTTGGACCTCTATTGTTCCTGATATTCATAAATGACCTCCCCGACAACATTGCCTCTGAGATGGGTATATATGCTGATGACACTACACTCTATGGCAGGCACGACAGGAAGACGAATGAACACATTTCTAAAGAAATGGTAGAAACACTAGAGGAAGACCTCCAATCTGTAGTGGAATGGGGACAAAAGTGGTTGGTCGCGTTCAATGCTGCCAAGACTAAACTAGTTTCATTCAATAATTACAAGAAACCCTCTCTACCACCCATAGCAATGGCCAACGACTCTTTATCTGAGAGTCCATCTTTCAAACTCGGCCTAACGTTCACAGGAAACATGAGTTGGAACAATTACATTGAAGGCATTGCCAGGGCCACTGCAAGAAAGGTGGGCTCTCTTTACCGTGCTAGAAAACTACTAACACCCGAAAGTATCCTGTACCTCTATAAGGCCACCATTCGCCCATGTATGGAGTATTGTTGCCACATCTGGGCTGGTGCATCTGCTACTAGTCTCTCGCTCCTTGACAAGGTTCAAAAGAGAGCCGCAAACCTGATAGGCCCTGAAGCTTCAGCCTCTGTCCCATCGACGAAATGTTGCATCCCTCTGCCTTTTCTACAAGTATTTTAGTGGTGAATGCTCTGACGAACTGCAATCACTTGTGCCCCCACGATGTGTGCACCCTCGACAAACCCGACAGGCTGCTAAATCCCACCCCCACACTGTAGAGATCCCTAGATGTAAAAGATCTTTTTACTCCAATAGTTTCTTCCCCAGAACCGCTAGACTCTGGAATTCTATTCCAGGTCCCTGCTTCCCCAACAGTACTGACGTGCAGAAGTTCAAGTGTAACGTGAACCGACACCTTGCTGCCCAAATCCCTACATAGTACCCCAGTAGTTGTTGCCCCTGATAGTAGCCCCCTACACCAAAGTGGCAATTTGCCTTGTTTGGGGTGAAAATGTAATAACAAAAAAAAAAAAAAAAAAAAAAAAAAATCATAGTGTAATGGGTTAGGGTGCCAGAATGAAATACATAAGGTCCGGCGTTTGAATCCTAACAACAGTCAAGCTACGCTGAAGAGGAGTAGGACTCCGAAACACGCGTGTCCATAGATTACTGTTTTAAAAAAATTTTTAAACAATAAATAAATAAATAAAAAATACGTCCAAATAAAAAATGGGCGACTTTCTAAGAAAAACATTGGATCTCCAAGGCGGAGACGTTAACCTTAATATCGTTTAAAAAATCAATAACAAAAACTAGTAATGAACAGTGATATTTACATATTGAAATAAAAGAGGATTAAGGCGCATTAAAATTCCTACTAGAAGTTCATGCAAGGACTCGTGGCAATGGTTAGAGCACTTGGAAAATTCAGTTTGTTTGTTTGTTTTTTTTACAAAGAAGTCACCACTTATCAAGCCCATGGGCCACTTGAGGATCAGGGTTAAAGAGTGTACAGTAGACAATGGGACAATATAGTAATCGTTAGTAGTGTAAATTTGGATTACTTAAGGGGAACGGTTCATCAAGAACTTGTTTACATTGGACTTGAAGACGACCATATTGTAGTCAGCTGGAAAGCAGGAAAACGGAAGAGAGTTCCATAGGTGTGCAGTTCTAAGAAAGAAGCTTTGTTCATTTTTTAAAAGTGACATTCTTCTGAAAGTTCAATTTTGCAGTGTAGGTGACTGAAAATATAGTTATGAGACTAAGCTACCCCCATGGATTAAATAAAGGTTTTTGTTTAAAATTCCGTGCAACAGAAAGATTCCCGAGTTTAACAAGGTCGGAGGTTGTAAAAATAACACCCACAATGAGAACTTTAGTCCAAATAATACGAATAACCAATCCGCATCTCAAAAATTAAAAAACGTAATAAAGAAATTGTTTTCAGCATCAGAACATAGGCACAATTTTCTGATTCTGATTCCAATACCCTAAAATGTTCCGATTTTTCTGATCAATCGTCCCAACACTAGTAATTATATTTATATAAAGAAAAGGTTAGAATAAATCTCCACTTTGGTAAAGTTTAGACTTTGTGAATTATGACATGGGCTAAAATATCAGCTCTAATCTTGTACGTCAAACTAGTAGCAATGTTAATTCTACGTAAGTCATGACACTAATACTTGAGCTTATGGAGCACGCTTATGCTATAATCTGATTTCTAATAGCTGCATGAATAATGCAATGCACAAAAAGTTTTGGCTCTGGAGCAGAACAGAATTTTATGTTGCTGACAGGCCTCCATAGAAATAGATGAAGCATGAATGAGTTTTTAATATCATATGAGTGTGTGATTTAATATTGTTGGAAGTTTGGGGAAGATAAGCATTAGAGGGATAAGTTTTTCTTAGTGGAGAAGGTGAATAAGCAAGGGAGATAATTCAATTTTCCAACAAACTTATATTGAATACTGACCAAACAGTCGGCTCCATTATCAACGGAAAATGAGTCTAATAAGATAAATAAATGAATTAAATTAAAACAGAAAGAAAAATACAAGATTTAAGAAAAAAAAAATACTATCCTCATCTAGCATTTATTTATAAAACTTGTGTTTGTCCCTCGACAAAAGGAGGGTAGACCTGTAAGTTCACCCTTGTCCGTTCGTCCATTCGTCTGCCTGCACTTCTCTCAATAACTACCCCTTGGAATTTTTTGAAATTTTGCACAAATATTAAACATGATATGAGTAAAAAAGTAACAACAAATTTTCCGGAAAAACTCCGGTTGCCCCCCTAGGGGTGCCTTTTGGGTTAAAATGATTAAGAGTGACATTTACTAGAAGCTTGGAAAAATCATGGATTACAATAGAAAAATGCGAGCATGAAAAGTAGTATAGTAAAGCTTAAACATGGAAAAGAAAGGACAAGATATTCTAGTAAAAAATATAATAAATTTATAACTTAAAATATTGCAGCATTAAGAATTGATTATATAATGTTATAAATTGAATTAAAAAAATTCTTAATGCTGCAATATTTTAAGTTATAAATTTATTATATTTTTTACTAGCATATATTGTCCTTTCTTTTCCAGTTTTAACAACTAGTCCTTTACTTTTCCACGTTTAAGCTTAACCGTATTACTTTTCATGTCGTATTTTTCTATTGTAATATATATATATATATATAAACACACACACACACACACACACACACACACACACACACACATATATATATATATATATATATATATATATATATATATATATATATATATATATATATATATATATATATAGTACTGATTTTAAAAAGTTAAAAAAAAAATTACTTGGGTGCAATTAGATAGAATCAAAACCAAAACATTTAGCTCTCCAGCCGCATTCTCTACCGTTTGACCTAACTTCAAAAATAGATAAGAAAGTTTTAAAATTAAATCACTTCGATCTATGAATGAATTTGCGCATGCACAAAAGTAATAGAAATATATCGGCAAGTTGAAAGGAACATTTTGCATTTCAACTTGCCGACATTTTTCTGTATGTGCTATTCCTCCATCCAAACAAAGATTTTACTCGTTATAAACCATATTTTGTTTATGATTACTATTTCCTGTTAATTTTAGTGTTATGTTACTAGTAGTTTAAGAGTTTATCGGTTAAATATTTACTCAAAGACAGACATACATACATGCATCTACTGCTTTATTTATATAGATTATGCTAATTGATGTAGAAATACTGGAATTCCTACTAGTCCTCCTGAATAGTCAGAGGGAAATAAAGAGCATGGAGAGAATTCCTAAGGCCAGCGATCTGAGAATGGAAGCTGTTAAAGTCGAAAGTTTTCTTTCTTTTTCTTTTTTTTTTTTTTGTAATATTCATATTATTATGGGTCAACAGAAACAAAATTACTTGAAGAAAAGGGTGAGGTCGATATTTAGAAAGTGATTTTTTCCATCGACCTTGAACTGTGAAGTTGTCAAATTGAAATAGAAAGGGAGTGACTGAGGGAAAATAGTAATTTTTTTTTTTTGTCTCACCATTAGATTTATTTCCTTTTTCGTTTTTTGTTTTTGTCTTTTCTTCATTCAAATATTTCATTCTTTACATTTTTTCCTCTTCCATCTTTGCTTTGCCTTAAAAACTGAAGATGTTCTCTCTAAACATCTTTCGTTTCCAAAGTATTGATTTCTGCCGGAAAATTAAACGTTACCCGAGAATTTCAGATTTCCAAGACAGGGACGAAAACGACTGTGCAGATGTCAGCAATTTTGACGACTACGACGACAGTGATGGAGAAGGCGTATTTAAAATTGTGTTTACAAGGAGACATAAAATTGGCTGGACAAGAAACCTTCAGGCTTCAGAAATGACACACTTATGGCAGGTGAATAACTAAAAACAACATTTAATTTACGTGTAGAAGAAGATGATTATTGGACAATGAGAAAAGCCTTCACGAACATCTGTATTTACACGAGTAGACATAAAATAATTTTTTGTACATATATATTTATGAAACTGTAACAGAGGCTGAGTAGAGCCCACAAATGATAGTCATGTGTTGTCCCCCTTTTGTCTGATTTAAAACCGACGGTACCAATGTCGTTCTAATCTTCTGTAATGCATATATAAATAAATATATATTTATATAAAGTTAGGTATGTTTATGTGTATACATTTAATGCATAGGATTCACTCTAAAACTAATTAACCGATCATTATGAATTTTAAAATTCAGTTGTAAGGTATAAGAGTGGGCAACATGGGATACATTTAGTTTTATGTAAAGGGACAAAAATGAGCAGAAACCCTTTGTAAATATTAAGATACCTTCGATTCTGGCAATTTTTTAACAATAGATATTAGAAATCAATTAATATAACACTAGTGAAACCTGTGGAACTCCTTCATATGTAATCTCGACCCAAAACTGAAGAGCCACTGCCCTAAACAACGAGGTATCATAAAAAGTCTGACTGTGAAGTCATCAAAGATATCTCATAGGGGAATATCTTTTCTCTTCCTGCTGAACAATGCGCAATGCACAAATGAGACCACTGAATGGTTCAAAACGGCAATTGAAGCACATGTTCCCACACGGAAATTCTATAGCAAGCCCCACTCTCCCCAATGGTTTACTTCTACTTGTGCAGTTGCCATTGCTCAAAGGCAGCATGCATACCACAGATTTAACCGACATAAGTCCAGTTCAAACAGACAGAAGTTTATAGAAGTTAGAAGTAATTGTAAGAGAGAAATAGCGATAGCTAAGAAAGAATTTACTGAAACCATTAGAAAACGCATCGAAGCACAGAAATTAGGAACCCATGATTTTTGGAAAATCTACAACAGTGTGTAGTAAATAATGGGCAGTCAACGATTCCACCATTATCCAATAATCATGAGGTTGCTTGCATGGCAACCGAGACGACTAACATGCTTGCCAGTCGGTTTGCCTCAAACTCCACACCGGACCCGGCAAACCACTCCCTCCTTGACTTTCCTTTGCAGACAGACGCCACACTAGATGATCTCAACACCACCCTTTCTCAGGTGCATGAAATCATAAAACACCTAAACACCCCAAAAGCATGTGGACCCGATCTCTGAGGTTGCTCCAGTTCTCTCCAAACTTTACAACAAATGCCTTAACGAATCTTGCTTTGCTGACTGCTGAAAAACTGCTTCTGTGAAACCAATTTCCCATTTTTCAAGAATTTTGGCGAAAGAACTGACCCATTAAATTCTCTCCCCATTAGCCTACTCCCTCTTTTTATTAAAATATTGAACTCTAATCCATCACCTTACAGCTGCCAAACTTCTGACTGACCAACAATATGGATTTAACCAAGTCTATTCCACAGCAGATATTCTAACTGTAATCTCTGAATATATGTACCATTCACTGGACAAAGCAGAGGAGGGTAGAGTGATAATCCGAGATATGCTGAATGGCTTCCGGGCCTTGATAAGTGGTGATCACTGTGTAAAAAAAAAAAAATAAAATATCTAAGGCTTTTGACAGGGTATGGCATGATGGTCTTCTCAGGAAAATCAGATCATATGGTATCACTGGAAATAATAATAATAATAATAATAATAATAATAATAATAATAATAATAAAATCCTACTTAAATAAGAGAAGAATCTGGGTTGTCCTCGGTGGTCATATGTCAAAATAATATGATATAAATGTAGGTGTACCTCAGGGGTCGGTCCTTGGACCTTTATTATTCCTGATATTCATAAATGACCTTCCTAATAAAATTACCTCTGAGTTGGGTATATTTGCTGATAACATCATACTCTATAACAGGCATGATGGGAAAATAAATGAACACATATTTAAGGAAATGGCAGAAACACTAAAGGATGACTTCCAATCTGTAGTGGAATGGGGACATAAATGGATGGTCACATTCAATGCTGCCAAGACTAAGCTTGTTTCCTTCAATAATTACAAGAAACTTTCTCTACCATCAATAGCAATAGCGAAAAACACATTACCTGAAAGTACTTCTTTTAAACTCCTTGGCCTAACGTTCACAGGGAACATGAGTTGGAATGGATACATTGAGAGTATTACCATGGTCACTATGAAGAAGGTGGGCTCTCTCTACTATGCTAGAAAGCTACTTACGGCTGAAAATATCCTGAAAGGCCACCATTTGTCCATGTAAGGAGTATTGTTATCACATTTGGGCATCTGCTACTAGTCTCTCCCTCCATGGACAGGGTTCAAAAGAGAGATGCCAACCTGATAGGTTCTGAACTGTCATCTAAGCTTCAATCTCTGTCTCATTGATGAAATGTTGCATCCCTCTGCCTGTTCTACAGGTATTTTAATGGTGAATGCTCTGACGAACTACAAGCACTTGTACCCCCTCAACATAAATACCCCCAACAAACCCGACAAGTAGAAAAATACCATCCCTAAGTGTAAGAAAGCCTTCTACTCCAATAATTTCTTCCCTAGAACTACAAACTTTGGAACTCCCTTCCAAAATTCTGCTTTTCCAACTGAACTGACATGCAGAAGTTCAAGTGTAATGTGAACAGACATTTTGCTGCTCATTTCCCTTCATAATACCCCTGCAACTTATGTCCCCGATAGCAGCCTCTTGCTTCAAAATGGCAATGTGCCTTGTTTGGAGTGAAAATGGAATAAAAAAAAATAAATAAATATTCTGTAGATGTTCAGCGTGAATGAAGATGATCTGATATTATTGTAACTTTTTTTGTTAAAACTGCAGGGACGCCCGGCATATCCCAGTTGTAAAGTACACTTAAATATGATATTTTAATTCTTGCAGATTTCATATATATTACTATAGAGTTAATGTTCTATCAATTTTTATATATTATAAAGTTGCGATTTCAAAAATAAAAAAATATACCTATATGACTTGGGTACATCAGCTTCAATCGAAACCAAAACCAAAACTTATGAAGAATTCCTGGTAAAATTTTATTTATTACAAGAAATGACAATTAAATAACAGTCACTCGGATGTAAGCGTGACACACAAAATAAATAACACACACGCTATCCTAATAATAGATAGATTCTTTTTTTTTATATAGGCGGCACCACTTATCAAGGCCAGGAGGCCACTCAAGGATACGGGTTAAAGAGTGAACAGTAGTCAAAAGAGCAATATCATAATCGATAGTAATGGAAGTTCGGTAAATTTGTTAGCTTAAGTGGAACGGCTCATCAAAAACTTGTTCACATTGGACTTGAAGACAACCATATTATAGACAGCTGGAAAGCAGGAAAACAGAAGACAATTCCACAGACGTGCAGTTCTAAGAAAGAAGCTTTGTTCATGGAATCTACGTTTAGGTTTAGGCACAGATAAAGAGTGGGTGGAATTATTGATAGTGTTTTCAACTAAACGAGTGTTTCTTGTGAAAGTTTGGCAAGGGGGACCATAGATTGAAGCTCAGTCGAACACTTTCCATGAAAATAACGATACATCAGAGACAAACTCGCCACATCTCTTCTGTGAGATAGAGGTTGCAGCGAAGAGAAAAGGACATCTCCCAGGAGGCCACAAAGTCTATTTTGAACCCTATCAAGGCAGGACAAGTCTTTTCTAGCAGCTCTTGCCCATATGTGGCAACATTATTCAATCCTTGGACGTACCTGACTCTTATATAGATAGAGAATTGCATCAGCAGTGAGATATCTACTGGATCGATAGAAGGATCCGACCATTTTTCCAGCGGCCTTGGCAACAGATTTGATGTACGTATTCCATTTAAGATCAGAAGTAAAGGTCAAGACCAGAAGCTTGTCAAAACATGAGGACTCCCCAAGACGAGAGCCATTCATTTTAATTGATGCCAGATGGGGATCAGAATGTTGATGATGTAAAGATAAAAGCTTGGTTTTTGATACATTAAAAGTAACCAGCCACTCCTTTCCCCATTGTACAACGTGATCAAGATCAGAGGGGAGAGAATTGGAGAGAATTTGGTCATTTACTGTCTTAGATGTGCTACCATTGATGCTAGTGTTATCAGCAAAAATGTCTACGAATGATGTAAGGATGTGATTAGGAAGATCATTAATGTAGATCAGGAAAAGAGTTGGACCTAGGATGGACCCCTGAGGGACTCCAGCATTAATACTGTGAGCTTCTGATTTTTGCCCATCAACTACTACTCTTATGAGCATATCAGAGAGAAATGATTTAATAATTGAGAAGACATTTCCAGCTATACCATAGCTGGAGATCTTGTGAAGTAAACCTTTATGCCATACCCTATCAAAGGCCTTTGATAGGGTATGGCATATGCCTGTTCCTTCCTTAGTCCCTATGTTACGTTTTGAAAAAAGGCCAAATGCAATTTTCTGAAGGCCAAACTGCTTCAGAAAATGCCAAATTCACCAAATTTGGTTTTAAAAAGACCAAATACGTTTTTTTGTAGCTTTCAAAACTGCTTCCAAAAATTCCAAATTCACACAATTTTGCTTTAAAATATTCAAATACAGGGTGACCTAAAAAAAAAAAGCGGGCCGCAACTCTAATTAGGCCCCGTTTCTTAGTGTTTTGCCCAAATGAAATGAAACTTTGGTCATAACTAGTTTATTATATTCAAAACATCACATCAAAACACTAGAGTCTTTGGCCTTTTTTTCTCCATTCTACAGTATATGTTCTAGATGGCCTCTATTTAGCTTTTGTTTTTTTTTTGTGTCTCCTTGTATAAGGCCACTTTTAAAAAAAAATGCCAAATTTACAAAATTTGGCTTTAAAAAAACTAATTTGGCAATCCTGGACAAGAATATGAAAGTTATATCCCTTTGATGTAGCCTCGTTTTCGAATATCATAATAATAATATATGATCATTGTTGCAATGGTGTGAAAAAGGAACTTATAATGATTTTGATGTGCAGCAGTTCTTTACCAAAATTCAAATAAGGATTCTAGATATAAGGTTTAATAGCATTCATTGAAATCTTCATAAGAGGAATTAGAATTTTTTGGTGCAACTACACTATAATAGTGAAATTTAGAAAATGAATGTTGCCATATTTCTTTGGCACAATATAACAAGGTAAGTAACTTAGTTATGCTCAAAACAAGTCAACAACATGACTCCTGCTAGTTAATAAGTATTCTCTGTATTTCAGTTTTGTTGAAGTATTTTTAAAATGTTCTGGGCGGGTGGGGGGGTGCATAATATGGGTACCAGCTATCATTTGAAAAGTAAATATTTCAGATTTGCATTAAATATGATCTGTAGTCATTCAACATCAATTAAGAAAGATCCCTGAGTTTAAATTCATTAGGACCCTTGGCTTTTATGCCTTAAATATTAGACATGTTCTAGAATCAAAATCATGTAATGAATTTTTATCAAAATTCAAATAAGGATTCTAGATATAAGGTTTAATAGCATTCTATCTTGATTTAAATCTTCATAAGAGGAATTAGAATTTTTTTTGGTGCAACTACACTATAATAGCGAAATTTGGAAAATGAATATTCCTTTGGGACAATATAACAAGGGAAGTAACTTAGTTATGCTCAAAATAAGGCAAAATACACAATTTATTTTAAACTCAGTGGAAGCATGCCCCTTTCGTCTCGTAGAAAAATTTTAGATACAGTTGTTATTGTTGTTGCTGTTGCCGAACATCCAACCTCCTCATGCTAAGAAAAGCTTTTGGAATAGACACCGCCAACCTCCTCATGTAAGGAATGGAACGGCTTTCGGAATGGTTACCGGCAACATTCCTATGTTAAGAATGTCTTTCGGAATAGACACCCCATTTTTGGGGGAACTGTCAAAATATTTGCCACAAATTTAACTTTGATAGTCAGTGTCAAGATCCCCAAGTGCAACTACTATAAACAAACAAAGAAGTTAAGGGGTGGCAGTGTCGGTCGGATATAATTACATTTGATTCTTGCTCATGTGTACTAATCTGGCGGCCAGTGATATATATATAGTGCATAATACAGGCTTTATATGGCGAAAACTACTTGTATCCACCAAATATAAATGAGATTTTCTTAATCAGCATAGTGGAAAACCTATGAAAGTCTTCGTTTTAAAAGAAAGTGTGTAGGTGGGTCTAAGGTAAAAAATTATCTCCCAAAAAACAAAAAAAATGTTGTATGTGTAGGTGGGTCTAAGGTAAGAAATTATCTCCCAAAAAACAAAAAAAAATGTTGTACAACCAATAACCTCTCTTGTAAAAAAGTGAAGTATTGTTGTTGTTATTGTTGTTGTTGTTATTGTTGCTGCCGCCCATCCCCAATCTCTTCATGGTAAGAATGGCTTTCAGAACGGACACCTCCAACTTCCTTTGGTCACCTGCAACATTCTCATATTAAGAATGGCTCTCGGAATATACACTCCATCCTGTGAGTGGGAAGAGTTTCGTTCAATTTATCATGTTATAATGTAGAACTCCAAAACCAAAGATTTCACAAAGAAAATTCATCTTGTTTACAAATACTTGTTTATTTTGTCAGCATAAGGTGGAGAGGAGGCAGTAGTATATGTACGTTCGGCATGATACTATCCCCCCTAGCCTCACCTTCTCCTCTGAAGGAGGTTGTATAGTATGTTTATTCATCATGATATCACCTTCCCAGGCATTACTTCCTCCTTTTTTTTTGAAGGAGTTGGGTAGTGTAATATCCTTTCTGTAGGTTTGATAAGATCCTCATAGAGATTACTTTCTTCTATTTTATTTTGAGTAGTGTAGTATCTGTTCTGTTGTATAATACCATTCTTCCTGGCTAGCAAAACTATGTGATCAGTTGGAGCATATTTTTTTAATATTAACTAGCGGGACCTGTGGAAATCCTATAGCCGCATCTTTCATATGTAATAACATTTTGCTGCTGGACATTCTGTGGGCATTCAGCATGAATGAAGACACCATCATATTATTCCATTTTGTTAAAACTGTAAAAATATTTATCTAAGCAAGTCTAATCGAAAACGAAACCAAAACTTATGAATAATTCTTGGCAAAATTATTTATTACAAGAAATGGAAGAACACAACAATTATTAAATGACAACCACTCGAAAGAAAACAGCGTGACACACAAAGTAACACACACGCTATCGTAGTAACATATAGATTAACGAAAACACCAGCATCGATCGGTCGTTCAGTCTCTCTCTTTCTCTCTCACTCTCTCTTTCTCTCTCACTCTCTCTCTCACTCTCTCTCTCTCACACACACACACACAAACAATAAAAAATATACACAAATTAAACAATGAAAAAATAACTGCTGTAGATATGATTAAAAAAATAAAACTACAGGAACGCATCAATTTTTTCTCAAACACACACACATACACATACACATATACACACACACATACACACACGCACAAAAATGAAAATGTAGTAGTAGCAATAATATTTTAAATAACAAAAACACCAGCGTCCTTCGGTCAGTCGGTTGGTCTCTCTCTCTCTTTCTTTCTTTGTTTCTCTCTCTCAAACAATAAAAATAAACAAAAAAAAAACAAATAACTGCTGTAGATATTATTACAAAATATAGAACTGCAGTGATGCATCAATTTTTGTTCCAAATATTTTAAATTAGAAAAAAAACTTATAGCATCCATCGGCCGAGAGATTTGTGCTATCGCTTTTTACTACAGAATAACTTAAAATCAATTATTTCTTAAAAACCTTTGTATTTATTAGAAAGATAAAACTCTAAATTTTATAGAATTAAAAACAAATATAGTGGCGAGAACACGCTAATTCAATGCTGCCTGGAGCGTTCGTAACTGTGTATTCCAGAATTAATGTGTATTCCAGAATAAAATCTCAACCAATGAAAGCGTTACATACAAAAGAACACACACTCTATCATATTAATGTATAAATATATCGTATTAATGTATAAATAACGAAATATCACAATCCAAAACATAAATGAATTCATGATCTTTCAGACTGCTTAACTTTGGAATTCTCTCTCAGGCCCCTGCTTCCCTGACTGTACTAACATGCAGAAATTCAAGTGTAATATGAACAGACATCTCGCTGCCCAACGCCCTACATAGTATCTCTGCAAATCTGCTCTCAAATAGCAGCCCCTTACAATTTAGTGGCACTGTTTCTTGTTTAGGTTGAAAAAATAGAAAAAAAAATCCTTATTGCTTCCCTGGAGTGAAATTTATTTCACTAGTAACCTTTAGGGATCCATGGGACCCTCGGTTGGGAAACCCAGCTCTAGAGAATAGTGCTAAATCAGCGCACAGAGCAAATATACCCTGTATCAGACAGCCACATTCCAATAATGATAAGACTTGCAATAAGCCGTTCATAATGGAATATGAATGGAATAATTGGTGTTTGATGTGCTGCAGTTTAACCGAAAATATGGAAATTATTCAGGTGGATATTGTTTGAGAAACGACTGCAGCAGATAAGAAATATCCTCTCTTTAAATATGGTTGGCTTATCTGTAGAGGACTGAAGAAATAATCGGCTCTATTTTATTAACCTTTTGGTTGACAATGTCACTGTGTGTGTGAATCGTGGATGGTAAGAGTGATAGAAAATTGTCTCAGTTTTTGCTAATCAAACAAAAAAAAAATCTTCATATTTATAAACTACTAGCAGGTGTACCCAGTGTTGCCTGGTATTAAACGTAACGTTAAATTCCTTTCAAAAAATGAAGTTTAAAAAAAAGAACGGAAAAAAAAACCGAGACGTGCATGCGAGCATCATGTTTTTTTCTAAACAGTTCACCTCTTGTAAGTAAAAAAAAAAAAAATACTCAAGCTGAGATCGAAACCAAAACCTAAAGATAGTGAGTCAAGTACGATAACCATTAGACCAGCTTGACACAATCTTTAAAAAGTTTTTTCAAACCTACTTATTCTTAACATAAGGAAGCTGTCTTGTGAACAATTCACACATACATAGTCATGAAACAGTTGATAAACAGATAAAAATCTGATAAATTATTATATATATGATAATTATTAAATTTTGACCCCTTAGCAGCCCTTTATTCTCGGATGAAAACCGATTAAAACTTTTTCCACATGTCTGATTACCCTATATACCAAATTTCAAGTCTGTAGATAAAAAAATTTGTTGAATATATTGGTTGCGAAGTGCCCCCATACACACACATTCTCACTTTTATACAGATATATAGATAACAAAGAGGATAGAAGGTCATAACATACTACGAACATTAAATTAGTTGATAGGTATTCGCTATTTTAATGTTCCTAGTACATTATCGCTAGGGTTATGAAAACAGCATATTATTTTCCTTGTTTTGATTCTCATGTATATATCCATTGATATCTTATGTGTTTTTATATAGAGTGATGTGGTTCTCGGTTAATTAATTGTGTCTAAATATACACTCGAGAGTCAAAACAATGAAAAGAATATTCTGTTGTCATAGCCCCAGTAATCACACAGAATATCTAGTAGGTGCTAGTCTGCTAGTGTGGTCGAAAGAATGTAGGGTGGACGGGGTAAGGGTTAGTGTGGAAGGGGTTAGAGTTAGGATTAGAGGGGACAGGGTTAGGGTTAGGGTGGACGGGGTTAGGGTTAGGGTGGACGGGGTTAGGGTGGCCGAGGTTAGGGTTAGGGTTAGGGTGGACGGGGGTTAGGGTGGACGGGGATTAGGGTTAGGGTGGACGGGGGTTAGGGTGGACGAGGTTAGGGTGGACGGGGTTAGGGTCAGGGTTATAGGAAATATTAACACTAAATATTTTCTCTATATATAAATAAAAAGTAGATTATGTGTGTGCGTGTCCATCTTTCTGTGTGGGTTAATATTTAACCGATAAACTCTTAAACTACTGGTCACATAACATTGAAATTAACAGGAAATAGTAATCATACACCAAAGATGGTTTACAATGAGTAAAATCTTTGTTTGGCTGAATAACGCATCATTTCTTCAAATCATTTATTAAATCTTTCTTGATAGTGAACGCGACTGGAGCACTAAATGTTTTGGTTTCGATTCCAGCTGATGGCACCCAAGTAATCTTCTTTTTTTTTTTTTACTTTTGAAGTCATTCCTACACATAAGGTACAATATAATATACATTAGAGAATTGACTCTGTAATGATAAATACAAAATCTGTATGAATTAAAATATATGTAAGCGTATTTTACGATCCAGCAAGGATGGGCGCCCCCACCCCGCCGTTAGTCAGGAAATAAAACAATGTTATTTAACCGGTTTTCTTTTTTTGTTGCAGACCATCTACTAGTTGGCAAGTTGTATACAAATCCCAAGAGCGATATGAGCCTTCTATCATGTCTGAAAGTGACACAATGTTCAACGAGCGAGATCAGAGATGCGCCACAGTCCATCTCATGCTCTCTACCAATCCAAGTTATGACAACAGGACCATTGCCAGCACCTTCAAAATGCATCGTTGGATTGCCACGAATAACAGTGACGTACCCAGGGTGATGGAAACAAAGTTTCCAACCACGGTTATTTTTGTTATTTTCAAGGTTTCAAGTGAGGGCCAAATTATACCACCCTTCATCTTCAGTCAGCTTGAAAGTTAGCACCAAAGTGTACCTGGATGTGCTGAAAAGTGTGGTGATCACCCCCGTGTAATCACCGCTGGCAGACCTTGGGTATAGCAGCAGGACTGTGCCAGCCCACAAGTCATAAGATACCCAGGCGTGGCTTCAGAAGGAGTGCTAAGACTTTGTACCCTTCTCTCACTGCCCCCCTCTCTTCCCTTGACCTGAAGCCGCTGAACTACTTCATTTGATCATACATCGAGAACATCATCAACATGACCTCCTACAACATCAAAGCTAGCCTGATTGCAACTATCTGCCGAGTATTCACCAAGCCCTTGCTGGTGCTTGTGGAAAAGGTATGCTCCTAGTTTCAGACCAGTAGTGAGGCGGTTACTGAGGCTGAAGGCGGTTACATTTGAGTAGATATCAGCTCTATTACATAATCAAGTTACCTGAATTGATGTTTTTATTAAAAGTTTTGAAATAAAGCTATAGTGTTATTTTCTTTAGAGAGACAAATTTATCGTTTCACCGTGTATAATTTGAAAAAGTAAGGCTTAGATAAGACTTTGGCCTATCCTTACGTTGACTTTTTTGTCTTGTTTTTTTTTTTACCCAATTGAGATTTTATTCAATTTAAATACTGTCACAAAAACATGATATAATTATAAAAAATAATAGAAATAAACTACATTGCCAGGCAGAGGTAAGCAATCTCATAACTGATTTCTGCATAAGAAAATAATTATGTTCTTGTTCCTGATATGCTGAGTTTAAGAAGACATAAGGACGGTCAACCATCGATTGATTGAGCCATGTGGTTACTCACAAGTGCTTTTTTTCACTTTCAGTTTGACCACCGAGGTGATATCGTTTTTGCTCCTATCTGCTCAGATTATTTCTACTGACATGCGGTCAGTTGTTCTTCTTCCACACTTATTCATGATTGTAAGAAAAACATTTCTACACATTTCGGTAATTCCACATTTTTTATAACCATTTATTAGGATGTTTTCCCGTGTGCATATTCTGGTGTATGACTTTTTTTTTTTTTTTTTTTTTTACAAGGGTGTCACCACTTATCAAGACCCAGAGGCCACTCAAGGATAAGGGTTAATAGGTATACATTAGTCGTTGTGATTTTAGCATAGTAAAAAGTGGGAATTTTGAAACTTGGATTACTTAGGGGGACGATTCAATTAGAACTTGTTCACATTGGTCTTTTTCTTTTTTTTTTTTTTTTCATAGGTATCAACTCATTATCAAGGTCAAGAGGCCACTCAAGGATAAGGGTTAAAGAGTGTACAGTAGAAATTGGACAATATAATAATCATTAGTAATGAAAATTTGTTAAATTTGATAACTTATATGGAATGGCTCATCAAGAACTTATTTACGTTAGACTTGAAGACAACCATATTGTAGTCAGCCGGAAAGCAGGAAAACGGAAGACAGTTCCACAGGCGTGCAGTTCTAATAAAATTAGAAATGAAATCACATCCTGTTATATTTTATAAGTCACATTGTTACGTTATGTGCTAGAACAATTCAGAAACTGATCACTCTTAAAATGATAATATCAATGGACACTGATCTCATTTTGTGACGTCATTCAATGTTCACATTTATTAAAATCTCTCTTTTAATAAATACCATCATTATTTAAGACATTATCGCTTTGTGATGTCATCCAGTAAGCACAGGGACAAACAAAGAAAGACTACAGTATGTTAGTAGGGTGCTAATGCATTTTATGAACCGAAAGTCAGTTCTAGTGCATGTTACGAACTAGATTGCTTGTAAATATCTGCTCAGGTTTGCCTTGACGTCAACTTGTGACGAACATTGATCAAATCTTAAAAACGCTAGGAAATAGAAAATAATATTTATCAGATACAAATTACAATTAAAAACAAAATGGAAAATCAATAAAATAAAACAACAATCTAATTTTTGTTTTAAATAATTTTTGTGTGATTAAAAACGATTGCACCTTACATACCAGTTTTACTTTTTGGGAGGTAGAGGTTAGGGATTTGTTTTGGGGGTTAGGGTTTGGATTTTTTGATAAGGGTTGAGGGTTAGGGCTTTGTTTATTGAGTTAGAGTTAGCGTTTTATTTTTGGAATAGATTCAGGATTTTGTTTGGTGGGTTAGATTTAGGGTTTTTTTTTATTAGAGTTAGAGTTTTGTTTTTTTGGGTTAGATTTAGTTTTTTTTATTAGAGTTAGGGTTTTGTTTTTTGGGTTAGGTTAGGTTTTGTTTTCTTGGTTATGGTTAGGTTTGATTTTGCTTTTGTTAGGATTAGATTTTGTTTTGGAGGTTAGAATTAGGTTTTGTTTTGATGGTTAGAGTTAGGGTTTGGGTTTTTTTTGTTAGAGTTAGGGATTTTTTGGGGTTAGAGTTAGATTTTGTTTTTTGGTTTAGGGTTAGGTTTTTTTTTTTTGAGGGGATAGGATTAGAGTTCTGTTTTTGGGTTAGGGTTTTGGGTTTGATGTTAGGGTTAGGGTTTTGTTTTGGAGTTAGTGGTTAGAACTTGCTCCAGCATCTGTAATATTTTATTTAGGTTGATTAATTTAACTGTCATGTGCTTTATTGTTATGACTGATTAAAATTAAAGAACTTCATTTGTTCTTTCCAATTTATCAAAAAGTTGTTTGCTTTGCTCCATATTGGCTAACTGCATCTGTTATCACTTTCTGATTGGCTGATCAGTAACATAACCAGTTTCCGATCTAGCTATACCAGATAGTTTCGAGAAATCCGGTTCATAATATGTACCAGTACCGACTTCCGGTTCATAATATGTACCAGTACCGACTTCCGGTTCATAATATGTACCAGTAACGACTTCCGGTTCATAAAATGCATCAGTACCGTTCGTAGATTATAGAGAATATTAACATCAATATTTTATTATTATTCCGACTGTATGCATGGTCTGTTCTTTTATATGATTACGAGTGCTGGACAATCACCAAAGAGACTGGAGGCAACTGAAATGTGGTTCTTGAGGAGAATTTTGACAATATCCTATACAAAAAAGAAAACAAACCAAGAGGTATTAGAAATGGCAAACATAAAAAAGTCTCTAATAAGAACAGTATAAAAAAGACGTGATTCATGGGCAATGTCTACAGAAAAAAAAGCAGAATAAAACGGATTAGATTGATGGGAAAAGATCGTGAGTAGAAGAAGTAGGGAACGACAGTCTGAATACTTGGGTAACATCAAAAATGAGCAACAATGAATTCATGAATGTCTCAAGGGAGAGAGAGATGGAGAGCCTGCTTGACAGGATACGAACTGATGATGATTTTATTATTAGTTTAATGATATAAGAATGGTACATAATGTAAGTCTTAAAACGTAATTCTAATCTGAACATTGATGAGGATGATGGTCCGAAAATGAAGAAAGTAAATAATTCTATTCTTTTTGGTGTTGATTTTGTTTCACTTCTATTTATTCAATGGCGTGTAAGATATTTCAAATGACAGGTATTTGTCCTCTTAATTAGAGACATTAACAATCCGGAACATTACAGTAACAGGGGAATTATCTCAGTGGTAGACCTCATTAGTCGAATGGTCATTGATACTCTCCAGGAAACCCAGAGGATTAGGTAAGCTGAAAGACAGCTGCCAGAGGCGAGGAAAGAAGAGAGTTTTATTAGCATCACGTGATAAACGTTTCAATTATTGAGACGTCAGTCAAGATGAGCCGTACGGAGCTGTTGCACTTTTGTTCAATTTACAGGCACAAGGGGAAGAAAGGAGAAAAAAAAAAATAAAGATGCTGTTAGCATCATTTAAAACTATATTCTTGGATTTTCTAATCATTATCTTCCATTTGGTTTTTGGTTTTTTTAACTTATTTACTAGACTCCTCTACATGTAGTTAGTGTTGGAACGAATCAGTATTGAGAATTAAAATAAATCGGAACATTTGGAGTGGGGGGGGGGGTTATCAGAATCGGAAAAAAATTGTGTCTATTTTCCGATGTCAAAAAAGATGCTTTTGCTTTTATTTATTTCTTTATTCTTTTTTTAAATTTAATATTCCACGCCTTGTAATCATAATATTTATTGATTTTAAACTACAAAAAAAAAAAAAAAAATCTATAGGTCACACCCATAAGTGTATTTATACATTTGCGAAAATATATACGCATATTACATGGGTTTCTGTGGTAATCTAGCACAAAAGTCAACAACTTGATATTTAGCAAAAAGAATCAGAATCGGTAATTGTATTGGAATCAGGCACTTAGAACAGAATCAGTAATTGTATCGGAATCAGGTAAAAATATTGAAATCATCCCATCTTTAATATCAATATAGGTCATGCAATTCACTCTGCTTTATATATATACTAGCCTGGGTGCCCGACGTTGCCCGGGTTTTTGAAGGTATGTGTTGAACAAAAAAAAAGTGGTAGTAGGCAGGCTTGAATCCGTGACGCGAAGGCGGAAAAGAAAGTGAAAGAAAACCTGACATCTTACCCCTACTTCATGACGTGACCGGAAGTTCGGAATGTTAAAATTAAGCAAAGTCAATCCAACCGATACAATGACTTGCAAAAATGGCTCGCAAAACATCGACCCCTCCTTGTAGAAAACTGCCCAGTTGAGAGTGAAGGAACTAATGTTTTTGGCCAATTTTTCGATATTTGTTGTCTGAAATATCGAGCTTCAAAATGATTCCAATATCGTGAAAATCCGTTGCCTCTGTCAAAAGTTTTAGGCATACATACATACATACATACATTTTTTTTTTTTTTTTACAAGGGTGTCACCACTTATCAAGGCCCAGAGGCCACTCGAGGATAAGGGTTAATAGGTATACATTAGTCATTGTGATTTTAGCATAGTAAACAGTGGGAATTTTGAAACTTGGATTACTTAGGGGGACGATTCAATTAGAACTTGTTCACATTGGACTTTTTCTTCTTTTTTTTTCATAGGTATCAACTCATTATCAAGGCCAAGAGGCCACTCAAGGATAAGGGTTAAAGAGTGTACAGTAGCAATTGGACAATATAATAATCATTAGTAATGAAAATTTGTTAAATTTGATAACTTATATGGAACGGCTCATCAAGAACTTATTTACGTTAGACCTGAAGACAACCATATTGTAGTCAGCCGGAAAGCAGGAAAACGGAAGACAATTCCACAGGCGTGCAGTTCTAATAAAAAAGCTTTGTTCATGGAATCTACGTTTAGGTTTAGGCACAGATAAAGAGTGGGGGGAATTATTGATAGTGTTTACAGCTAGACGAGTGTTTCTTGTGAAAGTTTTGCGAGGGGGGACCATAGATTGAAGCTCAGTCGAACACTTTCCATGAAAATAACGATACATCAGAGACAAACTCGCAACATCTCTTCTGTGAGATAGAGGTTGCAAGGAAGAGAAAAGGACATCCTCTACGAGGCTACGAAGTCTATTTTGAACTCTATCAAGGCAGGCCAAGTCCTTTCTAGCAGCTCCTGCCCAGATGTGGCAACAGTATTCCATCCTTGGACGTACCTGGCTCTTATATAGATAGAGAATAGCATCAGCAGTGAGATATCTACTGGATCGATAGAAAGATCCCACCATTTTTCCAGCGGCCTTGGCAACAGATTTGATGTACGTGTTCCATTTAAGATCAGGAGTAATGGTCAAGCCAAGAAGCTTGTCAAAACTTGAGGTCTCCTGAAGACGAGAGCCATTCATTTCAATTGATGCCAGATGGGGATCAGAATGTTGATGATGTAAAGAGAGAAGCTTGGTTTTAGATGCATTAAAAGTAACCAGCCACTCCTTTGCCCATTGTACTACATGCTCAAGATCAGAGGAGAGAGAATTGGAGAGAACTTGGTCGTTTACTGTCTTAGATGTGCTACCATAAATGGTAGTGTCGTCAGCAAAAATGTCTACGAATGATGTAAGGATGTGATTTGAAAGATCATTAATGTAGATCAGGAAAAGAGTTGGGCCCAGGGTGGACCCCTGAGGGACACCGGCATTAATACTGTGAGCTTCTGATTTTTGCCCCTCAACTACTACTCTTATGAACCTATCAGAAAGAAATGATTTAATAATTGAGAAGACATTTCCAGCTATACCATAGCTATAGATCTTATGAAGTAAACCTTTATGCCATACCCTATCAAAGGCCTTAGATATGTCAAGAGCAATTGCCCTAGAAAGATTGCCTCCGTCGAGAGATTTGCTAATCCTATATACATATACATATACATATACATACATACATATACATATACATATACATACATACATTTAAACAAACAGGTGAGATTTATATTATAAAAAATGATGGACTCTCTCATCGATTTCGACATATGATGTTCTGCCACAACCAAGTTGCTCCGAAATGTACACAGGTGATTTGTTTATAGTGATGAAGGCTTTGTGTAGAACCATCCACCACAGTTTCTGGTATTACTGCTAACCTTTGTTGGTGCAGATGACTGCCACAGGACAGAATATACAGTAAATCGCAGGTTTTTGCATCAGAGTTTCCTTCTCCCAGATTCATGTCTTAACGAAGACTAGGGTGCATCTCTCCCAGTGAATTAACATGCCTCCTGATACCAACCTGGAAATTTCTACAGCTCGTTCAACCTGTTCAGTACCAGATGGGTGTCCATTTGGGAAGGCTAGACGTTGTATGTACCGTGCAGATGTATGTATATATATATATATATATATATATATATATATATATATCAAAGACTTTAATTAATTTATTTCATGCTCGTCTGAGCGCCAATCTATGATCTCCCTTGCCAAACTTTCACAAAAAAAACACTCAATTACCTACAATCACTATCAACAATTTTCCCCATTCTTTATATGTGCCTAATTCTAAAGGTATATTCCATAAACGAAGCTTCTTTCCTAGAATTGCACACATGCGAAACACTGTTCCATTGGTCTGCTTCCTGACTAATTAGAATATGGTAGCCTTCAAGTTTAATATAAACAAGTTCTTGTTGAGCCAGCCCCTTAAATAATCTAAATTCTACCCAATTTACACCATGAACGATTATCAAATTATCACCTTACATTCATTAATACTTCTCCTTGAGTGGCCTTTGGGTCTTAATAGGTGGTGACTCCCTTGTAAAAAACTGTTCGAAAATAAAGTTTCTACGTTTTTGGATAATTTAGATGAGGATTGACAATTTTTATTTTTTTTACTATTCAGACTACTATTCTCAGTTTGATGATGATAGCAGTAGTCCGAAAATCTCCCGCAAATACAAAGAGCTTTTATGTATTTCCCTTGTTTACAACTCTTTCGAATGAAGAGGGGGAGCATCACATTCTCAGTCAGGATCCCTGGACTTTAGAATGTACTTTTGTTTATTTATTTTTACTAAAGCGTCAACATTTATTAAAGTCAGGAGGCCACTCGAGGATAAGGGTTACCAAGTTACTCAGGTGAACAGTGAGACAACATCATGATGTTTTCACAACGATGATTCAAAGTAGACAGGATTTGATTATCTAAGATGACGACTTAACAAAAATATGCCCAGATCGGACTTGAAAACAACCGCTGGGAAGCAGTCCCATGAGTTTGCGTGCCAACAACACTCAAGACGAAGTTGGACAGATATTGGACTACTGTGTCCCTTTCTGTATATATTTCCATCGTTACAAATTAAATTACATTCAAATAATATTTGAAAATAAAGAACTTGTGTATATTTCATGGTTTACGAATGTTTCACGACATTTTCTTTTAAATAGAAAACAAATGATTAGTTTCAATTATAGATCGTTCACAATGAAATAAACCTCTCTCAACAGAACTGTTATAAAGCCATTTAAATATATATATATATATATATATATATATATATATATATATATATATATATATATATACATATATATATATGTATATATATATATATATATATATTAAGTAATGTGATTGATAATTTAATTATATATCTAAATTACAACGAGCACTTTCTATTTCCTGTATTTTAATTAAACTAGTAATTTCACTGTTACATTAAAATACACTCGGCTCTTTAGACTATTGTTCTAATCTCCTTTAAATATATATATATATATATATATATATATATATATATATATATATATATATATATATATATATAAATGCGAGCATGAAAAGTAATATGGTTCATGGAAAATAGTAAAAGATATATAACAAATTTATAACTTAAAATATTACAGCATTAAGAATTGATTATATAATGTTATAAATTGAATTAAAAAATATTCTTAATGCTGCAATATTTTAAGTTTAAATTTATTATATTTTTTACTAGAATATCTTGTCCTTTCTTTTCCAGTTTTAACAAGTAGTCCTTTACTTTTCCATGTTTAAGTTTAACCATATTACATTTCATGCTCGCATTTTTATATTGTAATCCATAATTTTTCCAGGCTTTCAGTAAATTTACTTTTCCTTTGTTTAATTTCAGTCTTATTTTTTTTGCCCCTATAAGCATAACATTATACACATATGTAATAACAATGTACGGCAGTCATCTGCTTTCAATAAAATACTCCCAATTATCTCCCTTTCATTCTTTAATTCTCTGTGTTTCACTTGTTACTTCTCGTTTTGCAAGAGCGGTGAATTGGTAGCAACAGTAGTCGTTGACGCGATGTGGTTGCTATAGAAACCAGTCATAAAAGACGTTGCTCACTTCCTTACGTTTTTTTATGATTTTGAACACCAGTAAATTCATCATAACACTCCTGACGACGGTCGCATGTACTGATAGAAAGCGCTTGAAAAGAATATGGCTGAAAAACAACTTTTGGGTGCTATACTACACAACATGCAAGCTGAAATAAAAAAGACTGCTCGGCGAATTAAAAAGATATCCAAAAAATCAGAAAAAAGGATAACTATGTCATGTTCAATCAGACGTGCTTATATATAAGAGAGCCCTGTTCATAGGTTGTGAAAACTTTGGAAAATTAGTTTTTTAGGCGCTGATGAGTTTGTGCAGTTGTGTTAAATTGTAATCAATGAAGTATTATATGCATATTTGTCAACATAGGGCCGAAAAAATTGTATGCAAATTGTTACCAACCAAAGCCTAACATTTTGCAAATGAAAATATGAGTGTCTGTTTCATATAAAGATGTAACTTTAAGAAATTTATAATATATTATATATATATATATATATATATACGGGCAAACAGTTAATAAAATATGTTAAAAAACACTTTGAAATGAGTTAAGAACATATTTAATCTGAAAAGGAAACACTAGATAAGTGGATAGTCCTTAATCTGCAGAGTTTCAAAGAAATACTTTCCTTCTCATCAGAGGGTAGGAATTAGCAAAATGAGGGATCGGATTTTGCATGCAGAAGTATTTGATAAAACAACAAGTAAGTCAAAGATCTAACTTGAAAACAAAAAAAGTGAAGCAGAGGGAATATGGTGAAGAAAAAGGTGAGTACACATGAATGGATAGTCTGGTGGAAGATAAAAAATCCAGTGACGGTAAAATCCAAGTATATAATTTCAAGAAAGTTAATTGAATTATTGAGTTAATTGAATATATATATATATATATATATATATATATAATATGTGTGTGTGTGTGTGCGTGCGTGTGCGTGTGTGTGTGTGTGTGTGTGTGTGTGTGTGTGTGTGTGTGTGTGTGTGTGTGTGTGTGTGTTGGGACAATTAATTGAGAATCAGAAAAATCGGAAATTTTTTGTGGACCAGAATCGGAAAAATTTGTGTCAATGGTATAGCTGGAAATGTCTTACAGTTATATCTCATAGGATCAGAAAATCTCTCGATGGAGGCTTCCTTTCTAAGACAATTGCTCTTGATAAATCAAAGGTCTTTGATATGGTATGGCATAAAGGTTTACTTCACAAGATTTCCTGCTAAGATTTAACTGGAAATGTCTTCTCAATTATTAAATCATTTCTCTCTGATAGGTTCATAAGAGGAGTGGTTGATGGGCAGAAATCAGAAGCATGCAGTATTAATGCTGGAGTCCCTCAGTGATTCATCCTGGGTCCAACTCTCTTCCTGATCTACATCAATGATCTCCCAAATCATATCCTAAGATCAGTTGTAGATACTTATGCTGAAGACACTACAATCTATGGCAACTCTTCAAAGGCCATAAATGACCAAGTTCTCTCTGATTCTCTCTCCTCTGATCTTGAGTGCGTGGTACAATGGGGGAAGAGGTGGCTGGTTACTTTTAATGCATCTAAAACCAAGCTTCTATCTTTACATCATCAATACTCTGATCCCCATCTGGCATCAATTGAAATGAATGGCTCTCGTCTTGGGGAGGCTCCTTGTTTTGACAAGCTTCTAGGTCTGAACTTTACTCCTGATCTGCAATGGAACACGTAAATCCGTTGCCAAGGCTGCTGGAAAAATGGCAGGATCATTCTACTGCTCCAGTAGATAACTCACTGCTGATGCAATTCTCAACCTGTATAAGAGCTAAGTAGTCCAAGAATGGAGTATTGTTGCCACATCGGAGCAGAAGCTGCTAGAAAAGACTTATCCTGCTTTGACAAAGTTCAAAATAGAGTTCATAGCTTAGTGGGGGATACCATTTTCTCATCCCTGCAACCCTTTTTCCCCAGAGAAGAAACATTGTGAACCTGTCTCTGCTTTATCATTATTTTCATGGCAAGTGCTCATCTGAGCTCCAATCTGTGGTTCCCCGTGTCAAACTTTCATGAAAATCACTCGTCTAACTGAAACGACTATCAATAATTTCCTCACTCTTTATCGGTGTCTAATAGCTAATATAACATACTGACCCAACGGGTCACGGGTAGTATATATATATATATATATATATATATATATATATATATATATATATATACTTCAGAATAATGAAATGAAATATATCTACTGGTATGCAAATCCAGTGACTTTTTGGTCTTACAAAATATTATTATATGTAATATTTTTATATAAGACAATGCCAGCTAAATAAGAATTGCTCAATATACAAGATAGAGCAAATGAATAAAAATTTAGGTATTTAAATTTTATGATTTGAAAAGGATAATCTTCAAATACAGAATTTTTTATTGTTTGAAAACAAAGAATGCAATTGAATAAATCTATTTCCTTAACGCATGAGTTTTCGATGCTTATTCATCTTTTCAGAGGAAAAATATTAGCTAAAGTTTTATGGTTTGCATCATATTTGCTAAAAGCAAGAAACATAGAAAAATTAAAGTTTTTAAAGTTTTAAAACATTTAAGATAAATAGAATAAGAGAAACCCATGGATTAAGGAATTAGATTTATTCAATTGTATTCTTTGTTTTCAAACAATAAAAAAATTATATATATATATATATATATATATATATATATATATATATATATATATATATATATATATATGAACAAATGATTAATAAAACATGTTAAAAGACATCTTGAAAAAGAGTTAAAACATATTTAATTTTAAAAAAGGAAACACAAAATAAATTCCTGCATTATATTTGAAGATTAACCCTTTCAAATCATAGAATTTAAATACCTAAATTTCGATATATATATATATATATATATATATATATAAGTTTTTTTTTTTTTTACAAGGTGGTCACCACTTACCAAGGCCCGGAAGCCACTCAGGGAAAAGGGTTATTGTAAGTACAGTACGTTAGTGTGGAGATTTAATAAAGTGTGTACTTAAGGGAGCGGTTCATCAGGAATTTGTTTACGTTGGACTTGAAGACATCCAGGTTGTAGTCAGGTGGAAAGTAGGCAGACGGAACAGAGTTCCACAGACGTGCAGTTCTAAAAAAGAAGCTTTGTTCATGGAATCTACGTTTTGATTTAGGCATAGATAAAGAGTGGGGAAAGTTTTTGACAGTGGATTCAGCTAGACGGGTGTTTTTCGTGAAGGATTGGCGAGGGGGGGACTAGAGATTGGAGTTCAGGCGAGCACCTGCCATGGAAATAACGATAAAACAAAGATAGGCTTGCAACGTCTCTTCTGTGGGAGAGAGGTTGCAGGGAAGAAAAAAAGGCCATCCACCACTAAGCCAAAAAGTCTATTTTGTACTCTGTCAAGGCAGGATAGGCTGTTTTTAGCAGCTCCTGCCCAGATATGGCAGCAGTATTCTATCCTTGGACGTACTTGGCTTTTATATAGATAGAGAATTGCATCAGTAGTGAGATATCTTCTGGAACGGTAGAAGTTATAAAATATATATGGCGATTAAGCTACACAGAATATTCCGCGTTTCATCCACGCTAGGATTCCTCAGGCTTATGCTACTACTGAGCTCTACATACGTATTGAGCACTGTTGAAGTAAATACTTTAAGTTTACGTATAAATTCATACTTTCGTATATTAATTTATGTGACTAAACGAAGTAGTTATACATATATATAAATATATATAAAATGAAATGTGAGACAAAATAAACAGGTATGTATATGAAAGAGAAGTAATAAACGTTCTTTATATCTAAGCATTTAGAAGCCTAATGCTTCTCACCAGAAAAGGAAGACTGAACTTAGGTAACAGTTATAGGGAAGTTTGACATCTACTTTAGGTTATATTAGGATGGAAGAGTAAAATGAAATAGAATGAAGATAAATGAAAAAAATAATATTAAGGATGAAGAAAACACAAACCAGAAAGTAGGGAAATGGTACAGCAATTATATAGCTGGGGAGAAGGGATTGTTGAAGCGAGAGGAGAACGATGGGGATGACTAAAATGGGGTGAAATTCTAATAGAAACATGCAAGGGGGATGCTGAGCTTCATAGATCCTGATAAAGAATCTATCCATCTTCTTTAAACCCATTATATATATATGTGTGAGATAAAATTAAACTAAAAAATAACTTTTCATTTGTAATACAAACTTATCTAGATATGAGAAAGCTCTACCTGATTAAGAGGAGCGAAAATGTTAGACCTTTATTGTAAGTTATTCTGAATTTTTTAATTTTTTAAATTTTAAAAATTTCTTATATTTTTTTGTAGTGTTGCTTTTTTACATTATTTTTATAAATTTGAAAAAGCTTTTTCTCTAGCATTTCATTTTTTTTATATAAATTGTTTTGTAGATTCTTGTAGCATTTATTGTTCTTTTCTGTCCTTTCCCTTTTTTAACCCCATCATATCGCCCCCTATAAAATAATTTTTTTCATTTCTAATCTCAAAACACTTTTCCATTTCTCATCAGTCGGTGTTGTTTATTTTACCTTTATTTTATAACGCCAGCTTTTTCTCCTCTTCTGACGAGAAGCATTTAACTTCGAAATGACAAGCCTAAAGAGGTTTCTCCCTTATTCCTCTTTCTATAATCATTATTGACTTGATTAATAAAGTTCCTTTGTAACTTTATGCTTTAACAAGATAAATTTAAAAGCGATAAAAAAATAGCTAATAATATTAGTAGGAGTGTGTTCGTTACAACTCTACTTTCAACCGAGTCGTTGTTTGTTTCGTTCACCACACTCTTTTCTTCTACCTCTTCTTTTACACACGTCCGTTCGCTGTAGTGACTAAAAATCGTCTGTCCTCTCGCTTTCCTTTCTTCGTTATTTATGGAACCAGGGTACGGGATTCTCCGAGATTCCCCGAGATTCCACAAGACTTTTTCCACATAAATCTTGATTCTCAATTTGTGCTCTGCAGGCACAAACGTGCAGCCGCTTTAACGGTAAGCCACGTCTTTCTCCACAAGGAGCCTGTAGCATAACCGTATACGCACTCGACTATAGAAACTATGGTTCGAGGTTCGAGTCCTAATAGAGTCAAACTATGCGGATGAGTTGTAGAGCAGCAAATCATGTGTACGTAGACTACTGTTTTAAAAAAGTCAAAGAAAAATAAATAATATTTTACAAAACAAGACACACACACACACATATATATATAGTAATCCACATAAGTACTGTTTCGCTGTTTCACAGCTCATCAGTGTGGCTAGACAAGCAACTACCTCAAGCAAGGATCGAAACCTGATCACCCAAACATTGCGCTATATGGCTACTGCTATGCGGGCAGTGAATTAACAATGTTTTGACATTGTCCAAATACCTAAACTCAATTTGTTTACACAAAGAGCATCGGTTCATATGCTAATGGTAATTCGTATATCATTTCCCAAACGCTCAACCTAAGATAGGGAGCATTATTATAATATATATATATATATATATATATATATATATATATATATATATATATATATATATATATACATACATATGTGTGTGTGTGTGTGTGTGTGTGTGTGTGTGCATCGTGATAAAATTTTTTAAATGATTTCACACAGCAGTAAAGTGTTTATAAGGTTTACATCTTTAATTAGCGTTTTTGCCAGCATCACTGCTGATCTATCTTTTTCCAAGCTAATTGTTGAAATCTGTGAATCTGTTGCATAATTGATGCTTGAACTCGACTTGTCATTCTGACTTTTGCTTCGCCTAAAGAGATTGCAGCTTCTGATGAGTTGTTACAATAACGACACAGAAATGAGGAAATCTACTGTGCACCATTCTTGTGCTTTGATTTGTTTCTCTTACGACGTATCATCCCCTTTTTTTTGAGTAGTAAAGGTAGACACATGATATCTCATAGATAAACAACTGAACATAACTTCTATTTCATCCATTATGCCGACTTTCAACAAGAACTGACATGTACAATCTGTGGCAGATTTCTTCTGTCTAAAGCTGGTTTGGTGAACAACACAATGTTAGACATGATCAACGATATGATGAGGATGTGCTGCCACCCAGACAATCAAAGTGTTGTTGTAATATCTGCGGATTGGTCTGTAAATCTGCAAACGGTGTGACAAGACCTTCAAATATATATATATATATATATATATATATATATATATATATATATATATATATATAACTACTTAATTTACTTACATAAAATTAATATACGAAAGTATAGATTTATGCGTAAACTTTAAGTATTTACTTCAAAAGTGCTCAATACGTAGGTAGAGCTAGTTAGTAAGTTATAAAATGTATATGGCGATTCTTCGCCATATACATTTTATAACTTACTATATATATATGTGTGTGTGTGTGTGTGTGTGATTGCCATTTTGTAACGGAAGCTTGTCATTTTTTCAAGTTGATGTTAAACTTTCATGTGCATGTAGATGGCTCTTCTGCTCAGCTTCTGCATAATCGTTCACAACGGTGGCATATATATATATATATATATATATATATATATATATATATATATATATATATATATATATATATATATATATAAAACAAAAATTACAATTAAATATATCAAAATGATCCAAGATGGTAAAACTAAAGTATATTATAAATATTAAAGAATTAATATTTATAAAGTAATCTCAACCAGATGTAAAAGCTCGATAAAACTAAGTAGGAGATAGAGCTTATAATAAGAGCAAATAGTTAATAAAACATGTTAAAAAACACTTTGAAAAAGGGTTAAAAACATATTTAATCTGAAAAGAAAACACTTAATAAGTGGATAGTCATTAATCCGCAGAGTTTCGAAGAAATACTTTCCTTCTTATCAGAGGGTAGGAAATTAGCAAAATGCGGGATCGGATTTTGCATACAAAAGTATTTGATGAAACTGCAAGTGTCAAAGATATTACTTGATAACAAAAAGTGAAGCAGAGGGAATATGGTAAAGAAAAGGGGATTTCACGTGAATGGATAGTCAGGTGAAAGATAAAGTATCCAATGACAATAAAATCCAAAAATGTATGTCCAAGAAAGTGTATTTAATTTTCCATTCACACAAGTAAAATCCAAAGAAATCGCGTCATTGGAAGATGGTCCAAAATAATGCAAAAGGCCGAAATCCGTGGAATAATTCACAAATATGTACAAGGAAAATGGGAAAAAATTCCAATAATATTAATAGAAAAATAAGATATTCTTTTAACACGGCTGCCGAGAAAAATCAGTAAAGAATAAGAGAAAAAAAGATTAAATGATGATAGAATTAAATATAAATTAGAAAAGCAAATGTCAAAATAACCTAGACAGGATAACGTTAAAAGGCGCGAATAATATAGGGCAAAAAAGAGGTCAACTGAAATGTACAGTTTATTACTTAAGAAAATGTCAGCAAGAGTTATTAAAATACACTAAATGGAATAAAGAAATTAATAAAGAAATAAAGAAATAAATAAATAAAAAATATAAATAGAAAACAATAAATAAATAAATAAATAAATAAAAAAATAAATATATAATATAAAATTAAAATTTTTTTAAGGGGAGAAGATGGCCGGTATCTGGAAATCCCAGATAAAGCAAGTAAGTATGTAAGTAAATACATATAGTAAAATATAATTAAATATACATACAGGATACATACAGGATACATACAGGATATGAATGTGTAAGTAGATTGATATATTAGATAAATAGGAATATTTAAAGACTAAAACGAAAATTGCAGATAAAAAACCGGCCAAGCAAAGAAGAAATAAAAAATCAAAATAAAGAATTATTAAGTTATAAAGTATTAAGAAAGTATCTAGAAAAAAACGATAATGTTAAAGAAAAATTATATATATATGAAAGGTTAAAGTAATAGCTATGTAATTTCAAATTTACCATAATTAAATTTGGACCTATGTTTTACAGAAAGAGATCAGTACGTTTTTATAATTTATTATATTGTTACTTTGAGGGGAAGTAATTATAGTTATAGCTTCGGTTTTGCAGAGGCGACATGATTTAGAGCCTGGAGTATAAGACTTAACTTTTTATGATAATCCATTTGATTGAAAAGGGGCTATTATTAGAGTTAAGTTTTATAATTAACGTGGTAAGAGAAGTTCCTTTGTTATTATTAGAATTATGGTTGTTAAAAGAAGAAATGTGGGTTGACATTCTTTTCTTAATTAATGTTGAAGTAGCGCCGATATATGTATGTACTTTATTAAAAGCTCGAGGTTTGATATTAATATTAATTTGCTGATTTGTATTAGTTAAATAGTTTGACTTTTGTTCATTGTGTTCAAGAAAGGGTAGGACAATGATAGTATGACGACTGTTTTGGAGGGGATGATAAGTGCTGTTAGTGTTAGGATGGCTGTTATGAGCAATATTATTATTCTCATTATTATTATTATTATCATTATTATTATTATTATTATTATTATTGCTTGTTGTATAATTGAAGATGGAGAGGCTGCTCGAGTGGTATATTGGATTAGAAACTATATCAGATGGAAGATAGGAAGAAGGATAACTTGAAGACGAAATATTAGTGTCTGTTATGGGGGGATTGCGTGGGAGCTCAGTAATTGTGCATGAATATATAAATCTTTATGAATGCAATCATTATTGAGTGGGCAAAGATGTTTGTTATTACAATTACAGTTAGTTTTGGGTTTAATTGGGAAAGGGATTTTTTGGGCTGATTGAATTTTTTTGTTATTAGATGTTAAGATTCGTTGTGCTAAATTAGGCATTGTTGAAATGTAGAAATTGTTTTTTAATTTACGTATATATACATTTTTCCTAGTCACGTGGTACCTTGTTAATGAATATATATGTAAATTAAAAAACAATTTCTACATTTATTTCTACAATATGCCTGAGGATGATAGAAGTACTTCTGTCGAAATCGCTCGCAATTATGGATCCAACATATACAATTTCGAGAAGAACACAAAAAGGACTATTCGGAGATTGGAGAAGATAAAAAGGAAAATTGTAAAACAGAATAACTCTGTGCTATTCAATAATATTTGTCTAAATGAGAAAATGCTGCCTAAATATATATATATATATATATATATATATATATATATATATATATATATATATATAGTGTGGGAAGATAAAATTCTCGCCCTAGAAAAGATGACCTGATTACATTTCCGTTTCATGAAAACCGGTTTTCTTTTTTTGTTGCAGACCATTTACTAGTTGGCCAATTGTGTACCAATCACAAGAGTCTGAAAGTGACACAATGTTCAACGAGCGAGATTAGAGATGCGCCACTGTACAACTCATGTTCTCTACCGATCCAAGTTATAACAACAGAAATATTGCTAGCATGCTCAAAATGCAAATCCTAGCTGTTCGACGCTTGAGGGCATGCACAGGGTGACAAAAACAAAGTTTCCGGCTATGGTTATGGTCTTTAGTATGTTTTGAAGTGAGGACCACATCATGCCACCTCACATCTTTGAAGTCGGCTTGTATGTCAACACCTAAGTTTATCTGGATGTGCTGAAGAGTGTGATAATCTGCTGGTGCAGCCAGGTGCCCGCTGGCAGACCCTAGATGTGACAGTAAGACTTGGCGCTGGCCCACAAGTCCAAAGCGATCGAGGTTTGGTTTCAGAGGGAGTGCTACGACTTTGTACCTTTCGCTTGTGGCATGCTCCCAGTTCCGGACCCGTATTACATGACAGTGTTTTTAAAATCGTGCTCAATAAGCAGTAAAGCTATATTGTATAATTTTTATTTATGTAAACATTTTGGTTAGATATATACATAAGTTACGATATTATTCAAAGTTTACATAATCAAGTTGTTCAGAATGAAAAAACGAATCAATCCATTTTTCCGGAGTCAAAATGTTTATATAAATATAATTCATACTAATATATATATAAGCAGGCTGCCCAGCATTACCCGATCGTGGAATGTGCTTAAATATGATATTTTGATGAATGGAGATTTCGTATTTATTATTATATTATATTGGACCCAATATATAGTAATGATTTTAAGTTTTTAAACAAATGACTTGTGCGCCACCACCGAGAATCGAAACCAAAACGTTTAGCTTACAATTTACTTTTTCCTTTGAAAAACCTGCCTGAGCTATGAAAATATGTTTACTGCAAAGCTAAAAATTCAAACATAAACTAATAGCTATTACGGTATGCATGCATATTCGTAATGCCGTCGTTTGACCTTCACCTCACAAATTCCATATTTTTAATTTTCACACTTTTACACTGATTTTCCCTAAAACCCAAATATAAATTTTCACATGGGTTCGAGTATCCTATATATTAAGTTTTATGCCTGTAGATCAAAAACTAACAGAGGAGTTTGGTAGGTAAAATTGTTTAAACAAACATATATATGCCTACATAAATATATATAGAAAGAGATTTGTGCTTTTTTACGCAAATATTACGCAAGTATAAATCATGTAGAATATCTGCATGAATATAATTACACGTAATAGTTAACTAAAGATGTACATCCCTCAAGAAAACCGAAAAAACTACTAGGGAATTAATTAAAATGAATTTTTAAAAGAATATGCAAATTAGCTGGATCTTTTGCAGATGAATGCAATACCACGACTCATACATAACAAAGTTGTATTTTCTTTTTAAATAAAAAGAAAAAATGGTTTTTAATATGAATATCAATACACACACAAAAAAAAAAAACAATATATATATATATTATACTATACAGGATAGAACGATAAATTTGTCGCCCTAAAGAAAACAACTCTACAATTTTATTTTAAAACTTTTATTGAAAAAATTAATTCAGGTAACAATTATGTGGTAGAGCTGACATCTATTCAATGTAGTCGCTTTCAGTCTCAATCACCGCCTCGTACCGGTCTGGAACTGTGAGCATGCAGGAGTTCAGCGAATACGTGGTAGATGGCGGCGATCATACTGGCTTTGGTGTTGTGGGAGGTCATGTTGGTGATGTTCTCAACATATGACCAAACGAAGTAGTTCAGCAGATTCAGGTCGGAGGAGGAGAGGGGCCCAGTGAGAGAAGGGTTCAAAGTCATAGCACTCCTTCTGAAATAAAGCGTGAGTCTCTTTGGAAAGTGGGCCGACGCTGAGGCCTTCTGCCACATTCTGAGTCTGCAAGCGGCCACCTAATTGCACCAGGGGATCGCCACACTCTTCAGCATATCCAGGTACACTTTGGTGTTGACTTTCAAGCCAACTTTGAAGATGTGAGGTGGCATGATGTGGTCCTTACGTGAAATCACATCAAAGACAATAACCGCGACTGGAAACTTTGTTTTCATTATCCTGGGCACGTCACTGTTATTTGTGGCAATCTAGCGATGTATTTTGAGAGTGCCGGAAATGGTCTTGTTGTCATAATTTAGGTCAGCAGAGAGCATTTGTATACCGACGCATCTCCGATCTCGCTCGTGGAACATTGTGTCACTTTCAGACATGATGGAAGGTTTCTATTGCTCTTGGGATTTGTACACAACTGGCCAACTAGTAGATGGTCTGCAAAAAAAAAAAAAAAAAGAAAACCGGTTTTCATCAAACGGAAATGGAATCATGTCTTTTCCATGGCGACAATTTTATCGTTCCACCCTGTACACACATCTCCCTGTATTGCCCTGATTTGATGTTAAAATTTAAAACAAAATAAAACAGACAAGACTTTTATTATGGTTCGAAATGTTTGAAATCAAGATTTATAATTTGGATTATTCGGACAACATGTTTTGATCGATGTAACCTCCGACCTTTTTCAGGTGTATAGTGTCGAACGCCGGAATTTTTCTGTCCAACTTAGAAATCTGCACTGAATTTCATACAAACCTCTTTCTTTAATCCACGTTAGTTGCATGCTCTCGTTCAGCCAGGTATCCGTGGCATAATTGTAAGTGACTCTCTTCTGAAGGTTTAAGGTTCAATCCTCACCACGGCTGATAGAAAGGATGCAATTGCGATTTACTTAAGATTTCTATCGGATCATGGCTGACAGAACGCAAGCATGCTATCCCGATAGATTAAGTAAAGAATTCCATTTGACATTTCCTGTAGATTCCCGAGTTCCACAAGATACACTTGAAGAAGGTCGGAGGCTACATCGACCGAAATGTTGTGAAAATAACACTCAAGATGAAAGCAGTAAACTAAAGAATCTTAATAATACATAAAATTTTATTGTATTCTAGCAATGGATAACCCCGAAAAGACTTTATAAGTGGTAAAACAGATATGACAAAATTGTATGTTTTACAATTATATGGCATGTAAAGGGGTTGGTGTGTTGTAAAAAAACACGAAAAGCACAAATGTTTGATATAATATAAAAAAAAATGTTTGATATACTATAAAAAACAAATGTTTGATATAATATAAAAACAAATGTTTGATATAATATAAAAACAAATGTTTGATATAATATAAAAAAAACAACTGTTTGATATACTATAAAAACAAATGTTTGATACAATATAAAAAAAACAAATGTTTGACATAATATAAAAAAACAAATGTTTGATATACTATAAAAAACAAATGTTTGATATAATATAAAAGCAAATGTTTGATATAATATAAAGGAAAATGTTTGATATAATATAAAAAACAACTGTTTGGTATACTATAAAAACAAATGTTTGATATAATATAAAAAAAATGTTTAATATGCTGTAAAAAACAAATGTTTGATATATTATAAAAACAAATGTTTAATATACTATACAAAACAAATGTTTGATATAATATAAAAACAAATGTTTGATATACTATAAAAACACAAATGTTTGATATAATATCAAAAAAGAAATGTTTGATATAATATAAAAACAAATGTTTGATATAATATAAAAAAAGAAATGTTTGATATAATATAAAAAACAAATGTTTGATATAATATAAAAAAACAAATGTTTGATATAATATAAAAAAACAAATGTTTGATATGCTATAAAAAAAAGTCACACACATATATAAAGCGATGGTTGTGTAATTCTAAAAATATTTTAAAATATTAAAAATGATAAAAGTCTGAAAAACCTACAATTGTTAATCTACTATTAATCGAAAAGAGGGGATGACTTTAGAAAATATCAGCGAAAAAGCGACCCCTTCCTGTAGAAAAGTGGCCAAGCAAAAAGGATTGGTATACAAAGAATATATTTCACAAAGAGTGAAATATAAGCAAGTACTTCAAGGTGAGATTGAAACTGGTACGCCACAGGACACGGAGAATGAAATACTAGTTTTTATATAAACAGAATCAGCTGCCGAAGAGTGCTCTATTTTACGAATAGTGTTCATTATAGCACACACACACACACACACACACACACACACATATATATATATATATATATATATATATATATATATATATGTATATATATATATATATATATATATATATATATATATATATATATATATATATATATATATAGAGTGATGGTTGTGTAGTTCCAAAAATATTTTAATATATTAAAAAATGATAAGTCTGAAAAACCTACAATTGTTGATGGCTACACTCTTTTAAATATATATATATATATATATATATATTTATGTGTGTGTGCGTGTGTGTGTGTGTGTAAACTACATTTAATCACATAAATTAATATACGAAAGTATAAATTTATGCGTAAAATTTAAGTATTTACTTCAAGAGTGCTCAATATGTAGGTAGAGCTAGGTAGTAAGTTATAAAGTATATATGGCGATTGACCCTAACAGAATATATATATATATATATATATATATATATATATATATATATATATATATATATATATATATATATAGTAAGTTATAAAATATATATGGCGATTAAGCTACACAGAATATTCCACGTTTCATCCACGCTTATGTCTGAATGAATCATAGCGGAATATTCTGTGTAGCTTAATCGCCATATATATTTTATACCTTACTATATATATATATATATATATATATATATATATATATATATATATATATATATATATATATATACATATATATATATATATATATATATATATACATATTTATATATATATATATATATATATATATATATATATATATATATATATATATATATACTTATGTGTGTGTTCAGGTAGATATACATACAGGTATAGATACGGGCTTGACAAGTGGAAAATGCAAATTAGCTTTTAAAGTAGGGGCAGTATATCTATTTTAATTCTATTTGAGGCAATGTAAGCCTCTGTAAGGCTAGAGCAGAATGTATAGTCAGATACACACAGCACAGTTTATAGGACTGCCGGCTACTCGTTTGCTTGCCGAGCCTAAACCACCCATCCACTCACCTTTACTGAGGCTGCTGTCACAAGGAACTGCACGGTGGCAGCAGCGGCGACATCATCGGCGGGGGCATCAGCAGCAGCGGCAGCGGCGCTGATAGAAGCTAAACATTCTCAGCACCGCGGACGGACGAAAGGGACGTACGTCGTGTTTTCAACACGCGATTCCGATTATCGGATTTTAACTGTTCAGGTAAGGTGAGTTACTTCTTTCTTTCCTTCTTTCTTTCCTTCTTTCTTTCCTTCTTTTTTCTTTTTTTTTTTTTTTAAAGTAATATGTTATAGAGTTTAGAGGGTGTTCATTGTTAAATTAATTATTGTTTATTTTATGAACGTTTTTTTTTCGTTACCTACATCCGACCCCACCCCCACCCCCACCGGCCATGCTGTTTTGCACATGCTTTCATATCGCGTCTCTCTCTCTCTCTCTCTCTCTCTCTCTCTCTCTCTCTCTCTCTCTCTATATATATATATATATATATATATATATATATATATATATATATATATATATATATATATATATATATATATATACAAAAAAAGGACAGAAAGAAAAAAAAAATTTATTCCAAAGTAAAAACAATTTTAAAAGTTTCGATAAAAACAAATAAAGAAAAAAAAACGATTCTGTTACAACAGAAAAACGCTTTCGATATAAATTTTATAATAATGAAAACAAACACAAATTTATATCTATCATGTGTGTGTGTGTGTGTGTGTGTGTGTGTGTGTGTGTGTGTGTGTGTGCTATAATGAAAACTATTCGTAAAATAGAGCACTCTTCGGCAGATGATACTGTTTATATAAAAACTAGTATTTCATTCCCCGTGTCCTATGGCGTACCAGTTTCAATCTCACATTGAAGTACTTGCTTGTCTCATCAAAATGAAACACTGTGATACAACCCAAACGATCTATATGCGAATTATATGTATACATATATGTATGCATATATATATACATACACACACACACACATATATATATGCACTCATATATGTATACAAATAATTCACACATATATATATACATAAGAATAATACTATAGTTACATTCCAAGATGCAAATATTTATTATCACCCAAATCATTTCGGTTTTGTTTTTTTATGTGTGTGCTCTGTTATTATATTTTACACACATTGAGCTTCGAAGCAAAAAGGATTGGTATACAAAGAGTATATTTCATAAAGAGTGAAATATAAATGAAAATGCATATTTAATCCCCTAAATAAAAAAATCGATGCAGATTATATATATATATATATATATATATATATATATATATATATATATATATATATATATATATATATATATATATAAGTTTCGTGGTTTAATTTTAAATTCTGAAAAAACAACATATAGAGGCATATATTCGATTTAAGAATTTATTGCTTGACAAAGGAATATATAGAAAGGGTTATTTTAATTTCCTTAATCCATGGATAAATTCTTAAATCGAATATAGGTCTCTATATGTTGTTTTTCCAGAATTTAAAAAAATTAAACCACGAAACTTATATATTGCTCTATTCTTAAATATTGAGCTTCTCCTTTTTGGCTAGGATCTCCTTGAAAGTATTACTTCAGGTAATATCTATCGGGATTTTCATCTGAATTCTATCAGTATCTTATATATATATATATATATATATGTATATATACTAGCAGAAGTACCTGTCGTTGACTGGGTTCACAAAAAGCCTACAGAACATGGACTCTGATTTATGAAAGTATGATAGGTTATGAAAAGGAAGGGTTGTAAAGAGATAGCTTCGGGTATCAAAACCAAAGTGTGTGTGTGTGTGTGTGTGTGTGTGTGTGTGTGTGTGTGTGTGTGTGTGTGAGGGATCGCTAGCAATCGTTATGTTTTTTTACCTTTTTTATTTCAGACGTTATTATTTCAATTGTTTAAAATATGAAATACTAAAATAAATATAAAAAAACATAATTTTGATGACGCCACTCTTGAAAATATGCATTTTTCTCTCGTTGGAACCCCTTGACCCATTTTATATATATATATATATATATATATATATATATATATATATATATATATATATATATATATATACTAGCATGCATTATTAGCATTGCTCAGGGAAATGAATGAGGACTTCTGTGTATTCCTGATCTTAGATCAGAACTCCATATTAAATGTATTTAATAGTCATGATTTGATGATATTTTAATTGTCATGATTTTATCATATCTTAATTGTCATGGTTTCATTATATTTTAATTGTCATGATTTTTAATTGTCCAGAAAGTAAAACATGTTTTTTGTTATTCCGTGGATAACCATTGCAAACGCAGACTTTACAATATTACTATTATAAAAATCACTAATACAAATGTAATACCACAACTGACTTCCTTGTAAAATTTGATCATAGAAAACTTGTTTAATCTTGGTATAGGGCTTTGTTTTTAATCGCATCCTTAGAAGAAACAGGATGACTGATAAATCAAACATGTTATGTAGAAATGAAGTTATGAACATATAAATACGAGATATTGCAATTAAGCTACATGGAATTTTCTGTCTTCGCAACGACTCATCAGATTCATAAGCCTGACGAGTCCTTACAAGGGTGAAACGACCGTGGAAGATTATGTGTAGCTTGATTGCGATATGTATATCTTTGTAACTTACTTCCTATTCCCATATTGAGCACCGTTAAAAATCGAAACATAAAATATTATATTTCCTTATGAAATTTTATGTGGATACATAAAATAATACACGCACGCACACACACACACACACACACACACACACACACACACACACCTGCTTTATGTATACTTTCATGGTAACTGTTCGACTGAGCTCCAATCTACGAGCCATCCTCGCAAAACATTCACAACAAATACTCGCCTAGCTGAAAGATCCGACAACAACTTTCCTCACTCCCTATCTGTGCCCAAAACTAAACAAAAATTCCACAAGCAAAATTTCTTTCCTAAAAACTGTTCGTCTGTGGAACCCAATACCGTTTGTTTGCTTCCCGGTTAACTAGAACATGGTCGTTTTCAAATCTAATGAATAAATTCCTATTGAGTCGTACATTTAGATAACATAGTTCTACCCAAGTTCCACCATGACTGATCTTGTGGTCTCACCATCTACCTAACACTTAACACCTAATCCTTATCCTTGAGTGGCCTCCGAGCCTTCATAAGTGGTGACATGTTAAGTAACAAGGAAACATCATTTAATATACTCCATTTTGAGAAAGACCTCATAGCGGGAAACATCAGCTGTATGAGGTAATAAAGAAGTTTTAATTTTGTTTTTTATTAAATGTTGATAACATGTTATCCAATCCAATCTGACGTATGAATGCATAAAATATATATCAAACTATGTGCGCATATAAATGTTACAGTAAATGAACATCACGTATATATATATATATATATATATATATATATATATATATATATTGTTTTAACAAAATCAAGACATCAAGGAATAGATTGATAGCAACAAATGGTGTATTTCATCGTTAGTTACAATTGTTTCAAGACTATTTGGGCAAATTCAAACCTTATGTCGTTGAAAATTTTCACAAGAACAGCCTTGCTATTGAATAAAAAACACTTTAATAATGAACAATATTGAATCCATTTGCCTTATAAGGAAAAACATGAGAAAATATTTTACCTACATCTTATCCTTCCAAAGTTTTTTCATTTTCAAGTTTTATATATATATATATATATATATATATATATATATATATATATATATATATATATTAATTTGGAATACAAATATTTGAAAGTCTGAATATCCAGCGTTATTTCATCAAATGTATGCACACATAAATATATATATGTACACACACACACACACACACACACACACACACACACACACACACACACACACACATATATATAATGTACACACACATAAATATATGTAAAAGAAATGAAGAACGTCTTACTTAAAGACCGAAGTATCGGTGCTCTGACCATGTGCACATATAATAATTTTTACTAATTTGTTTCCATGCTTATCCACTTGTTTCTTATGCTAATGATTCTATTTTGTTTGAAATTTTATTTCCTTTATTCAACTTCATCTTGTATATGTTTTTCTTTATATGTTTAATTTGAATAAGAGAGCCTTTTGAAAGATAGGGATAGAGGATCAGTCACTTGTGTTCCAGTTTCGAATATTTCTAGGTCCAGCCATACTGATGAGTTGTAGACAATGAAACACATGTACATGATTGATTTTCAATAAACTAAGCCTTTCTCAAAGATAAAGTAGAAGATGGAATAGACGTTGGAGATCCATCAATAAAACTGGCCCTGACAACATTCCAATTATAGTGTTGAAAAACTAGAACAAGCTCCTATACTTACAAAACTGTTTAAGCGTTTTCCTAAGGAGAATTGCTTCCTAACATCCCTGGAAACCGTCATCAGCATGCCCTGTATTTAAGAATTCAGATGATCGGTCATCTTACTCTCAGTACAGACCAATTAGTCTCCTGTGCGTCATGAGTAAGTTGCTGGAATCTGCATTAAATAGAAAAGTAGTCAACCCCTCAACAAAAATAACCTTCTTAGTGACATGCAATATGGTTTCTGTTCTGCTAGATCTACAGCAGATGTGCTTACAGTGATATCTCATAGGATTAGCGAATCTCTCGACAGAGGCTTCATTTCTAGGGCAATTGCCCTTGACATATCAAAGGCCTTTGAAAGGGTATGGCATAAAGGTCTTCTTTACAAGATCTCCAGCTATGATTTAGCTGGAAAAGTCTTCTCAATTATTAAATTATTTCTCTCTAATAGGTTCATAAGAGTAATGTTTGATGGGAAAAAGCTAAAAACTCACAGTATTAATGCTGGAGTCCTTCAGGGGTCCATCATAGGCCGTACTCTCTTCCTGATCTACATCAATGATCTTCCAAATCACATCCAAAGATCATTCATAGGCATTTATGCTGATGACACTACCATCTATGGCAACTTATCAAAGACCGCAAAAAACCAAGTTCTCTCTGATTCTCTCTCCCCTGATCTTGAGCACGTGGTAGAATTGGGAAATAGGTGGCTGGTTAATTTTAATGCATCTAAAAACCAAGCTTCTATCTTTACATCATCATCACTCTGATCTCCATCTGAAATTGAATTGAAATGAATGGCTCTCATCTTGAGGGGGATTCCACGTTTTGATAAGCTTCTGGATTTGACCTTTACTCCTGATCTGAAATAGAACACATACATCAAATCCATTGCCAAGGTTGCTGAAAAAAGTGGTGGGATCCTTCTTTTGGTCCAGCAGATATCTCACTGCTGATGCAATTCTCTACCTATATAAAAGCCAGGTACATCCAAGGATGGAGTATGTTGCCACATCTGGGCAAGAGCTGCGAGAAAGACCTTATTCTGCCTTATGGTGTGTGTGTGTGTTTGTGTGTGTGTGTGTGTGTGTGTGTGTGTGTGTGTGTGTGTGTGTGTGTATAAACTCACCAGTCAAGAACAATATATTTGACGATTTCCACAGATGAATTTGGTTCTGGTGGATCATGCATTATCGAGAACAAGACTCATTCGCGTGACACGACAACTAATATCTTTACAGGTGCACGATATGTTATGCGTCAGATTTCTACTTGGTCATAGGTGTTTCTCCCGTTTTCCTTCTTTTTTTTTTTTTTACATAGGCATCACCACTTATCAAGGCCCAGGGGCCACTCGAGGATACGAATTAAAGAGTGTACAGGAGTCAATTGGACAAATAGTAATTGTCAGTAATGGAAATTCAGTAAATTTGTTAACTTAAGATGAACGGCTTATCAAGAACTTGTTTACATTGGACTTGAAGACAACCATATTGTTTTCAGTTGGAAAGCAGGAAAACGGAAGACAGTTTTACAGGCGTGCAGTTCTAAGAAAAAAGCTTTAGTTGTTCTACTAAAGCTTGAGAATATTCTAACGTTGAAAGGAAGGTGGCGACGGATGTTTTTATTGGTCCTTCGTTTTGTTTCCTTGTGTCATATTGGTCCTCTGTTTAGTCTAGTTATGTCTTATTGATCCTCCTTCTTGTCTACTTATGTCATACTGGTTCGCCGTTTTATCTTCTTATGTCATATTTAGTCCTCCATTGTGTCTACTACATTGATCCTCCGTTGTGTCCCATTTACTATTGGTCCCCTTTCTTGTCTTCTTATTCTGTATTAGGTCTCCTTCTTGTCACCTTATTTCATATTGATCTTTTTTCTTGTCACCTTATTTCATATTGATCTTTTTTCTTGTGACCGTATTTCATATTGATCTTCTTTCTTGTCACCTTATTGATCCTCTGTTTTGTTACCTTATTTCATATTGATACTCCTTCTTGTCACCTTATGTCGTATTGATGCTCTGTTTTGCCGCCTTATTTCATTTTGATCCTCTGTTTTATAACCTTATTTCACATTGATCCTTTGTTTTACCACCTTATTACATATTGATCCTCTGTTTTATCACCTTATTTCATATTGATCCTCTGTTTTATCACCTTATTTCATATTGATCCTTTGTTTTACCACCTTATTTCATATTAATCCTCTGTTTTATCACCTTATTTCATATTGATCCTCTGTTTTATCACCTTATTACATATTGATACTCTGTTTTATCACCTTATTTCATATTGATCCTTTGTTTTACCACCTTATTTCATATTGATCCTCTGTTTTATCACCTTATTTCATATTGATCCTCTGTTTTATCACCTTATTTCATATTGATCCTCTGTTTTATAACCTTATTACATATTGATCCTCTGTTTTATCACCTTATTTCATATTGATACTCTGTTTTTTCACCTTATTACATATTGATACTCTGTTTTATCACCTTATTTCATATTGATCCTCTGTTTTATCACCTTATTTCATATTGATCCTTTGTTTTACCACCTTATTACATATTGATACTCTGTTTTATCACCTTATTTCATATTAATCCTCTGTTTTTGCCACCTTATTTCATATTGATCCTCTGTTTTTGCCATCTTATTTCATATTGATCCTCTGTTTTATCACCTTATTTCATATTGATCCTCTGTTTTATCACCTTATTTCATATTGACCCTTTGTTTTACCACATTATTACATATTGATACTCTGTTTTATCACCTTATTTCATATTGATCCTTTGTTTTACCACCTTATTACATATTGATACTCTTTTTTATCACCTTATTTCATATTGATCCTCTGTTTTTGCCACCTTATTTCATATTGATCCTCTGTTTTATCACCTTATTACATATTGATCCTCTGTTTTATCACCTTATTACATATTGATACTCTGTTTTATCACCTTATTTCATATTGATCCTCTGTTTTATACCCTTATTTCATATTGATCCTTTGTTTAACCACCCTATTACATATTGATACTCTGTTTTATCACCTTATTTCATATTGATCCTCTGTTTTATCACCTTATTTCATATTGATACTCTGTTTTATCACCCTATTTCATATTGATCCTCTGTTTTATCACCTTATTTAATATTGATCCTTTGTTTTACCACCTTATTACATATTGATACTCTGTTTTATCACCTTATTTTATATTTATCCTCTGTTTTATCACCTTATTTCATATTGATCCTCTGTTTTACCACCTTATTTCATATTGATCCTCTGTTTTACCACCTTATTTCATATTGATCCTCTGTTTTATCACCTTATTTAATATTGATCCTCTGTTTTATCACCTTATTTTATATTGATCCTCTGTTTTATCACCTTATTTCATACTGATCCTCTGTTTTACCACCTTATTTCATATTGATCCCCTGTTTTTGCCACCTTATTTCATATTAATCCTCTGTTTTACCACCTTTTTTCATATTAATCCTCTGTTTTATCACCTTATTTCATATTGATCCTCTGTTTTATTACCTTATTTCATATTGATTCTCTGTTTTATCACCTTATTTTATATTGATCCTCTGTTTTATCACCTTATTTCATATTGATCCTCTGTTTTACCACCTTATTTCATATTGATCCTCTGTTTTACCACCTTATTTCATATTGATCCTCTGTTTTATCACCTTATTTCATATTGATCCTCTGTTTTACCACCTTATTTCATATTGATACTCTGTTTTATCACCTTATTTCATATTGATCCTCTGTTTTATCACCTTATTACATATTGATCCTCTGTTTTATCACCTTATTTCATATTGATACTCTGTTTTTTCACCTTATTACATATTGATACTCTGTTTTATCACCTTATTTCATATTGATCCTCTGTTTTATCACCTTATTTCATATTGATCCTTTGTTTTACCACCTTATTACATATTGATACTCTGTTTTATCACCTTATTTCATATTAATCCTCTGTTTTTGCCACCTTATTTCATATTGATCCTCTGTTTTTGCCATCTTATTTCATATTGATCCTCTGTTTTATCACCTTATTTCATATTGATTCTCTGTTTTATCACCTTATTTCATATTGATCCTCTGTTTTATCACCTAATTACATATTGATCCTCTGTTTTATCACCTTATTTCATATTGATCCTCTGTTTTATCACCTTATTTCATATTGACCCTTTGTTTTACCACCTTATTACATATTGATACTCTGTTTTATCACCTTATTTCATATTGATCCTTTGTTTTACAACCTTATTACATATTGATACTCTTTTTTATCACCTTATTTCATATTGATCCTCTGTTTTTGCCACCTTATTTCATATTGATCCTCTGTTTTATCACCTTATTACATATTGATCCTCTGTTTTATCACCTTATTACATATTGATACTCTGTTTTATCACCTTATTTCATATTGATCCTCTGTTTTATACCCTTATTTCATATTGATCCTTTGTTTAACCACCCTATTACATATTGATACTCTGTTTTATCACCTTATTTCATATTGATCCTCGGTTTTATCACCTTATTTCATATTGATACTCTGTTTTATCACCCTATTTCATATTGATCCTCTGTTTTATCACCTTATTTAATATTGATCCTTTGTTTTACGACCTTATTACATATTGATACTCTGTTTTATCACCTTATTTTATATTTATCCTCTGTTTTATCACCTTATTTCATATTGATCCTCTGTTTTACCACCTTATTTCATATTGATCCTCTGTTTTACCACCTTATTTCATATTGATCCTCTGTTTTATCACCTTATTTCATATTGATCCTCTGTTTTATCACCTTATTTTATATTGATCCTCTGTTTTATCACCTTATTTCATACTGATCCTCTGTTTTACCACCTTATTTCATATTGATCCTCTGTTTTTGCCACCTTATTTCATATTAATCCTCTGTTTTACCACCTTTTTTCATATTAATCCTCTGTTTTATCACCTTATTTCATATTGATCCTCTGTTTTATTACCTTATTTCATATTGATTCTCTGTTTTATCACCTTATTTTATATTGATCCTCTGTTTTATCACCTTATTTCATATTGATCCTCTGTTTTATCACCTTATTTTATATTGATCCTCTGTTTTATCACCTTATTTCATACTGATCCTCTGTTTTACCACCTTATTTCATATTGATCCTCTGTTTTATCACCTTATTTCATATTGATCCTCTGTTTTACCACCTTATTTCATATTGATACTCTGTTTTACCACCTTATTTTATATTGATCCTCTGTTTTATCACCTTATTTCATATTGATCCTCTGTTTTATCACCTTATTTTATATTGATCCTCTGTTTTATCACCTTATTTCATACTGATCCTCTGTTTTACCACCTTATTTCATATTGATCCTCTGTTTTATCACCTTATTTCATATTGATCCTCTGTTTTACCACCTTATTCCATATTGATACTCTGTTTTATCACCTTATTTCATATTGATCCTCTGTTTTATCACCTTATTTCATATTGATCCTCTGTTTTATCACCTTATTTTATATTGATCCTCTGTTTTATCACCTTATTTCATACTGATCCTCTGTTTTACCACCTTATTTCATATTGATCCTCTGTTTTTGCCACCTTATTTCATATTAATCCTCTGTTTTACCACCTTTTTTCATATTAATCCTCTGTTTTATCACCTTATTTCATATTGATCCTCTGTTTTATTACCTTATTTCATATTGATTCTCTGTTTTATCACCTTATTTTATATTGATCCTCTGTTTTATCACCTTATTTCATATTGATCCTCTGTTTTACCACCTTATTTCATATTGATCCTCTGTTTTACCACCTTATTTCATATTGATCCTCTGTTTTACCACCTTATTTCATATTGATCCTCTGTTTTACCACCTTATTTCATTTTGATCCTCTGTTTTATCACATTATTTCATATTAATCCTCTGTTTTTGCCACCTTATTTCATATTGATCCTCTGTTTTATCACCTTATTTCATATTGATCCTCTGTTTTACCACCTTATTTCATATTGATCCTCTGTTTTATCACCTTATTTCATATTAATCCTCTGTTTTTGCCACCTTATTTCATATTAATCCTCTGCTTTTGCCACCTTATTTCATATTGATTCTCTGTTTTATCACCTTATTTCATATTGATCCTTTGTTTTACCACCTTATTTCATATTGATCCTCTGTTTTATCACCTTATTTCATATTGATCCTCTGTTTTATCACCTTATTTCATATTGATCCTCTGTTTTACCACCATATTTCATATTGATCCTCTGTTTTATCACCTTATTTCATATTGATTCTCTGTTTTATCACCTTATTTCCCATTGATCCTTTGCTTATCCACCTTATTTCATATTGATCCTCTGTTTTATCACCTTATTTCATATTGATCCTCTGTTTTATCACCTTATTTCATATTGATACTCTGTTTTATCACCTTATTTCATATTGATCCTCTGTTTTATCACCTTATTTCATATTGATACTCTGTTTTACCACCTTATTTCATATTGATCCTCTGTTTTATCACCTTATTTCATATTAATCCTCTGTTTTACCACCTTATTTCATATTGATCCTCTGTTTTATCACCTTATTTCATATTGATCCTTTGTTTTACCACCTTATTTCATATTGATCCTCTGTTTTATCACCTTATATCCTATTGATCCTCTGTTTTATCACCTTATTACATATTGATCCTCTGTTTTATCACCTTATTTTATATTGATCCTCTGTTTTATCCCATTATTTCATATTGATACTCTGTTTTACCACCTTATTTCATATTGATCCTCTGTTTTATCACCTTATTTCATATTAATCCTCTGTTTTATCACCTTATTTCATATTGATTCTCTGTTTTATCACCTTTTTTTTATTTTTTTTATTACATTTTCACCCCAAACAAGGCAAATTGCCACTTTGGTGTAGGGGGCTACTATCAGGGGTAACAACTACTGGGGTACTATGTATGGATTTGGGCAGCAAGGTGTCGGTTCACGTTACACTTGAGCTTCTGCACGTCAGTACTGTTGGGGAAGCAGGGACCTGGAATGGAATTCCAGAGTCTTGCGGTTCTGGGGAAGAAATATTGGAGTAAAAAGATCTTTTACATCTAGGGATCTCTACAGTGTGGGGGTGGGATCTAGTAGCCTGTCGGGTTTGTCGAGGGTGCTCGCGTCGTGGGGGCACAAGTGATTGCAGTTCATCAGAGCATTCACCACTAAAATACTTGTAGAAAAAGCAGAGGGATGCAACATTTCGTCGATGGGACAGAGGCTGAAGCTTAGATGCCAGTTCAGGGCCTATCAGGTTTGTGACTCTCTTTTGAACCTTGTCAAGGAGCGAGAGACTAGTAGCAGATGCACCAGCCCAGATGTGGCAGCAATACTCCATACATGGGTGAATGGTGGCCTTATAGAGGTACAGGATACTTTCGGGTGTTAGTAGTTTTCTAACACGGTAGAGAGAGCCTACCTTTCTTGCAGCGGCCCTGGCAATGCCTTCAATGTAATTGTTCCAACTCATGTTTCCTGTGAACGTTAGGCCAAGGAGTTTGAAAGATGGACTCTCAGATAAAGAGTCGTTGGCCATTGCTATGGGTGGTAGAGAGGGTTTCTTGTAATTATTATTTCATATTGATCCTCTGTTATCCTCTGTTTTATCACCTTATTTCATATTGATCCTCTGTTTTATCACCTTATTTCATATTGATCCTCTGTTTTATCACCTAATTACATATTGATCCTCTGTTTTATCACCTTATTTCATATTGATCCTCTGTTTTATCACCTTATTTCATATTGACCCTTTGTTTTACCACCTTATTACATATTGATACTCTGTTTTATCACCTTATTTCATATTGATCCTTTGTTTTACCACCTTATTACATATTGATACTCTTTTTTATCACCTTATTTCATATTGATCCTCTGTTTTTGCCACCTTATTTCATATTGATCCTCTGTTTTATCACCTTATTACATATTGATCCTCTGTTTTATCACCTTATTACATATTGATACTCTGTTTTATCACCTTATTTCATATTGATCCTCTGTTTTATACCCTTATTTCATATTGATCCTTTGTTTAACCACCCTATTACATATTGATACTCTGTTTTATCACCTTATTTCATATTGATCCTCTGTTTTATCACCTTATTTCATATTGATACTCTGTTTTATCACCCTATTTCATATTGATCCTCTGTTTTATCACCTTATTTAATATTGATCCTTTGTTTTACCACCTTATTACATATTGATACTCTGTTTAATCACCTTATTTTATATTTATCCTGTTTTATCACCTTATTTCATATTGATCCTCTGTTTTACCACCTTATTTCATATTGATCCTCTGTTTTACCACCTTATTTCATATTGATCCTCTGTTTTATCACCTTATTTCATATTGATCCTCTGTTTTATCACCTTATTTTATATTGATCCTCTGTTTTATCACCTTATTTCATACTGATCCTCTGTTTTACCACCTTATTTCATATTGATCCTCTGTTTTTGCCACCTTATTTCATATTAATCCTCTGTTTTACCACCTTTTTTCATATTAATCCTCTGTATTATCACCTTATTTCATATTGATCCTCTGTTTTATTACCTTATTTCATATTGATTCTCTGTTTTATCACCTTATTTTATATTGATCCTCTGTTTTATCACCTTATTTCATATTGATCCTCTGTTTTACCACCTTATTTCATATTGATCCTCTGTTTTACCACCTTATTTCATATTGATCCTCTGTTTTATCACCTTATTTCATATTGATACTCTGTTTTACCACCTTATTTCATATTGATCCTCTGTTTTATCACCTTATTTCATATTTATCCTCTGTTTTTGCCACCTTATTTCATATTAATCCTCTGTTTTACCACCTTATTTCATATTGATCCTCTGCTTTATCACCTTATTTCATATTGATCCTCTGTTTTACCACCTTATTTCATATTGATCCTCTGTTTTATCACCTTATTTCATATTGATCCTCTGTTTTATCACCTTATTTCATTTTGATCCTCTGTTTTATCACATTATTTCATATTAATCCTCTGTTTTTGCCACCTTATTTCATATAAATCCTCTGTTTTACCACCTTATTTCATATTGATCCTCTGTTTTATCACCTTATTTCATATTGATCCTCTGTTTTACCACCTTATTTCATATTGATCCTCTGTTTTATCACCTTATTTCATATTAATCCTCTGTTTTTGCCACCTTATTTCATATTAATCCTCTGCTTTTGCCACCTTATTTCATATTGATTCTCTGTTTTATCACCTTATTTCATATTGATCCTTTGTTTTACCACCTTATTTCATATTGATCCTCTGTTTTATCACCTTATTTCATATTGATCCTCTGTTTTATCACCTTATTTCATATTGATCCTCTGTTTTACCACCATATTTCATATTGATCCTCTGTTTTATCACCTTATTTCATATTGATTCTCTGTTTTATCACCTTATTTCCCATTGATCCTTTGTTTTACCACCTTATTTCATATTGATCCTCTGTTTTATCACCTTATTTCATATTGATCCTCTGTTTTATAACCTTATTTCATATTGATTCTCTGTTTTATCACCTTATTTCATATTGATCCTCTGTTTTATCACCTTATTTCATATTTATACTCTGTTTTACCACCTTATTTCATATTGATCCTCTGTTTTATCACCTTATTTCATATTAATCCTCTGTTTTACCACCTTATTTCATATTGATCCTCTGTTTTACCACCTTATTTCATATTGATCCTCTGTTTTATCACCTTATTTCATATTGATACTCTGTTTTACCACCTTATTTCATATTGATCCTCTGTTTTATCACCTTATTTCATATTTATCCTCTGTTTTTGCCACCTTATTTCATATTAATCCTCTGTTTTACCACCTTATTTCATATTGATCCTCTGCTTTATCACCTTATTTCATATTGATCCTCTGTTTTACCACCTTATTTCATATTGATCCTCTGTTTTATCACCTTATTTCATATTGATCCTCTGTTTTATCACCTTATTTCATTTTGATCCTCTGTTTTATCACATTATTTCATATTAATCCTCTGTTTTTGCCACCTTATTTCATATAAATCCTCTGTTTTACCACCTTATTTCATATTGATCCTCTGTTTTATCACCTTATTTCATATTGATCCTCTGTTTTACCACCTTATTTCATATTGATCCTCTGTTTTATCACCTTATTTCATATTAATCCTCTGTTTTTGCCACCTTATTTCATATTAATCCTCTGCTTTTGCCACCTTATTTCATATTGATTCTCTGTTTTATCACCTTATTTCATATTGATCCTTTGTTTTACCACCTTATTTCATATTGATCCTCTGTTTTATCACCTTATTTCATATTGATCCTCTGTTTTATCACCTTATTTCATATTGATCCTATGTTTTACCACCATATTTCATATTGATCCTCTGTTTTATCACCTTATTTCATATTGATTCTCTGTTTTATCACCTTATTTCCCATTGATCCTTTGTTTTACCACCTTATTTCATATTGATCCTCTGTTTTATCACCTTATTTCATATTGATCCTCTGTTTTATAACCTTATTTCATATTGATTCTCTGTTTTATCACCTTATTTCATATTGATCCTCTGTTTTATCACCTTATTTCATATTTATACTCTGTTTTACCACCTTATTTCATATTGATCCTCTGTTTTATCACCTTATTTCATATTAATCCTCTGTTTTACCACCTTATTTCATATTGATCCTCTGTTTTATCCCATTATTTCATATTGATACTCTGTTTTACCACCTTATTTCATATTGATCCTCTGTTTTATCACCTTATTTCATATTGATCCTCTGTTTTATCACCTTATTTCATATTGATACTCTGTTTTACCACCTTATTTCATATTGATCCTCTGTTTTATCACCTTATTTCATATTAATCCTCTGTTTTTGCCACCTTATTTCATATTAATCCTCTGTTTTACCACCTTATTTCATATTAATCCTCTGTTTTACCACCTTATTTCATATTGATCCTCTGTTTTATCCCATTATTTCATATTGATCCTCTGTTTTACCACCTTATTTCATATTGATCCTCTGTTTTATCACCTTATTTCATATTGATCCTCTGTTTTATCACCTTATTTCATTTTGATCCTCTGTTTTATCACATTATTTCATATTAATCCTCTGTTTTTGCCACCTTATTTCATATAAATCCTCTGTTTTACCACCTTATTTCATATTGATCCTCTGTTTTATCACCTTATTTCATATTGATCCTCTGTTTTACCACCTTATTTCATATTGATCCTCTGTTTTATCACCTTATTTCATATTAATCCTCTGTTTTTGCCACCTTATTTCATATTAATCCTCTGCTTTTGCCACCTTATTTCATATTGATTCTCTGTTTTATCACCTTATTTCATATTGATCCTTTGTTTTACCACCTTATTTCATATTGATCCTCTGTTTTATCACCTTATTTCATATTGATCCTCTGTTTTATCACCTTATTTCATATTGATCCTCTGTTTTACCACCATGTTTCATATTGATCCTCTGTTTTATCACCTTATTTCATATTGATTCTCTGTTTTATCACCTTATTTCCCATTGATCCTTTGTTTTACCACCTTATTTCATATTGATCCTCTGTTTTATCACCTTATTTCATATTGATCCTCTGTTTTATCACCTTATTTCATATTGATACTCTGTTTTATCACCTTATTTCATATTGATCCTCTGTTTTATCACCTTATTTCATATTGATACTCTGTTTTACCACCTTATTTCATATTGATCCTCTGTTTTATCACCTTATTTCATATTAATCCTCTGTTTTACCACCTTATTTCATATTGATCCTCTGTTTTATCCCATTATTTCATATTGATACTCTGTTTTACCACCTTATTTCATATTGATCCTCTGTTTTATCACCTTATTTCATATTGATCCTCTGTTTTATCACCTTATTTCATATTGATTCTCTGTTTTATCACCTTATTTCATATTGATCCTTTGTTTTACCACCTTATTTCATATTGATCCTCTGTTTTATCACCTTATATCCTATTGATCCTCTGTTTTATCACCTTATTACATATTGATCCTCTGTTTTATCACCTTATTTCAAATGTATCCTCTGTTTTATCCCATTATTTCATATTGATACTCTGTTTTACCACCTTATTTCATATTGATCCTCTGTTTTATCACCTTATTTCATATTAATCCTCTGTTTTATCACCTTATTTCATATTAATCCTCTGTTTTACCACCTTATTTCATATTGATCCTCTGTTTTACCACCTTATTTCATATTGATCCTCTGTTTTACCACCTTATTTCATATTGATCCTCTGTTTTACCACCTTATTTCATTTTGATCCTCTGTTTTATCACATTATTTCATATTAATCCTCTGTTTTTGCCACCTTATTTCATATTGATCCTCTGTTTTATCACCTTATTTCATATTGATCCTCTGTTTTACCACCTTATTTCATATTGATCCTCTGTTTTATCACCTTATTTCATATTAATCCTCTGTTTTTGCCACCTTATTTCATATTAATCCTCTGCTTTTGCCACCTTCTTTCATATTGATTCTCTGTTTTATCACCTTATTTCATATTGATCCTTTGTTTTACCACCTTATTTCATATTAATCCTCTGTTTTATCACCTTATTTCATATTGATCCTCTGTTTTATCACCTTATTTCATATTGATCCTCTGTTTTACCACCATATTTCATATTGATCCTCTGTTTTATCACCTTATTTCATATTGATTCTCTGTTTTATCACCTTATTTCCCATTGATCCTTTGCTTATCCACCTTATTTCATATTGATCCTCTGTTTTATCACCTTATTTCATATTGATCCTCTGTTTTATCACCTTATTTCATATTGATACTCTGTTTTATCACCTTATTTCATATTGATCCTCTGTTTTATCACCTTATTTCATATTGATACTCTGTTTTACCACCTTATTTCATATTGATCCTCTGTTTTATCACCTTATTTCATATTAATCCTCTGTTTTACCACCTTATTTCATATTGATCCTCTGTTTTATCACCTTATTTCATATTGATCCTTTGTTTTACCACCTTATTTCATATTGATCCTCTGTTTTATCACCTTATATCCTATTGATCCTCTGTTTTATCACCTTATTACATATTGATCCTCTGTTTTATCACCTTATTTTATATTGATCCTCTGTTTTATCCCATTATTTCATATTGATACTCTGTTTTACCACCTTATTTCATATTGATCCTCTGTTTTATCACCTTATTTCATATTAATCCTCTGTTTTATCACCTTATTTCATATTGATTCTCTGTTTTATCACCTTTTTTTTATTTTTTTTATTACATTTTCACCCCAAACAAGGCAAATTGCCACTTTGGTGTAGGGGGCTACTATCAGGGGTAACAACTACTGGGGTACTATGTATGGATTTGGGCAGCAAGGTGTCGGTTCACGTTACACTTGAGCTTCTGCACGTCAGTACTGTTGGGGAAGCAGGGACCTGGAATGGAATTCCAGAGTCTTGCGGTTCTGGGGAAAAAATATTGGAGTAAAAAGATCTTTTACATCTAGGGATCTCTACAGTGTGGGGGTGGGATCTAGTAGCCTGTCGGGTTTGTCGAGGGTGCTCGCGTCGTGGGGGCACAAGTGATTGCAGTTCATCAGAGCATTCACCACTAAAATACTTGTAGAAAAAGCAGAGGGATGCAACATTTCGTCGATGGGACAGAGGCTGAAGCTTAGATGCCAGTTCAGGGCCTATCAGGTTTGTGACTCTCTTTTGAACCTTGTCAAGGAGCGAGAGACTAGTAGCAGATGCACCAGCCCAGATGTGGCAGCAATACTCCATACATGGGTGAATGGTGGCCTTATAGAGGTACAGGATACTTTCGGGTGTTAGTAGTTTTCTAACACGGTAGAGAGAGCCTACCTTTCTTGCAGCGGCCCTGGCAATGCCTTCAATGTAATTGTTCCAACTCATGTTTCCTGTGAACGTTAGGCCAAGGAGTTTGAAAGATGGACTCTCAGATAAAGAGTCGTTGGCCATTGCTATGGGTGGTAGAGAGGGTTTCTTGTAATTATTATTTCATATTGATCCTCTGTTATCCTCTGTTTTATCACCTTATTTCATATTGATCCTCTGTTTTATCACCTTATTTCATATTGATCCTCTGTTTTATAACCTTATTTCATATTGATCCTCTGTTTTATCACCTTATTTCATATTAATCCTCTGTTTTATCACCTTATTTCATATTGATCCTCTGTTTTATCACCTTATTTCATATTAATCCTCTGTTTTATCACCTTATTTCATATTAATCCTCTGTTTTATCACCTTATTTCATATTGATCCTCTGTTTTATCACCTTATTTCATATTGATCCTCTGTTTTATCACCTTATTTCATATCATTCCTCTGTTTTATCACCTTATTTCATATTGATCCTCTGTTTTATCACCTTATTTCATATTGATCCTCTGTTTTATCACCTTATTTCATATTAATCCTCTGTTTTATAACCTTATTTCATATTGATCCTCTGTTTTATCACCTAATTACATATTGATCCTCTGTTTTATCACCTTATTTCATATTGATCCTCTGTTTTATCACCTTATTTCATATTGACCCTTTGTTTTACCACCTTATTACATATTGTTACTCTGTTTTATCACCTTATTTCATATTGATCCTTTGTTTTACCACCTTATTACATATTGATACTCTTTTTTATCACCTTATTTCATATTGATCCTCTGTTTTTGCCACCTTATTTCATATTGATCCTCTGTTTAATCACCTTATTACATATTGATCCTCTGTTTTATCACCTTATTACATATTGATACTCTGTTTTATCACCTTATTTCATATTGATCCTCTGTTTTATACCCTTATTTCATATTGATCCTTTGTTTAACCACCCTATTACATATTGATACTCTCTTTTATCACCTTATTTCTTATTGATCCTCTGTTTTATCACCTTATTTCATATTGATACTCTGTTTTATCACCCTATTTCATATTGATCCTCTGTTTTATCACCTTATTGAATATTGATCCTTTGTTTTACCACCTTATTACATATTGATCCTCTGTTTTATCACCTTATTTTATATTTATCCTCTGTTTTATCACCTTATTTCATATTGATCCTCTGTTTTACCACCTTATTTCATATTGATCCTCTGTTTTACCACCTTATTTCATATTGATCCTCTGTTTTATCACCTTATTTCATACTGATCCTCTGTTTTACCACCTTATTTCATATTGATCCTCTGTTTTTGCTACCTTATTTCATATTAATCATCTGTTTTACCACCTTTTTTCATATTAATCCTCTGTTTTATCACCTTATTTCATATTGATCCTCTGTTTTATTACCTTATTTCATATTGATTCTCTGTTTTATCACCTTATTTTATATTGATCCTCTGTTTTATCACCTTATTTCATATTGATCCTCTGTTTTACCACCTTATTTCATATTGATCCTCTGTTTTACCACCTTATTTCATATTGATCCTCTGTTTTATCACCTTATTTCATATTGATACTCTGTTTTACCACCTTATTTCATATTGATCCTCTGTTTTATCACCTTATTTCATATTAATCCTCTGTTTTTGCCACCTTATTTCATATTAATCCTCTGTTTTACCACCTTATTTCATATTGATCCTCTGTTTTATCACCTTATTTCATATTGATCCTCTGTTTTACCACCTTATTTCATATTGATCCTCTGTTTTATCACCTTATTTCATATTGATCCTCTGTTTTATCACCTTATTTCATTTTGATCCTCTGTTTTATCACATTATTTCATATTAATCCTCTGTTTTTGCCACCTTATTTCATATAAATCCTCTGTTTTACCACCTTATTTCATATTGATCCTCTGTTTTATCACCTTATTTCATATTGATCCTCTGTTTTACCACCTTATTTCATATTGATCCTCTGTTTTATCACCTTATTTCATATTAATCCTCTGTTTTTGCCACCTTATTTCATATTAATCCTCTGCTTTTGCCACCTTATTTCATATTGATTCTCTGTTTTATCACCTTATTTCATATTGATCCTTTGTTTTACCACCTTATTTCATATTGATCCTCTGTTTTATCACCTTATTTCATATTGATCCTCTGTTTTATCACCTTATTTCATATTGATCCTCAGTTTTACCACCATATTTCATATTGATCCTCTGTTTTATCACCTTATTTCATATTGATTCTCTGTTTTATCACCTTATTTCATATTGATCCTTTGTTTTACAACCTTATTTCATATTGATCCTCTGTTTTATAACCTTATTTCATATTGATCCTCTGTTTTATCACCTTATTTCATATTGATACTCTGTTTTATCACCTTATTTCATATTGATCCTCTGTTTTATCACCTTATTTCATATTGATACTCTGTTTTACCACCTTATTTCATATTGATCCTCTGTTTTATCACCTTATTTCATATTAATCCTCTGTTTTACCACCTTATTTCATATTGATCCTCTGTTTTATCCCATTATTTCATATTGATACTCTGTTTTACCACCTTATTTCATATTGATCCTCTGTTTTATCACCTTATTTCATATTGATCCTCTGTTTTATCACCTTATTTCATATTGATTCTCTGTTTTATCACCTTATTTCATATTGATCCTTTGTTTTACCACCTTATTTCATATTGATCCTCTGTTTTATCACCTTATATCCTATTGATCCTCTGTTTTATCACCTTATTACATATTGATCCTCTGTTTTATCACCTTATTTCATACTGATCCTCTGTTTTACCACCTTATTTCATATTGATCCTCTGTTTTTGCCACCTTATTTCATATTAATCCTCTGTTTTACCACCTTTTTTCATATTAATCCTCTGTTTTATCACCTTATTTCATATTGATCCTCTGTTTTATTACCTTATTTCATATTGATTCTCTGTTTTATCACCTTATTTTATATTGATCCTCTGTTTTATCACCTTATTTCATATTGATCCTCTGTTTTACCACCTTATTTCATATTGATCCTCTGTTTTACCACCTTATTTCATATTGATCCTCTGTTTTATCACCTTATTTCATATTGATACTCTGTTTTACCACCTTATTTCATATTGATCCTCTGTTTTATCACCTTATTTCATATTAATCCTCTGTTTTTGCCACCTTATTTCATATTAATCCTCTGTTTTACCACCTTATTTCATATTGATCCTCTGTTTTATCACCTTATTTCATATTGATCCTCTGTTTTACCACCTTATTTCATATTGATCCTCTGTTTTATCACCTTATTTCATATTGATCCTCTGTTTTATCACCTTATTTCATTTTGATCCTCTGTTTTATCACATTATTTCATATTAATCCTCTGTTTTTGCCACCTTATTTCATATAAATCCTCTGTTTTACTACCTTATTTCATATTGATCCTCTGTTTTATCACCTTATTTCATATTGATCCTCTGTTTTACCACCTTATTTCATATTGATCCTCTGTTTTATCACCTTATTTCATATTAATCCTCTGTTTTTGCCACCTTATTTCATATTAATCCTCTGCTTTTGCCACCTTATTTCATATTGATTCTCTGTTTTATCACCTTATTTCATATTGATCCTTTGTTTTACCACCTTATTTCATATTGATCCTCTGTTTTATCACCTTATTTCATATTGATCCTCTGTTTTATCACCTTATTTCATATTGATCCTCTGTTTTACCACCATATTTCATATTGATCCTCTGTTTTATCACCTTATTTCATATTGATTCTCTGTTTTATCACCTTATTTCCCATTGATCCTTTGTTTTACCACCTTATTTCATATTGATCCTCTGTTTTATCACCTTATTTCATATTGATCCTCTGTTTTATCACCTTATTTCATATTGATACTCTGTTTTATCACCTTATTTCATATTGATCCTCTGTTTTATCACCTTATTTCATATTGATACTCTGTTTTACCACCTTATTTCATATTGATCCTCTGTTTTATCACCTTATTTCATATTAATCCTCTGTTTTACCACCTTATTTCATATTGATCCTCTGTTTTATCCCATTATTTCATATTGATACTCTGTTTTACCACCTTATTTCATATTGATCCTCTGTTTTATCACCTTATTTCATATTGATCCTCTGTTTTATCACCTTATTTCATATTGATTCTCTGTTTTATCACCTTATTTCATATTGATCCTTTGTTTTACCACCTTATTTCATATTGATCCTCTGTTTTATCACCTTATATCCTATTGATCCTCTGTTTTATCACCTTATTACATATTGATCCTCTGTTTTATCACCTTATTTCAAATGTATCCTCTGTTTTATCCCATTATTTCATATTGATACTCTGTTTTACCACCTTATTTCATATTGATCCTCTGTTTTATCACCTTATTTCATATTAATCCTCTGTTTTATCACCTTATTTCATATTGATTCTCTGTTTTATCACCTTTTTTTTTTTTTTTTTATTACATTTTCACCCCAAACAAGGCAAATTGCCACTTTGGTGTAGGGGGCTACTATCAGGGGTAACAACTACTGGGGTACTATGTATGGATTTGGGCAGCAAGGTGTCGGTTCACGTTACACTTGAGCTTCTGCACGTCAGTACTGTTGGGGAAGCAGGGACCTGGAATGGAATTCCAGAGTCTTGCGGTTCTGGGGAAGAAATATTGGAGTAAAAAGATCTTTTACATCTAGGGATCTCTACAGTGTGGGGGTGGGATCTAGTAGCCTGTCGGGTTTGTCGAGGGTGCTCGCGTCGTGGGGGCACAAGTGATTGCAGTTCATCAGAGCATTCACCACTAAAATACTTGTAGAAAAAGCAGAGGGATGCAACATTTCGTCGATGGGACAGAGGCTGAAGCTTAGATGCCAGTTCAGGGCCTATCAGGTTTGTGACTCTCTTTTGAACCTTGTCAAGGAGCGAGAGACTAGTAGCAGATGCACCAGCCCAGATGTGGCAGCAATACTCCATACATGGGTGAATGGTGGCCTTATAGAGGTACAGGATACTTTCGGGTGTTAGTAGTTTTCTAACACGGTAGAGAGAGCCTACCTTTCTTGCAGCGGCCCTGGCAATGCCTTCAATGTAATTGTTCCAACTCATGTTTCCTGTGAACGTTAGGCCAAGGAGTTTGAAAGATGGACTCTCAGATAAAGAGTCGTTGGCCATTGCTATGGGTGGTAGAGAGGGTTTCTTGTAATTATTATTTCATATTGATCCTCTGTTATCCTCTGTTTTATCACCTTATTTCATATTGATCCTCTGTTTTATCACCTTATTTCATATTGATCCTCTGTTTTATCACCTTATTTCATATTGATCCTCTGTTTTATCACCTTATTTCATATTAATCCTCTGTTTTATCACCTTATTTCATATTGATCCTCTGTTTTATCACCTTATTTCATATTAATCCTCTGTTTTATCACCTTATTTCATATTAATCCTCTGTTTTATCACCTTATTTCATATTGATCCTCTGTTTTATCACCTTATTTCATATTGATCCTCTGTTTTATCACCTTATTTCATATCATTCCTCTGTTTTATCACCTTATTTCATATTGATCCTCTGTTTTATCACCTTATTTCATATTGATCCTCTGTTTTATCACCTTATTTCATATTAATCCTCTGTTTTATAACCTTATTTCATATTGATCCTCTGTTTTATCACCTAATTACATATTGATCCTCTGTTTTATCACCTTATTTCATATTGATCCTCTGTTTTATCACCTTATTTCATATTGACCCTTTGTTTTACCACCTTATTACATATTGATACTCTGTTTTATCACCTTATTTCATATTGATCCTTTGTTTTACCACCTTATTACATATTGATACTCTTTTTTATCACCTTATTTCATATTGATCCTCTGTTTTTGCCACCTTATTTCATATTGATCCTCTGTTTTATCACCTTATTACATATTGATCCTCTGTTTTATCACCTTATTACATATTGATACTCTGTTTTATCACCTTATTTCATATTGATCCTCTGTTTTATACCCTTATTTCATATTGATCCTTTGTTTAACCACCCTATTACATATTGATACTCTGTTTTATCACCTTATTTCTTATTGATCCTCTGTTTTATCACCTTATTTCATATTGATACTCTGTTTTATCACCCTATTTCATATTGATCCTCTGTTTTATCACCTTATTTAATATTGATCCTTTGTTTTACCACCTTATTACATATTGATCCTCTGTTTTATCACCTTATTTTATATTTATCCTCTGTTTTATCACCTTATTTCATATTGATCCTCTGTTTTACCACCTTATTTCATATTGATCCTCTGTTTTACCACCTTATTTCATATTGATCCTCTGTTTTATCACCTTATTTCATATTGATCCTCTGTTTTATCACCTTATTTCATACTGATCCTCTGTTTTACCACCTTATTTCATATTGATCCTCTGTTTTTGCCACCTTATTTCATATTAATCCTCTGTTTTACCACCTTTTTTCATATTAATCCTCTGTTTTATCACCTTATTTCATATTGATCCTCTGTTTTATTACCTTATTTCATATTGATTCTCTGTTTTATCACCTTATTTTATATTGATCCTCTGTTTTATCACCTTATTTCATATTGATCCTCTGTTTTACCACCTTATTTCATATTGATCCTCTGTTTTACCACCTTATTTCATATTGATCCTCTGTTTTATCACCTTATTTCATATTGATACTCTGTTTTACCACCTTATTTCATTTTGATCCTCTGTTTTATCACCTTATTTCATATTAATCCTCTGTTTTTGCCACCTTATTTCATATAAATCCTCTGTTTTACCACCTTATTTCATATTGATCCTCTGTTTTATCACCTTATTTCATATTGATCCTCTGTTTTACCACCTTATTTCATATTGATCCTCTGTTTTATCACCTTATTTCATATTAATCCTCTGTTTTTGCCACCTTATTTCATATTAATCCTCTGCTTTTGCCACCTTATTTCATATTGATTCTCTGTTTTATCACCTTATTTCATATTGATCCTTTGTTTTACCACCTTATTTCATATTGATCCTCTGTTTTATCACCTTATTTCATATTGATCCTCTGTTTTATCACCTTATTTCATATTGATCCTCTGTTTTACCACCATATTTCATATTGATCCTCTGTTTTATCACCTTATTTCATATTGATTCTCTGTTTTATCACCTTATTTCCCATTGATCCTTTGTTTTACCACCTTATTTCATATTGATCCTCTGTTTTATCACCTTATTTCATATTGATCCTCTGTTTTATCACCTTATTTCATATTGATACTCTGTTTTATCACCTTATTTCATATTGATCCTCTGTTTTATCACCTTATTTCATATTGATACTCTGTTTTACCACCTTATTTCATATTGATCCTCTGTTTTATCACCTTATTTCATATTAATCCTCTGTTTTACCACCTTATTTCATATTGATCCTCTGTTTTATCCCATTATTTCATATTGATACTCTGTTTTACCACCTTATTTCATATTGATCCTCTGTTTTATCACCTTATTTTATATTGATCCTCTTTTTTATCACCTTATTTCATATTGATTCTCTGTTTTATCACCTTATTTCATATTGATCCTTTGTTTTACCACCTTATTTCATATTGATCCTCTGTTTTATCACCTTATATCCTATTGATCCTCTGTTTTATCACCTTATTACATATTGATCCTCTGTTTTATCACCTTATTTCAAATGTATCCTCTGTTTTATCCCATTATTTCATATTGATACTCTGTTTTACCACCTTATTTCATATTGATCCTCTGTTTTATCACCTTATTTCATATTAATCCTCTGTTTTATCACCTTATTTCATATTGATTCTCTGTTTTATCACCTTTTTTTTTTTTTTTTTTTACATTTTCACCCCAAACAAGGCAAATTGCCACTTTGGTGTAGGGGGCTACTATCAGGGGTAACAACTACTGGGGTACTATGTATGGATTTGGGCAGCAAGGTGTCGGTTCACGTTACACTTGAGCTTCTGCACGTCAGTACTGTTGGGGAAGCAGGGACCTGGAATGGAATTCCAGAGTCTTGCGGTTCTGGGGAAGAAATATTGGAGTAAAAAGATCTTTTACATCTAGGGATCTCTACAGTGTGGGGGTGGGATCTAGTAGCCTGTCGGGTTTGTCGAGGGTGCTCGCGTCGTGGGGGCACAAGTGATTGCAGTTCATCAGAGCATTCACCACTAAAATACTTGTAGAAAAAGCAGAGGGATGCAACATTTCGTCGATGGGACAGAGGCTGAAGCTTAGATGCCAGTTCAGGGCCTATCAGGTTTGTGACTCTCTTTTGAACCTTGTCAAGGAGCGAGAGACTAGTAGCAGATGCACCAGCCCAGATGTGGCAGCAATACTCCATACATGGGTGAATGGTGGCCTTATAGAGGTACAGGATACTTTCGGGTGTTAGTAGTTTTCTAACACGGTAGAGAGAGCCTACCTTTCTTGCAGCGGCCCTGGCAATGCCTTCAATGTAATTGTTCCAACTCATGTTTCCTGTGAACGTTAGGCCAAGGAGTTTGAAAGATGGACTCTCAGATAAAGAGTCGTTGGCCATTGCTATGGGTGGTAGAGAGGGTTTCTTGTAATTATTATTTCATATTGATCCTCTGTTATCCTCTGTTTTATCACCTTATTTCATATTGATCCTCTGTTTTATCACCTTATTTCATATTGATCCTCTGTTTTATCACCTTATTTCATATTGATCCTCTGTTTTATCACCTTATTTCATATTAATCCTCTGTTTTATCACCTTATTTCATATTGATCCTCTGTTTTATCACCTTATTTCATATTAATCCTCTGTTTTATCACCTTATTTCATATTAATCCTCTGTTTTATCACCTTATTTCATATTGATCCTCTGTTTTATCACCTTATTTCATATTGATCCTCTGTTTTATCACCTTATTTCATATCATTCCTCTGTTTTATCACCTTATTTCATATTGATCCTCTGTTTTATCACCTTATTTCATATTGATCCTCTGTTTTATCACCTTATTTCATATTAATCCTCTGTTTTATAACCTTATTTCATATTGATCCTCTGTTTTATCACCTTATTTCATATTGATACTCTGTTTTGCCACCTTATTTCATATTGATCCTCTGTTTTATCACCTTATTTCATATTGATCCTCTGTTTTATCACCTTATTTCATATTGATCCTCTGTTTTATCACCTTATTTCATATTGATCCTCTGTTTTATCACCTTATTTCATATTGATCCTCTGTTTTATCACCTTATTTCATATTGATCCTCTGTTTTATCCCCTTATTTCATATTGATCCTCTGTTTTATCACCTTATTTCATATTGATACTCTGTTTTACCACCTTATTTCATATTGATCCTCTGTTTTATCACCTTATTTCATATTAATCCTCTGTTTTATCACCTTATTTCATATTGATTCTCTGTTTTTCCACCTTATTTCATATTGATTCTCTGTTTTACCACCTTATTTCATATTGATCCTCCGTTTTGTCAATTTTTTTCATATTTATCTTCCTTCTTGTCACCTTATTTCGTATTGATTCTCTTTCTTGACTCATTATGTGATATTGGTCCTCCCTGTTGTCACCTTATGTCATACGTGTCCTTCTTTTTGTCTCATGTCATATTGATCTTTTTATTTCATATTTGTTCTCCTCCTTGTCATCTCATATCATATTGTCTTTTTTGTCTCACGAGCTGAGGAACTGTTTGACACGATACACTATTCACAACCATCTCTATAAGGTTTAATTAATATAACCTGTGTCACAAATATGAACACTAAATATATATAGTATTACAATATTTATTATTTTTATTATTATACTAAATATATTAATTAGGAATATACAATTTTTTCAAGCAGATTTTTAATTTCTTCCATGTCTAAATGCTTATATTTTAGCTTGCATGTTTGAAATCCATTAGATTGAATGCTGAGAGTGGTGTGTTTTCACACTTGATTCTATTTGTCTCTGTCTTATTATTTTGATTAGCTCATTATATCAAGTGGCTTCATGCCTTGTCTGAAGCAAGTTCCATAAACAAAAATATGACTTAATCAACATTTGGTTCTCTGGTTTATGCTTTTTTTTTTACACATACTTTAATCACTTGCTAAAAGAAAAATCTTAGTTTTTGGATTGAGATATGTTTGAAATCAAAATCGGTTTTAATGTTTCTAATTAGTCATAATTTATAATTAACTGAACAAGTCACACATATTTGGCTTCTTTCACACCCAATCCTCTATGGGTATTCAGGTATTCTCTAATATTTCTTAATATGTGAACATTTAGAGAAAGAGTGACTCGAGAGTGACGGCACAATCACGTTGACACACTGGTTCTTGCCAGATCAAAGTAAAGCAACATTGAGCCTAGCAAGTACCAGATGGGTGACCATTTCGGAAGGTAAGGTGCTGTATGTGCCGCAAGATAAATTACCAGGTTGAGAAACTGGCGCTGTCTATCCTTCTTTTGAGGGTAGATGGGACTCTCTTAAGCTGTGGTAGGTACCCCATTTAGTGATGGCCTCACAATAAAAAATACCCTTGATAGCCATGGCGAAGCATCAAGTATTCAGCTACCGTCAAGATTTGAATTACACTACAAACTCGTGTAATGAGTTCAATCTCAGCTACGGCCACGCTGGATGGACGGTGACTCTTCCCAGCTAATTTACATATTGCATTCATACACACCGTAAACACGTTTGTAAGTTAGACAACAAACAAGATTGCGTTACTACTAAATTATCCACAAGGACAATATAAAAGTAGAAAGACTTATGTGTTCTAGTTGTGCAGCAATAATATCTTAACATATATTAGAGTTTTGAAATTCTCAAATGAAATCAGTGGAACCATTAGTGGTTGTGACCCATTGGGTCACTGGTAGTTTAATATAAATATTTCTATCCTTATAAAATTAGAATTGCTTATAGATTTTTATGTACACGATTCACTCTTAAATCAATTAACTGATTATTATTAATTTAAGAATACAGCTGCTAGAGGGTAAGGAGTACAAATGTGGACTATATTTAGTTTAGTTTTACACAAAAAGGATAAAAAGGAGATTGAAACCTTTTGTTAAAATTCACATATCTTTGATTTTTGTGAATTTTTATCAATATTTGATGTCAATAAATATTCCTCAAATTTCAATTTCTTTGTCCTATTTTAAGGGTTCTTACATAATATGGGCACAACTTCCTGTTTGAAAATTAATATCAGATTTACATTCAATCTGATCCATAGTTATTAGATATCAATTAAGCAAGATTCCTTGAATTTCGATTTTTTCTTAAGATTCTTGAAGCTTAAGCCTTCTTTGAGACATTTTCTAGAATCTAAATCATGTACAGAATGTGAAAGAAATACATGACTAAAAATTAGATGGATGATTTGGTCAGTGAATGAATAAACACGGCTAATAAGAATTGTTAGAACAGATTTTTTCTTTCGAGCATAACTTAATAAAATAACTAAGGTGATATTGTTAAATTTATTAAATCAAAACATGAATGTACTGCCAGGAAAAAATTCTGTGCAGGCATTAATTTTTTTATTGTTTTTTGTTAAATATTATTATATAAGGAATCGCTTCGAGTTAAAATCTAGTGAGAAATACGCATTTGGTATTGAAAAATACACACTTTAAATATATAAGCATTAGGTAAAGGTATCAAATATAGCCCAAAAGAGACGGCCATTTTTGATAACTTGTTATTGTTTACCTAATGTTTACATATTTAGTGTATTTCTCAATACAAAATGTGTATTTCTCAAAAGATTTTAACTATTTATATATATATGTGTGTGTGTGTGTGTGTGTGTGTGTGTGTGTGTGTGTGTGTGTGTGTGTGTGTGTGTGTGTGTGTGTGTGAAAATGACATAATATCGTAAATATCGAAATATGGACTAAAACACAAAATAACATATCTAACTACACCTAGGATGAAAGTCGGTCAGCTTACTGCAACAAAAGGATATCTACACTTTTCATAAACACACAAAGAGAAGGGGGTGAACTGTGGTCAACTCTGCCTTTATCCTGTAAGTGCTCGCCCATTGGCTGATTAGGATGGGCGTGGTGGCAACTAGGAAGCTGATCGGTTAACTAGAAAATTCAATAGCATGTGCGTATATATAAACGCGTGATAACCAAAACTTTTCACATAAGCCTGACAAATTCTCACGAGAATGTAATGCGGAATATTCTGTGTAGCTTAATTGCAATATATATTTTCATAACTTACTACCTAGCTCTACCTATGTATTGAGCACCGTTGAAGTAAATACTGAAAATTCACGCATAAAATTATATTTTCATATAATAATTTATGTGATTAAATGAAGTAATCATATATATATAATATATATATATATATATATATATATAATATATATATATATTTGTATATACATATGTATATATTTTTGTATATATATCTATCTATCTATCTCTCTCTCTCTCTCTCTCTCTCTCTATATATATATATATATATATATATATATATATATATATATATATATATATATATATATATATATATATATATATATATATATATATATATATATATATATATATATATATATGGATAATATACAGCATAATCACGTTGACACAATGGTTTCTATTGGATCACTAAAGTTAAGCAACGTTGAACCTGGTCAGTACTAAATGGGTGACCATTTGGGACTTCCATGTACTTTTTGTGCTCTCCGCTTATCTCGGCATTGTTTCCAGTCGTCCTGGACTTCTCCTTTCCATTGGACCAAAACAGTGCCGATTCATGAGAGATATGATTGGAATTGTGCAACTCTTGCCTCACAATTACATGCGCATCTGGCCCTACCGGGAGTATTCTTTGTCTTTCGAGACTAAATGAAGGCATCGGATCAAAACATCGAATATATGTTTATATATATATATATATATATATATATATATATATATATATATATGAATTTATATGCATATATGTATGTATGTATATATCTTCAAGTCCAGAGTAAACAAGTTCTTGTTAAGCCATTCCCGTAAATAATCTGATTATACCAAATTGCTCCTACGACTATTACGCTACTGTCCCATCCCAATACGATAGCTACAATGCATACATTAACCCTTATCATCGAATGGCTTCTGGGTCTTCATATGTGGTGACTCCTTTGTAAAAAAAATATATGTATATCTATGCATGTATATATATATATATATATATATATATATATATATATATATATATATATATATATATATATATGAGCAAACAGTTAATAAAATATGTTAAAAAACACTTTGAAATGAGTTAAAAACATATTTAATCTGAAAAGGAAACACTAGATTAATGGATAGTCCTTAATCCGCGGAGTTTCGAAGAAATACTCTCCTTCTCATCAGAGGGTAGGAATTAGCAAAATGCGGGATCGGATTTTTCATACAGAAGTATTTGATGAAACAACAAGTAAGTCAAAGATCTCACTTGAAAACAACATAAGTTAAGCAGAGGGAATATGGTAAAGAAAAAGGTGATTACACATGAATTGATAGTCTGGTGGAAGATAAAAAATCCAGTGACGGTAAAATCCAAATGTAAAACTTCAAGAAAGTTAAAAGAATTTCCATTTGTACAAGTAAAATCCAAGGAAATCCCGTAATTGGAAGAAGATGGTCCATAATAATCCAAAGGCAGAAATCCATGGAATAATTCACAAAAATGTGTACAAGGAAAAAATAATATTAATAAAAGAAAAATAAGATGTGCTTTTCACTCTACTTCCGAGACATAACTATGAATAAAAAAGATCTGGGAAGAGAAAGGAGAAAAAAAAATGATAAAGTTAAATATAAAATAAAGGGAAACAAAAGTCAAAATGACCAGACAGGAAATGTTAAAGGCGCGAAAATATATATAGGGCAAAATAATATAGGTCAACTTTAATGTACACGTCATCATTTAAAAAAAATGTCAGCAAGAGTTGTTAAATGACACTAAAAGGAAAATAAAAAAGGAAAATAACATAAATAAATAAATACATAATAAATAAATAGAAAATAAAGAATAAATAAATAAATGAAAAATAAAATAAAATATAATAAAAAATAAAATATAAAATATAATATATAATATAAAATAAAATAAGAATAAAAAAAATATTTAAGGGGATAAGATGGCCGGTATTTGCAATTTCAGGAAAAAAAAAAAAGTAAGTAAATTCATATAGTAAATTTTAAGTAAATATACATACAAGATATGAAAGTGTGGGTAGATTGATATATTAGATAGATAGGAAAGTTTAAAGAATAAAACAGAAAATGCAGATAAAAATCCGGCCATGCAAAGAAGAGATAAAGAATTAAAATAAAGGATTATTAAGTTATAAAGTATTAAGAAGTATGTCGAAAAACGATAAAGTTCAAGAAAAAATATTTTATATCTATATAAAGGGTAAAAGTAATAACTATGTAATTTCAAAATTGCCATAATTAAATTTGGACTTATGTTTACAAAAAGAGATCAGGTCTGGTATTAATATTAATTTGCTGATTTGTATTAGTTAAATAGTTTGAATTTTGTTCATAGTGTTCAACAAATCGTGGGACAATGTCTGTATGAGGACTATTTTGGAGGGGATAATGAGTGTTGTTAGTGTTAGGATGGCTGTTAGGAGAAATATTATTATTCTCATTAATATTATTATTATTATTATTATTATTATTATTATTATTATCATTATTATTATTATTATTATCATCATTATTACTAGTTGTATGATTGTAGATGGAAGGGCTGCTCGAATTGTGTATTGGATTAGTAACTATATCAGATGGAGGATGGGAAGAAGAATAACTTGAAGACGACATATTAGTGTCTGTTATGGGAGGATTGCGTGGGAGCTCAGTAATAGTGCAAGAATATATAACATCTTTATGGATACAATCATTATTGAGTGGGCAAAGATGTTTGTTATTACAATTACAAATTAGTTTTGGGTTTAATTGGGAAAGAGATTTTTTGGGCTGATTAAATTTTTTGTTATTAGATGTTAAGATTCTTTGTGCTAAATTAGACATTGTTGAATAAGAAATCCGGATTGAATTTTTATTAAAAATAGAACTATATCTGTGTGGGTATTTGAAAGAGTTTTGTACAATGTTGAAGAATTCCTTAGGTATATTAGTTTTGACATTTAGGCTAAATGGAGGATTAAACCAAATATTTTTCTTTCTCCTGATGCGACTAGGTGGGTTAGAGGCATTGCGATTAGTATTTTGGCTTGGATTATAAATGTAGACTGGTTCTGATGAGAAGGAGAGTATTTCTTTGAAACTCCGCGGATTAAGGACTCTCCATTTATCTAGTGTTTCCTTTTCAGATACAATATGTTTTTAACTCATTTCAAAGTGTTTTTTAACATATTTTATTAACTGTTTGCTCATATTATAAGCTCTATTTCCTATTTGGTTTTATCGAGCTTTTATATCTGGCTGAGATAATTTTATAAATATTAATTCTTTAATATTTATAATTTACTTTAATTTTACCATCTTGGATCATTTTGGTAAATTCAATTGTAATTTTCATTTCATATATATATATATATATATATATATATATATATATATATATATATATATATATATATATATATATATATATATATTGTAACCCCTCTCTATGAGGAGGTGGATAGGACTTCTGTTTATCTGAATTCTTGGCTCGTGTCGTCTAGTCTTCTCTGAGGTTGTTACATGAAATCTGGTATGCTGAAAGCGAATATCGAAGCAGCAGGCAGGAAGAAAGACAACTCATGTAGACTAATCTACAGTGTTAATTTTCAAAATTATGTACAAATGTTTTTACAATATCACTCAGTTTTTTGTAAGTTTTTTTCAAAGTCTCAAATCTCTTCACAGATATATATAGTAAGGTATGTGGATGGGGTGGAAATTTCCCCCCAGCCAATAAGATTTCGCCACGAAATCGAAAGCCCCAGGTCCCTGCGTGGGCACAATTCCCATACCTGAAATATGAATTTTAGGTCTCACGATTTCCAAGGCCATTTGTCAATTCTGACATCCGACCCTGAGTTAATCAAGGCCAGACAAGGTGATACATGAAATTTCCTGTCATCAACTTTTAGCTGCAAAAAATATATTTCTCTGATTCCAAACAATATCTATTTTGACATGAAATAAAATATATATATTTATCTTCTCTATCTTAAATCCTTGGGTTATCTGGCGTCACCCGTGAATGATAAGCGATATCAGCGTAGTCCTAAAGCTCCTTAATGGGAGATTATGTCACATATATGCATATATATATATATATATATATATATATATATATGCAGATGTATGTGTGCTCGTATATACAAATATATATATATAGTATATACATATATATATATATATATATATATATATATATACGAGCACATATACACCTGCATATATATATATATATATATATATATATATATATATGCCGATGTGTGTGTACTCGTATATATATATATATATATACATATATATATATATAAATATATATATATATATATGTATGTATATATATGTATGCAGATGTATATGTGTTTGTATATATATATATATATATATATATATGTATGCAGATGTATGTGTGCTCGTATATATATATATACATATATGTATATATATATATATAAACACGCTGTGTATAAATATATATATATGTATTTATATATATATGCTTATATAAATATATATATATATATATACGCTGTGTATAAATATATATATATGTATATATATATATGTATGCAGATATATGTGTGCTCATATATATATATATATATATATATATATATATATATATATATATATATATATATATATATATATATATGATTAGTTTTTTTTGGAAAAAGAATTCCAGCAGAGTGCTCAATTAAAAGGAAAATCCAAATTTTAAGAGCGTACTTATATTTTGTGTACAGAAAGTTGTTAGTTGAGACAGGTCATTGGTACCGTCGGTTTCAAGCCCGATAATAAGGCCCGTTTAAGGTATCCTTATCAAGCTCTCTTCAGCCAATATTCGTCGAATATTGGCTGAAGGGAGCTTGATAAGGATACCTTAAACGGGCCTTATTATCGGGCTTGAAACCGACGGTACCAATGACCTGTCTCAACTAACAACTTTCTGTACACAAAATATATATATATATATATATATATATATATATATATATATATATATATATATATATATATATATATATATAAACACGCTGTGTTTTAGTGTGAGGAATGATTTCTATCCTCTATATCACTCACACTCTATTTATGCCATTTTCATCCTTAGCATAAAAAAAGTCAAATCTAACGTACAAATCGCATAAATGTCTTAGTGCAGATTAATTCCTCTTAAGTTTAGTATCTTTGTGACTACAGAGTGATGGCTAGATTATCCACATTCCTTGGAGTTTGTTCACTTTTTTTTTGTTTACTTTCGTCGTCTACAGCTGCGACGGCTGCATCGAATTAGCCACTCCTCAATGGAACAAGTCTACTAAGAATATCGTTGAACACGGATCAACAGTGAAAATAATTTCTGTCAGATCTTCTAAGTATCCAACAAAAACATGAAATATGAACAGCATAGAAAAGATAAGTCAAACGTTTGCACTATATATATATATATATATATATATATATATATATATATATATATATATATATACATATATATGTATACATATATATATATATACATATGTATACATATATATATATATGTATACATATATATATATGTATACATATATATATATACATATGTATACATATATATATATATATATATATATATATATATATATATATATATATATATATAGTAAGTTATAAAATATATATGGCAATTAAGCTACACAGAATATTCCGCGTTTCATCCGCGCTAGGATTCATAAGCCTGATGAATGTTAATGTGGATGAAACTCGGAATATTCTGTGTAGCTTAATCGCCATATATATTTTATGACTTACTACCTAGCACTACCTACGTATTGAGCACTGTTGAAGTAAATACTTAAATTTTTTGCATAAATTTATACTTTTGTATATTAATTTATGTGATTAAATGAAATAGTCATACATACACACACACACACACACACGCGCGCACACACACACACACACACACACACACATATATATATATATATATTTGTATATTTTGGCAGCAAGTCATTATTCAGGCAAGTGTAATTGAACACGACAGACTTATTCTTTTTTCCGATTTTTCTGGAAGTTTATAATGACCAAAGAGAATTCATTTATATATGGATGAAAAAAAAAAGAAGGCCTTACCTAAAATTGTTAAATAGAAATAGACTAAGCACTTGCATAAGCCGATTTTGCAAAAGTCTTCAATTTTAAAACAGAATTTAACTACATAAGGATGATAGAGGAAACCTTAACTAAAATTTTGTAAATAGAAAACGGGGATCATCAGCTGCTTACCTTGTAGCTGTTTAGCTGTTTCGGAGATTTAAAAACACACACACACACACACACACACACACACATATATATATATATATATATATATATATATATTATTATTATTACTATTATTATTACAATTGTGACAGGAAGACCCGTTTTGATGTTCATGATCAAAAGGGGGAAGAAAAAAATAAGGGGGGGGGGACAGCTGACCGGTTTCGCCCTCACTTTTCATAAGCTGAATCGAGGGATTTCCTTTTTTTATTAATAAGACCGAGTGAAATGAGAGACGATACGTTTAAAATAAAATGGGAAACGATACGTTTAAAAAATAGTGATAGTGTATTAGAAAAAAAAACAGGATACAATATATGTCTAAATACCGATGTGTGTGATATCACCTAGAGACTGATCACGTTCAAACCTAAGAGACATTTCCTCTGCTTGCAGAGAGAAGCCTTCTTCAAGCGAATTCAAGATCTTCAGGTGATTGGTCGAATGAGGGTAACTCAGAATAGTGAATAAATCAGTGCTAAAGTTTGTGGCACATGCCGTGTTTTTAAGTAAATGTTCAGCTATAGAAGACCCGGATGTGTTAACAATAGATAAATCCCATTCTTTTGTGCTGTTGGACTCTACTATCAAGTATTAACGACGTCCGGTCCACGTAGTCAGCACTGCAACTACATTTAAATTTATATAAATTACATTATTATTATAGTCGGAGGAGGTAGAATATCTTTGCGACAGGATAACATTAAGTTTTTTTGTTTTTTTTTACATGGGGGTCACCACTTATCAAGGCCCAGGAGCCACTCGGGGATAAGGGTTATTGTGTGTACACTAATCAGTGGGATAGTATCCTAGTGATAGTTAGTATTTGTTTCATAAAGAACACAACAGTACATTGCATCTCTCTAGTTGAAATGATTTTGTATATACATATATACATATATATATATATATATATATATATATATATATACTCATTTATATGCAGTCATATTCATATATGTTAGTGTGTATATATACAAATGAGCACATACACGAATTGGTAAAACTTTGCTCCAGCCCTATGTACTGTTCATAACTTTATGTGCACATATATATATATATATATATATATATATATATATATATATATATATATAAATATATATATATATATATATAAATATATAAAAATTAAAAAGCTTGATTCATATACAGGTAACCTATATCTAAAATTTCAACTGCTTAGACCCAATATTGGTGGAGGAGTTTGGTCGAGTCTGCAAAGGTCAACTCTGTAAACTTTAACCTCTTGCCAGGCAAATTTTCGCCCAAAACGGATTTAAAAAATTGCTTCACGTCTGAATACCTTTCATGTAAAATTTCAAATGCTTAGACCCAAAATTGGCTGAATAGTTTGCTAGAGACCACAAAGGTCAAATCTTTTGAAGTTTGACTTCTTGGTAGCCAAATTTTCGGCCAAAACCCGATTAAAAAGCTTGCCTTATGTCTGAATACACATTATGTAAAATTTCAAATGTTTAGACCAAAAATTGGCTGCTTAGTAATTTGGTAGAGACCGCAGAGATCAATTCTTTTTAAATTTTGACCCCTTAACATTTATTGTTTTGGGTTCAAATCAAAATAAAAATTTTGATCCATGTCCAAGTAACCTACATCTAAAATTTCAAGTGTTTAGACCCAAAATTGGCGAAGGAGTTTGGTAGAGTTCTCAAAGGTCAAATTGTTGAACATTGACCCCTTGTCAGCCAAATTTCTGGCCGAAAACCGATTAAAAAGATTTTCCCAAATCTCAATTGTCTCCTCAGACCAAACAAATGTTACAATGTCAATGTCTCCCAACTAGTTTTAGGCTGTTATATCTACAAACTATAAATGTATTAAGAATTATCCTTTGCTTAGGAAAATTGTTTACAGCTTAATTGCATTGACACACTGGTTCTCGCTAGATTACTGCTAAAATGTACTTTCAAGTCGCCTTTCAAAAAAAACAATATTTCTTACTCCTATGGCTTGTCAGCCCAACTGGTCTTTAAAGTACAGGTCTGTGCATGGTTCAATAAGTGAATGAGAGGTTTGATTATATTCGTGCGTCAGTTGAATCTTAATTTCCGTCATGGTAAAGGGTTAACCAACGTGAAACCCGGCCAGTACTAGATTAATAACCATTTGTGAATACTAGGCACTGTCTGTTCGCTTTCCATGATTGGGGCTGCTTGTAAATTTAATATTCCCTGTAAACGTACTCCTTTGGAGGAAGCGGCATAATTCGTCCAGAGCTAATACTACATTAGGTTTTACCGATTCGTGTATGTGCACATTTGTATATATACACACTAACATATATGCATATGACTGCATATATATATATATATATATATATATATATATATATATATAATAAAAATAAATTTACCCATTGGATTGAAATTTTAAATTCGACCGTTTTCGATTTACCATTTTTTGGATTTTTACCCTTCACCGGACTATCCATTCATGTGAAATCTTTTTATCATTTTTCTTTTTCCTCCTGTTCCCCTTACCTCACCCTTTTTTTAACCAAGTAAGATCTGTGACTTACTTGTAGTTTCATTAAATACTTTATATGCAAAATCCGATCCTGCATTTTGCTAATTCCTGCCCTCTGATGAGAAGGAGAGTATTTCTTCGAAACTCCGCGGATTAAGGACTATCCACTTATCTTGTGCTTTCTTTTTTAAAATTAAATATGTTTTTAACTCTTTTTCAAGATCTTTTAACATGTTTTATTAATCATTTTTCATATATATATATATATATATATACATCCCTGGTCAAAATCATAAGACCACTTAAGAAAGTAAGCCTTTACGCATATTATCGAATTTTTTATCAAACAAATGGTTGAAAGCATTGCCAAAAGGGAAAATATGATGAAAAAAAAAAATGAAATCAGCTTCATTCGAAACCTTAACCCTGATCTAATAATTATTTTTTAAAAAACAAACATTTTCACCTGGTCAAAATGATAAGACCATTTTAATAAAATCGGCTAGTTTTGAAAAAATAATACGAAAAGCTTTCTATGTTACTAAAAGCAACTTGTTAGTGGATAAAAAACATCTTACTAAATTATAAATGGCAAAAGGGAAACCATTATCAGAGTTTGAGAGAGGAAGGATCTTTGAGCTTAATAGGGGTGGACTCTCCCATAGACCCATGGCAAACGAAGTGAATCGTAGCAAAACGGTCATCACAAATTTTTAAAGAAATCCAGATCAATATGGGCACAAAAAGAGTCTCTCAGGTGGTCAGAAAGTGGGTTCTCATTCTAAGTTAAATTTACATTGAAAAGTGATCACCTACTTTTCGAAAAAGTAATTTCTTCATATCATGAAAACTTTCTTTTTGTGACGGAAACGGTTTGCAGATTCGTTTTTAGTACACCGAAATTTACAATAAAATATTTCGTTATATACGAACATGAGACGGGCCTTTAAGTAAAATAATACCGGATTTTTGAGGCAGATTTGCCGTTTAGTTGTACAAATATCCTCAAACCAGGTAATCACTAAAAGGGACTCTTAAAACTCGTCACCTGTATCAAGCAAAAGTTTAAAACCACTGATTATATGTCAGCCTACGTCACAGTAACATATATTGAGTGAGTTCCTAACAGTATTTTGTATAGTTTTTTAGTTCAAACTCATTTTCCCAAAATTTCCCCAAACTTAACGTGTTCAATACAGCCTGCCGCCATTTGTATTTTTCAAATATACCGATAAACACTGCATGTTTTTGAACCGATTAAACATTATACATTACATAAAAACACTACAATCTTATCCAGTTAGGTAGAACATTTACTTTTCTTGCCTTTGATAACATTTATTTGTTATATATTTATTTTTTGACAACTTCTTTGTATCCGTGTTTAGTAATACAAACCCTTTTCATTTAATGTAATGTTTAGTCGGCTCGAAAAACAGTGTTTATTGGTGTATTTGAAAGATACAAGTGGTGGCAGACACTGTTGATTATGTTAAGTTTGAGAAAGTGAGTTAAAACTATAAAACTATACAAAATACTGTCACAAACCCACCGATTATGTCAGCCTATGTCATGGTAACATATATTCGGTGGGTTTTTGACACTGTATTGTATAGTTTTTAGTTTTCAACTTACTTTCCCAAACTTAACGTATTCAACAGAGTCTGCAACCATTTCTGTTTTTCGAGCCGATTAAACATTTTACATTACATAAAAACACTAAACAATTATCTAGTTAGGTAGAAACGTAACTTACCTTACCTTTGCTTTCATTTATTTGTTTTTGGACAACTTTTTCGAATCTGTGTATAGTACCCCCCCCCCCCATCACTCAAATATCAATTACTAACTCACATTTTTGTATACAGTAAAAGAAAAAAAAAAAAAAGCATTTAGCGTTTCAACATTTTTGCTATGTTCAGTTTTATCCGATTCTGCAAGAGTACCATTTTTTTTTCATTGTCGCCTTTTTTGTTTTTACTTTTTGGAGTGGATTGCTGTACTAAGAATATAAGAAACATGCCTTTTCTTTTTTTATTAGAATTTTCCATTACAACAAATTTAGCCAAGCAACGCGTGGCAGGGTACAGCTAGTATATATATATATATATATATATATATATATATATATATATATATATATATATATAGTAATTTATAAAATATATATGGCGATTAAGCTACACTGAATATTTGGCGTTTCATCCACTCTAGGATTCCTGAAACGCTGAATATTCAGTGTAGCTTAATCGCCATATATATTTTATAAATTACTAACTAGCTCTACCTACGTATTGAGCACTTTTGAAGTAAATACTTAAAGTTTACGCATAAATCTATACTTTCGTATATTAATTTTATGTGAGTAAATTAAGTAGTTATATATATATATATATATATATATATATATATATATATATATATATATGTATGTATGTATATATATATATATATATATATATATATATATTATGGTCTGGTATACTAGGGTTACATCGGTGTGGATATTTTAATTTGTGGGTAGAAACCATCTTATGTTATATATTTATTGTCTGGTCGATTTTTCAGCATTGATCAAATAGATGAAGACATTGAGAAAAATAAAAAGAACAAAACATAATTCCCCATTTCAAGGCAAGCCGTGTACATCTTTTTGAGTCCCTCATGGCAGATAATCCACAAAGCTTGTTGTTGTTGTTGTTGTTGTTGTTGTTGCTGTTGTTGTTGATGATAATTAGAAGGAGGAGGAGGAAGAGGAGGGGCAGCAGCAGCATAATTCATCCATTTCGTATCAGATCAGATCGTTATTGTTGGCATTTGTTTCCCTGACATCTTTCTAGTAAGAATTCTTTCTGGAAAGACATCAGATAATTACAGGAGGGATCAAGTGAAGGTTGCCAACATCCTTAAGTGAAAGTATTTCTGTGGAACGAACTGGATTCAGACTTAGCACACCCAGGTTTTTACTGTTTTTGTTTTTATTTTTAAGGGAAATTTCTTTTTAAAAATGAATGAACTAATCTACAAATATGCAAATTTATGAAAGAAAAACAATGCGCATGAAAATAGCTTTTTAAAAAAATACTCCTACACAAACAATTAAACACTAATGAGAACGCATTTTAAATGACTTTTAGATTAAAAAAAAAAAACATTTAAAGTCTTGAAGTTTTCACCAATCTGAATGATGGTGAGGAGCCGATTTTTTTCTTTTTCAGTATAAACACCTTAAATGAAACGACAGACTTTCCACCTGACGAGATCTTAGTTATTAATAAGTATAGATCGAAACATTGTCATGAGAGTGTAGCGAAGTTTGTTACATGCCTTTATAAATAAATACTAATACAAATATTTGTTATTAACCACTATTATATAAACCGATGTAAATTCTCTGGATTTTTATCCTGCAAATAAATTCTTAACCTGTACTACTGTATATATATATATATATATATATATATATATATATATATATATATATATATATATATATATATATATATATATATGTGTGTGTGTGTGTGTGTGTGTGTGTGTGTGTGTGTGTGTGTGTGTGGCATTATCTGTTTGTCTGTTTAAGGAAAGGTCTCTATCAAACACTTCTGACAATTTTTGGTCTACAGACTTGAAACTTGATACATAGGGGATTTGAACCTGTGGAACAAATTCAGTTTGGTTTTTAGCTCGTCAAAATAGCTGCTAATAGATCAAAATTGAAAAAAATTTTGGAACTTGGCAGGCGTAAATCGACCTAAAGTGTTTCTGTACGAATGTGCAAATATACACTTACAGGTTATACGACATTATTTTGTAAAGTTTTTACAGGATTTAGGTCAGATGGTTTTTATTTTAGCTGATGGCATCCAAGTCATTAATTTTTTAACTTTTAAAAATTCTACTACATATTGGGTACAATATAATAATCTGAAGAAATTAAAATATCATATTCAAGCGTATTTTCTGACTGAGTGGCCTGCTACTATATATATATATATATATATATATATATATATATATATATATATATATATATATATATATATATATAATATAAAAATAAAAGTTACAATAAGTTTACTAAGGTAATCAAAATGGTAAACTTAAAATATATTATAAATATTAAAGAGTTAATATTTATAAGTAAAATAAACTCAGCCAGATGTAAAAAGCTCAATAAAACCGAAAAGTAAATAGAGCTTATAATATGAACAAATGATTAATAAAACATGTTAAAAGACATCTTGAAAAAGAGTTAAAAACATATTTAATTTTAAAAAAAGGAAGCACAAGATAAGTGGATAGTCCTTAATCCGCGGAGTTTCGAAGAAATACTCTCCTTCTCATCAGAGGGCAGGAATTAGCAAAATTTTATTATTATTTTTCTTTTGCCTCCTGTTCCCCTTACCTCACCTGTTTTTTAACCAAGTAAGATCTTTGACTTACTTGTAGTTTCATTAAATACTTTTATATGCAAAATCCGATCCTACATTTTGCTAATTCCTGACCTCTGATGAGAAGGAGAGTATTTCTTCGAAACTCCGCGGATTAAGGACTATCCACTTATCTTGTGCTTCCTTTTTTAAAATTAAATATGTTTTTAACTCTTTTTCAAGACGTCTTTTAACATGTTTTATTAATCGTTTGTTCATATATATATATATATATATATATATATATATATATATATATATATATATATATATATATATATATATATATAATCATACCTACATTTTTTTCTTTTCTTTTTAAAGGTAATGAGTTCTGATTCTTCTGATGAGTGAAGGTGGAAAAAATTCAAAAATTGACATAATAATTATGACTGTTTTTACGCTATGAAACAGGTGCTATCAAAAATTGAACAGTTTAACATAATAAAAGAAATAAACGGTAAGACATGAAATATGTTGGAATTTGGAATATAGACGTTTTATCATTTATTTGTATATGTTCTGTAGTTATATTGAATCTACATGGAGCTTCATAAATAAAAAAAAGGTGAAATATAATTCAATAAGCATATTTTCCCATATATATACTAGCAAAAGTACCCGTCGTTTGCTGGGTTCAAAAACAGCCTACTGAAAATGGACTCTGATTTATGAAAGTATGATAGGTTATGAAAAGGGAGGGTTGTAAATTTGGGTTGAATTTGAGGGTATCAAAATCAAAACAAAACATGATGGAAGTAAAAATAAAATAGATAAACCCCAGAATTTATTATACTATACCTGTTCACACTGAAACACTTATCAAAATATTCTGTGGATCTATATTAAAAAACCTTGTTAAACTTTGTGACATATTTCCATTCTATGGAGGTCAGGTGCGAACGAACACCCCATAATTTTATTATACCGTATTTCTTCAAACTGAAACATAATTATGAAAGTATACTTACGCAGATAGATATGAAAAGTCTTTATTAAAGTTTGTGCCTATTTCCATTCTATGGAAGCCAGGCACGAATACAGAGCCCACAATTTTATAATACCATCCCTATTTAAGTTAAAACATACTTATCAAAGTATTATTATGTACATCTATATCAAAAACACTTGTAAATGTTTTTTTTTTAATTTTTAAATTTTTTATTTCCATAATTTGTGGACCAGGCGCGAACGCAGACCCCACAATTTTAATGAACCATCGTTCTTCCTGATCAAACATACCCATTCCTGTGTCTCGATACATCTTCTATCATTATATGTAATCAGTTTTTTTAAAATAGTCAACCATATTGGAACCTATTTTTGACCATACACACACACACACACATTCAGCTTTATATTGTATATATATATATATATATATATATATATATATATATATATATATATATATATAAAATTTATCCATTTATCTAGTGTTTCCTTTTCAGATTAAATATGTTTTTAACTCATTTCAAAGTGTTTTTTAACATATTTTATTAACTGTTTATATATATATATATATATATATATATATATATATATATATATATATATATATTAGTCATCAGACGAAAACTTTCCTTTTCTGGGAGGCTATTTCACCTGCTGATAGCTGATGCAATTAGACTCACGTGATGGTAGATGGTGGCTGGTTCATCTCTACATGGCAGCATTCCTCAGAGAGTTTTTGAGATGGTCCTTCACCGGCAATATGTGTGTGCATCAGCAACATTTTACTGATTGAGTTTTCTCTCTAGATCAGCTGCTTCTTGCCGATGCAGTGATCGCTCAGGCAGAAGAGGTGACCAGAAAAGTGAACAGAAATCTAAGAATCATGCTCTCGATGCTAGGCAACTGGCATCTCTCAAGCACTGCAGCATCTCGTGTAAATGACAACCGTTTACATCCTCAAGCTCTTTGGAAGATATTTCTAATGGAAATTTTAAAGACTTTTGAGATTTCCCCTGCATACACACACGTCTTTATCTAATAAATGAAATTAACCAAATACATAAAATAAAGTCAGTCGGATGTTTAAAATTAGACTTAAATTGCAATGCAGTTGACAAATCGATATTTGATTTCGACAAGCAATTTTTGGTAGATATTTCAAATGGAATTTTTAAAGAGTTTTAAGATTTTCCCTGTATATAAACGAGGTTTCACACACACACACACACACACACACACACACACACACACACACACACACACACACACACACATACACACACACACACACACACACACACACACACACACGCACACACACACACACACACACAAATCTTTATCTAATAAATGAAATTAACCTATTACATAAAATAAAGTCAGTCGGATGTTTAAAGTTAGACTTAAATAGTCATGCATTGGACAAATCGATATTTGATTTTTTTCCTTTTGATCCTTGCAGAATATTTTGTACACTAATCATCCTCATATTGTATGATTCCGAAGATTCTATTGTTGGCATTGGTTTCCCCAATATTTTTCTAGTCAGAATTCTTTCTAGAAAGATATTGGGTATTTGCAGAGAGATAACATGAAGATTGCTAACATCCTAAATGAAAGCAATTTTCTGGAACAAACTAGAGTCGACCTTGTGGCACCCAGGTCGTCAGTCAATGTTTGTGTAAAAAGATTGTTAGAATTACTTCTCACTAATTCCTCTTAACTTAAATTGTAATTCTCAACGTCCATTCTCTCTCTCTCGTGATTGTCTTCTCTAATTTGTCCTTCTCATAGCCACCACTCCCCTCATATGCAAATTAATACCACATACATATAAATGAGCGATTTACAACTGAAAGTTTCTCTTTTCTTTTTCCCTCCTTGATCCCGTCACATGACAGGATAAACAGAGGTGCTGCCACTTGTGTAAGTCACGTCTTTCATTACTCTCACCACTTGTTAATCACTGAACTACCGTCACCTTCCATTCAGTCCACAAAAAAAGTAATTCATCATCATCATCATCCTTATCACCATCATTTTTATATTCGATCAAAAGTCTATTTTACATGCTGGTGTTGGACGGTTTTAAGAAATTGACTTCCAAACTAACTCTTCTCTGACAAGTTCTTTATTTCTCTCAGGGCCGTTTTTATCACTTCCTCCCATGTTTTCTTTGACTTTCCCTTGTGAACTTCATCTGTTACCTCAACTGTTCTACATCTACTAACCCCAAAACACTCATCCACTTTTTCAGCATGACCATACCATCAGAGACTACTCTTCTGCACATATCTCCCTATACTATCCAGATTTAATCTTCCTCTGGGATCATTATATCGAATTCTGACTTTAAGAGTCGCATTACATATTCAGAATTTGCTTCTGTTTATTTCTGAAAATACTTGGAGACCAGGTGGGATGCAGGAGTTGCCAAAGACGTCCTCCTACATACAACGCCTGGTATTTCCAAATAATCACCCATCTGGTACTGATCAGACTCAACGTTGCTTAACTTTGGTGATCTAACAAGAACCAGTAGATCACCATAATTATACCATATTATTTTGATCAGCTGCAAAAATAGTGAAGTTCTTAAAGCTATGTGGATGTGTGTGCCAACGTCATTCACTCTAGGCAGGTTGAATTGGCTTCTCACGGAGGAGGAAATTTCAAGGGAATATTAAGCTCATAAGCAGTCCCCAGTCACATGTATATCTCAGTTGTGGGAGATGACAACGTTAGGTTTTTGCAGTTTTTGCAGAAGGGTCTTCCTACATACAACACCTGGTATTTTCAAATGGTCACCCATCTCATACTGGACAGGCTCATCGTTGCTTAACTTCAGTGATTTGATAAGAATCAGTATGTCAACGTGATTATGGCATATATGCACATACATATGTATGTGTCTACGCATGTAAAATCTTAAAATAAAATGCAATTATTCAAAATTATTTGGAATCTTTAGACTACTGTTCTCATCTCGAGTGTAATTTACACAACATTTCGGTCGATGCAACCTCCGACCTTCTTCAGGTGTATCTTGATGAACTCAAAAAGTTTCTGTTGAACTCGGAATTCTAGACAGAATTCAAACAGGACCCTTTATTTACTTCACAAGGGTGGCATGATTCCCGAGTTCGACAGAGACATTCCATTCCTAAATTCAACAGGATACACCTGAAGAAGGTCGGAAGTTACATCGATCAAAACGTTGTGAAAAATGACACTCAAGATGAGAACAGTAGTCCACAGATTTCAAATAATAAAAAATTAACTCATGTTGATAAACCCATCTTTGATTGCCGTTTTCAGAGAAAGGCCAACAAAATCTATTTTTGTTAAAATCAACTTCCGTCCACCACTGTTTACATCCTTATTCAGCTGATTGTTGTGTTTTACAGTGAAATGCCCAGGAAAAGTCACTTCTGGTTAATATTTACCAGTCTTTAAATATGCAAACGAAATTTGCCTTGTTTTTTTTTTGTTTTTTTTTTTTCAGAATAACAGAATATTTTATTCTGATCAAAAAAGAATGTAAACTAAATTTGATTTTAATTTATATTTTTCTAAATAAAATTAATCTGGAGACACCAATGATTTTTAAAATTTTTATTTTCAAATAAATCAAATGAAACAAGCCAAACTAAATGTGTTTAAGTCTCACTTCATTCAGCAGCAATTGACAAAAGCCATCAATTGAGACTCTGAAGAAATGAGCTGAATAAATCAATGTTCAATAATTATGGTTAAGGGTGGGGAGAGAATGAAAGGTGGAGGGAGTAGGGGGAGTCGCCCGTCTTAATAGTTTCGAGTATAATACTAATCATCCTTCATTTTTTTATAAAGTGCCACGACTTTATAGAAAACAACAACAATCAAGTCCAACTAAATCAACCAATGAGAAATGTCGATAATTACTTCATTTCTGAGATGCTTAAAAATAGTGAAAAGAAAGAAAATAATAGAGGTGAAATTATCAGCATTATTCATTAATAAATTTGGAACAATGTCTCATTATCAAATTATTTTTTATGTAGTCTGCTTGAGGAACGGTCTCTACCAAACTACTCTGTCAATGTTTGGTCTACATACTTGAAACTTGATATATGGGTTATTTGGACCTGTGGGATAAAATCGATTTGGTTTTTAATCAGAAAAAAAAGAGCAGATAAGAGATAAACATTGAAAAATTGAAACTTTGCAGGCATAAGTCGACGTAATATGTATCCTCTACGCATGCACAAATATACAGTTCTGTGTTTAACTGCATTAATTTGTCAAGTTTTAATATGCATGTGTGGCTAGCTCAGATGGTTGTGAATATCGCTAGAAAGCTAAATGTTTTGGTTTCGGTTCTGGCTGAAGGGCCCAAGTCATTTTTTTACAACTTTTGAAATTACTACTATATATTGGGTACAATATAATATTCAATAGAGAATTGGCTCTATAATGATTGATATGGAATCAGCATAAATTAAAATATCATATTTAAGCGTATTTTACGACTTAGGAAACATCAGGCAGCCTGCCAGTTAGTTTATAAATTACTTTTGTATATACAAATGTATATATATATATATATATATATATATATATATATATATATATATATATATATACCTTATTTGTATATAATATAATTATTATTATACCAAAACTGAATTGATACACGCTTATTTTTTAAGGTGTTTTCCTACTCTCTCTCTATCTCTCTCTCTCTTTCTCTCTCTCTCGCTGTGTGTGTGTGTGTGTGTGTGTGTGTGTGTGTGTGTGTGTGTGTGTGTGTGTGTGTGTGTGTGTGTGTGTGTGTGTGTGTAAATATATTTGGACAACGTTTTCATTATTTATTTATTTTTATTTTTTGTACAGTCACACTATGTTAAGGAATTTCTGAAACGAAGCAAACATCCATTATTTATTAATAGTTGAATTCAGATTGGTATCATAATTCATGATATACAAAATACAAATCAACCCTGACAATTCTGCATGCATGAAAATAATGTGACAAGTCGAGGAGAACAATCTTAAGAGGTCAGAGTTTAATTACGCCAATTCCTCATTCATATTAATGATATTTCACTCAAGTATATAAAACAATATGACGATTATACATGTGTGGAACGATAAAGTTGTCGTCCTAAAGAAAACATCACTATAGCTTTAGTTAAAAACTTTTATTGAAAAAATCAATTCAGTTAACTTGATTATATAGCCGCCTTCAGCCTCAATCACCGTCTATATATGGGGTTTGGAACTGGGAACATGCCTTTTTCACAAGCCTCGGCAGGAGGCTGGCGAATACTTGGTGGATACAGTGCTCAGGCTGGATTTGATGTTGTGGGAGGTTATGTTGGTGATGCTCTCGATGTATGAACAAAATGAAGTAGTCCAGCAAGTTCAGGTTGGGGCTAGTGAGAGAAAGGTACAAAGTCGTAGCACTCCTTTTAAAGCCAAGCCTGAGTCTCTTTGGACTTGTGGGCCAATGCTGATTCTTGCTGCCACACCCATGTTCTGCCAGCGGCCACCTGATTGCACCAGAGGATCACTATACTCTTCAACACATCCAGGTACACTTTGGTGTGACTTTCAAGCGGACTTTCAAGATGTGAGGTGGCATGATGTGGCCCTCACTTGAAACCACACCAAAGACCATAACCGTGGCCTGAAACTTTGTTTTCATCACCCTCAGCATGTCCATCAAGCGTTGAGCTATCCGGATTTGCATTTTGAGGGTGCTGGCAATGGTCCTGTTGTCATAACTTGGATCGGTAGAAAGCATGAGTTGTATAGCAGCGCATCTCCAATCCTGCTCATTGAACATTGTGTCACTTTCAGACATGATAGAAGGCTCCTATCGCTCTTGGGATTTGTACACAACTGGCCGACTAGATGGTCTGCAACAAAAAAAAAAGAAGAAAACCGGTTTTCATCAAACGGAAATGGAATAATGTTGTCTTTTCTAGGGCGATTTGGTATCTGTCTGTCTGAAGTTTTACTTGTACTACCTAATAATACTTCATTCAGTTTCTTATGAATTTCAGATTAATGTACTATATTTCAATGCTCAATTCAGGTGTGTGGAAGGGGCATTCTCCCAAGTATTACCTCCCCATTTTTATGAGAGGGCGAGGTAGCATAGTATCTCTTCTGTTGTCATGATACCACTTTCCCAGACATTACCTCTTTTTTCTTTGTATGTGTGTGTGTGTGGGGGGGGAGTTGTGGTGTATCTGCTATGTTGCCACAAGACCATCCCCCACCCTCGTCCCAAGAATTTACTCTTCCTTTGATGGGAGGTAATATAGTATATCTTCGTTCGTAACAGTATCATCCTGTCAGGCATTACCTCCTCTTTTAGGAGTGAGCCGTGTAGTATATGTTCGTTCATCATATATACTAGCACAAACATACTTGTAAAATAAAATTCATAATCTCTGAAATGGTAAAACAATGTGACTATTACGAATTGCTGACACCAATCTTAAGTGTAAACATTTTTGTTTAAGAAAATAGCTCCAGACAAGGCATAAAGCCACTTTATGTAGAGGGCTAAAAAAGAAAAAAAATGGTAAAAAACTAGCCAAGGATAAGTATAAGATGGATAGAATCCAATTCAGAAAACAGCAATTCTTCTCCCTTTGTCAGAAACATCGCTTACGGAATGTGAGAACTAAAGGATAAAAATAAGGGAAGCAAGAGTTATGAGGTTCACTTTATTTAAATGAATTACAACAAACATGGGCACAAGAGAAACATGTATTTATGTCTGATGTCATGTGGTTGACTTCAAGGAGAAATAAAATATAACATTTCTGAAATGCAAAATAGTGGAGGAACAGCTTCTAAACATTAAGCCATACAACTGCAGTTAAACTTTACGGGGAACTAGCAGGGGTACCCGGCGTTGCCCGGGTGTTTGTAGGTGTGTGAAAAAAAAAAAGTGTTAGTAGGCAGGCAGGCTCGAACCTGTGACGCGAAAGCAGACAAGAAAGTGAAAGATAAGCTGAGATCTTACCGCTACGACGTGAGGGGAATTGAAAAGCGTTCAAATTTATCGATGTCAGTCACAAAGTTGACTTGAAGTGAATAAGAAATTAAGGTTGACTGTAGGCCAGTTTCTGATGTATTTTGCTTCCCCATGATGTTGGGGAAAATCAGCTCCCCCCCCTCAAGAAATGGAGGAGCTCTCCAAATGAATAGCAATTGTTTGATATGAAGGGTTTTCTCAACATTGATCTAAGCTGATTGCATTTCTGGAGGTCATGGCGAGAAAGCCAGGAGGCCTACTTCGTTCCGATTAGTTTTACTTTATTTATACGAAAAAGATGAACAAACATGCGAAAGGACGGAATAGAGGGAATTAAAATAAATATAGTGTCAAGCTTCTTGCTGTATTTGTTTCACCACGATGTTTTGGAAAACCAGCTCCCCAAAAAGAGGAACTCTCAAATGAATAGCAATTGTCTGATATGAAGGGTTTTCCCCACATTGATCAAAGCTGATTGCTTTCAAGACGTTCCCAGCAGGAAAGTCAGGAGGCCTACTTTGCTTCAATTAGTTTTGCTTTATTTATACGAAAAAGATGAAGAAACATGCAAAAGGACGGAATAGAAGGAATTTTATAAAAGTCAGTCAAAATAAATGTAGAGACGATGTTCGTTCGCAAATCGTAGATATTATAATCTAGGGAGTATATAAAAAGTTAAAAAAAACAGTAACGTCGTCGAGAACAAAAGAAAAAAAGCCTTTCGCTGACATACAAAAACGTGCGTGCCACTTTTGTCTGGCAGTTACGAGGAACAATTCTGAAAAAACTTTGAAAAAAGAATGGGAGAAATTGAAATCAGAGGAATGACTGGAAAGATACAACGAATAACAATAATAAAAACAGCTGAAATATTAAGGAAAACCCTTGAATGTGGGGATTAATACACATGAGCTACATGCGCGGACCAGACAAACTGCTGCAGAGACAAAAGATTAAGAAGCGTTTTATTGAACCAAGAACATTGAAGATTGACGCTCTTTTCCCCTCCCACATCCCTTCCATTATCCAATCACCGCTCCCCCCCCCAAAAAAAAAGAATGATGTCAAATAGCTGAGAAGGGTCAAGGAGGATGGAAATACCAAAAAGAGACACTGATCAGACCTCTACTGAACGAGTGCGAAGAGAACTGGGGCTCTGGGGAGGCTTATTGCCACTCAAATTCCAATGGAGACCAATGGTCGTATCTAGTTAGAAATCGATAGTAAACAACTGTTGCGATAATGCAAATTCATTTGCAAATGTTATCAGAAGAGGAGAAGAGTACTGAAAACTAGGGAGACTTGTTGTCACTCAGTTTTCAGAGAACACCACATGCTGTTTTCAAGGAGAGATCCTGTATGACCTGTGTGAAAGCTCCTTGTGAGCAACAACAACAACAACAACAACAACAACAACAACAATAATAATAATAATAATAATATTAATAATAATAATAATAATAATGGAAAGTGGAAAATGAAGACGTTAAGATTCTTTGGGATTTCATGATTCAGTGTGGCCAAGAGATAACTCACAGGAAATCGGATATTGTAGTTCTGAACAGAAAGACCAATTGATGGCAAATTATTGATGTGGCTTGTCCAAACAACATCAACTTAACAGACAAGAAGAATGAGGAAATACAAATCCATCAGAAACTGAAGGTGGAGATTGCTGGACTGTGGAATAATAAAAAAAACTTCCATCGTGCCAATAATCATAGTTGTGCTTGGCTCAATCCCTGATGATCTTATGAAACAGATGAACTCCTTGGGAATCAGATACAACATCAACGTACTCCAGAAGTCAGTTCAGCAGGTGATTTCCATCTAATTGACTCTTTAACTATCCTCGCTAGCTTTCATGTAAGAGCCCACTCTTGAGGAATAAATAACCGGTGTAAAACATCACAATACTGTAAAGTTTATTATTATTATTATCATCATCATCATAATAATAATAATAATAATAATAATAATAATAATAATAATAATAATAATAATCAGGCATCCACTGGATGAGTGCGATGAGGACTGGGGCCTTGGGGCTTATTGCCATTCAAATTCCAGTGAAGACCAATCTTCATTGCCAGCGAGAATTCAATGGTAAACAGCTGTTGCGATAACGCAAATTCATTTGCAAAAGTTATTAAAAGAGGCGAAGAGTGCTGGAAATCTTGGGAGATTTATTGTCACCTAGACTCCAGGGAACACCAGGTTGTTGATAGAGAGCAGTCTTTGATGATGGTTAGTGTGAAAACTCTTAGTGAATAAATAATAATGATTATAGGAGATGATCGACGTAATGTGAATACTGGTGCATTCCTGCCGGTTCCAATTAAATTGAACAATGGTTTTAGATGACGTACAAAAGGAAATTTCCACTAGAAATCTGGGGTAGGAATTTTAAGTTGACGTGTTAAGGAAATGATGTCATGAATGGGAAGTCTAGATGATCTGAGCGGATCCAGAAGTGTTCTTTGGAGCTCTTAATATCATGAGATCGTCAATGTATACAATACAGAATACTAATGTATTTGTAAAAAGAATTCAACAAAAGAAAGTGAAAACCCAGATCAAAATAATGTTGGTATTTTTAAATGCTTCAACCATTTTTTTTTTTAATCACATTCTCCCAAATAAGGTACATCGCCACTTGGACGTAATGGGCTACTTTTTGTGGGTTATGTTTAGGGGAGATGAGCAAGATGTTGGTTTGCATTACATTTAAACTTCTGCATGTCAGTACAATCAGGGCAGCAGATAGAAGAAAGGGAATTACAAAGTCTAGCTTTCCGAGAGAAAAAAAAAGTATTAGAGTAGAAGGCTTTCCGGCATTTAGGGACCTCTGCTTGTTGCTAGGCGGGTATGTCGGGGGATATGTACGTCGAGGTTGAACAAGTGGAATTTCATCAGAGCACACTCGAATACAACAACTATTATATAACAAAGAAAAAGAAAGAGATCGACACACCATCACAACTACGGTTACTGTGACTATCAACATGTCAACATGATTTTAGCTGTTTACGCGATGAACGATCCTACACACGTTTGGTAAAGTTGAAAGAATTGTCAACCATAACATAAGGCAATAAACCACTTTCATTAGGAATGTTCTCGCCCTTCATGTGTTCCCTCCCATGAGTACTTGATTACATATTGGGGAAAGTAACGTCAACAAAATAGAATCAAATGCGTCAAAATATCGTAACTTGCTGGTTCATACACATTGCGTTTTGCATGAGAGAACTCTTACAGTTTGGAAATCGATATTAATAGGTGAATGCATATACGAGGTACTTTCATTAAATTTCCAGACTTGTGTCATATGGGCACTTTTATTGGTAGTACCTATATAAAACTCTAGTCCACTTCAAAGTAATCTCCTCCGGCTGCAATGCACTTATTGTACCTTTCCAATGACTTTTGGAAGGCCCCATTGAAGTCCTCTTGTGTGAGCGTGTTAATGATCCTCACCACAGCCTCTTTCATCTCCTCAATTGTCTTATAACGACAGATTGAAGGTTTTCCTTGAGCTTAGGGAATAACAAAAAGTCACAGAGAGCAAGGTCTGGACTATAGAGAAGGGTAAGAAACTGTTTTGACTATAGGGAAGAGGGGGAACTGTCTTGATGCCCATCTTGGTCATATAGTCTGTGACAAGGACGGAGCACCTTTGAGACAAACTTTGTGCCAATCTTCTCTATCTTCAGTTCCTCACGAATAATTGTGTGTACAGTTCCCGCACTGACATCAAACTGTGCACTTATGTCTCTATATCTTATCCATGTAATTCTTTATTTGACCAATCAACTTTGGTATTTTGACTACCTTACACCTCCCACACCTCCTATCGTCCCTCACATACCCTCTGCCGTCCTTTAATCTCTTATACCACTCAAAGATTGATGCTCAAATCATGCAAGATGGTCCAAAAGCAGTCTGAAGTATTCCATATGTTTCTGTGGCATTTTTCCAAAGTTTAAAACAGATTTATATTGCATATCATTCTTCTAAATGTCCTCATGTCAAGATTGCATTTTTGAAATTCACCAGCTGTGAAACCAGGTTTTAGTAGGGTGTATTCCAATTCATGTTGTAGCTGTTCATTTGAACCTGAAATCATAGAAATTGGTCAGTCATCTCATAAGATGTACAAAACAAGTCTGGAAACTTATTGAAGGAATCTTGTATGTCATATAATGATAATGTCTCCTACATGAAATACTCCTAAAATGTGACTATCACAGTTGTTGTTGTTGTTGTTGTTGTTGTTGTTGTTGTTGTTGTTGTTGTTGATGATGATGATGACGACGACGACGACGACGACGACGACGACGCCGCCGCCGACGATGATAATGATTCATCACTGAAATATACATATTGTAGCTATGACAACCAAGATGAGAACACCAGTCCAAACAAAATCAGTCAATATTAATAATGATGCTGATTTCTCTTTCTGGAAGTTCAGACACAAACAAATCAATAATTGATTCATTGGTTTCTTCTGAATCCATTGAATGGCCATTTTTTATCTTATCACCAAGTCTCCATCTCAGGAGAAATTTTAGAGGAACTCAAAAAATGTCAAAAAAAAAAAATGCTTTCCAAATAAATGAGAATACCAATCTGACTAAATTCCTTTTACTAAACATTTAGGTTATTTGATTATGCAAGGATTTTTGTGTATCGGTTTTTCTGGAAGTAGTTTTTTACTGTGTATAGGTTTTTCTGTTTATAGGTTTTTCTGTGTGTAGGTTTTTCTGTGTGTAGGTTTTTCTGTGTGTAGGTTTTTCTGCTTATAGGTTTTTCTGTGTATAGTTTTTTCTGGGAGTAGCAATTTCTGTGAATAGTTTTTCTGTATATAGGTTTATTTTGTGTATAGTTTTTTTCTGTGTATAGGTTTATTTTGTGAATAGTTTTTCTGTATATAGTTTTATTTTGTGTATAGTTTTTTTCTGTATATAGGTTTATTTTGGGTATAGTTTTTTTCTGTATATAGGTTTATTTTGGGTATAGTTTTTTCTGTATATAGGTTTATTTTGTGTATAGTTTTTTCTGTATATAGGTTTATTTTGTGTATAGTTTTTTCTGTATATAGGTTTATTTGTGTATAGTTTTTTCTGTGTATAGGTTTATTTTGTGTATAGTTTTTTCTGTATATAGGTTTATTTTGTGTATAGTTTTTTTCTGGAAGTAGTTTTTGAGGGAGAGATTTTTTTCTTGTTTTGTGAGAGTAATGCCACTACCACTTCTGTAAGGTTTTCTACTAAGAGTAATGTTTTCTGGGCTTAATCTTTTCTGAAACTAACCCCAACCCACTTTCACTGCGAAATTTCTTTTTACAATTAATTTATTGTGTGAGTAATGTATTTGTACTACTTATTGAATTACATTTGATAACTTCATTCGGAATTAAATAACCAATAGATGGCTGACATGCCATAAAACGAAACCAAACTTTGGTTTTCTCATTAGCGCTTTTTACCTTTCTTCAGATGAATCAACAAATTATGTTTTTTTATTGATTTCTTTGATTCAAGTGTTGGTCTTCCTGATTCTTTGTTTAAATATCAGATACTTGCATAAGGACCACGTAACTAATTAATCAGTGAAGTAATATATCTGACATATAATAGTTGGCTCATTGGATAGTGACGTCCTCAACAATGGTAACAATAACAAATATGTTGATTTTTTTTTGTTTTGTGCTTGAAGTAATAAAAAACAATAACTCCAATAATTACTCTGAGATTTGATCTTTCCCTTCCAACTCTCATGGGTTATAGAAAGACTTAAAATAATAGATTTAACAGACCATTGTATACTGCAATAACAGTGTACATTCTATTTCTTTACAATGGACTTAAAATGGCAAGTCAGGAGAAGTGCGGTTGGTAATTATGCAACCTCTTGCTTCGCTAAAAATTTCCCATCTCATTGTAGAAAAGTGTGGTGGGAAAAGTTGTGCAGTAAACAGAAACATGTTTATTTCTGCTTCTAAATATTGTATAGAGTTCAATACATCTGAAGAAGGTCGGAGGTTACATCGACTGAAACGTTATGAAAATAACACTCAAGATGAGAACAGTAGTTTAAAGAATATGAATAATACATGCAATTTTCTCATTCATAATTTTTAAGCATTTTAATTTTGGCAATGAATTAAAGTTTAAGTCAAGTATCATGGTTTCTTTGTGCTTCTAAAGTAAAACAGCAAATTTCTAATGTACCATCGTCATAAAAAAAGAAAAGGGACCCCCAAAGATGTCAAAATGTTTTCTTCGTTCACAATTCCTGCGTGAGATGGACACAGCGATCACTACAGAAACAGCTGTTCAGTTTTCTCATTGACATGTAATAGTTGGCTCGTTGGATGGCGACGTTCCCAACAATGGAGACAATAATAGGCATAAAGATGTTGATTTTTTTTTTCTTGGTGGTTGAAGTAATAAAAAGCAACAAGAAATAAATTCATTAATTACTCGGAGATTTCATCTTTCAGTTTCAACACTCATAGGGTAGAGAAGGACTCAAAACCTGCATTTGATTTCAAGAGGTTTTGCTACATACTTCCTCTCATAACGTAACTAACAGTACACATCAGCATATTAATTAATTTATTACAGGTTATTATTCTCATCTTTCTTAGTTGTTTCACAACGTTTCGGCCAACTATTCCTCTGGCCTTCGTCAGTTGATAAATGCGACAGGATAGGAACTCTGAATCTCTTGCATCCCCAGCAATTACTGCTATCCGTAGTTGTTGTCGTCTCACCACGTTTTTGGCCAAGTAAGCCTCTGGCCGGCTTTAGGTAGGATTGAAGCCGCTATCTTCAGAAAACTCTCACCTGGAACCATAGAGATTCAACCTCTCTATTCACTGCACCATGGGCCCCGAAGGGCGTTCAAGGTTAGATTTTTTTGGTATTATAAATCCACGTTTATTTATTATCTGATCTTCCATGGTCGGGTTCATACCAGATGATGTATATATCTTTTAATTGGAATTCATTATTGAGATGAGATTTAATTATTAATTTTTTATTACGGACTATTATCCTCACCTTCTTAGTTGCCAGAGACTTACTTGGCCAAAAACGTGGTGAGACGACAACTATGGATGGCAGTAATTACTGGGGATGCAGTTAGGAGATTCAGAATTCCTATCCTGTCGCGGTTACCACGGCCAGAGGAATAGTTGGCCGAAACGTGTGAAACAACAACTAAGAAAGATGAGAATAATAGTCCGCAATAAATAAATTAATAAATAATACTCATCTCAATAATGAATTCCAATTAAATAATATATATATACATCAGCATAATTCTAAACTTTTAACTTCTAAATGGAATTTTCCACTCTCTACTTAATTTTAACCTTATATAGAAATTCCCGATTTTAACCTTAGGTTTAAACACCCTTATTTAAATATTATATTGCTGCAACATTAAAAATATATATTTAGAAACATCCATTGTTTATTGAAGCAGCAGGAGACTTCTTCTTTGTGTTTGTGAGTCTACAGCATTTTTGAATAAAACTGACAAAAGATGTATAGTATTTATTATACAACATATGCAAATTAACAATGTGTTGGATACAGAAACGTAGTAACACACATTTGAAAGCAAAAATGTGCGCCCATGCAGATTCCAGCTGGAGTTGATCTACATTTTTGTGTCCCATAAAAATGACAGGAATTGTACTTATCGCGAAAACAAAGAACTGTTTACATTCCAAGGTAAGAAGTTATGAATTGCACAATGCAAAATAGAAAAGAAGAATGTGATATCTTGATGTTTACAATTCCGGGAATGTCGATTTATGACTATATAAAAGAAAAATAAACAACAGAAAACAAAAGAGAGCAAACAGCGCCGAGCGCGATGGACATATTGACAGCTCTCTGTCATTGAGCAACACACCAGCACACTAACTAATTCCTTACAACTAATCTCTCTCTCTTTCTCTCTCTCTCTCTCTATCTATCTATCTATCTATTTATCCATCTATCTCTGTCAATGAACAAAAAACTTAATTGTAAATAAAACATACTTTGATAAATTCGTCTCTGCGTTGATTTTGAGAACAGCGACAAAGGAACTGCCAATGTGTATAGATGATTTTAACTTGATTGTTTGGCGGTTGGGTGTTACTTGATTGCCGTGGGGACATTTTCAGCTCCACCGGTGTAAACAAACAATACTCAAACGTTAAGCACTAATTATAATACGATCGTTTGCCGGGGAGGGTTACTTAATTCATCGTGCGAACTGCACCAGCCCCCCCTCCCCCGGTGTGAACAAACGGTAATCAAAAAACGATGACTTCTGCTTCGTTGTTGTTCAGTTCAGATCATCGTTTCTTTGGGTTGTTCTGGCTGTGATGTCTGTTTGGGTGGTGACAAATGACATGCAACACAGATTTGTATTAAAAAAGAGCATTACTTTATTTTACAATATTATACATTAAAAAAAAATGGTATCAAATTATAAATGATGTCTTTTATCCTAGCTTTACACGGGAGGAAGAGGGGATACTAAAATATGCGTGCTTACTGCATGCTAGTCAGTCGCAAAAGAGAAAGAGTTATGTAAAATTTGGATTATGAGAAATCTATTGCATAACTCCTACGCGACAGGCCCCATCACTCAGCAAAAATATTTGTGTTACTACGCCGAGTGTAGCACCTTACAAATGGTGCTACATAAGTAATCATTTGAAGTGCAGCTAAATATATATATATATACGCTCAACAACGCAACTCAATGGCTGTGAAGGCAGAGAATCTGCGTGTCTTCATTTTATTGCATGATAGCAATTTAGATTTGGATATTTGTTTCTTCCAAGTCCCAATTGATGGCTTTTTTCAATTCCTGTTTAATGAGATCTAAGAATAACTTTATCCCCCCCTCTCTCTCTCTCTCTCTCTCTCTCTCTCTCTCTCTCTCTCTCTCTCTCTCTCTCTCTCTCTCTCTCGGCTGATGCAAAAACCTCATTGGCACAATTCCACACTGAATGTTATAAAAAGCTATAATTGAATTGTGTATTTGTTCCAACGAGTCAGATCGGACACACAACATCCAGTAACAGGATTCGACTGCCAAACATTTTACTAAAATTATAAACGTTCACAGAATTACTGGGTGTTTTTAAAATAAGGTTTTGCTCCAGACATGCTGAAAATGGCCTAACTCAGGGTCAGATTAAGTCCCATAGGGGTCAGTTAGAAGATTATGATGTTTACTCCATATTAAGGCCCTAAGCATCTAGAAGAAACCCCTATTCATAAAATATGCAGGTTTGTTCCTATTTACTGAAAATCGTAACAAGTTGCCCCCCCCCCGGCAATATGTGTCGATCTGGCTACTATATATATTAGTGGCCTGGCAAGGCCACAGGGGAGACAACTAACCAAACAAACAAAAAAATAACAAGCAAAATTCATCCCAAAGCAACAAAACTAAAGCTGGCTTGGCAGAACACTATATATACAAATGTAGGCAAATTTGGGCATATTTTATTGGTTTGAAAATATACATATACATATATATATATAAACTGTCATAATATTTTAACCATAGAATAGTATTATAATCTTCAAAACCTTGCAAATTTTCATGTAGTTACATCCCATAGAACCAAAAATATGAGCATTTCAATATTCAATTTGCCTACAAGTACACACACACACACACACACACACACACATATATACCACCTTTTTGGCAATTTTATAAGTTCCAAATATCAGCAACTATTGATCAGAATTTAACAAATGAAGGCTCGTTGGAAAGGTAATGACCTGAATTGTATAGTGGCTTACTTGACATTTACTCTGAAGGTTGCGCATTAATGGGATCATCCATCATCCAGAACCTATTTTTGGCACTTTTTCACAGTCATAAAATGTTTCAATCATAGTCATTTCTTTTCCTAGTTTTTCATATGGATTACAAAATATTTGATATTTTATCCAAACCTCTAGCCTCGATGGAGAGGAGGATAAAACTTGCTGCTATGGTTTCAAATGATCTGAAACAACAGCAAGGGGAGACTTGATTCCAAATATTTCTCATATATTATATCTCCCCTCTTTGGTTTTCATGCAAAAGTAAATTTCACAGTGTATAAGAAATATTTGATACTGGAGATATTCATAATCGTACCCTATTTCCAAAAGGGAGGAGATATATCATATGAAATATTTGGAATCAAGTCTCCTCTTACTGTTATTTCAGATCATTTGAAAACATAAAAGCAAGTTCTTGTCTCCCCTTCATCAAGTATATATATATATATATATATATATATATATATATATATATATATATAAAACATCACCATTGAAGAAGACCGCACGGATCTTATTTTTCTTAGTGGTACCATGCCATGAGGGAAGAAAAAGAAAACAAATACAAACTTTTTATATCCTAACGAGGGCATATGACGCGGAAAAGGCCCAGAGGCCACTCGAGGATAAGGATTAATGTATGTATGGTAGTCATTGGGACTATAGCGTAGTAATCGTTTGTGGTGGAAATTTGGTATAATTAGATTATTTACGGGAACAGTCCAATATGAATTTGTTTATGTTGGACTTGAAGACAATATTGTAGTCAGCTGGAAAGCAGAGCAGTGGAACAGAGTTCCACAGGCGGGCAGTTCTAGGAAAAAAGCTTTGTTTATGGAATCCATGTTTAGGCTTAAGCACCGATAGAGAGTTGGTTGGTTGGTTGGTTGGTTGGTTGGTTGTTTTTGTTTTACGGCATATCAACCTTTTTCAGGTTATTTAATGCCGAATCTAGTTATTTTGAGGAACTATTTTTAATGGAGTATATTTTTTTTTTAAGTCAGATTCTATTTAACCCATAGTTGGGACCCTAACAGGTACTACCACTCCGGGTCAGAATGGACCTGGGAGCAATGGCAATTAAAGTGTGGCTCCACACTCCCCAAGGCCCGCAAGGTGGGGCCTCACCATCGGATATAGTTTAAGGTCATATCCAGGGCCACCGATAGAGGGTGTGGGAATTTATTGATAGGGATTTAGGTTAGACGAATGTTTTTGTGAAAGATTGACAAGGGGGGAGGGAATCATAGATTGGAGCTCAGCATAAACAAGTAAATGTTTGTTGCTTAAAAGAAAAATATCTGCTTAAAATTGGCTTCTTAAACTTACATTTTCAACAGTATGTCAGTATGTCAGTATGTCAGTACGGCGATAATGTCTTCAATAAAGGATTGAAAATGGTGAAATAATATTAAACCAATGAGCATCGATCAGTTGTGTGGTAACATTACAATATGGCTGCTTCTTGACTCTCTTCAAATACTATTGCATCATTTTTATAATCTATATATACTAACAGTACGTCCGGCGTTGCCCGGTCGTAAAATATGCATAAATATGATATTTTAATTTACAAAGATTTCATATTTATTATTTTTATAGACCCGATTCTCTATTGATTACTATATTGTACCCAATATATAGCAGTGGCTACCCGGCGTTGTCCGGTCATCAGATACGCTTAAATATGATATTTTAATTCAGATTTTATATTTATTATTATAGAGCGAATTCTGTATTGATTATTATATTGTACCCAATATATAGTAGTGATTTCAGAAGTTAAGTATATATATATATATATAACTTGTGTGCCATCAGCTAGAATCGAAACCACTACCATCTGAGTTAAGTCTATATGCATATCAGAGCTTTATAAATTAACAGACTTAAACGTATGCATATATAGTAGTGATTTCACAAGTGGAATTTTGTTTTGATGAAGTCAACAAATTGGCTTGAAAGATGAAGTAGATGCATTTGCCAACCTGAAAGATAGATATTGGAAAATAGCAGCCACCTTTTCACTTTTTCATCGCATCGTGTAAAGCCGTCTAAATAGCTGACAACATAATGATTGGCAATAAGTTATATCCTTATCTGCGACTAATTATGTTCTTGTACAAGACTTAGCTCCGAATTAGTAGATAAATAACGGGTAAGAAGATAAATGAAAACCAAATTCGATTATGCCTGATTTGGTCTACTAAGTTCTTGTCAGGTAGATTGAAAATAGCAATTCAATTTGCACAGACATTAATATATATATATATAATATATATATATATATAATATATATATATATATATATATATATATATATATAAATGTGTATTAATGTCTCTGTGTCTTTATGCATGTGTGTGTGTGTGTGTGTGTGTGTGTGTGTGTGTGTGTGTGTGTGTGTGTGTGTGTGTGTGTGTGTGCGTGCGTAATCTAGAGAGACAGACATAAAGAAAGTCTGAAGAGTCTGGTAAAGAAAACCGCACGGATCTTATCTAACCCTTTGTCTTTGAAACCGACGGCACTGATGTTGTTCTGATCTTTTATAATGCACACACAAACACACACACATATATATAAATATCAATTAATCTGATCTAACTGAAAATTTGTATGAACCTTTGTTATAATAAAGTGCAGCGAACTAAGTATTGTGGTATTCATTCGATGCATAGTTAGGTATAAACAGTGATTACTCATCACAATATCACATTTAGCTTAGAAGTTTTATATAAAAAAAACTCATTCTAAGTCAATAGATTATAACTTGTGGTCATTTTAACGGACTGAAAAGTCTACACACACACACACACACACACATATATATTATTTACTATAATAATTATTAAATATAAAATATATATATGTATGAGGTAGTTGCTTGTCTAGCCGCACTGATGAGCTGTGAAACAACGAAACAGTACTGTATGTCGATGACTATAATGCTCCCTATCTTAGGTTGAGCATTTGGGAAGTGATATACAAATTATTATCAGCGCATGAAGTGATGCTCTTTGTGTAAACAAATTGAGCTTTGGTACTTTGGACAATGTCAAAACATTGTTAATTCACTGCCCGCATTGCAGCAGCCATATAGCGCAACAGTTAGAAGCTCCGGCAATCGATCCTGGCTTGAGGCAGTTGCTTGTCTAGCTGCACTGATTAGCTGTGAAACAGCGAAACACTACTGTATGTGGATGCCTATATATGTGTGTGTGTGTGTGTGTATGTGTGTGTGTGTGTGTGTGTGTGTGTGTGTGTGTGTGTGTGTGTGTGTGTGTGTATTCCATGTAGAAAGGTATCCAAAAATTAAGAATAATTTCATTTCAACAAGAGTCGTTGATAAAGTTTAAGTTTTATACATATATATATATATGTGTGTGCGCGTGTGTGTGTGTGTGTGTGTGTGCATATATACATTTTCGAATTCTTTTTTAAATCATATATATATATATATATATATACAGAGAGAGAGAGAGAGAGAGAGAGAGAGAGAGAGAGAGAGAGAGAGAGAGAGAGAGAGGTGCTCAATATCAGATGTCATTGTTTCCTTTTCTTTTCTTTTGCAAAACTATCATGTTCGGCAAAGCAAAACACAAGTTTACTCCTTAATATGAAATAAACAAACAAACCCTTCTGTCCTTCTGAAATCGAAAAAGTTGATTTTTAGAAATTATATAGACTGAAAAACACATTAGATGACCGACCGCAGTAGATATATAACACAATTAGCCGTCCCTCTGATCTATTCGGGCGGAATAAAAACATAGAAGGCATGACTGCATCTGTCAAACTGTGGCCTCACAGTGAGACTTAGTTTAAAGTTTGTTGTTTCTTTCAAAGGCACGTGCAGATTGCTCACCATTATAAGATGATGAGGAGATTTTTGACAGAAAATATCGTCCAACATTTCACGGCGATTCAGGGTAGCTTGAAGAGTTCTAATCTGTTCTAATTATTAGTGGAACTTACATTATCTTCCTGTGAATGAATCATGTCGGAGGAGAAGGCGTTTTAAATTGGTGCGTTAATGTACGGCTAAAATTACTTAAATTGAACAAGACTAATTGAAAACGTTCCGCAAAATGAAGTTCTGCCACATCAAATGGTGTGCGGAAAATCTAATTTGCAATTCTTGCTTTCGGTTTTATAACTTATATTAACATTTTTTTCAATTGAGGTGTACGCTTGAAATATTCGTGCCTACTTAACACACACACACACACACACACACACATATATACATATATATATATATATATAAGAACAAGTAGTTAATAAAACATGTTAAAAAACACTTTGAAAAATAGTTAAAAACATATTTAATTTTAAAAAGGAAGCACAAAATAAGTGGATAGTCCTTAATCCGCGGAGTTTCGAAGAAATACTTTCCTTCTCATCAGAGGGTAGGATTTAGCAAAATGCGAGATTTTACATCTGGTTGAGATTATTTTATAAATATTAACTCTTCAATATTTATAATATACTTACAGCCTCAGGCAAGAAGCAGAGGAGGGCTATGGCAGTCAAGATGCTTGAGAAGATCGAGGAGACACCAAGTTTCCTTAACCTCCTTTGGACCTCAGATGAAGCGCACTTCCATCTTGATGGAAAGGCGAACTCCAAGACAAATGTCTTCTGAGGGCTCTCCGGACCCAATGAAGTAGCCATCATGCCCCTGCATTCTCCTAAGTGCACGGTATATATATATATATATATATATATATATATATATATATATATATATATATATATATATATATATATATATATAGCACAGTGTTTCCCAAAATGATTTGACACCTTTGTAAGTAAAAAAACAAAATTAAATAACAATTAAATAAAGTAAATATTTTTTAAAAGCAACGTAGAATGCTATTTTATTTTAATTATGTTATTTTAATTATGTTAAAATTCATTTATATCTGTATTTATGCAATTTTTAAGGAAATGTTCCCATATCAGTTGATTTCTTTGCGTTGTGGTATTAGTTGACCCGTAAGATCGCCTGATCTCAAACTTTGCGACTTTTTCTTGTAGGGATATTTGAAGTCAGAAGTATTCAGTCACCGCCATCAATCTCTTGAAGAATTAAAACGAATTATTCGTTCTGAATTTGTTGCTGTTTCATCTAAAATGATCCATCGAGTTATTGAAAAAATTTGTGAACGTCTACTATCGTGTGTTAGCAATAATAAGAAACATTTGGTCGATTTAATATTTAAGACTGTGTGAAATAAAATGGCATTCTACATACATTTAAAAAATCAAAAAATATTTTATTTTTAATTGTTATTTAACTTCTTTTTTTTTTTTGACTAATCAATGTGTCAGAACAGTTTGGGACACTTATATATTAGACTCCCCGAAGACGCTGGATGACCTTGCTAATAGTTAATTGTAATATCGACTATTATTATTAAAAGTTAGATGTTTATTTAAAGAAGTTATTATTATAAAAGAACATTATTATGATCATCGGTATGAAAATTAGATTGTGTTACAAGGACACATAATGCTTAGAAGTTTTGGAACGTAATGAAGATCTTAGAAACAATAAACAAATGTCAAATACATAAACAAAAACAGCTTTCAAATCAAGGTATAAAAACAATAATTTGGTCAGAGAAAACGTGACTGAGAAGTCACCTGTTAGGTCTTTGTGTAGTCGAATGATGTAAGCACAAAGGATTATATACACGAAGGTTAGTTGAAAGAGCGGAGTTGAAGAGGACACGTCAGAGGGGACATACAAGTCGATAGAAGAAGTCACTCTTTTATCTTTCCAAGAAGACATAATGAATTCTGATAAGCATAAAGGGTTCAAATGTGAGATATATTTAGTTTAATGCAAAGAAGTGAGTGGAAACTTCTTGTGAAAATGCAGATATATTCAAATTTCAGTATCTTTGGAGCATTTTAGAATGTTTAGGTATAATACGGGCTCAACCCCCTAATTATTCGCCACCAAACTCAGTTAATCAGGTGACGTATGATCTGCTACTGAGATCAAAAGTTTTAGTTTTGAAACATAAAAAATTATTGCGAGCAATAGTTTCGTAGTATAGAACAGATGGCAAATAAAAAGTCATGAGCGACATGATGTCGTGATAAGGAAAAAGACTATAAAAAGCAGAGAGTACTTCAAGAAGATGATCACATTAGAGATGCGGATGACGTTCTAGAGCACGTTCGAAACATGTTCACATGAGAGACGTCACAGCAGTAATGAAGGAATATATGTTGTTACAAAAAATCGAGTTGAAGTTCTTTCCTATTTTTTGTTTCTTTTGCAACTAAGACTACAACGTGTTGTATAAAGGTACATTTTTGTTAAATATTCGGATCGGGTGCACGTGACATGGACACGCACCTGGCTAGAAAAAAAAACGATATAACATAATTGATTGTCAAAAAATAAAATAATCGTTGGTTAAATTCAAGCCACGTGATTGGAGAAAAAGCAACGTGATGGATTGTCAGAAATAAAATAATTTTTGATTGAAATTACTTGCAGAGATTAGCGGCAAAATGAAATCCTCTTTTCCTGAATGAAACGTCATGGGGGCGTGGCTACATTGACAGCGAATTCCCGCAGCTGGCGTTTGCAGTTGGTAGTGTTACAAATTGTTATATCAACCGGAAGTATTGTCAATCGATAGATGATTTGGGCCTGAGAAAAAAACATCTTGTCTAGTCCTATGTATGTGTATAATACGATCAGCTGGTCACTGGTGTGTGACTGGCCCACGTGTTACACTAAATGTCTCAGAAATGGTCCCATAATGATGTGACGATGGATCAGGTATTAGATTCTAAGTATTAAGAGGAAAAGAATACCTGAGATGTTGGATGTAGCTGTGTGGCTCCTTCTTCTAGGAAAACGTCTTGACCTTTGGTGGCATTCAGGTTGGAATCTTCCTTTTCTTCAGGGCCGCTTCATTCTTTAATTGGCAGACAAAAAAAAAACGACACGCGACACAATTGTAATATATCTTATATAATCTTAACTATTTATTTTACAAAAATATATATTACAATAGAAAATACAAATTCTTATTAATTTTTACAATTAAAACTAGACAATAAGCTCTTCAAAGCTAACTAACCTATCTTAACTAGTGTTGAGAGAAGGGGTGCTCTCCCTCCTCATTTACGGAGAGACAGAAATATGCTTGCTCACCTCATGACGGTCCGGACAGAAACAGGTCGATAAAAGAAAGGGTATTATGGGGTTGCATTCCTGTGTATTCCTCCGCCTACGGCCAAATCACCACCTAGCCAGGTAGGGGAAGGATGTGTAAGCAACTACCGATACCGTGGTACTAAGATATAGTACCATACGTGGTATTAAGATATAGTGTCACATGTGTGTTCCTTCCTCGTTGACCCACATTCTTTCACTGCAACTAACAGAAAAAGACAAAGTCACTAAATCACAGTGTTAATGGTTTGCAAGAAAAAATTCTGTGTAGGCATTAAAATATTTTTTGTTTTTGTTAAATATTATTATTTGAGGAATCTTTTCAAGTTAAAATCTATTGAGAAATACACATTTTGTATCGAGAAATAATAATAATTAGACATTGGCTGGCGATAACTTATCCATTTGAAACAATTGTTTGTTAGGACTTTTTAGAATATTCCATCACTTAAGGGAATTCAGTATAATAACGATAGTGCCGTTTGGAATATTCGCTTTGTATTTTAAGGGATGTTTAGGATGATAACGATCAAAGCGAATTAACGTATTAATATATAGATAATAATACGAAGGTTAACGCATCGAGGCCCCGACTAGTCACCATCAAGACTGACGGACTGCATGATGATGATGATGATGATGTACTTTAACTTATTCCGACCATATTGGATAATTGTGTTAAAGTTTACGTATTTAAAGTGTGTTTTTCTAATACAAAATGTATATTTCTATATGTATTTTAACTCGAAAAGGTTCCTCATACAATAATATTTGATAAAAAAAAACATTTTTAATGCATACACAGATTTTTTCTCGCAACCCACCCACACCCAGAAAAAATCTATCATATATAATTTTATATGGCAATGTGTCGTTAGTCTTAAGCAAACTAGAAATGCAACACGTTTTGGCATTGATCTTTCTCCATGCACAATACGTATCTAATAAGCAACTTCAGTTAACTGCAAAAAGTGTCTTGTTCACTTGGCATTTCATTTTAATGATCAGAAATAAACAAAGAGGTTAAAAATTCAAAATAAACTATAAACAATTCTTTCTTCAACATTCATATTATTTCAATTCTTCGGACAACTGTTGCAATCTTTAGTGTTACAATCACTACTTTCTGTTGAACCTGGAAATCTGTACGGAAAGCTGTCTCACTCCCAATGCAATCGAATAGAAACCATTATTTGCAAATAAATGATAGAGCAAATGAAAAGGCTAGTAGAGTGGCAGAGAGGGGGTGAAAGGAAAAACGGAAGAAAGTGATAAAGACTAGAGAAGAAGGAGAAAAGGAGGATGGGATAAGATAGAAAACACATTTGATTAAGGATATGAGATTATCAAAAAGAAAATGGTAAAAACTATGAAGAGAAGGAGGAACCAGAAAAGGAAAAACAGAGAAGAATATTCATATTATTTGGATTCTTCGAACTACTGTTTCTCATCTTGAGTGTTATTTTCACAGCATTTTGGTCAATTTAATCTCCGACCTTCTTCAGATGTATCTTGTCGAATTTGAGATTCTGCATGGAATTTCGAAATTAATTCTTTATTTTAATTCACGGAGCTGACATTCTCTCGTTTTGTCAGCCATGACTGGGTAGAAATCCTAAGTAATTCACAATTGTATTTTGAGCGTCGCCTGTACTGAGGATTGAACCTTCAACCTTAAGAAGAGTGCAACTTTACAACTGAATTTTACTAAGTACTTTATTCACTGCGCCATGAGCCCTTTTTAACGTTTTGTGAATACGTTTTATTTCTTTCTTTTTTTTTTTTTAAATTTGAAAACAAAAAACTTTCAACAATTTTTTAGATGTGGATTGATTATTCCTATTATTTAGATTATTCGGACTACTATTCTCATCGTTGGTGTTATTTTTACTACAAGCGATAATAAGTGAGAATAGCATAATAATTAATACTTCTATCCAGTTATGGCTGACTGAACTAGAACAATCTACATCCATAGATTTATTAAAAGATTCAGTTCAAAATTTCGAATACATTCCTGAGTTTGACAAGACACACTTTAAGAAGATCATATATTACATAAACAGAAACATTGTTAAAATAACATTCAAGATAAGAATAGTTGGGTTTTTTTTGTTGTTTTTGTTGGGTTTTTTTTTAGTTTTATTCACGTTTACCCCCCAAACAAGGCATGATGCCACTTGGACGAATGCCTAAAGAAAAATTAACAAGATGTTGGTTTACATTACATTTAAACTTCTGCATATCAGTACAGTCAGGAAAGCAGGTAACAGGAAGGGAATTTCAAAGTCTAGCTATTTGAGGGAAGAAACTATTAAAGTAGAAAGCTTTCGGGCATTTAGGGACTTCAACGGTGAAGGAGTGTGATTTTGTTGCTAAGCAGGTTTGTGGGGGATATGTACGTCGAGGGGGCACAAGTGTAATTTCATCAGAGCACATTCAATTAAAATACTATTAAAGTACTTGTCAAACATGCACAAGGATACAACATTGCGGTGATGGGACAGGGGTTGGAGAAAGTGGGATTTATTAGATTGGAGAATCTTTTTAAAACCTATCAAAGAGGAAGAGAATAGTAGAATATGCACTAGCTCAGATTAACAAAAATAATCCATGCATGGGTCAATGGCGGCCTCGTAGAGGTACAGGATACTCTCAGGTGTGAGTAATCTTCTAGCACGATAAAGGGAACCCACCTTCTTTGCAATAGTCTTCACAATATATTTGTTCCAGTTCATATTGCCCGTGAATGTTAAGCCGATGAGTTTAAAGGAGGATTTTTCAAGTAGTGTGTTATTTGGCATCGATATCGGTGGTTGTAGAGGCTTCTTGTAATTGTTAAAGGAGAGCAGCTTAGTCTTACTAGCATTAAATGTTACCATCCATTTACGGCCCCATGCAACAACGTGGACAGAGGTTGGAACTTGGTAGATAGTGCGAGATTTGTAAGATTAAAGGCTCTTTTTTTATCCCATTTAAGAGGAAGAAGTTAGTGATTTGTACACCAGTTCAGATGTAGCAACAATATTCCATGTATGGGCGAATGGTTGCTTTGTAGAGGTAGAGAGTACTCTGAGGTGTGAGTAGTCTTCTAGCAAGATAGAGGGAACCCTTCATCCTTGCAGCAACTTTCGCAATGTCCTAATTGAATTTTTTAAAAGATTGTTATATTTTTTACATAACTTATTCAACACTTATCAAGGACAAAAGCTGCTTAAGGATACGGGTTAGTCAGACTGTTAGTTGGATGATGGAATGTAAAATAATTTTTTTTTTTTATTTAATTTTCACTCCAAACAAAAAGTGCCACTTTTATGCAGGAGATTACTATCGGGGCCATAAGTTGCTGAGATACTATGTAGGGAGTTGAGCAGCAAGATGTCTGTTCACATTACACTTGAACTTCTGCATGTCAGTACAGCTGGGAAAGCAGGGACCTGACAGGGAATTCCAATGTCTAGTAGTTCTAGGGAAGAAACTATTAGAGTAGAAGGCTTACTTACATTTAGGGATCTCTACTGTGTAGGGGTGGGACTTTGCTGCTTGTCGGGTTTTTTAGGGGCATTTACGTCGAGGGGATACAAGAGCTTGTACTTCGCCGGAGCATCCACCATTAAAATACTTAGCCATGTTGTAGTTTGTAGTTAAACAGACTTGCAGTAACGTGTCCTACAAATATAACCCACATGGACTATTACTCAAGCTATCGTACTTTTGAGGAGGTCCAACATTAGAATTTACTTAATCTCTATAAGAATTAGTGTTATTTTTGTCAGCTCATCTTTCTTTCGTTAAATAGGATCATTTTCAAGCCGTTCCAGAAGATAAGACATGATCGTTTTATATAATAAAACGTCCGAACGGTTTGGGATATTTTAAAACTATAACATTACAAAATGAATTTACTCGGCTTAAATTAAAAATAGATAAAGTAAAAAACTATGCCCAAAGTAAAAGAAAGGAAAAACTGGTAAGTATGGCACTTTCCCAGGAATTGAGAGAGAAGCAATTAGATCGCTTCAGGAAATAGCCGAAGGATTTGTTACAAGCGGGACAACACAGCTTTATGTATTTCTGAACGTCCAATTTGGAAATGCAACAAGAAATTACGAGTGGGAAAATTGGATGGGAAGAAGGAGAATTGAAATATCAACGACCGTGCGAAAAGAATACTTTTATTGTTATTTACAAGCAGGACCTGTGGAAATTCCACGGAACAAAAAGCAATACCTACAATTGTAGAGATATTTTTTGATTAAATATCAAAAAATATCTCTACAATTAGATATAAAATAAACTTTGCCTCTGTGTATGTGCGTGTGTGTGTGTGCGTGCGTGTGTGTGTGTGTGTGTGTGTGTGTGTGTGTGTGTGTGAGTTCGTTCCCTATGGACTCCTAAACAGCAGGACCGATTTTTATAAAATTTCACACAAAAATAATTCATGTGCCTGACAGTGTTCTTAGATAGATTATGTATCAGAATGTCTCTGACAAGCATTGATAATGGATAATCGTAAAATCCGATAAAAGAAAGGACAGGCACATTTTACTAAATTTAACATCTTACATAGCCAAACGTAACAAGTGCATTGGAGTTTTATTGCCACACAAGCCAAAAGGCCTGACATATACAATCAAAAGTAGATTCTTTGATACGACAGAGGTGCGTTTGGAATGAATGTTTCTGTTTGAAGCACAATTGAACTATGATACTTGACTTTTTCATTTTAAACGTAAGGTATTATCACCACACCATCAATAAGGCCAGGCTTATAAAATCCAAAATAGAGTCTTTGATGCGATAGGGGTGTATTTGAAATGAATGTTTCTGTTTATAGCACAGCTGAAGCATGATACTTGACTTTGCATTTTAAACTTTAATTCAAACCATTATATATAAAAAAAATTATTTTATAAAATCAATAGCAGGTTCTTTATCGTGCAATATGGACTTCAATGTATTACGAACTAAGTCACTGCAAGAGGCTTGTAAAACTTCCTCGATGACAATAAAAATATACAAGTGAGAAACATTCGATTGGTCATCATCGGGCAACGTCGGGTCTCCATGCTAGTGTTTTGATAAATCTGCTATTTTTCTTGATAGTACAAAAAATTAGTTTTTGGAAGGGGGAGCAAGAAAACCAATAGCATGCAGTACATATGAGTTTATTAACATTTTTACGAAAATAGTTCCCATTGTATTTCAAGTATATGACTCACCCAAATGAGATAAATTCATAAATACACATAAATAATCAAAAAGTAATATTGTGCTACATAGTTCAATATAAATAATAAAATCACATTGTAAGAGACAATCTTTAATTTACTAATTCAGTCCAGTACCTGACAGTGTTGTCATTTTGTCTAATGTGTGTCTCTTGTCAATCCGCTTGTGCGTGTGTTTAATACCATTGTAACAGTTCATAACACAAAACGAATAAACATATCCTTTGTCTGTGCGATACACAGACAAAGGGGGCATACTTTTTTACGGTTTCCTTTGTTCTCCGGCATTTAGCACCAATTTGGAACTGCAACGGAAGATCCTTACCTTCCATGCAAGTAGCACCAGAACAACTTACTTAATTTTGCTGTAGCTTTTATTTTATACAACATAATCACGTTGACACACTGGTTCCCACTGGATCATCGAAGTTAAGTAAGGTTAAACCTGCTCAGTACTAAATGGGTAACTATTTGCGACTTCCAGGTGCTGTATGCGCTCTCTGCTTATCTCGGCATTGTTTCCAGTCGTCCTGGCCTTCTGCTTGCAACTGCGCTCAAACAGTGCCGATTCAGGAGAGGTGTAGCTGGGGATTGTGCAACCTTTGCCTCATGATTACATGCGCAACTGCCCTTAAGGGGTATCATTTGTCTTTTGAGGCAGCTTTTATTTCCATGTTTCCATGATGTTCCATCTGTCTTCCTCGGAGTTGCAACTTCTTTTCTAGATTCCTACATCTTTATTATATGTGTCCTTTAGCTCCTGGGTTTTGTGTAGGGGACTCATTTTAAAAGGATAACGCTGAGTTCATATTAAAAGATATGATGGGGACATTCATATTGAAGAGAGACGGCGGACATATATATAACAATGATGAGGGGGATACATTTATACAGTTCTGTGGAGGAGAGATGCACAGTTTTTACAACACTGATGGAGAGGAGAAAATATACATTTCTTGTAAGGGTTACATAAAGTTCATATTAAGATGATTAACACATTACCTTCAATTTGTGGAATGATGACACGAAGACAACAGTTACAAAAATCGATGATGATTCTTTATTTCATTGGACCGGTCGAATGATCATGACGTCAGGAATTCAAATTCGGGATCTACATAGTTTAATTTCTTTCCTTTGCTTCCAACTCTCTCTCTCTCTCTCTTACTGACTAGCAGACTCAACTGTTCTGCCTCTGCTCGACTGTTTAATCTGACTAATCCTAGCTCCTATATTGAGAATTCTCTTCTTGCTATGACGTCAGATGTGTGGTTCCAAAATGTGACCAACTCACGTGGCTAAGCACACGTTTGTCCAAAATACACTTCTGCAAACAAAGAATTCTCAACTAACCTATTTTTTTTACAATATATTTTTAATTTGCATTGTGCATTCTTTTAAGCTGACATTTTTCATTCAGTTTCCATAAAAGAACAAACAATTCTTTTTACAATATAAACAATATCTAACTATTTTATAATAGAATTTAACAATAGCTAATTTCTAACATTCCAATTTCTGAACCTTGCTTACAAGGTTCGACTCTCGGCTTATCCTAATCTCATTTTCACTTATCTAATTTTCTTATTCACATGGAAAGGTGACAGCCTTTTCTTGTAACACCGGAACACAAGAGACGACCTCTCACAAGTTAATCTCTCTGGTAACTCGAACTCATCTCGATCTCCTAATGTTATTCCTGCTAACTTATAATAATTCCTTTGTTTAATAATGCTGATCCATTTCGACGATGCAATGGTGTCGTTTCCACATCTGTTAAAAGGTCAACTTTTGTTATTGTAAGCATCCTAAACTTTTTGCATTGTAAACATTTTCGATTATTCATTTTTTGTTTTACAATTTATTGAAGTATTCTTTGCTTGAATTCTGAATATATTTATTACAATCACCTTCGATTTTTGTAAATGCCAACTATATTTTGCTTATCATAAATTCCATTATGTCAAATGTTTCCTTTTTATTGTTTAAACTAGCGGAGGTACCCGGCGTTACCCGGGTGTGAGAGATGTGTGTGTGTGTGTGTGTGTGTGTGTGTGTGTGTGTGTGTTGATGGAGGAGGGGAGTAAAATAACAGTAGGAAATTCGGGTGGAGAGAAGTGCTAAAAAGAGTGGTAGTAGGGAGGGAGCAATCAAAACAACACGAGGCAGATCGGATGGAGAGAGGGGTAAAAAAGTGGTAGTAGCGGTGGGGGAGGTGGGGGGTACTCGGCGTTGCCCAGGTGAGTGTCGGTGGTGTAGTAAGGAACCCCGGGAGAGAGGTGTTAAAAAAGTGGTAGTAGCAGACGGGGGAGATCAAAACAACAGTTGGCATTCCATGTGGAGAGAGGTGTTAAAAAAAATGGTAGGAGGCAGGCAGGCTCGAACCCCTGACGTGAAAGTAGAAAAGAAAGTGAAAGAAAATCTGATATCTTACCAATGCTCCATGACTCGACCGGAAGTTTTGAACGTTGAAATTAAGTGAAGTCAATCCAACCTATAGAATGATTTTAAAAAAATCGATCCCTCCTTGTACAAAACTGGCCAGTTTAGGGTGAAGGAATTAATATTTTGGGCCAATTTTTCGATATTTGTCGTCCGAGATGTTGAGCTTCAAAGTGATGCTGATCTTGTCAGGTTCCGTTGCCTCTGTTGAAAGGTTTTGCGAGACATCGAAACATACATACATACATAATACATACATTTTAACAGACAGGTGGGATTTATATTATAAACTAGCGAGGGGTACCCGGCGTTGCCTGGGTGTTTTTCGGTTGGTGAGGGTGTTAATGAAAACCTAAGAATAACCGAAGTAAAAAAAAAAAAAAAACAGAAAAACAAACGTTAAGAAACCCTGCTTAGCGGGGGGGGGGGGTACCCGCCGTTGCCCGAGTGTTTGGAGGTGTGTGGTTGTTAATGAAAACCTAAGAATAAGCAAAGTAAAAAAAGAAAACAGGAAAACGAACGTTAAAACTTAAGCGGGGGGGGTACCCGGGCTGTGTGGGGGGGGGGGGTTAGGGTAAAAAAAAAAAACAGAAAAACGAACGTTACGTGAAAAATGGCTTTAATAACACTGCTTCAATATTAAAATTAAAAAAATCGAAAAAAAAATCTCACACCACGATTCGAACCCAAAACGTTTAGATAATGAACCAACGTTCTAACCAACTGAGCTAACACGACGTACATGAAATTCTGGCAGTTCTTCAACTATTTAAACTAAATCAGGTCAATCAGGATATTTTTCGGGCGAAGGATGGAGCTTCAATATGATACCAAGTTTGTCAATTTTTGTTCTACCTGTCGAAAGTTTTTAGCGGACACACAAACACACATGCATACATACATACACACATTTTCGCTTTTATATATATATATATATATATATATATATATATATATATATATATATAGCGAGGGGTACCCGGCGTTGCCCGAGTGTTTGGAGGTTTGTGTTGAAACTCTGGGGAGGGGGGGGGGAATTAAAATAAAAAAATGTTTTGGTAGGTAAGTATGAGGATCGAACCCGAACCCTTGAGGCAAAGTTGTAAATTAAAGTGTGAAAAAAAAAAACGTGCGACGTTGACCATTGCCCCACCGCAAGATGCTAACAGAAACACGTTTGAATTTATTTAATTATTTAAATTAGCAGGTGCACGTTTTAATGACTTAATGAGGTCAACTTTTGACTGTGGGGTAGCATTTCATTTAATGCTTCCCCCCCCAAGACGTTGGGGTAGGAGGAAACATTATAGGAAAAGGCCTAACCTACATGCGGCGAGCGAAAACTGTTGAATATTTATCTTCCCGAAGTCGAGCAAATTAAATAGACAGGCGAGCTCCGTTGTTAACTGTGGGATATTACGATTTTCATGTGATATAAAAAATTTTAAAAAGTTGTGAACCGACTGACCGCTTCTCTGAAAAAAGCCTTTCTTGGACAAAAAGCGAACATACATTTTCGCTTTTATAGATTATAAATGGTTTCTACATTCTTTCAAAGAAGCTAATGTAAATTCGTTCCATTCACAACATTTCTTCAATCCAGCATCTCATGGCAGACAATGATTTTTTGCCCTGTTTATTTCTAATGTTCCTTTTTTACATAATGTTTTGCTGACTCCTTTCTTCAGTGATGAACCGCTGCACACCAAAATTATTATAATTCCTTTGTCACACTATTGCAACAATGATCATATAATGATATTCAGAAACAAGGCTACACCAAAGGAAGATTACTTTCATGTTCTTCTCCAGGGTTGCCAGATTGGCCTTTTTAGAACAAAATTTCGCAAATTTTGACTTTTTGAACAAGTTTGGCTGTAAGAATTGTATTGAACCTTTTTCACAGCGAAAACTAAGAAAGGAACAAGCAGACTGCTATATAGATTATATAAAGGACAAATATCTGTATGCCCAGCTAAACTTGAAAAATGCACAACAAACACCTACAAAGTTGGTATTTATTTTCAATCGGTATATCCATTATTCCTTACCAAAATTGCCATCATAAATACGTTGGTGAAACCCAGCGTAAGTTAGAAAAAAGGCTCAGTGAACATAAAAGAGATATAAAAAATAGCAATTCTCTAAGTGCATTATTCTCTCATTCATTGCAGCATAATCACACCTTTGACTTCAAACAAGCAAAAATAGTTAAATTTATTTCAAATAAACCGCGCCGGAGACTTCTTGAATCAGCGCTTATTGCAAATTCAAGCACAATTAAACAACGTGGAAGTTTCTATAATGTAGCGGCATTAATAAGTAAACTTTTATTAAAAGAACATAATTTAATTGTAGACACAGGTTAACCTTCTCACCCCATAGAAACACCCCCTGTAATAATTAATACATATAATCTCAATCAATAAATTACGTAACAAAAACACAATCATTTCATTTCTGTTACACACATATATTTGAATGTTAACAGACATATTCTTTCCAGAAAGAATATTAACTGCGTTCATATCTTTTAAAAACATATTAACGACTATATGACGTTATTAAAAATCTCACTCTCTTTAACAACGTAAGCTCCCCTCCTTTTTTGAATTTCGAATGTTTTTTTCCGTTTCTGAAATAGAACAGCGTCACACTTTGCACATGAAACATTTTAAAATATTTGTACTGGTGTTTTTGTTTTCTTAATCACATTCATCAAGAGGAAGTCTCGAAATCAAGACGAAACGTTGATGAACACATAACTCGGTTTGTTCCTTTTTATTTATTATTTCTCTCTCTCTCTCTCTCTCTCTCTCTCTCTCTCTCTATCTCTCCATATATATATATATATATATATATATATATATATATATATATATATATATATATATATATATATATATTAAAAGACTGGCGCCGAGGAAGACCTTTATTGTTACCTAACGATGTCTTTTTGACTGAAACAGTAAATTTATTGTAGTGACTTTGCACATAAAACATTTTCAAATATTTGTACTGGTGTTTTTGTTTTCTTAATCTCATTCATCCAGAAGAAGTCTCGAAATAAAGACAAAACGTTGATGAACACATAGCTCGATGTGTTCCTTTTTATTTCTCTATTCTGTCGGAATACTATTTTCATTATTCTCATCATATATATATATATATATATATATATATATATATATATATATATATATATATATATATATATACAGTCCTGGTCAAAATCATAAGACCACTTAAGAAAGTAAGCGTTTACGCATAATATCGAATTTTTAATCAAACAAATGGTTGAAACCATTGCCAAAAGGGAAAATATGATGGAAAAAATGGAATCTGCTTCATTCGAAACCTTAACCCTAGTCTAATAATTATTTTTTAAAAAACAAACATTTTCACCTGGTCAAAATGATAAGACCACTGATAATTTATCCAACAAAAGGCAATTATAAATTACTAAAAAGGATCTCAGTATTTAGTATAGCCTCCATTATTACGAATTACTTCAAAAATTCTCTTCGGCATGCTTGCGACTAAGTTTTTTATCAGTTGCAAAGGAATTTTATCCCATGTACTGAAAACTGAATCAGAAATTTCCTTTACCCAATCATACTGGGTTCCATCCTTGAACACTTCTTTTGCCATCCATCCCCAAAGATTTTCAATGGGATTGAGGTCCGGAGAACATGTTGGATGATCTAACAATTCTATATTATTTGAAGAAAAGTATTCTCCTGCTTGTCGAGAAGTGTGTATCGCAGCGGTGTCTTGCTGGAAAATCCAATTTCTTCCACACAGACGTGGATCTTTAGTCCTGATAGAAGCATTTTCAAGCATTGAAATGTACTTCACTGATGTTTGCCGGCCTTTCACTACTTGCAACTTTAGGGTCCCAGCTGACGAGAAAGCACCTTTTTTTTTCTTTTTGGCGTCGAAAGGTTTCAGGTCTCCTGATAAAGTCTCTTTGACTGAAACAGATAGCTATTTGTAGCGACCATATGTAACTGTTTACCCCAAATAATAATAAATATATATATATATATATATATACATATATATATATATATATATATATATATATATATATAGAGAGAGAGAGAGAGAGAGAGATACAAATAGATATATATATATAGATATATATAGATATATATTATGTAGATAGAAGGTTGTTGAATTGAAAAACATCATTATATATTCAAGATGAGCACAATCAATTATGCAAATTAGACTAAACTGATTTGCATATTTTGAAAATATATTGAACGCGCAGCAATATTCGCATCAAATGTGTTCATCATTAATAGTTCAGATCACATTATCATCCGTAATGTAGCATATCTGTTGATGGAGAGATGCATTAAATCTGACAATACAAATTGTTGAGAAAATCAGTGGAAAAACTAAATAACCGCACAACTACATAATAATAGTACACTAGCAGGGTGACCCGACGTTGCCCGGGATTGAATGATGATCAACGAATATCTCAAACTCCCATATTGTTTATTGTCATTGAAATCGGTGAAATCACCTAGTTTTCAATCTATTGATCGATTAATTAGTTGCTCTAGTTGGAAACGCACTGCGATGCACCAGAATATAACTTCACATGCCTCTCACAGTAACTTCATTCACAATACATATACATTATTGATTGTGTCTACATTGCACTGTAGAGAACCTATTGTTGATTTTATTAAAAAATTTTTATATATAATGCCTTGAATTAAAGTTTAAAATTAAAGTCAAGTATCATGCTTAAATTGTGCACTAACCAGAAACATCATTTCAAACCTTCCTTTGTCATATCAAAGAACCTACTGTTGATTTTATATGCCAGACCTTACTCATTGTGCGGTGATAATGGTTTGAATTAAAGTTTAAAATGTAAAAGTCAAGTATCATGGTTCAATTTTGCTTTAAACAGAAACACTCGTTCAAACGCGCGCCTGTCATATCAAAGAACCTACTGTTGATTTTATATGTCGAGCCTTTCGGCTTGTGTGGTAATAAAACTTCTCAAATGCACTTGTGATGTTAGGCTGTGTAAGGTGTTAGCTTTGGTGAAAATCGCCTGTTCCTTCTTTCATCGGATTATTTCCATTAGCGACATTTATCGATGACAATCCGATAAAAACCTATCCAAGACCACTGCCAGCACATGAAGTACCTTTATGTGAAATATCAGAAGAATCGGCCCAGCCATTTTCGAGTCCATAGGAAATGAACTCACACACAGATACACAGACATATGCACACACACGCACACAGACACACACAGACATACACACAGATGCACACACACACACACACACACACAGATGCACACACACAGACACACACACACACACAAAGTTCCTTTTATATAATAGTAGAGCTTAATATTTCGACTTTATCAAAAGAATTCATCAGTGAGATATAATTTTTGATAGAAATCCCTCCAGACAAGGCATGAAGCCACTTGATGTAATGAGATAAAAAAAAATACTACTCCAAGGTCTAAGACTAGCCAACGATAAATGTTAGTTGAATAGATTTCAACACAGAAAACATTAAGTAAAATGAATAACGTTTGGAATTTCAGGGAAAATTTGGTCAATTTGAGTTTCATTATATATGAATGATTTCTTTTGATCTTAGTTTGTAATTAGATTTTAAAATATAGCGATCTTGAGATGAGAGTAAAAATCATAAGACTTTGTTGCAGGTCTGTCATTTAATTGACCCTTACCCTTTCTTCATTTCTACAACCTCTCTCTCACAGACATGATGTTGCTAGTCCCAGTCTTTTCTATAAATACTATTATAGCATGTGTTCTTCAAAATTGTCTGATCTATTCCCTGCTTCCTTTGTTCCAGCTCGTTTGACTCGTTCGTCTTGTGGTCTTCATCAATTCACTGTTTTGATATCTCATTGTAATCCAGCTTCTTATTCCAGCAGTTTTTTTTTTTTACAAGAACTGCAGACTTGTGAAACTCTTTTCCTCCTGACCGTTTTCCTCCTACCTACTGTTCTTTCCAAGACTAAGGTCAATATTTATCTCCTGTCTTTGTGATAATCATCAAGTGGCTTCATGCCTTGTCTGGAGCGACTTCTATAAAACAAGGTCGGAACTAGTAGTAGATATAACATTACTAGTTATAGTAGCTTTAGTAGTAGTAGTAGCTTTAGTAGTAGTAGTAGTAGTAGTAGTAGTAGTAGTAGCTATAAATGAAAAGATTGAATGAGAAAGAATTTGGACTCTAAATAATTATTCCTTCGTTATGATTTGGTTTCTATCGTTTCTTCATTCCGTTTTTACTAATTCTTTTTTACTGTTTAGGATAAGCATCAAGTCAGCGTGACATGACAGGGAAAAAAATCCATGTTAGGAAATAGCTCTAGAAATTTCAGTAAACAAGTCGCATTATAAAAAGCTCAAGGGCAATTTCCCATTAGTAAGAGAGCATTAGTAAAAAAAGAAAATCACATTATTTTGCATCGATTGGTTGAGTGGTAAGTAATATTATCTAGTAGCTTATCTTTACTGATACGAAGCTTGCGGCTATAACATGTTGAAACACCGGTTCTTGTTGGCTCATAAAGGTTAAGCAACAGTAGTACTTGGATGGGTAACTGCAATGCATATTAATCAAGTTACAATATTTTTACTTCTGTTAATATTGGTTTGCCTAATATAATAATTTTTTTTATAAAGCGGTCACCACTTATCAAGGCCCAGAGGCCACTCGAGAATAAAGGTTAATGGGTGTGTGGTGGGTGATTAGATAACACCGTGGTGATTGGTGAAAATGGTGAAAGGTTGGAAGAATCTGATTATTAAGAGGATGGTGTAAGAAAAATTTGTTCACATTGAACTTGAAAATGATAATCTTGTAAACTGGAAAGCAGACCCGCGGTATTTTGTTCCACAGACAGGTAGTTATAGGAAAGAAACTTTGTTCATGGAAGTTCGGTTAGTCTTACAAACTGAGGGAGAAAGGAAAGTTATTGACAGTGGTTGTAGCTGGATGAGTCCTTGCTATGAATGTATTACAAGGATGGGGCATAGATCGAAGCTTAGCCAAGAAACTGCCATGAAATTAACAATAGAGTAGAGAAAGACTAGCAACGTCTATTTTGTGTGAAAGCGATAGAGGGGGGGGAATAGGAGATTGGCCACTAGATTTTGAAGTCGGTTTTGTACTCTGTCAAAGCAGGACAAGGTGCTCTGAGCAGTTCGTTTCCAAATGTGGCAACAGTACTCTATAAGACTCTATAGGACGTATTTGGTTCTTATACTGATAAAGGATTGCATTAAGAATGAAATAACTTCTGGAGCAATAGAATGATCCAACCATCTTTCCAACGATTTTCGCTTGTAAAAGTAGGAGTCTTCCTCAAAGCAAGAGTCATTCATTAACTCATAAGAAGAACCACATTAAGGCCGCCACGTTAAATGATCAGTCAATACTAGTATTCATTCACACCCCCTCCCTTTCCTTAGATGATTGTTTAGTCATTTTCCTTAATAACCTTGTAAAAGTTTTGGTCCATCTATTTCATATATATAAGAATTCTTTTTTCCTTATTATATACATATATATTAGACTTTTTAGCCTATTAAAAACGAGAAAAGTTATAGCCCGTTGACTTAGAATGGTTGCTTTATGCCAAATTGATAGTTTAATATGCTGAAGTTTGTGTTAATTTCTGCATTATGTTTGTATTGATTCCTTGTGTACGGAACAAATACCATAATACTTAGTTTGCTGCACTTTCTCATAGCAAGGTCCATACAAAACTTCAACTAGATTGGAAGAACAATTGGATTTATAAGACCAAAAAAATCCAACCTTGATTGCCCTTTGGGGCCCGTGGTGCAGTCGATAGACATGCGGAATATCTGCGGTTTCGAGTGTGTGTCGTCTAGAGGTAGTGGTTTCAATCCCACCCAAAACCGGTCAGAGGATTAGTTGACTAAACCGTGGTGAGATGAGAACGTCTATTGAAGACAGCAATTGCTGTGGATATAGTTGGAGGATTCGACATTCCTATCCTGTCGTGGTTAACGTCACGAAGGCCAGAGGAATAATTGACCAAAACGTTGTGAAAACAACAAATAAAAGATGAGAATAATAGTCCAAATAATTAATTTAAAAAAATTATACAAATTACTCATCCCCAAAATAATTCCAAACTTATTCAATAATATAACAATCGGTACAGACCCGACAATTGGAAGAACAATTGCATTTATAAGACCAAAAATCCAATCGTTATTAATTCTTGACTGTGCATTGAACGAATACTATAATATTTAATATTACTAAGTCTATACAAAATTTCAGAAAGATTAGTTCAGTAGTTTCCGAGAAAAGGTGGGAAGAGCAGACAGACAGATAGACAAACAGACATTTATATATAATTTTGTACTAGAACTGTCAGCAAGAACTCGTGCCGCAGTAGTTAGAGTATGTGAAAAAATTCAAGTGTAAACGTGATATTCTCCTGAAGGTAAAAGGTTCACTCCTCAGTGTGGGTTACCAAAAAGTACAGTTGTGAATTACTTAGGACCTCTATCCAGTTAAGGCTGATGGAACGAGAGCATGCTACCCCCGTGAAGTAAATAAACGGTTACGTTCGAAATTATGTCAGGATTCCTGAGTTCAACATAAACATTCCCGAGTTTGAAGAGACAGACCGAAAGAAGGTTACATCGTTGTACAAGTTGTGAAGATGACATTCAGAATAAGAACTGTAGTCCGAAGAATCCAAATAATATGAAACATCAATCATCATCTAAGAAATTCAGAAACGTTATACACACACACACACACACACACACACACACACACACACACACACATACTCTTTGATAATCAATATAATAAAGTAAAGTAATCTTCCCTTTTTCCATTGACCATTATACGTTTCAAATTAAAGCCTTTATATGCTAATTCGTTCCACTAGTCAATAATTTTGATTTCTGATGCGTGTTTCCAGGAAATATCCGTTCGTTTGATCTTCGTTTGTCAAAAAATAAAATTTAAATTTTAGTTCAATAAATTTTACCTATATACATTGTCTTTCTTTGAATTATTGTCTCAAACGTTCAAATCAATAATTCTACAACATTTTAATCAATTTGTTTATAGACGTTCTTAATGTTTATTGTGGAACACCAAAAATCGAATGATGACCCCCATGTCCTCTTGAATTCAGATCATAAAACAATATTTTTCTATTCTTATATTTTTTTTACTTTTTTTTATACATTCAATTTTTAGAGTGATTCTTGTATTTCATCAATGTTCACGTCTACGGCATATCAACAATTCTGGGTGTTTATAAAAACGAAAACGAACTTTTTTATTTCGTTATCGTGTGTCTTGACCGTGTGCCTTGAGTTGCTTGCATCTCTTCGTTCATCACATCTGAAAACAAAAAATTTCTTACTACATAATAACAGATGCAAGTCTCTATGCTTTTTTGAACAATTAAGTTTTATTCAGTCACAATGCTTTTATTATGATTGAAGTCGCGTCGTCTTTTCTCATTACTTTAGAAGGAGGGTAGGGTCTATTTTGTTATGATCTTAGCCGCCATTTGCTTCTTCTCGTTGAGAACCTTTTCACAGACAGACTTCTTTCATCTGTTCTCTCTGACACTAAGAATCAGACTCTCTCAATTTCGCCCAAATCGGCCCCAAATCACATTCCATGAACGATTCTGTAATGTTGCGATCCAACAATATCACGTCATGTCAATGACTGCTCTGCATTAATATTTTTATGACACTTTTGGTAAACAACCAATCTGTCTGTACTAGCAACTTTTAGCTTAAAAAAAAAAACAATGAGCTCCAATTCTCAATTCTATATATTGCATTGGCCTCAACTACTAGTTTTGTCTACATCGGCCCATTATACAACACAAATATAATTTGCATTAATTTGATAGGACATGAGAGACGTAGACAGACAGACATCTAAGTGACATTCGTCTTAGATCATTTTCCATTATTAGCCGTGTGTTATCCACAGAGCTTCCAGAGCGAGACTGATTAGAAACCTTTGTTTCTCTTGTTTAAAACTATGACATCATATCATATTGTGATCGTTCAACTTTTGTTTGCATTTGGGAACTATTTTGTTTGCAGCTAAGTTAATCTGACATGTACTAATGTGACCCTTATTAACATTCACACTAGCTAACTTAATCACTGCTTACTTACGTAGGGTTCCTGTTACAAAGTGCATATGAGTGCGGGGGAAAAAGATCAGCAGTAGTAAAGGATGGGTGGCTTGCAAAGAAATTAGCAGCAGCAGTAGCCGAAAAAGGCACATATGCAAATTAGGAAGTGTGCGCGAGAAAAAAGGAAAAAAAGGAGAAAAATGCACCACATCGTCAGGAGAAACAAAGTGCAGACCAAAGAAAATGGGCGTGTAAAGTCGAGGACGTGATTGCTGTAGCTAGCATGCGGTTGGAGGAAGGAAAAACCTACCAAGCTGGATGGACATGTAGCAGCAAGGAAATTAAGTGGTGTTTAAACAGGAGAGCAACAGTAATAAATGCTTTTGTTAAAAAAGAAAAAATGTCGACCTGGATTTTTATTTATTTATTTCCAGTTTTATTTTTATGAACCATTAACATAAAGTGTAACGCCTCATGACGTTACAACAGATATAACAGATGTAACGCCTCATGACGTTACACCCTTACTATATAACAGATGTACTATATAACAGATGTACTATATAACAGATGTACCTGAAATTACATGGGTCGAACCGTGAATATAACAACCGAGATGAGAATAGTAGTTAGAATAATTTGAATAATATGAATAAACAATCCTCATCACAAAAATTCAGAAACGTGATATTCTTTTTGGGTCATTTATGCCAAATCTGATCATCATCATCATCATCATCATCATCATCATCATCAGCAGCAGCAGCAGCAGCAGCAGCAGCATCAAATATCCTTTGCATTAATTTGGTAGGGCATGTGTAAGTAGGTACGGCACAATCACGTTGACACACCGGTTCTCACCAGATCACCAAAGTTAAGCCATGTTGAGCCTGGCCTGTACCAGATGGGTGACCATTTGGGAAGGCTAGGTGCTGTATGTACCTTCTGGGAAGGTTGGGCGTAGGGCCAGCACCCTCACCTTGTAAAAAGAACTCCTCGCTACAAAAACATCTACAAAGTTGTAGATGGCCTATGCCCCTCCAGAGGCTCAAGAGCTATGGATGGATGATGTAAGTAGTGTAATGATGTGTAGAAGTGACACCTGGCTAGTAAGTGCGTTGCTTGTAGAGAAACGGTACAATGAATGTATTAAGTGAGTCTTAGGCCTACATCTGATGCACAGCATAATCACGTGAACACACCGATTCCCGTTAGATCACTGAAATTAAGCCACGTTGAGCCTGTAACCGAGTGCGTATGGTCGCATGTGAAAAAGTTAGCAGCAGCAGCCAAAAGATAGCTGGCTAGCAAAAATATTGGCAGCAGCAGCCGTTAAAGCATGTATGCAAACTAGCAAATGCGTGCAAGCTTGCGTCACAAGAAAAGATGAGAAAACTACTCCACATGGTCGAAAAGAGAAACAAAGTGCATGACGGGCAAGATATATGTGTGAAAGTTGAAGGCGAGAAAGCGCCTTGATGCCAGAGTAGTGTGGCAGCAACAGAGACTTTAAAACAAAACACATGCGTGTGCGAAGAGACTTTGGGAAAATAATGAAATGCATTGTTTTTAAAAAATCATGAAAAAATGTATTTCATTTGCAATTTAAAAAAAATGCTGAGTTAAATTTTTGTTTCTTTTCTTTTTTATTTGTTTGTTTCTTTGCGACGGTGCCAGACAGTGTGTGGGTCCAAGAGGTTTGAACTGTAACGACACAATTTAAAAGTAATGGCCACATTACAAGCCTAGTCAGTACTAAAATGGGTGACATTCGATGACCTAAGACTAAGTAGATTAAATATGGACAGCATTAGATGTGTGCAGAATGTGTTATATGGATGGGTGAGAGTTCTTGGTTTAGTAAATGTAGAACAGTTGAATTAGCAGGGTAAGTTAACATAGAAAACATGGAAGGAAATCATCGTCATTGTGTGAATTTGAAGATTCTATTATTGGCATTGGTTTCCCCGATATTTTTCCAGTCAGAATACTTTCTAGAAAGACATTAGGGATTACTGGTAGGACCAGGTGAAGGTTACCAACATCCTAAGTAAAAGTGATTTTTGTGGAACGAACTGAATTCTAACTTGAGACACCCAGATCGTCAGACTAGATCATGGTTACCTCCTCTGCCCCCATGAAAGGAAACGATAAGGATAGAATTGAAAGAAAGAAGAATAAAGTTTTGATCAGAGATCGGTTAGTTTGAATGTCAATTTCTTAAAGCCGTCCAATACATGCCAGCAGATAAAACAGATGTTAAACCAAACTGAAACATGTTTGTTATTTTTGAATGTGGTGATATCCCTTATTGTTTTTAATGAATTATTCCAGTTTTCGAAGGGGGATCCATATTGTTACCTTTTTTAGAGCCACGTGGGCCCAACTTAAAAAAAAAAATGCCTTGGACAAATTTTGTACTGTTTTCATCTTAGCTTTAGGAAAACAAACGTTGATTAACGCAGCCTTAGTATAATAATATCGGATTGTTCTTAATTATCTGCCTCCCAGCAAGGGCAGACTAAGACACATGGTCGATTTTTAATGTAGGAGAAAATCTAGCCCTCAAAATGAGCACTAGATTAGAGCACAATTTTAAATTGCCTCAGTCTAGAAGGATATTTCTATCACTGAACAAATGAGAAAAGACGAAATGTAGTACCAGCACATATACTACACTTTACTCATTTAGGTTTAGTGCAGATATCAGATTTTCTTTTAATGATATAGCAATACATTTTCATGGTATTTAATATTGAAGCCATTTTTTTTTTTTTTTCTTTGATAAAAGATTTTATTCTTAAAATTTGTTAAAATCGGCTCATGATGAATTTTGGATGTTTTCTTTGATTTTAAGAATTGAGAAAATTTATTAAATGCTCGCAAAACCTGATGAAAAAAACAAACAAACAAAATAACAACATAAAAGCAAATGTTATGGAATGACCGTCTCTGTTTTGAACCTTTGTTATAAGCCCAGTTGCAGCCATGTGAGCCCAATACATCATTGAAAAAAATTCTTACCTTTGGTTTCCTTCGAGGCATGAATGATTTAATGGTGCTCATGTGTTTTATTGACCAATGATTCGCATCATATGTATAAATCCCGCCTTAGTCATAGCATTGTATAGCTGTTTATATTTAGTTATGTAGATATATCAGTTTTATATTTTACTACCAGTCCATGTTAAAAAAACACTTTGGAAAAGAATTAAAAACATATTTAATCTGAAAAGAAAACACTTAATAAGTGGATAGTCCTTAATCCGCAGAGTTTCGAAGAAATACTTTCCTTCTCATCAGAGGGTAGGAAATTAGCAAAATGAGGGATCGGATTTTGCATACAAAAGTATTTGATGAAACTGCAAGTAAGTCAAAGATCTTACTTGATAACAAAAAGTGAAGCAGATGGAATATGGTGAAGAAAAGAGTGATTTCACGTGAAGGGATAGTCTGGTGAAAGGTAAAGTATCCAATGACGGTAAAATCCAAAAATGTAAGTCCAAGAAAGTGTATTTAATTTTCCATTCGCACAAGTAAAATCTAAGGAAATCGCGCAATTGGAAGATGGTCCAAAATAATCCAAAAGGCCGAAATCCGTGGAATAATTCACAAAAATGTACAAGGAAAATGGGAAACATTCCAATAATATTAATAGAAAAATAAGATATGTTCTCGGCAGCCGTGTTAAAAGCATATCTTATTTTTCTATTATTATTATTATTTATTATATATATATATATATATATATATATATATATATATATATATATATATATATAGTTTCTTTGTTTAAATTTCATTCAGAAAAATCATCACTTTTCAGAGTAGAAATTTATTGTTTGAATAAAGAATACATTTTAGATTTTTTTTCTTTAACCCAGGGATTTTCGATGTAGGCTTATCTCCTCAGAGGAAAAGTCATTAGCAAATATTAAATCTAATTCGAAATAATATTGTTATTTAGCACATACAAAGAAAACATATTTAAACATTAATTAGATCTTTTGTGTGGCATGGATAAAGAATATATATATATATATATATATATATATATATATATATATATATATATATATCTTGACTCATATATGTACATATATATATATATATATATATATATATATATATATATATATATATATATATATATATATATATATATATATGAGTCAAGATGGAAAATAATCAAAAATTGACATAATAAATATATGATTATTTCTGCACTATAATTGAACATTTTAAAATGCTAAAAGAAATAAACGGTAAGATGAGCAACATCTTGAAATTTGGAATATAGACTTTTTGTCATTTATGTGTATATTAGGTACGGTCAAAAATGGGCGGACAAAAATAGGGAGACATAGTTTTGAAAGCCGATTTATCATAATTTTTTTGTAAGTTTCCGACTACTTTTTGATTGTATTTGAAAGATTAAGGACTAAAGTTAATTTCCTAAAGGAAAAAATATTTGTACACGTGAAAAAAAAAGTTATGAAAATGTTTTCAGGCTGAGCTACCCAATTCAGCTAAATTTTGAAGTTAAATAAATTCATTGTAAAAATCCTTTAAAGGGTTAATATTAGTTTTCTGGGTCCATTTCAAAGATAATTAGTAAAGTAAAGTCATAATATATTGAATTTAAAAAGAATCACCTTGTTTATACAAAATACAGCTTAATTAGCCCTCAAAAAGCAAGTAATTATGCCGTTCGGCAAAATGCAACCGATAACAGTTTGTAAACACGAATATACGGAAGCCCAAAATTTCAGCGAATCCAAACGCTGTTTCAAAATGAAGTCATGATAGTAAAAGGAGGTAGGGGTGTCAGGGTTCTCCAAACGGTCATCCATACATTCCTATTCGGAAGGTTTATATCAACTTCATCATTTTTTAATTTAATTATTTTTTATGTTCCTGTTTTTGAATTATTTTTTTTTATTATTATTGTTCGAGATTATATAAAAATGATGTTATGCCGAAAGTTTCACATTCTTGCGAGCAAGTGAATTATTAAAATCTTGCATATAAAAATTATGCGAAATCTGTAATTTAAAAAGAAGTAGAAATATTTTTGCTATTATAATTTTTTATGTGAAAATATTAAATAAACAATGCTTAATTCAATGGTAATATCGGTAGTTCGAGAAATTCATTTTTCTTCCAGTTATATCGAATTCATTAATACAGACTTTAGGGCTTTTTTCGTAATGTTCCTTTAAAAATTATTTTATTTTATTTTTATTGTTACAAATTACGATGCGTTAAAAAAAGCAAAAATATATTCTTACGTTTTTTATTTACTACTGAAAACCATAACTTTAATAAAGGTATTTTTTTGTTTAAACAAAATAATACATTTCCACTAAGATTTAAATAAAAACAAGGCCGATAGCCATTAGTCACGTGCTCTCATAAAAAAAATAAGTGGAATCCTTTAAAAAACAACTTGAATGATTTGGAGAATGACTTGAATGGCTTTAAGACTGACTGGTTGTAAAGTGGTTGATCATTTTACATTAAATTAATACAGAAAAGTGATCCCCCACTTTATATCACAAAAATTATTTGATTTAGGGAATTTGAAACGTTATTTTCATATTCAGGAACCCCGAAAACCAATAAATAATATAAACATAAAAAGAAATAAAAAGTACATGTGTTATGGACCGACCGACTGAGTGACTTATAGAGTTGCTTGCACACGACTAAAAAAACTATTCTGAATACTGAATTTATATTAAGAACAATACCCTCCACATTTTGGGAAAGTTTCAGAAAAATCTAATGGATGGATCAAATGTTACGGGACAAAAAGTGTCATCTTTGGCCATTCCACAAGAGTGTGTCGAGGTGCTCCTGTAAGCTGGTTCATTGTTTTGCAGGGAGGGGAAGTACAGACAGACGGTAAAGGATGAGCGGAAAGACATATGTAGCATACACCTCCGCCCGACCCTTCAAGGACAATTTCCTTTGAACCCAAGTCTTGAGAGAGGATTCGATCTTGGTCTCCATTTCCGACCAGTTTTTCTTCAGCTGGAGACCTGGTCCGAACCACACACCAAGGATCCGGACCGGGCCGTCGATCCAACTGAAGATGCCCAGAAGCGAATTTACTCCAGTCCAGGCACCCAACCGCAGACACACCGACTTACTGCGATTTAAGACGGCCCCTGTAACTTCTTCATATCGAGCGAGTGCCTTGGCGACTGCTTGAATGTCTGTGGGGCAAGACACGAACACGTTGACGTCATCAGTGAACGCAGAAACTCTGGCTTGTGTGCCTCCAGGGAGAGCTATCCAGTGCAGGACTGGTGTAGTCACCTCGTTCCTTAACTTGCAAAGGAGGGGTTCCAGCGCCAGGACGTACAAGAGAGGCAGACAACCCTGTTACACCGACCGGCAGACGGCAAAAGACTCTGACAGCTTACCATTGATCTGCACCGCTACCGTCGACCTGTCATACAGTACGGAGATCTACTTGCAGAAGTCCGAATTAAATCCAGCGGCCTCCAGCACAGATCCCAGGAACCGATGGTCCACCCTATCGAAAGCCTTGGACTGATCCAAACTGATCATCACTGCCTCAGCATCATCTTCTGTCCCCTCTATGATCGTGCGTATCAGATGAAGATTGTCCTGAATCGATCTCCCCTTCACAGCATAGCTCTGGTCTGGTTCGATAAAGTCAGTGATGACAACCTGCAACCGATTTGCAAGAACCTTGGCCAAAATCTTTAACTCTGTGTTTAGCATAGTCAAGGGCCTGAAATCGTCTAAATCTTCCTCTCCACCATGCCGTTGACCTCCTCAACAATGTGATCACTCCCTTGGTCACCTTCCCAGGGATGGAGCCGTGAACAAACCAATGTTGAACATTCCTTCAGAATAGGGACCAACCTGGGCGACAGCCTCAAGTAGAATTTGTAGGGTAGACCATCAAGCCCCGAGGACTTGTTGCAGCCGACCTGCTTCAACGCAGTAATGATCTCATGTTCCGTGACAAGATCATCACAGCCAGCCGCTCAAGCCGCCATGAGGCAGGGCAAGTCAGCCAAATAGCTGTCAAACTCTTCGACCCTGAGTCTGGGTAGTTGGGTGAAGCGCTCCGATAACCCCTCGCAAATCTCCCACGTTGACACGAGAGTGTGCGCTTCCAGGCCACTTACTTTTCGAATGTACCCGTCTGAGCCGCACCTTAGAGCAGTCTTATGTTCAATAGCGTCTACATTAACAGCCTCGTTCAAGACTTTCATTAGCCTAGCCCTAACTATCTGGCCCTTGTACCGCTCGCTAGCCAAGCGGTTGAGGTTTTGTTTAGCTAGTGCTATCTCTAGGGGGTGCCCCCCCTCCACCGCCTAGGTCAACCTATTCTCTATACACTTCTTGGCCTTAGCCTTATCTAGCATGAGGTGTTGGCTGTACTGGACCGAGAAGCGTCTAATCTTAGCCTTGAGACTAACCCACCACTTACTCCCGGTAACCGCCCCCACTAATGCCCGTTGGATTATCCCTGTAACCTTCAACCGGTAGTCCTCCAGTTGCAACAAGGTGCTGTTGAACTTCCAGTATCCGGCCAGTTTAGGCCTAGAGCTCAAGTTCAAACAGGCCATAACTAGTTTATGGTCCGAGTATCCTAAAAAGTGGAACGTGGGGCAAGATAGGAAATCTACATCACCTCTTCTGACTAATATCTGATCGAAGTAAGTATTTGGATGGGAAGGCGCATTAGGATGCCACGTTCACATCTCCCGCCCTGGGTGATCCAGGCGAAATCTGTCGACCAGGTCGCATGAAGCCATCAGGTCAGACAGACTGCTGTCACATCACACTGACCCACTAGTCCTCCCGACCTTATCTATCTTGGGATCAAGGATGGCATTCCAATCACCCATTAAGACTACCCTCTCTGGATCACCTATAAAGCCCTCCACCCGTCCAAAGAAGGAAGCCTTCTCCACAGCAGAATTAGATGCATAAACTGCGACTATCCGAAACACACTGCTATTAATGGCAACATCGACGACAATCGCCCACCCATCCTCGTCTGCGTGAACAACATTCACCGACGCTGATAGGGTGCGATTTACTAGCAAGGAGATTCCACAACTATAGGTATTGCCATATGCTGAGTAAACATCGTAGTCGCTCACCAGCACTTGACAATCCCCGTCACAAATAAAGTGGGTCTCCTGTATAGCGGCAATATCTGCCTCGAGGGACACCAGATCTCTCAGCACGCGCACGGCCTTGCTTTGACATCTGAGGCCCCTCATATTATAAGTAGCCAAGTTTAAAGCCATGGTCACCTACATTATTCAGTGTCACACATGGGCCTGAAATCCTCAGGAGTGAGGATGTGGCAGGCTTGTCCAAGGCTTCCAGTTAGTAAGTCAGCTGAGGGTAATCCATTCTTGGCCATGCCTCCCACGTCCAGGGGAAAGGTTAATTTGAGTGCCCTGTTAAAGGAGGGATGGATGTAAACAAGGACTCTGAAAAATAAATTGTTCAGCAAAGGATGCTCCGTGTCCACCAGCTGCTGGCCCGGAATTGCACCCTTCGCGGCATCTATCATGGCCCAGAGAGCTTCTGTTCTGGAATCCTTGTTGACCCTAACAAATGTGGTCAACAAGGGAGCGTCTTGGAACTTGGTTGGGTCAGTGACATTATCGCCCCCCGACATCTACAAAGTTCTTCAGTTGATTGTAGCGGACCTTTGAGCTCAGGTATAGTTGGCAGACGGTTCGTTTCACATATCCTGCCTCCTGGAAGGAAGGGGAGTCTTTTTGTCCGCTCCGTGTGGACTGTTGTGGTTTGGGTTGGTTTCTCTTTAGCGGGGGGAGAAGGAGTAGGGGAGGAGGAAGTGGGGTGGGCGTGTCGGGTGTAAGGGTATTTGGTGCTGGGGGTGTTGTTTTTTGGGGGGCGTTATTTGTCCTTCCTGGGGATGGGTTACATGCTAGAGTTCTTGGGAGTTTGGGGATGGAGGGGGGTTGTTGCTCTGGCTGTTTGGGGTTTGGGGTTGAAGAGAGATCAGCCTCGTTATTTGAAACATTGAATTTTGGGGTGGGGGGGGGGGCTTCCTTTTGTCTTCCTACTCTTTCTCCTCTTTGTCTTCTTCTCTGCCGTCTCTGCTGCTTCTGTTGTTTCCACCACTGCTAATGCTGCTGTCTCTTCTTCCGACACGTTCTCTTCCTCTGAGTCTTGAAGTTTCCTCTTGTTCGAGGAAGAGGGCGCTGGGATGTCCATGGGAGTGTGTTCTGGCTGGTCTTAGGTCACTGTTTGCTTGGGCATGCCTTTGAGGCGTCTGCCCTTCTTGGTGACCGTCGACCAACCAGCCTCTGCTGCTTGTCCCGGTTCAGCTGTAGTGGAAGTTGTTGGTGGGGCTGCAGCCGAGGTTTGGGTTGGTTCTTTGGTAGGGGCCATCTCTTGTGATTTGGGAGGGGCTGTGGCCGGGAGTCTTTTAGGGCAGCCATGTGCCCTTGTTTTTGGCAGTGCCACCATTGGGGCTTCCTGCCTTCCACAACGATGGTCATCGTCCACTCATCGAATTTCATTATCGCAGGGATTTTGTGGAATTCGGTTTTGTCCAGGACCATCTTGACCTTATGATCTCCGGTCATCACATTCCATTGACCACAGACAGGCGTGACAGATTCCATGTCTCCATACTGGCTTAGTATTGCCCCGACCTGCCGGGCTCCCATAAAGACCGGAACATTCAGCACAGTGACGTTTGTTCTCCTCTTGTTGAGGTTCTCTGGTTGGGGTCTAATCCTCTTCTCCTGGTGGTTGGTTTTTGCTAGCCTTATCGCATCTTCTGGGCTGGGGAGCAGCACGTCCCACATGGCATAGCTCCTCCTGTAGATGTAACTGGCTGAAATGTTAAGCTCCAGGAGGAGTGCCACCATGCTGTCCTTATCGACTCCTGTCAGGCTTCTGGTCTTTAGGTCAGACGTGGTCAGGGAGAGAACTCTTTTCTCCAACTTCTCGATTTGACCTGGGAGGGGCTTGACGACGTTGCCCACCATATAGTCTGTGTAGGTGGAATCAGTTGGTCTTGCTGCATTTTCGGGCCCCACGCTGTTTCCAGCTCTTGTAGTGAGTTGGATGGCCTTGGACGTGGAGCTGCTGGCACTGCCTGTGGTTGAGTTTGGCGTTGTTGGGGGTCAGAGTCGGCCAGTTAGCGTTGAACGTTGCTTCCTGGCTTTGTCCAGCTCCCTGGCCGCCTCTCTTCTTCTTTTTTGTTGCAGAGTCACCTTTGGGAGGATGCTCCGCGGAAGTTTTCTTCTTGGATTTTTCATTTCCTGGAGTTGGAGTTCCTCCAGTTGGTGATAAGGCACCGCTCCTTCCAGTTCTGCTTTTCTTCTGGAGCGTTGCCTTTCGGTGCGGGTTGTTCATTTCCCCTTTGAAAATTTTAAGGGAAGCTAACGTTTCTTGTATTAGCTTCCTGGTTCTCGTAGTGACTCTGCTTTCCTCCTCCTCCTCCTCCTCCTATTCTTCTGCGGATCGGGGATCCTCTCTGAGGGGAGTCGGTGGGTTGCTTGAGGTGGCTAGCATCTGCAGAGCCAGGATTGCCACTGCCTGTGGTTTTTCAGCTGCTTTTGCTGTCTCCTCGATCTTTTTCCTCTTTTTCTCCTTGGAGTTGCCCTCTTGGGGAGCTGAGGTGACTTGGTTGCCATCGGCAGATGAGGATTGAGGTTCAGAGAGTGCCACTAGTTGTGGATCACTTGAATGGTACCTCCTTCTGTCAAGGACTGGTCTTCTTGGGGAGCCTGGGTGGGAGTGCCATCTCCGACCGACGTAGATTGAGGTTGAAGGGGTGTCACAGGATGTGTACCACCCCGATCGCACCTCGTTCCCTCATCTGCCGTTTCTTTGACTCCCTGGTCTGGGGAGTGGCCCTCGTGGGGAGCCATAGGCGGGATTGGTTGCCCTCCTGATGTTGGACCTGCCTGGGTGACCGCGGCTGCAGCCCTACCCTGGCCTTCTCCTCATCTACTTCGTTCATGGTGGGTGCTACCTCCGATGGGGAGTACTCGAGTGGGGCGATGTAGCGCATCTGGGGTGTTATGTGCCTTTTTCCCAGCATCGTGCGAACAAAACTGCACCAGCTGCTGACGCGGACCAAAGTGTAGCAGGGGAGAAAAGAAAGTGCAGGGAAATGGGGGTGGGGGGGTGGAGGGGGGTGAGATCAGAATAGAGAAAGTGGATTGACCTCCCCTCATGGGGATGTCGGATTAATCAGCTCAGATCCCCCGCAAAGGGGAGAGCAGCGAAGGACGATGCAGTGGGTGCTAGCGGATCAAAGTGCTGCGTCGCAATTAAGAGAGAGAGGAGATAGACATCTCTCCCTAGAGAGGAGAGCAGAAACGAAATGCCCACCCTACCCATGTCACCCTGCCCGCAAACAACCCCAAGGAAGCGAAAAAGAGCGCCCAGTCTGGGAGAGCAGCGAAGGAAGACAAAGATTGGGCCAGGCAGGTCAGAGTGCTGCTCAGGCAATTAAGAGAGGACAGAATAGACCAATTCAACCTCAGAAGAGAGGAGGAAATGAAGTACCCAACAAACTAAAGCTAACTCGACCAACTCACGTCTACCAAAGAAAGTGTTGTCGGTCCCGAAAACCGCAAATTCCCAAAGAAGGGATTGGTTTTTGAGTCCTGACTACCACACAATGACGTCGGTCCTGGGGGAGCGAAAAGGGTCCAGACACCCCAAAGAGGTATATATATATATAAGGGAATTACCATTTATCAAGGCCTGAAGGCTACTCAAGAATAAGAGTAAATAAATGTAAGATGGTCAGTAAGACAATAGCATAGTGACCAACAGTGATTTGAATTAAATAAGGATGGAGTACTGCTGCCATATCTGGGCAGGAGCTGCTAAAAACAGCTTATCCTGCCTTGACAGAGTACAAAATAGACGTCGAGGCTTAGTGGGGGATGCCCTTTTCTTTACCTTGCAACCTCTCTCCCACAGAAGAGGCGTTGCGAGCCTATCCTTGCTTTATCGTTATTTCCATGGCAGGTGCTCGTCTGAACTCCAATCTCTGGTCCCCCCTCGCCAATCTTTCAAGAAAAAACACCCGTCTAGCTGAATCCACTGTGAAAAATTTTCCCCACTCTTTATCTGTGCCGAAATCAAAACGTGGATTCCATGAACAAAACTTCTTTCTTAGAACTGCACGCCTGTGGAACTCTGTTCCGTCTGCCTGCTTCCCACCTGACTACAACTTGGATGTCTTCAAGTCCAACGTTAACAAATTCCAAATGAACCGCCCCCTTAAGTAAACACTTCATCAAATCTCCACACTAACGTAATGTACTTGCAATAACCCTTATCCCTGAGTGGCGTCCGGGCCTTGATAAGTGGTGACCACTGTGTAAAAAAAAAAAAAATAAAAAAAAAAAATAAATAAATAAAATTTGATTATTTTAGGGAACAGCTAAACCAGAACTTGTTTACAAGACGACCATATTGAAGTCAGCTACCTTTCGCAGGTGGCCAGTTCTAAGAAAGAGCTTTGTTCATAGAATTTGCATTTAGATTTAGGCACGGTAGAGAGCGGGGGTGGGGGAATTATTGATGGTGGTTGTAGCTATATATATATATATATGTATATATATATATATATATATATATATATATATATAGCTATATATATATATATATATTGTAGCTATATATATATATATATATATTATTATTATTGTAGCTATATATATATATATATATATATATATATTTTAGTTATATATATATTAAAGCTATATATATATATTATTATTGTAGCTATATATATATATATATATATATATTATTGTAGCTATATATATATATATATATATATATATATATATATATATATATATATATATATATATAGCCAGTAGAGTTTAGTTTGCTAGAAGTACATCCAATGAAACAACATGTGTCTACCAAAGAGTGCTCAATGAGTGAACAGAGCAGATATATTAAATTTATTTATTTATATATATTTATCTATATATATACATATGTGCATACATGTTTCTGTAATCACCCGCGTTGGGGGACTACGTCTTCAGGCCAAGAGTTCTCAACGGTAATTCTTGGCCTGAAGACGTAGTCCCCCAACGCGGGTGATTACAGAAACATGTATGCGCATATGTAGCCATTAATGTTTGTATAAATAAATTTTATATATATATATATATATATATATATATATATATATATATATATATATATCCCTTTGTTTTCATTATATATATATATATATATATATATATATATATATATATATATATATATATATATATATATATATATATATAATGAAAACAAAGGGATGTGGTGGTTACCTGATATACGCAATGGTAAACTTCAAACTAATATAAATAATAGTATATATATATATATATATATATATATATATATATATATATAATGAAAACAAAGGGATATATATAGTAAGTTTTGAAAATATATATGGCAATTAAGTTACAGAGAATTTTAATCATGAAGGCTACTGGAATTGACATAAGTGCATGTTTTTATATATTCCTATATATATATGTATTTTCTTCATTCCATTTTCATACCAAACAAGGCACAGTGCCACTTTGATGTAGCGGGATACTATCAAGGGCAGTAGTTGCAGGGATATTATGTAGGGAGTCGAGCAGCAAGATGTCTATTCACATTACACTTGAATTTCTGCATGTCAGTACATTTGGGAAAACATGAACCCGGAAAGGAGTTCCAGAGTCTATCATTTCTGAGGAAGAAACTATTAGAGTATATATATATATATATATATATATATATATATATATATATATATATATATATATATATATATATATATATATATATAGTAGGACAAGATAGTCTCTAATATTGGAAAAAAATGCTTATCAACATTTTTATTTAAGGGCAAACATTTTTGTTATTTTTAAATTCAAATACGGGCAAAAAAATAGTCTCTAATATTGGAAAAAAAATAAAAGCATTATAAAGAATGTTGCATCTCTGTACTTGTTTTACGAGTACTTTAATCGAATGTGTTCTGATGAACTGATTGCACTTGTGCCCTATCGACGTACATATTCTCGACAAACCCACTTAGCAACAAAATCACACCCCTTCACTTTTGATATCCCTAAGTGCCAGAAAACTTTCTACTCTAATAATTTCTTCCCTCAAACAGCTACACTTTGGAATTCCTTTCCTGCTTCCTTGACAGTACTGATATGCAGAAGTTTAAATGTAATGTAAACCAACATCTTGTTAATCTTTCCTAGACATGGTCCCAAATAGTAGCCCCTTGTGTCCAAGTGGCGATATGCCTTGTTAGGGTTGAACGTAAATTAAAAAAAAAAGAAGTCTGTACTCTCTCTCTCTCTCTCTCTCTCTCTCTCTCTCTATATATATATATATATATATATATATATATATATATATATATATATATATATATGTCACAAAGTTAACCAAAATTTAGTATTATTTTTATTCTAAATGTGATCTAAAGAGTAAAGAATAATATTATCAAAACTTACTTTAATAATGACTTAATAAGAACTGAATTGAGCTTTGGTTGAACCATAAAATTGAAAACGTAATATATTGATATAAACTTTAATAATACTATATATATATATATATATATATATATATATATATATATATATATATATATATATATCGTAGGACAACAAGAGTATGAAATGAAGACACAAAACTATATATTGGTAGATATAGAATGGATCATTTATTGAATAATGGAATACAGGCAAAATGAACCTTATGCTAGATGCCGCATCTCCCCCATGCTACCTAGCACCTTCTCTACTCTTCTGATGAGAAGCATTAGGCTTCGAAATGCCTTGGCATAAAGAGTCCCTTCTATCCCCCAAATTTTGCTTGTATTCCATTATTCAATAAATGATCCATTCTATACCAATATATATTTTTGTGCCTTCATTTCATACTCTTGTTGTCCTACTATATATATATATTGTATAAGCTCCAATAATTGTTGTTGAGCTTGGCATTATCCGGATAAGTCTCCTTTTGTGGAATTGAACTTTCTCTTTTCCTTTTAAATTAAGCTAGATATAGATATAGATATAGATAGATAGATAGATAGAGAGAGAGAGAGAGAGAAAGAGAGAGAAAGAGAAAGAGAAAGAGAAATCTTGCGTAATTAATGTATAATGACTATAGATAGAAATTTTATGTAAATCTGAAATATTGGATTTTTCAAATGGTTGTGCCCATATTGTATACCTCCAATAACCAGAAAGAAACTGAAACTTCGATATTTATTAACTGATATCTAAAGCGTATTGTTAACATTTCAAAAAGGGTCCTCATTCCTGTTTTATCCCATTTGCCTAAACCTAAACATAACTAAATAGAAATCATAAATAATCTGTAATTGTATTTTGAATGTCGCCCATACTGAGAATTGAACTTTCAACCTCCAGAAGAGTGTAATTTACAATTGAATTTTACTACAGGTCTTAATTAGTATCTAATGACTATGGATGAAATTTAATGTAAATCTGAAATATTGGAATCTTCAAATGTATTTTGCGAATTTGGGAATCTTTCTGTTGAACTCAGGTATTTTTCTGTCAAACTCGGGAACCTGCAGAGAATTTCAAACGGAACCTTTTATTTTATCTACAAGGATAGCATGTTGGGTAGAAGTCCAAAGTAATTCACAATCGTATTTTTGAATGTCACCTCCAGAAAAGGGTCATTTTACCAAGTACATTGTCCACTATGCCATGGGTTCTTGCAGAAATACAATGCAGATTCTCAAATTCAACAGAAAAATACACATGAAGAAGGTCGAAGGTTACATCGACTGAAACGTTGTGAAAATCAAACTGAAGATGAGAACAGTAGTTTAAAGAATCCAAATAATGCGAATAATCAATCCTCATCTTAAAAATTGAGAAACGTTTGAGAATTTTGTTTCCTACTTTGTTAACTTAATCTATATAAATAAAACAGTAGATGTATGTATGTGTGTGTGTCTGTGTGAAAATATTTAACTGATAAACTCTTAAACTATTAGTCACATAAAACTGAAATTAACAGGATATTATAAGCATGCACTAACGATGGTCTATAACCAGTAAAATCTTTGTTTGGATGGATGAATAATATGTACAGAAATATGTCGGTATGTTGAAATGCAAAATGTTCATTTCAAATTGCTGACATTTTTCTATTGCTTTTGTGCATGCGCAAATTCATTCAGAGCTTAAAGTGATTTAATTTTAAATCTTTCTTATCTATCTGTTGATAATTCAAATGGTAAGGAATGCGACTGGATTGCTGAATGTTTTGGTCTCGATTTTAGCTGATGACACGCAAGTCATTTATCTATTTATGTTTTAACTTTTGAAATCAGTACTATATAGGGTATATAGTTCTCTCCCACTGCATGAAGTTAGATACCAGGGTTAGAAAGTGGGATTGAAAAATCATTATCCCCAAGGAGTGGCAATCTGGCCTGCAAAAAGTGCATGAGCAGCCCAGTCGCCATTCCTGATGAGGGCACCTCAGGCGGTTAGCAAAAAACTAACCCCCTCTCTAAGCCTGGGGGGGTGGACCTCCTAGAACTGCACAGAACTAAACTCCCACCACAAAATCAACATTACAAGAATGGTCTAATCTCTGTTGATTTTGGAGTGCCAGGAATAAAAATTCCTCGCTGATATATTACGTATAATATTCAATGGAGAATTGGCTCTGTAACAATAGATACGAAATGTACATGAATTTAAATATATTTAAGCGTATTACAACCAGGCAAGGCCAAGCAAGACTGGGTGAGGTCCGGCAGCCTCCGCTAGTATAGAATATTTGAATGTCAAATTATGTCATCTGACAGATTCCACTGTGAGACAAGATTGGCTAAATAATAAACTATCTGCGATTTTTAATTATATTTAAAGCTAACAAAGAAAGCTGTCCTTCTATCGGTCGGTCATTTTTAACCATCGAAGATAATTATGTGGCTTTGTAAGATGACCATCAATTATGATCTCCGATATAATGAATAGAAAATAAATGACGAATATATGTCTTACTGGTGAGAAAAGTGATTTTTACCACCACCACCATCACCACCACCTTCAGACGTCACACACCTCCATCAGATAACTGAACATCCACACTGTTCTCATCTTCATCTGAATCATGATAAATGCCGCAAAATGTAAAAAGAAAAACTTTTAAAATTCAATATTTTTCTTGTTTACTATTACTATTATTATTATTATTATTATTATTATTATTATTATTATTATTATTATTATTATTATTTATCTTCCTCCATCTCCCTCACAGTGGGGAAAATGTGACACAAGGGTCGGAAAGTGAGATTTAGAAAAGCCAGTGCCCGAGACAAAAGAGAGCTCTGGTCTGTAAAATGTGTCCAAGTAGCCGCGCCGGTATTCCCCGATAGGGGTACTTCAGGCAAGTGGCAATAATCTAACACTTTCTCAAGGGTAGAAGGCAAGGCATCCTGCAGTCAAAAGAAAAAAAAAAGCCGTTTAATTTCAGAAGTTTTATTCTAAGCGGAAATCATTATTTCTTTCATCATACAATGATACTCTTACTGTCTCGAGTTTGTATGAATTATTTCCCTTGTTTTTTTTATAGTTTATTTAGTGCATATCCTTTAAAATATTTACAACTTATCACTGATTCTAGTTTAATATTTTATAGTTTTTCTAAATCTTTAAATCTAATTATATCAAGTTTTCCTGTCAGTCATATGAAACAGTAAATTTAATGACTTATATGCTTTAACTTTTGTTAATATGTTTCATTCGACTTTAGGTGTTTTATTTGCATTAATTAATTTACAATAATGCAACAATAGTGAAGAGTCCTTATGTTTCATACGTTTTATTAGTCATTGAAAGTGTATGTCCATAGAATCTATTTTTAAACATCATTGTAGTATGTAGTATTTTTCGATTCTTGGATTTTCCTCGGTGTATATTTTTGCTTGGTATATATTTCTAAATGGGAATTCTGACGGACTTTGGCAATTACAGTTACTGCTGTTGTTATTATTAGTAGTATCTCTAGGTGTCTCGTTTCTCTTCGGTATTTTATCATTGTATTGTTTATGATTCTTTCTAGGTTATCAGTACAGCTATGCCTTAATTTCGATGTATTCTTGTTAAATATCCTATGAAATACATTACCTGATGGGAAGTGTTTATTTATGAAGTGCATAAATTTATTCTCTAATTTTGATTTTTGTCCTTAGGAGAAGTAAACCAGATAATCTTTCTATCTAACTTTCAAAATCTATTATTATTTTTGTTTCTATATTTTATATTTTATGTTAACGTTTTGTATCAACTATTCCTAATGCGTTAGTGTAGACGTTTTTTGTATCTATTAAACGTTTATTCATCAGAGGAGTTGTCATTGATTCTGTTTTCAATTGATTTAGGTATATCGTTAATGATGGAGGTTGGATGGTTTGACAGTGAATGAGCATATGAAAATTGAACATTTCCCTTCATGTAAGGTTTATAAATGCCACTTTCTTAATTAATTGGGTTCTTGCAGAAATACAATGCAGATTCTCAAATTCAACAGAAAAATACACCTGAAGAAGGTCGAAGGTTACATCGACTGAAACGTTGTGAAAATCAAACTGAAGATGAGAACAGTAGTTTAAAGAATCCAAATAATGCGAATAATCAATCCTCATCTCAAAAATTGAGAAACGTTTGAGAATTTTGTTTCCTACTTTTTTAACTTAATCTATATAAATAAAACATTAGATGTATGTATGTGTGTGTGTCTGTGTGAAAATATTTAACCGATAAACTCTTAAACTATTAGTCACATAAAACTGAAATTAACAGGATATGATCTATAACCAGTAAAGGAGGAGTTGTCACTGATTCTGTTTTCAATTGATTTAGGTATATCGTTAATGATGGAGGTTGGATGGTTTGACAGTGGATGACCATATGTACATTGAACATTTCCCTTCATGTAAGGTTTATAAATGCCAGTTTCTTAATTAAAGTGACGTCCAAGCCTATATTTCTCATCTCTTTAAATCACTTCATGCTCGTTGAATCTCTATCAATCACTATCTATCATCATCTCTATATAACTCTATATCTCCTATATCATTTTCACTGTAATATTATGTATCTTCTTGAGTTAGATCTCCATGAATACACCAGCATGAAGACACGATATCTCTGAAAAGAGGTACTGCAGAAAGATGTATGCACATATGTAGAAAAAATGCCTGTATAAATAAACATATTATAATCAGGCTCTGTTCATTCATAGAGCACTTTTTGATAAACACAGGGGTTTCAGTAGATTTACTTCTCGGTTATAAAATCTATACAACCATTATATATATTATATTTATAGATATAATTTTATGTGTAAATTTTTCAGTATTTACTTCAACAGTGCTCAATACATAGGTAGAGCTACTATATATGTGTGTGTGTGTGTGTTTATGAGAAAAATATGCTTATTCAATTGCATTTTACCCTTTATTTGTACCAATCCTTTTATCTATGAAGCTCAATGTATGCTAAATATAACTACAGAGCATATACGAATAAATGGCAGAAAGTCTATATTCCAATTTTTTTTATTTCCTTCAGCATGTTAAAATGTCTCATAATCTCTCTCTCTCTCTCTCTCTCTTTTTCTCTCTCTGTATATATATGCATACATATACATATATACACTTGTGCCCGATATTATTCATACCCCTCGGATCTTTGAGATTTCTATAAGAATATTGCTCAAACCAGAAGGTAGACAATATTAAAGGGATTTCAAACAATAAATCAAGCATAAGCATTTAATTTAAACTCCAAAAATAAATAAATTATGCAAGTTTGGAACATTATACAAAGAAAAACAATAATGGCACTAGTTCAAAATTATTCATACCTCTCTTACTAATAGTCAATAGCATGCCCTTTATTCTTAATAACTGCCTGTAACCGTTTTGGATATTTATCAACAAGGTTTTTACAAGCATCAACACTGATTTTTGACCATTCTTCAATGCAGTAGTCTCCAAATCCCTAAATTTCTAGGTTTCCGCTTTTTAACCTCAGTTTTCACTATGTGCCAGAGGTTTTCGATAGGGTTCAGGTCGGGACTCTGGCTAGGCTATTCCAAAACATTAATTTGATTATCCTCAAACCATTTCTTGACTATTTTGGCAGTATGTTTTGGATCATTATCCTGTTGAAGGACCCAGTTTGGTCCTAAATGGAGCTTCTCCGCATCCTGTCTAATGTTTTTCTGGAGTATCTCCAAATATTGCTCCTTCTTCATGGTTCCATCTATCTTGACCAAACTACCTGGACCACTAGCCGAAAAGGAGCCCGAAAACATTAGGCTACCACCACCATGTTTCACCGTGGGTATGGTGTTCTTTTGGTTGTAAGCTTCTCCTTTCTTCCTCCAAACGTAAGAAGCATCCATATGGCCAAACAATTAATTTTTTGTTTCGTCAGTCCACAAAATACTTGAGAAAACGGACTCTGGAGAATTCACATGGGTCCTAGCAAACTTTAGACGTGCTGCAAGGTGTTTTCTGGTGTGCAATGGAGTCCTTCTTGGTCTTCTTCCTTTCAGACCATTTTCATGCAGAGTCCTTTGCAATGTTTGCCTTGATATTTTTATGCCAGAAGACTCCAGATTTTCTAAAATGTCCTTAGTAGTGGTGGTTGGATTTGCATTAACACTTCTTACAATATTCCTGGTGGCTCTAGCAGACAGTTTCCTTTTCCTTCCTCTACCAATCAAGTTGTTTGTTGTGTGGTGGCTCTGGAATTTTTTGATGATGCTCAGTACTGTTGCTGTAGGGACCTCAAATTTCTTGGAAATTGACTTGTAACCTAAACCATCCTTATGTGAATTCACAATTTTAGTCCTAAGATCATTACTAAGCTCTTTTTTCTTCCCCATTCTAATAATTTTTATTCTTTTATTGGTTTTCAGTTGATATCATTTTAATTTCTGAAAAATGCAAAAAACGAAATGAAATTAATCAAAGGTTGTATAAAAGCATTCAAAATAAGAATCAAACAGGAAACAAACAGTCAGAAACTCGATTAATACTGAAAAAATAAGGGGGTATGATTATTTTTGAACATTGCAGATTTTATAAATAGCTGTATATTTCTTTTATTACAAGTATCCCGAGATTTTAAAATGACGAAAATGATCAGAAGAGGTTTATTAAGAACATGTATCAATATGGACGTAAACAATAAATTCTTACAAAGTTACACCTAATAAACTCAATTTTCAAGGGGGGGGGTATGAATAATATCGGGCACAAGTGTATATATATACATATATATATATATATATATATATATATATAAAGTTAGCAATAGCCTGACGAATCCTCATGGGAATGAAACGAGGAAAATACTGTGTAGCTTTATTGCCATATATATTTTCAAAACTTATTACCCTAGTTTTATTAACGTATCGAGCAGCATTTATGTAAATACTGAAAATAGATACATAAAATTTTATGTATCTACATAAAATAATATATATGTATGTGTGTGTATATATGTGTGTTTGCTATTGCATACGCATGTATGCATTATATAGATATGTATGTATTATGTGTGTGTGTACATATGCCTGTATTTGAGGTGATTCATTTTAATGTGTTACATATATGTACATAAATTTATAAGTACAAGCTTATGATAATTTTCAGACGACTTTATTGTGCATAGCATCTTAACTTAATATAATTATGGACTTTGGGGAATTTTCAACTATAAGTATTAATTTGAATGGAGTCTGTCATATTTCAGTGAATAGTTTTATATCCTCTCTGAACAGATAAGTAGATGATGTTAAATATATATCTATACAAATATGAACCTATACCAATATAAGAGATTTGTGTGTCTGCCTGTTGGTGCGCTTTTAGGCTATTAGAGCAACAAAGTTGAAATTCTGCAGGAACGAAACCTTCCCAACAGATGCAGATTGTCATTAAAGGGTCACATTTATTTTGGTTGCTTGTAAAGGAGTCATCGCAGCAACAGCAGCAGCTAGAAATTCCTCACAGAATTGTTTTGAATTTTTGGTTTCACTGAAAATTAAACCATACTTCGTGATATAAAATCAAACACATTCTTTAATTTAATTTTTTTTTATTATTTAAGACATTTATTGATGTTTTAACACCACATAATTAACACGTTTCTAAATCCCATAACATCAGTTATGTCATCTGTGTTTGAATTACGTTTTTATTATATTTCAAAATCGTTTGGATTGATTTTAAGTATTTTGGTACCTGATTTCTTGAAATTTTGAAAGGGTTGCTGAGGCATTCCATGGGCGTTTTTATGTCCGATTTTCATTTGAGTCAAGCTATAGGTAAAAGACACATAATTATAGAGATTCTTAATAGTAAATTTTGATCATTAGAAAAATCCTCATTTTATAAACCCATAACTTCAGTTGTGCAATCTCGATTTCATGTACATTTTACCATAACGTGTCATTTGCTGGATGTATGTGGATCTAGGTCGTCCTATACTCATGGGGCTTAACTCTATACAATGAACATTTTCTATGATAAAAACACATAATTCCATAAGTTTTGGGCCTGATATATACATGGCAGTACTACTAAAAAATCCATATAATATTTTATTAAGTACTAACCTTCAAATAGCACCTGTCAAAATTTGAGCTCAATCGGATTATTAGTTTACAAATTAGTTATTTAAGTGAAGCTACTTTTGCAAATGTGTGTGTTGGTAAATATTGCTTTCTGATGGGAAAAATACTATTCAATCAAAGCAATAGCTTAATAAGTATTAGTTGACCTTTGCTTCACCAGAAACAATATTTAAGGGATGCTAATATCAAACGTGATCGTACATACAGAAATGATGTTAAATGCTGAGGTCATGCAAATTTGGCAGTTGTTCTAGAAAAACATTCAAAAGTCCACACAATCTTTTGGTGGATCATAAATTATACGAAGGGTTACAATATATCTGAAAACAGTATACGCACCATTTTGCATGAATATTTGTTAATGAGAAAAATTGTTTCAAAAGTGGGTGTTGCATTTGCTCGCAGTCAATCAAAAGCAACTCGTTGATAATCCAGAAAATTGTTTGCAAAGGTTTTATTATTGCAACAATATGTGAGAATGGATGAAACATGGATCCACAACATTAGTCCAGAGTCAAATCGGCAGTCAGTTGCGTGCACAGCAGCAGATGAAAACTGTCCAAAGCAATCAAAGAAGACAATTTCAACAGGCAAGGTTTGAGTACATAATTTTATTCATAGATTATCTTACAAAAAGAAAAGAACCATCAAAAGTAAATATTATACAATATTATTAGTGCACATGAAGTAAAAAAAACTGTGAAAAATGAAAAAGAAAAATGTATCATTTCACCAAGCCAATGCACCCTGTTATAATCAATCACAATGACGGTAAACCTACATGAATTGCACTTTGAATTGGGTCTGCACGCACCCTATTCTTCTGATTTGCCCTCTCCCTCTAGCGACTACTTATTGTTTGTAAACCTCAAAAGAATGTTCCAGGGAAAAAAAGTTGGCTCTACTGAAAAACATGATATCAGGAGGCATAGTTTGAAGTCAAAGACAAATTGTTATGTGAAGAAGGCATCAAATCGTTAGAGAAGCGTTGGAATCAGTGTATCACCTTAGAAGGAAACTATATTGCTAAATAATATATAAATATTGATTCCATTTCTTGATGAAGCTGGTTTTAGGCAAAATATTAAATCTGTAGAAGTTACCAGGTGTCAAAAAGCCTTCAACTCTGATAGCTTTGTCTTTGGAATTACCTCCCTGTATTGCAGAAATGTATTAGGTTGGTGCAAAAATAATGTTGTTTTTTGACGTTCAACTTCAAGGCAAAAAATGACATTATTTTTGCACCAACCTAATAAATTTAATGCTAACAAACATCTCGCTGCACAACTCCCCACTTAGGATGTCCTTATAAATCTGGCTTTTAATTGTGTCTCAGTTGCAATGTGCCTTGTTTAGAGTAAATAGACGTTATTTATTTTGTTTTAAATTTAAAGAAAAAAAATCTAAATACAGTTCATAAGAATGCATATGTTGTCGTAGTAATTGATTGATAAGAAACACATATTTACCAAACTTGTTTTGCAATGTATTACCAGGTAAACACAATTTCCCATTTTGTGCTTCCAATCAGAAAGCCAAAATTAATTAGAGCCATTATCTGCAAACTGATGTTATTTAGTAGTGTCATTTGGTCTGGACACATTAACTGTATATGTAACGACCAGATGCTTATTGGATAAGTATTGATTTTTATAATTGGGGAAAACATTGTCATAATGATGCTTACAATAATAATCCAACATGACTGCCAAGAGGAAATAGTAATATTATTTCATTTTAATTCTTTTGCAATTTGAAAACAAAAGAAAAAAGTCAATGAGAAATATGTATAGGAAAATTAGTGTAATCTTACATATGAAGTTATCTTGCTAGATTTTAGAATTTAGACCTAAAATAGCATCACATCTGACACATCGATGTTTGATTTTGTCTGACCATTCTGATTAAAAATAGTTAGCAGTAATATTGTAACATTGTTATTGCTTTTAAAATGAACCCAAAAACTCGCAAAGAAAAGAAAACTTTGACACAAACATTTTTACGTGAAAGAAAAAGTTATTTATTTTGTTCGTTTTCTCATACAAGTTGCCAACACCAATGCCTCTGTTCAGTCTCAAAAGACAAAGGATACCCCTTGTAGGGGCAGCTGCGTGTGTAATTATGAGGCAAGGGTCGCACAATCTCCAACCACATCTCTCCTGAACTGGCACTGTCTGAGTTCAGTGGCAAGGAAAAGTCCAGGATGACTGGAAACAATGCAGAGATAAGCGGAGAGCACATGCAGCACCTGGAAGTTCCAAATGATCACCCATTTAGTACTGACTAGGTTCAAGGTTGCTTAACTTCGGTTATCCAGTGAGAACCGGTGTATCAATGTGATTATGCCATCGGCAACATGTATTTACAATATAACACAATGACTGCCCTTTCTTTCATTTTCTTGGTAATATTGTAATCCTTTTGGCTACAATCCCCCGTTGTATGGTAATATTTCCATCTAAGTCTCACAGTCCACCGGCTTGTTTTCAAAAGCAGGGACGTGCAGAAGGGGATCCTAGGGGTGCTCAAGCACCTGCCCTTTTTACTCCTGTATTAAAAGTGCTCTTTTCAGAGGAATATATTATAAGCCTGTGCCCCACCGAGACCCGTTTTTTTTTTTCACTTGAGTACCTGTTCTGAAAAAGTTCTCTGCTTGTCCCAGTTCACAGCGGTAGAGGGGAGAAGACTCGCATTCTTGTCGCCACACGTTTTCCCTTTTCTTTTTCCTATACGATTTATTATTTACTATAAAAAATAAAACCACTAATTTAATAATAAAAAATAAACCTATGTCGGGGAAAAGCTTACTTAAAACGAGTTATGCCATATACGAGTTTAGTCAATTCACCAATGAACATTCACAGTATCTGAAAAGGGTCCTTGTCGGGTGAAAATATTTGTACGTTTGGTAAATTTCTCTACTCTACCATGGAAAACACTAGAAAGTTAGCTAGCCATATTGAAAAAAAATAGGCAAACAAAAGAATATTCAGAGCTTAGTGCTGATATTTAACCAGACCTGTATAAATGAAAGAATGCTTCCAAGTATATATATATATATATATATATATATATATATATATAGATATAGATATATATATATATAAGAGCAAACAGTTTATAAAACATGTTAAAAAACACTTTGAAAAAGAGTTAAAAACATATTTAATCTGAAAAGGAAACACTAGATAAGTGGATAGTCCTTAATCCACGGAGTTTCAAAGATATATATATATATATATATATATATATATATATATATATATATATATATATATATATATATATATAAGGGTCGTTTCAAAAGTAAAGCCTCCTATTCTTAACTTAAAAAGTTGAAGAGCTACGAAGACAGAAGTGGTACCATTAAAACGAGCGATCCTTTGTGCTCCAGAATTTATTTTTTTGCATAGTTACCATCCTTCTTAATCCACTTGATGGCTGTGCACACTTTGTCATACGAGGGTCATTCCAAAAGCAAAGTCTTCTATTTTTTATTCATTCAAAAAGTTGAAAAGTTACAAAGACAGAAGTAATCCCATTAAAACGAGTGGAATAAAAAATAGGAGGCATTACTTTCAGAACGCCTCGCATAGAAAATTTTCTAGTGGACATGATACACATGAGATATTGACTTCCAGCTTATGTTTTCCATTCTAGTGCAGTCTGCATTGCTACCAAATTGCACATTCCTATGTCTAATAACGTATCTGTAATCAGTTGACATATCTTCCGAATAAAATGTCATATAGAATGGCAATCAAAAACTCTGGAAATAATTCTGTACTAGCGGGGCCTGTGGAAATTCCACAGAGGACTCATTCATATGTAATATATAGATGTTGGCATTCTGTAGATGTTCAGTGTAAATGGAGACGCTTTAATATTATTGTAGCTCTTTTGTTAAAACTGCAAAAGTATTTATCTAAGTTAGAACGAACGCGCGGCAAAGCCTGGTCGTAAAGTACGCTTAAATATGATATTTTAATTCTTGCAGATTTTGTATATTTTATTATAGAGTTAATGTTCTATCGACTTTTATATATTATAAAAGTGTGATTTAAAAAAAAATATATATATATATATCCATATGACTTAGGTGCATTAGCTTCAATCGAAACCGAAATAAAAACTTATGAAAAAAAAAAAAAAATATATATATATATATATATATATATATATATATATATATATATATATATATATATATATATATATATATAACTTGAGTTTATTCAGCCATAATCGAAACCGAAACTAAAACTCATGAAGAAATCTTGATCAAATTATTCATAAAAGAATAGATGACTTAAGTGTCATCAATTATAATCGAAACAGACATCAAAACTTATGAAGAATTCTTGGTAAAATTATTTATGACAAGAAACGGAAGTACATAACAATTAAACGACCCGGATGTAAACATGACACAGAAAATAACATACACGCTATCGTATTAATATATAGATGGAGTAGTGTCTGTTTATTGCGACTTTTGTCATAAAATTATTTAATTACTAGCTGGCCGCCCGACATTGCCCAGTCATATTTAAACATGATATTTTAATTTATGCAGATTGCATATGTATTAATTATAGAAGCAATCCTCTATCGAATATAATATATTACAAGGAAGCACTTACCCGGTGGACTAATTTACAAAAAAAGGAAAAAAATAATAATAATGATAATGTCGTTCATCAAATTCCGTCTGTGTTTGTTTACCACGTCAGCTGATATTTGGGCTTGATGATGAATGCCCTTGAAAAATCACTTCTGATTAATTTTCAATTTTAAAAACATGCAAATAAAGAAATGATTTGCGGCGATTTTAAATAGTGCCTCTTCTTTTATTGTAAATTGGATTCATTGATAAGAAAAAATTAAAAGAAAATAGTGAGGTACGCCCGGGCTTAAACATGAGAATAATTACAACTGTAGTCGAATGTTCTACCACTAAGCTATATATCCAGATTATAAAAAATCTGTATTTTTAAGAAGAAATGATTTGCTAAGATTTTATTCATCTCTCTTGGCCGGTGTAATGCAAAATATTCCCGTGTAAAAATGATTTTTTTTTAATCTATAAGAAAGAAAAGACTATTATTTTAAGATCAGATTTTTTCGATTTTCGATACTTATCGGATGAATTTCTGTACAAAACATATCTAAGAACACTGCCTAACATATAAATTAGATTTGCGTGAAATTTGTAAGAGGTAGGCTCAGCTGTTTCGGAACCTATGAGGAACTCACACACACATAAAGTGATTTTTATATAATAGTAGAGTAGATAAATAAGAATTATTCCAATGAAATGAGTTGAAGACTCAGAAGAACTTAATAGTTTTATATTTGTTTATAAAAATAGCTTATGTCAAGTGGTGTGAAGCCACTTAATGTAAGGAACGAACATATACTACTGCAAGATCAAAAGCTTCCCAATGATAAGTGTTAGAGGGAATAGATTCCGATCTAGAAAATAGCAATTCTTCCCTCTTTATTAGAAACATCGCTCATGGAATGTGAGGACTAAAGGACACAGTAAAGGAAACAAGAGTTGTGATGCTGCCAAATTTATTTTATTTAATTCATAATAATAATAATAATAATAATAATTCAAAAAACTTTGAAAAAGAATGGGAGAAATTGGAATCAGGGGAAGGCTGAGAAGATACGATGGATAATGATAATAAAAAATGGCTGAAATTTTAAGGAAAAACCCAAAATGTGTAAACCAAAACACACAAACTACACACACTAACCGGTAACTTGAACACTGCAGTAGAAATAAAACAAAAACAGAATACAACCACAGGGAACCGAGATACCGAAATTGTAAAATGTTGAGTTAACTCTCTTAAAATACAGTAGCGTCTACCTTGGATGGTGCCACTCTAAAGAGTGTGTGATCCCTTTCTAGTCTCACACAAAAAACACTCAAGCCATATTTCTTGTCATATACATACGCGCACACAAACATACGTGCACACGTACATATATTCACGTTTGCGTACATGCACCCACATTCACGTGCATACACATGTTAACGTACACACATGTACGCACACATATGCACACACGTACGCACACATGGGCAACGTCACTTCCCCTTTAAAGGAAATCCACACATGTGCAAAAGACCACCGGAAACAACTATAAAAGCAATAGCAATAAGCTGCTTCTTTTTTTTCAAACCAGCTTCCGACCTGAACGGTCGACAGATCAACCGCGCGCCCTTTCGGGGGGTGCGTACCCGCGCACGTCACATCCCCTGCTACTGTATGTGGGGCAAGAGTTAACAGACGGTACTTACACTTTATACGCTTTCTCTCTCCATGAACTGGATCGACTTTCTCACTCTTTTTTCCCTTTTGCTTTGGTCCATCAACCAGACAATTTCGCGTCCACAGCTAGTGGCCTGAAGACATTTCCACGTGGACAAGTACCAACATGTGCGCGCAGCTTTACTGATGTCAACCCTCTATCTTTTTCTTTGTCTACACGCTGGACTGTCATTCCCATTTCCACTACATCACTCACTCCTCTTTCCACGCGCGGACATGAACACATGTTACACATAAAACATTCATTTTTCAACAGAAAATAAACGGCATGTTTATTTTATCCAGCAATTGAGTTTTGTTTCCTTCTTTCCATTCGTTTCATTGTTTTCTTTTGTGGTGAGTTAGGATATTTATATCCTGGCCCGCAACAAGATTCGTGAAGGGTCCGGAAAGATTGAGTTGGAAGAGCACTAATCAGACTTTCACGAGAAAAGTGGAGAGAAGCAAGATCGCAGAGCGGCGCAAGGTGGATCAAATGATTGCACTTTTTGTGGATCATTATTTTATCGGGTTTTAGCCCGTAAAAATAGCTGCTAAAAGGTCAATTTTTTTAAAATTAGAACAGTAGGTGTAAGTCGACTAAACGTGTTATTTGTACGCATGCACAAATATATACATTTATACGTTAAAGTTGGTTCATTTTTAGCTATTTCTTATCAATCTGATGATAATTCAAACAAAAATGACTAAGGCTGGAGGGCCATATGTTTTGGTTTCGATTCTAACTGATGGCACCCAAGTTAATTTCTTTTTTTTTTTACTTTTGAAATCACTACTATATATTAGGTACAATATAATATATAATAATTGATAGAAAACTGACTCTATGATAATAAAAAAAATCTGCATAAATTATAACATCACATTTAAGCATTTTTTACGACCGGGCAACGCCGGGTGTCCAGCTAGTATTTTTTTTTCTTTTTCCATTTTATAGTCAAACAATTTTATGATTGATTAACGAAAATAAATTTAAAATGACAAATTTCTATGAAGCGAGCGGGGAAAGAGGGCAACAGCTTTTGGCTTGCAGAATGTGAGAGTCGTCAACTTCGTATGGCTCGAAACTAATTAGCATTCATAAATATTTAACGTCCATATAAAAAAATCAGTTTGAAATGATTGTCGCTTGGGAGGTTATCTATTATGAATGTATTTATGGCCGAACATTTCCTGCTTTTATAGATGAATTATCTGGATAGCGCAAGTCTCGGCAATATCAACGCATAATTAAAACTGGTGTGTGTGTGTGTGTGTGTGTGTGTGTGTGTGTGTGTGTGTGTGTGTGTGTGTGTGTGTGTGTGTGTTCAATCTATACAATTATATTTCGTCTTGTGTGTAGACACAATAAGCTGTGTTCGTACACTATGGTTGGATATTACTCACCCAAAATTGATATCATTTGTAAATAAAACTGAGTATACACATGTATATAAATCTACGAGGGGGTGGGGCGTTTCAAAATTATTGCCTCCTATTTTTTTTTATTCCGATCGAATGGATCAGAGGGGATTGTCGTAAATTGCCGTGACTGAACTCATGCATTCATGGCCTGGAAGATTCATCTCTCTGTTGCAGATATTGACGATGGGAGACTTTTAGAAAGCAACTCCTGTCGTTGCTGTGTGTCAGAAACAGAGACGCACTATTGAATTCCTTCATGTGAAAAAAAAAAAAAAAATGAAACCGATCAACATTCACCGCCGCCTATTGAACGTTTACAAAACTGATGCAGTTGATGTCCGCACAGTTAGGAGATGGATTCGTTGATTTAAGAGTGGTGACACAAAAGTGAGTAACAAAGTGAGTTACAACCGAGGCATCAAAAGAGGCAAAAGTGCATTGAGAATGGTGGTGGCTATGTAGAAAAATTGCTCGTTTTACTGGTACCACTCCCATCTTTGTAGCTCTTTAATGTATCTCGTATATACTTTATTTGTATGTATATTTAGTCAACATTATTTCTCTTGGGCATAATTCGTTAATTAAATAAACGTTTTTTTTGTTTTTGTTTTTTTGTCTATTAATTTTATTTTTGATTCTTTCTAACTTTTGAATAGCGGTCTTCACTTCTAGGAGGAATTGGCTGATGTAATCGTCATATTTATCGTAAGTCTGAGTACTTTCCTTCTAGATTCATCGCCAGGAATAGATTAATCTAACTGGTTCTGAACAATTTTTATGTACATTTTTTGTTATTAACATGTTTATTTTTTTCATTGGTTAATTATTTTAATAACGTTACAAATATTTAAGGGTGGTAAATTTTATTTTATTGGTAAATTTTATTTTATTAATAGTATTTTTGTTTTACTTTTTATTAGTAATGCTGCATAGGGGACATTCATATTGGAGAGAGGCGGCGGACATACATACATATATATAACAGTGATAGGGGGAGAGAGAGGAGTGACATTTATAACATTTTATTGTTCTGTGGACTCTTATAACATAGATTAGTGAGGAGAGAGAGTGATCAGTTCTTTTAACACAGGAGGGAACAATCATTACTTATGATGGAGAGAGATATTATACAAAGTTCATATGAAGGATGTTTCACACATTACCTTTTGTTGTTGAATGATGACAGGACACAGTTTTACAAAAACATGATGATAACTTCTTTATTATAAGATCGACCGGCCGAATGATGATGACGTCAAGGAATTCAAAGTCGTTTTTACATTATTAAACGTTCTCCCTTCGCTTCTAAAGGGACCCTCCTCTGATCATATCAGCTCTGTCCGACCGACTCCGCTGGTTGTTCGATCTGGACTCTACTGCCTCTGATTTTCGACTCCAGCTTCTATATTGAGAATTCATTTTTGCTATGACGTCAGACGTGTGTTCTCAAAACGTGATTGGCTCACGTGGCTTAAACATACATTTCCAAAATACACTTCTGCAACAAAGAATTCTCACTAACGTATTTTTCGACCTAACTTATTTTTCAATATGTTTTTAAATTGTATTTTTCATTATTTTTTTAGCTGACCTTTTTAATTCACTTTCCATAAAAGAATGAACAATTAAATTCTTTTTACAATACAAGCATATCTAAATTATATTATATGGAATTAAACAATGCGAAATTCTAATATTCCATTTTCTGAACCTTGCTTACCAGGTTCGAATCGCGGTCTATCCTAATCTCATTTTCACTTATCTAATGTTCTTCTTACTTACAGGAAAAGGAGACAGCCCTTTTTCCTGTAACATTAATGCTTCTAGTATTTCAAGTTTTCACTTGTTATTTGTCTGTTCAAGTGTAGATGTGTTGTCAACTAAAATCTTTCAAAATTGAGAGAAGGGACAGGAATGTTGATTATAACGAATGTTCATCCATTGGAACGACAAAAACTATGGAAGAACGTATGACAAACACTGAGAGTTTAAAGTGACGCTGGTTTTCATTGAACCTGCTCCATTCTCTCATCACAACCAGCCTAATCCAGCGGCATAACAAGGTCGAGACAGCTAAAAGCTAGATAGGATGCTTCTGGATATGGACATCCTCATACATACAGCACCTAGTATTCCTAAATGATCACCCATCTGATACTGGTCAAGCTCAACGTTGCTTAACTTCAATTATCTAAAAAGAACCAGTGCGTGCCAATGATTATGCCAGTTTGTTTAAATAGAAATACAATAAAACAAATAAAAATTTATAGTTAAATTATTGAATATATATATATATATATATATATATATATATATATATATATATATATATTTCATGAAAAGTTGCATTCTGTAATGTTTATATACATTTATTATTTTTTTGTAATTGTTTTAACAACAAAGGTTGTTTTTTTTAGAACACACGCACACAAACACACGCATACACGGACTATAATAAGAACCATTAGTGACGCATGTTTTTTTTGTTTATGTTTTCAATATTTGTGGATAAACAATATTTGGGGACTTGTTAATGTTTATAGCAAATGCCCAGTGAATTATGAAGTGCAACACACGCACACAAGACAGTAATTACCTCAGCGTGAAATGAACTTGATGTTGTGCAAATTAATATGTCTCTTAGTGACTCCATATTGTAATTTTAGTAGCTGTTCATTTATGGAGTGTAGAATTGGATTCTAGAATATGAGAATTATCAGAGCTCAGCCAATCAGAATGGACAGAGTTTAGAAAAGGAGCCGTTATTAATTCTGAATCAGAAACTGTGAAGATTATGTTAGGTTTATGTATTTAATAGCCAATTATGGGCAGTGAAAGCACAGAATATTTGGAATTTATATAAAATAATATAAGTACTAGTAAGAACACGGCCAATTTCTTTTCATCATTTTTGATGAAGAGTGTACACTTGTATAATATATTTTGTATTTGTCTATAGGTCTCTAGCACCGGCCTGCATATTTCTGTCTTCCAATCTGTTTGTTTTTTCAACCCATTTTGAATTATTTATCTCATTCTCACAGTGGGATGATGTAACACAAGTATCAGACAGCAGGATTTGAAAAGCAAAAGATGTCTGGCCAGTCTTGTCAGTATTTTCTGGTGGCAGCATCCCAGGTGTTTAGCAATAAACTAACACCTTCTCAAAGGGAGAAGGTAAAGCCTGGGAATTTGGACCTCCCAGGACTGCAAAGAACCAAAGTACATTATGTAACGTTGTTGTTCTCTCTAACTGACCGCCATGTCAGCTGACTCTCAATACACGGCACCAGACACAGCTGGCTCTCAATGCACAACACCAGACACAGGTGACTGATTCACTTTCAAAGAGACTCGTTTTTACCGATCGTAACTTCCCAATTGCCATGTGACTTTTCCTTTTTCATCTCTTTGTTTCTCTGTTCTTTCTTTCTGATCTTTATGCTTATATATGCATTCCATTCTGTGACGTCACGGCCACATCATGGCTTAAAATCTTGACTCGGCACACGAGTTGTCATTTAATGGTGAAGCCAGATTATGTTACAATTAGGCAACAGGAAAAAGTCATCTCAACATTTCAACTTTTCTTGGAAGTCACTAAGAAAATTAATTTCTGTATTACTTCATATGAGGTACCTTCAGATGGTCTTTGTACAGGCATTTAAAATTGTCGTAGACACTTGAAATTTCAGTATCTTATTGATATACATCTTATGAGATGACTGACCAATTTTTATGATTTCAGGTTCAAATGAACAGCTATAGCAGGAATCGGAATACACCCTACCAAAGCCTGCATGTCACAGTTGGTGAATTTTAAAAATGCATTCTGGACGTGAGTACACTTTAGAAGAACGATATGCAATAAAATTCTGTTTTAAACTTGGAAAAAATGCCACAGAAACGTATGGAATGCTTCAGACTGCTTTTGGACCATCTTGCATGAATCGAGCATCAGATTTTGAGTGACATAAGAGATTTTTAAGGAAGGTAGGGAGTCTGTGATGGATGATGAGAGGTGTGGGAGGAGTAAAGAAGTTAGAACCCTAGAGTTGATTGGCCAAATAAAGAATTTCATGCTTATGGACCATATTGTGTCTATAGAGAGAATAAGTGCACAGTTTGATTTTAGTGTGGGAACTGTACACACAATTACTGAAGATGTGTAAGATTTGCATGAAGTTTCTTCCACGGATGCTCAAAGAAGATCAGAAAGAAAGACCTTGTCATGACAACAGGAAGATGGTAGAGCTGATCGATTCAGATCCCACAGTTCTTGATGTTCTGGTGACCTACAATGAAAGCTGAATCTATTGCTATGACCCAGAGACGAGAGACAGAGTTCTCACTGGAAGCATGCTGGCTCTCCCAGACCCAAGAAGCCTAGAAAGAGCAAATCCACCCAGAAACATGATGATACTTTTTTTAACAGCTCGGACATGATGTATATGCGCTTGGTTCCCACGAGACAGTCAACAAGACAATGCTATGTTGAGGTTGTCAGTTCAAGAGAGATTTCATCGGAAAAGGCCAGCACTCTTCAAATTGGGTTAGTGGCATTTCCGCCAAGACAATGCACCAGTCCACAACTTCATCCTTGTTACAAACTATTTTTTTTTTTTTACAAGGAAGTCACAAATTATCAAGGCCCGGAGACCACTCGGGGATAACAGTTATTGCATGTACAGTAATGGGATAATATCGTAGTAATTGCTAGTAATGTAGATCTGATAAAATGTCTTACTTAAGGGGGCGGTTCATCAGGAATTTGTTTATGTTGGACTTGAAGACATCCAAGTTGTAGTCAGGTGGGAAACAGGCAAACAGAACAGAGTTTCACAGGCGTGCACTTCTAAGAAAGAAGCTTTGTTCATGGAATCTACGTTTTGATTTAGGCACAGATAAAGAGTGGAGAAAATTATTGACAGTGGTTTCAGCTAGACGGATGTTTTTCGTGAAAGATTGGTGAGGGGGAACCAGAGATTGGAACTCAGACGAGCACTTCCCATGAAAATAACAATAAAACAAAGGCTCGCAACGTTCCTTCTGTGAGAGAGAGATTGAAGGGAAGAGAAAAGGGCATCCCCAACTAGGCCACGAAGTCTAGTTTGTACTCTGTCAAGGCAGGATAGGCTGTTTTTAGCAGCTCCTGCCCAGATATGGCAGCAGTACTCCATCCTTGGACTTTTGGTTATTCCCTAAGCTTAAGGAAAACCTTAAAGGCTGTCATTATGAGACAATTGAGAAGATGAAATAGTCTATGATGGGGTCTTCGAGAAGTTGTTGGAATGGTACAACAAGTGCATTGCAGCCGAAGGAGATTACTGTGGATGAGACTAGAGTTTCATATTTGTACTGATTTGATATGGAAAAAGTCTGGAAACTTATTGAAGGCACCTCATATCTTGACAAAACTCTTTGGCTGATATTCAACGATAATCAACACCATTCATTCATTTATTTTCAGCAATTTTTGTTGTAATTCTCAAATATCTTTCTTTTGTCACTTTTGGGAAATTCTTTCTTTTGTTTCGGTTGGTTCGCTGCCCAAGTTTTTTTCCTGCTACGCATTCAAATGTAATTTCTAATTAGGTGTGAGGAATCAGTTGCGGAAAGAAAGACAGGAATTACAAGTTATCAAAGAAAAGCAAAACTCTAATGACATCTCTTTACTGTGAATGGTCCCTTATTCTTAACTGAATGGGAAAGTTGTCAATGGAGCATCAGGGACGACATTTTCTTTTTTCTTTCGCTGAAGAAAATGTGCCGTTCGCTGTTATGTTAGACATATGAGTCAAAGGACAAAAGAAAGTAACTTCTGCGATTGCTATTATTATCTGTTGCAGTAAAATACATTCAGTGTTCTATGTTGAAAGACAATGGACAACTCCTGAAATTTTGAAGCAAAGGCGTTACAATGTCTGACTATACTTTCTTAAGAGCCAAGATTGCTTCAATCCAGGAATCATCATCATGACATTATGATCATCATCATCATCAGCATCATCATCAACACCATCATCTTCCCGTCACCACCATCATCGCCACCATCATCATTGTCATCATCATTATCAACATCATCATCATCATCATCATCACCACCTCCACCACCACCACCATCATCATCATAATCACCTTTGGTTTAACACCTGTTTTACATGCTGTCATGCAGTGGACGACTTTTAAGAATTTTACTTCAAAACTATCCTATCTCTGGCCAGGTCTTTATTAATCCCTCTTCCTCGCATGTCCATTCTTATCACTTCCTCACATGTATTCCTTGAACTTCTCCTTGGAACTTAACTTGCTACCTCAATTGACCATACTATTAGAGTCTTCTGTTCTGCACATATCTCCATATACTTTCCAGATTCAATCTTCCCCTGAGGTCATCAGATCTAAGCCTGTCTCTTAGACCCACATTAAACAGACATCGTATCATTCTCAAATTATTTCTTTCCATGCAATGCATATTCTCAACCCTCGATAGCCATGTTTCACTTTCATACATTATCACAATCAGAACACTACTACTGTCTTAATATTTTTATAATTGTTTATCAATAGTCTGTAATTTACATCTCATACAGTAATGCACTAGATAATCATAGGTCAATTTCTTTTTGGAGTGGGGGGGATCCTTTACCAAATCTGTTCTGGCTTATTTCCAGTGGGCAATGTCGGTACACAGGTTATGCTAGTTTACATTAAATAATGTGCATAATACAAATACTAATACATAAAAAAGATGTTTTCCTAATTTGGGTCTATTCATAACTGTAAAGTCTTATTTTCATAGTTTCTCATTTTTCACATCTTTTCCTTGCTTCTTCTCTGACAACTGACCTTGCTGCTTCAACTATTCTATATCTGCTAACTTAATAACTCATTCTTTCAATGTAACCATACCATATCTGTGATTATAAAAGTCTGATATATGCTCATAGAAAAACATTTTGTAATCTCATAATTTCAGTTATATAATCCTTATTTTCAAACAGTTTTCACTATAGCAGTATGTATTTTTATTGCTTTGATGTATTGGAAGAATGGCAGTTTATTTTGGATATCTGTAAGGATATGAATCTAGTTTTTCACAAATAAATGCTTTAAACGGCTTGTGAAACACTAAGCCGTTGAATGATACAGGAGATGCTAAATCATTACACGTTCAGTTTTTATTGTATTCAACAGTTCATTAAAATGCAATTCAGATAATAGTGTCTCACATCTGATATGTGAAAAGGCATAGAAAGGAAGACCTCGAAATAGTGAATATTCTTTACTAATGATCTGGTATTATATAAATGCTGAAATGAAATACACTACAAGTAAAAACAGTCGATAAACACAATTATATACAAATATACAAGTCAAATATTTTAGAAAGAGAAAGGGCCCAAAATGATGCATATTTTCCTGATGAGCTCACATTATCTGGAAGTCAAAACGAAATACTCCAGAAATAAAAACAGCCGATAACCATAATTATATACAAGTCCAAAAAGAAACTGTTTCTTTCAAAGCACAATATCCTCTGTTGTCCGCTTGCTTTATTAGTGAGTTTTATAGGAAATGTATCAATTAATGCTTGAAGAGTTCTCTCCCTTTGACGCTTATGTGATGTAAGGACTTAAGTAACCTGGAGTTGCCTTCCTTTGTCCGTTAAGCGATTACGTGTGTATTTAGGATTAGGTGACTCGCAGTTATCTCCTCTTTGACTGTTTAGTTATAAATATGCGTATGCAACGTGTCTTTTTCTCTTTCATGTAAACATGTAAAATAAATAGACGTATTTTTCTGTGTGTAAAAGGCTAAAAATGTTACGTTGTTAATTAATTTGTTTGCTTTGTCATCGTTAATATAGTTTCCACTATGAAATCATATGAAAGGTACGTTTTCTTTATTTACTTCAAAATGAACTTAACAAAGGTTATTAATAAACCCAACAAGTATCTGCTATTGTTCTGGTTGTTAGAACTAAGAATATTCCTTCGGTATAATGTTGCAAAGTAAAATAAAATTTAAATAAATAAAATAAATATAAAATAAATATAAAATAAGTATAAAATAAATATAATAACTTGTCGTATGTCTTAATTTTTATGAATAATTAAATAAACGTTCTTTTGTTTATTAGTCAAGAAAACTTTTTCAACAGGAAAGGCAGTGCTTAAAAGGCGTCGTTTTTACCAACATTTCGAGAAAAAATCTTCAAAGTCAACTATTCTTTGAAAAAAACAGAAAAATATCGGCTAAGTAGGTTTATTGTCCTTTTGTTTGGGTATTTATATATCTATATATCTATCTAATCACGCTGACACACCAGTTCGAATTTACACCACCAAAGTTAAGCATCGCTGAGCCTGGTCAGTACTAAATGGGTGACCATTTGGGAATACCACGTAATGTATGTACCCTCAGCTTATCTCGACATTGTTTTCAGTCGTCATAGACTTCACCTTGCCACTGGAATCAGGCAGTGCAGACTCAGGAGAAGTGAAGTTTAAGACCCTTCCTTTCTTCACGATTACACGTGCAGGCATATATATGTATATATATATATATATATATATATATATATATATATATATATATAAATCCCCGAAACAGTGTTTCATGGTAAACAACTGATGATCCCTTGAAAAATAAATTATGAGTACTATAGTAAATTCGAGAGCGAGTTGATGCAGTGATTACAGGTGATTAAATGACTTACTGACTAGATGGTTTTCTAACGAATGATAAAAAATATTTTTTTGTATAGTTTTAAAGGTTAAAAACTTCAAAGACTATATATATATATATATATATATATATATATATATATATATATATTATTATTATTATTATTATTATTATTATTATCAAATCTTATATCTCTAAGGCATTCTTCTGAATAGATACAAAAATTTCTCCCAAGCAGTTCAACATCCAGTGATCATATATCTAATCCTCAATTAATTCCTTAAATCACTTGAATTCTACCTTAAATCTGCGTTCTAACCCTTAGCTAAGATGAACACCTCATAATACCCTATTCAATTCGACCTACGAAAACCCATATATAGCAGTATGGGTTTTCGTAGGTCGAATAGACAAGATTGCCGACCGATGCTGACGTCACATAAGAACTTAAAATTGTGAATTGAGAATATAGGAATGAAATGTGTTTTAATATTTTTAAACAAAAAAACAAAAAAAAGAAAACCAACTTTTTTGCTTCTTCTCTTTTACAGGCATATTTTCTAATTCAAATTTGTAAATAAAATAATTATTTTGAAATAATTACACTTTCCTTTATTATTTCATTTTATATCATTTTATCTCGTCTTCTGAAGTTAAAGAAAAAGAAGTTGCAATTACTTGTTTTGAATAAATAAATAATAAAACTAATCAAATGTTAATCTTATAAAAACTAAAAATTAAAAATAATTAAAATAATATTTCTCCAAAAATTTTAGTTGATGAACACATGAACACCTTCATTTTCGTTGTTTGGTTTGTTTTATTCAAATTCTTGTTAAATGCAAAAGATTTCGGTTAAAAATTGTCAAAAACTATTTAAAATAGATTTCGTTCCTATATTCGCATTTAACAATTTTAAGTTTTCACGTGACATAAGCATCGGTCGGCCATCTTGGCTATTCAACCTACGAAAGCCCATTTCAGACACCTACTCTGGATGTGTGTTTTCCTAGTTTTAAAGTCTATGTGTTTGATCCGTCTCTTCATCGAAACACCAGGAAGAGGGGCTCCTATGTCTTAACCAGCAATTCATCAATTTGTACAATTGTCTGTAAACTGATATCGTTAAATAATTAGATAAGCTCTGTCTATTGCAACAACCTTACACGCTCCTTTTCTTGTCAAATTAGCCAACTGCATTACAAACGGATCTCCTTTTACGATAGAGAGTAGAACTTAAGCAGTATTCTTAATATATACAATTCGTACATACTAAACTATAACCACCTTGCTACCTACATCTAATCGCCTATACTGGACCCTCATCAGCTCACAACTTACTTTCAGTATCATCGAACTGTTAATTTCTCAAATCTTATATCACTAAGGCATTCTTCTGAATAGATACAAAAATTTCCTCCGAGCAGTTCAACATCCGGTGATCATATATCTAATTCTCAGTTAATTCCTTAAATCACTTGAATTCTACCTTAAATCTTCGTTCTAACCCTTAGCTAAGATGAACACCTCACAATACCCTATTCAACTACTTTTCAAAAATTAGATAGATGCAGTTAAAATATCAGAGACTCCCTTGAAGTGCTTTGTGCCTGACCTAGTCTATAGACTTGAAGAATAAACCACGACACTATGTACCTATAATTCCTCTCAAAACGGTAAAAAAGTACCGCTACTAGTATGCTATGTATATCCTATAGATACTTTGCCTCCAAGACGACTGCCTTTGTCTGTTTTGCATGACAAACTGTTTTTTTTTAAACTCTACCCCAAACTCTATACCCTAACGTGTAAGTATACTGTACTGTTATTTAAATCTACTCTCCTAATCACTAACCAACTGCTCTATTTCCTGAATTGCCATTAAATCTAATCCATTGCACGTAATTTAGAGGGGTCCTAGCTCTCAACCCTTAACCCTAATAGACTGACTTTTCGTAAATCGTTACACATTAACACCTAAAGATTTCTAAGGCATGCTTTTGATTATACTCTTATCCCAAAACTTCTAAGTAAATACTTACTAGCCATAGTCCTATACATAGATTTAAAGTGATCTATAATGAACAGCACCCCTTAATATCTTTCTTTTGATAGGAGATAGTATTGCAATAATTTATACACAAATTGAACCGGTACTCATTAAATTACAAACTTCCGGATCTTAAGAGAAAGGCGAAGCCATCTTCCTCGTTAGAAGTCTGAAGACAACTCAATGTCTAAAATTCCATACATTCGTACACAGTGAAACATGCTGCTTATCCATCCATCTATATTTAACTATACTTACAAAATATGCCATAACTTACATCTTTCAGGCATACCTGTACTAAACTACTCCAAATCAAATGTTTTCTTGTATCTATATTGAGCATATATCTTATCTTTCAGTTGTATAAAATATTCAGTTTTGGGCACCAAATCTTAATTTGTAATATTAAGTAAATCATACTTTAACATGTTATCCTATTCCTAAACTAACAAAACTATACATAACCATACATTAACTTGTCTCTCTCAAACCAATGCTGTTGCAAATTTATTTGCTTCCATTGCATGAATTTTTACCTATCCCCTCTCCTATTAATAATGGAAAGCATAGTAATGTCCTTTTAATTTTCTTTAAGGAGTGTAATATTTCAGTAGATATTAACCTAAATAACCGATTAATATTAACTACCCATGCGAGGTTGCAGAAATACCTGGATTAGGACCCAGGTGCGGGGCGAACCTTCTCGTGCTTGATGGACCCATAGATCTTCCTAGGTCATCCATCTAGGAGAAGGAAAACTCTGAAGCTAAACCTAGGGGAAGGAGGCCTCTTCAGTCCTGGATGACAACCTTCCTAGAGCTGGTGACTCAAACAAATCACCGGTTAGCAAACCTAAACTTCTTAAGGAGGAGATAGGCTCTGTCTATTGCCCGGCTTTCATACTCCTTCGTTGCCTATTGGCCAGGCGTAGAGGTGCTATCACAGAGACTCGTCAGAATCACCCAGTGGTTGACCTTGTTTCCTGACTAGGGTAATGAAAGCCGTTTTTTCCCCACTCCCGCCACTTCCCGTCCTCCTAAACTGGACACTGTGGGGGTGCTTCAATACCATATATGCCGGTGCAGTGGACTGGCTGACTTTGCCGGATTGACAGTTTCTTGGCTGCTGTTTCTGACTGATAGTGCAGGGGCCCTAACTCTTTGGTAGCGCAGTGGGCTTTCCTGAGGCCACAATCCTGTGAGTGAGGACAACTGATAGTCTACTTGTATTGCATGTCTGCAGAACCACTTGTCCAGCACCCCTCACTCACCCTAACTGAAATTTTAAATTAAATAAAATGAAATGACAGCTCAAGCGAAAGTTACGTTTAAACCAGGACCAAACTCAAAGAAAACCAACCTGCCTCCTCCCTTAAGGCTTGCATTTATGAATATCCGTGGGCTCAGAATTAACTTAGATAATGTTGAATCATTTCTCCTTGTAAACACTCCGGATATTTTAGCATTAAGTGAAGCTAATCTACACTCTTCCATTCCCTCTAACCACTTTAACATGCCTGGTTATCTCCCACTCTGCCGTAAGAACTCAGACAGACATATGCATGGGCTTGTAGTCTATATTCGCAACACCCTCCCTCTGACTAGAGAAATAAAACTAGAATCAGACGACCAGGCCTTTATGTGCTTCAGGCTAAATATGCAACATAATATTAGCTACTTGTATTTTCTCTACCGCTCTCCCTCAACCCAGGACTGTACCCTAATAAACAAAGTCTGTAATAGCATAGATATAGCACTCTCCCTCGATACTAGTGCACAAGTACATGTATTTGGTGATTTCTCTATATCTCATTCCCTATCTCAGACGGTTACATTTCCGACACGTTTTCCAGCCCAGCAAGATCAACATGCCTCACTTCTAGATCTATTTCTGACAACAGTTCCCGATGATTGTACAACGAATGCCCACAGCCCACTCGGGAATGCTGATCATGCTGTGATAATGGTAGAAATCACCCTAAATTCTCGCCCTAAAACTGAAGACACACTACTCAAAACAACGAGGTATTACAAAAAGGCTGACTGGGAAGCCATCAGGGAACTTATCAGAGATGCCCCATGGCGAAATATCTTTTCTCTTCCAGTTGAACAGTGTGGAAATGTAAGAGAGTAATAGCGAATTACACTGAAACCACCAGAAAACGCATCGAAGCACAGAAATTAGGAACACGTGATTTCTAGAAAATCTACAACAGTGTAGTAAATAACAACCAGTCAACCATTCCCCCACTATTAAACAATCATGAGGTTGCTTGCACGGCAACCAACAAGGCTAAGCTGCTTGCCAGTCGGTTTGCCTCACACTCCACACTGGACCCGGCATACCACTCCCTCCCCGACTTTCCTTTGCAGACAGACACCACACTAGACGATTTAAAAATCACCTCCTCTCAGGTACATGGTATCATAAAAAACCTAGACACCTCAAAAGCATGTGGACCCGATCTAATCCCGGCTGGGCTATTAAAAAAATGCTCTGCTGAGGTTGCTCCAGTTCTCTCCAATCTTTACAATAAATACCTTGACGAATTTTGCTTTCCCGACTGCTGGAAAACCACTTCTGTGGTACCAGTCTTCAAGAATTCTGGTGAAAGAACTGACCCACTAAATTATCGCCCATTAGCCTTCTCCCGCTTTTAACTACTGACCGACAAACAATATGGATTTAGACAAGCCCGTTCAACAGCAAATATCTTAACTGTAGTTTCTGAACATATATACCGTTCACTGGACAAAACAGGGGAGGGTAGAGCGGTAACCCTTGATATATCTAAGGCTTTTGACAGGGTATGGCATGATGGTCTTCTAAGGAAAATTAGATCATATGGTATCACTGAAAGAATACATTATGTAATTAAATCCTTCTTAAGTAAGAGAAAAATCCAAGTTGTCCTCGACGGTCGTACATCTAAACAATATGATATAAATGTGGGAGTACCTCAGGGGTCTATCCTTGGACCTTTATTATTCCAGATATTCATAAATGACCTCCCTGATAAAATTGTTTCAGAGATGGGTATATTTGCCGATGACACCACTCTCTATAACAGTCATGAGGGGAAAACAAATGAACACATATCTAAGGACATGGCAGAAACACTAGAGGATGACCTCCAATCTGTAGTGGAATGGGGACAAAAATGGATGGTCACATTCAATGCTGCCAAGACAAAGCTTGTTTCCTTCAATAACTACAAGAAACCTTCTCTACCACCAAGAGCAATGGCCAATAATACATGACCTGAAAGTACTTCTTTTAAACTCCTCGGCCTAACGTTTACAGGAAACATGAACTGGAATAGATACATTGAGACCATTGCCAAGGCTGCTGCGAAGAAGGTGGGCTCTCTCTACCATGCTAGAAAATTACTTACACCTGAAAGTATCCAATACCTCTATAAGGCCACCATTCGCCCATGTATCGAGTACTGTTGTCACATTTGGGCTGGTGTATCTGCTGCTTATCTCTCATTCCTGGACAGGGTTCAAAAGAGAGTTGCCAACCTGATAGGTCCTGAACTGTCATCTAGGCTTCAGTCTCTGTCCCATCGACGAAATATTGCATCCCTCTGCTTGTTCTACAAATACTTTAATGGTGAATGCTCTGACGAACTACAAGCACTTGTACCTCCTCGACGTGATTACCCTCGACAAACCCGACAAGCAACTAAGTCCCACCCCTTTACAGTAGCGATCCCTCGGTGTAAGAAAGCCTTTTACTCCAATAGTTTATTCCCCAGAATTGCAAGACTTTGGAACTCCCTTCCGGAATTCTGCTTTCCCAACTGCACTGACATGCAGAAGTTCAAGTGTAATGTGAACAAACATCTTGCTACTCATCTCCCTTCATAATATCTCTGCAAATTATGCCCCCGATAGTAGCCTCCTACTTCAAAGTGGCACTGTGTCTTGTTTGGGGTGAAAATTGATTAAAAAAATATATATACATTAGTGATAGGCCGATTCCAATATTTATCTGGATTCTGATACAATTACCGATTCCGATTCTTTATAAATCTCTAAATATTTAACTATATAGTTATTTTCCCTGATTTCTGTAAAGAAATATGCGTTAAATATGCAGATTTACACTTAAATATTCATTAGTTTATCATTATTACCAGCTGTGGAAATTTTGCTTTAGATAAAATCAAATAAAAAAAGAATTGTTTTGACATCGGAAAATAGTCACCAATTTTTTGATTTCGACGCCGCTTCCGATACTCCTAAATTGTCGATTTTTCGGATTCCTGATTCCGGTTAAGATTATGTATATATATAGATATAGTGCTGTGTGTGTGTGTGTGTGTGTGTGTGTGTCTGGTCACGAATAGGCTCCTACATGGTTGACTATTTTAAAAACTGATTACATATAATGATAGAATATGTATCGAGGATCAGGAATGGGTATGTTTGATCTGGCAGAACGGTGGTTCATAAAAATTGTGGGGTCTGCATTCGGGCCTGGCCCCCAAAGTATGGAAATAAAAAAATGAAAAAAAAAAAAACGTTTACAAGTGTTTTTCATATAGATGTACATAAGAATACTTCGATAAGTATGTTTCAACTAAAATAGGTATGCTATATTAAAATTGTGGGGTCTGCGTTCGCGCCTGTACTCCATGGAAATATGGCACAAACTTTAACAAAGACTTTTCATATCTATTTGTGTAAGTATACTTTGATAATTATGTTTCAGTTTGAAGAAATATGGTATAATAAAATTATTGGGTGTTCGTTTGTGCCTGACCTCCATAGAATGTAAACATGTCACAAAGTTTAACAAGGATTTTTAAAAGGGCTGAGGGTCCACAATAACACCTTAACTTTAATCGTAATTCACGCTAGCTTTTATTTATTTTTTTGAGTTGAATCATATTGTGTCGAATAAATTCACCTCATAAATTCACGTTCGTATTAAAGTGAAAGCCAAAAAAAAAAAAAATCAGAACTTTAGACAATTTTCGACACAAATTTTGCATAACTGTTTTTTTCCTTCTCCCCTTGCATGTGGCGCTCTTTCGAAAATAGATAAATAGATAAATAGTAAAAAAATAAGAACGTTACTTGTTATCATGTCAAAAGAAGGAAAAAATCCTGCTCACATGATTACGTCTCTTTTTAAAAACATTTACATAACCTTTTTATTTTATTTATATATCTGTTTAAGCTTTTTTTTTGTCAGAGTACTAGAAGAATTTAGTTGATTACAACCCTTTCTGCGTATTATTTACATTACAATAGTACAACCCAGAATCCAATGGCGCAATACTACACCGTTCAATACTGTAAAACTGAAACGAAGCTGTTTTGCTTGAAAAGGGCCCCATTTTCTTCTTATTCATATTTATATTGTCCTTTGCTTTAAAAAAACTAAAGTAATTACGTGTTTACCTTTTTGATATCCCATTTTGCTGTTTCGGATTATTTTACTAAAGTAAGTAAAGCTTCATTATTTTTCAAAACTGTTTTTGTTTCTTTGTTTTTCGATATTTCGTCGATATTATTTAGTAAGAGTGTTTAGTAGAAAAGCCAACAAACGACTACCCGAAAAAATAAATATACAAGAAATACAATTACAAAAAAAAAAATGACCACTGTAATGAATATTACGATTCAAAAAAAAATGACCACTGTAATAAATATTACAATTCAAAAAAAAAATGACCACTGGAATAAATATTACAATTCAAAAAAAAAAAATGACCACTGGAATAAATATTACAATTAAAAAAAATGACCACTGCAATAAATATTACAATTCAAAAAAAAGATGACCACTGGAATAAATATTACAATAGCAAAAATAAATGACCACTGGAATAAATATTACAATAGTAAACAAAAAAAATGACCACTGGAATAAATATTACAAGTAAAAAAGATAATGACCACTGGAATTAATATTTCTATAGCAAAAAAAAAATGATCACTGGAATAAATATTACAATAGCAAAAACAATGACCACTGGAATAAATATTACAATAGCAAAAAAATGACCACTGGATTAAATATTTCTATAAAAAAAATGACCACTGGAATAAATATTACAATAGCAAAAAAAATAACCACTGGAATAAATATTACAATAGCAAAAAAAAATGACCACTGGAATAAATATTACAATAGCAAAAAAATGACCACTGGAATAAATATTACAATAGCAAAAAAAAATGATCACTGGAATAAATATTACAATAGCAAAAAAGATGACCACTGGAATAAATATTACCATAGCAAAAAAAATGACCACTGGAATAAATATTACAATAGAAAAAAAAAATGACCACTGGCATGAATATTTCTATAGCCAAAAAAATGACCACTGGAATAAATATTACAATAGCAAAAAACTGACGACTGGAATAAATATTATAATAGCAAAAAAAAAATGACCACTGGAATAAATATTACAATAGCAAAAAAATGACCACTGGAATAAATATTACAATAGTAAAAAAAAAATTACCACAATAATAAATATCACAATTAAAAAAAAATGACCATTGTATAAATATTACAATAGCAAAAAAATGACAACTGGAATAAATATTACAATAGCAAAAAAAAAATTACCACTGGAATAAATATTACAAAAGCAAAAAAAATGACCATATAGATAAATATTACAATAGACAAAAAATGATCACTGGAATAAATAGTTCAATATCAAAAAAAAAATGACCACTGGAATAAATATTATAATAGACAAAAAATGACCACTGGAATAAATATTAAAATAGCAAAAAAAATGACCACTGGAAAAAATATTACAATAGCAAAAAATTCCCACTGGATTTATTCCAGTGGGAATTTTTTGCTATTGTAATATTTTTTCAATAGCAAAAAAAACCCACTGGAATAAATATTACTACAGCAAAAAAAAAATAACAACTGGACTAAATATTACAATTCAAACAAAAAAAATGACCACTGGAGTAAATATTTCAATAGCAAAAAAATGACCACTGCAGTAAATATTACAATAGCAAAAAAAATGACCACTGGAATAAATATTAAAATAGCAAAAAAAATGACCACTGGAATAAATATTACAATAGCAAAAAAATGACCACTGGAATAAATATTACAATTCAAACAAAAAAAAATGACCACTGTAATGAATATTACGATTAAAAAAAAATGACCACTGTAATAAATATTACAATTCAAAAAAATGACCACTGGAAGAAATATTACAATTCAAAAAAAAAATGACCGCTGGAATAAATATTACAATTAACAAAAAAATGACCACTGCAATAAATATTACAATTCAAAAAAAAGATGACCACTGGAATAAATATTACAATAGAAAAAAAAATGACCACTGGAATAAATATTACAATAGTAAACAAAAAAATGACCACTGGAATAAATATTACAATTAAAAAAGAAAATGACCACTGGAATAAATATTTCTATAGCAAAAAAAAATGATCACTGGAATAAATATTACAATAGAAAAAAAATTGACCACTGGAATAAATATTTCAATAGTAAACAAAAAAATGACCACTGGATTAAATATTAAAAATTGACCTCTAGAATAAATATTACAATAGCAAAAAAAAATGACCACTGGAATAAATATTACAATAGCAAAAAAAAATGACCACTGGAATAAATATTACAATAGCAAAAAAAAAATGACCACTGGAATAAATATTACAATAGCAAAAACAAATGACCACTGGAATAAATATTACAATAGCAAAAAAAATGACCACTGGAATAAATATTGCAATAGCAAAACAAAATGATTACTGGAATAAATATTACAATAGCAAAAAAAATGACCACTGGAATAAATATTACCATAGCAAAAAAAATGACCACTGGAATAAATATTACAATAGCAAAAAAAAATGACCACTGGAATGAATATTACTATAGCAAAAAAATGACCACTGGAATAAATATTACAATAGCAAAAAACTGACGACTGGAATAAATATTACAATAAGAAAACAAAATGACCACTGGAATAAATATTACAATAGCAAAAAAAAAATGACCACTGGAAAAATTATTACAATAGCAGAAAAATGACCACTGGAAAAAATATTACAATAGCAAAAAAAAATGACCACTGGAATAAATATTACAACAGCAAAAAATGACCATTGGAATAAATATTACAATAGCAAATAAATGACCACTGGAATAAATATTACAATAGCAAAAAAAAAATGACCACTGAAATAAATATTACAAGAGCAAAAAAATGACCACTGCAATAAATATTATAATAGTAAAAAAAATAAATGACCACTGGAATTAATATTTCAATATTAAAAAAAAAATGACCACTGGAATAAATATTACAACAGCAAAAATGACCATTGGAATAAATATTACAATAGCAAAAAAAAAAGACCATTGGAATAAATATTACAATAGAAAAAAAATGACCATTGGAATAAATATTACAATAGCAAAAATAAAATGCCCACTGGAATAAATGTTACAATTCAAAAAAATTACCTCTGGAATAAATATTACAATAGAAAAAAAATTATCACTGGAAGAAATATTACAATAGCAAAAAAGAATGGTCACTGGAATAAATATTACAATAGCAAAACAAAAATGACCACTGGAATAAATATTACAATTCAATAAAAAAAAATGACCACTGGAATAAATATTACAATAGCTAAAAAAAAAAAATGACCACTGGAAGAAATATTACAATTCAAAAAAAAAATGACCACTGGAATAAATACTACAATTAAAAAAAATGACCACTGCAATAAATATTACAATTCAAAAAAAAGATGACCACTGGAATAAATATTACAATAGCAAAAATAAATGACCACTGGAATAAATATTACAATAGTAAACAAAAAAATGACCACTGGAATAAATATTACAAGTAAAAAAGAAAATGACCACTGGAATAAATATTTCTATAGCAAAAAAACAAATGATCACTGGAATAAATATTACAATAGAAAAAAAAATGACCACTGGAATAAATATTTCTATAGCAAAAAAAAATGATCACTGGAATAAATATTACAATAGAAAAAAAATTGACCACTGGAATAAATATTTCAATAGTAAACAAAAAAATGACCACTGGATTAAATATTTCTATAAAAAATTGACCTCTAGAATAAATATTACAATAGCAAAAAAAAATGACCACTGGAATAAATATTACAATAGCAAAAAAAAATGACCACTGGAATAAATATTACAATAGCAAAAAAAAAATATACCACTGGAATAAATATTACAATAGCAAAAACAAATGACCACTGGAATAAATATTACAATAGCAAAAAAAATGACCACTGGAATAAATATTGCAATAGCAAAACAAAATGATTACTGGAATAAATATTACAATAGCAAAAAAAATGACCACTGGAATAAATATTACCATCGCAAAAAAAATGACCACTGGAATAAATATTACAATAGCAAAAAAAATGACCACTGGAATGAATATTTCTATAGCAAAAAAATGACCACTGGAATAAATATTACAATAGCAAAAAACTGACGACTGGAATAAATATTACAATAAGTAAACAAAATGACCACTGGAATAAATATTACAATAGCAAAAAAAAATGACCACTGGAAAAATTATTACAATAGCTAAAACATGACCACTGGAATAAATATTACAATAGCAAAAAGAAATGACCACTGGAATAAATATTACAACAGCAAAAAATGACCATTGGAATAAATATTACAATAGCAAATAAATGACCACTGGAATAAATATTACAATAGCCAAAAAAAAATTACCACTGAAATAAATATTACAAGAGCAAAAAAATGACCACTGCAATAAATATTATAATAGTAAAAAAAATAAATGACCACTGGAATTAATATTTCAATATTAAAAAAAATGACCACTGGAATAAATATTACAACAGCAAAAATGACCATTGGAATAAATATTACAATAGCAAAAAAAAAGACCATTGGAATAAATATTACAATAGAAAAAAAATGACCATTGGAATAAATATTACAATAGCAAAAATAAAATGCCCACTGGAATAAATGTTACAATTCAAAAAAATTACCTCTGGAATAAATATTACAATAGAAAAAAAATTATCACTGGAAGAAATATTACAATAGCAAAAAAGAATGGTCACTGGAATAAATATTACAATAGCAAAACAAAAATGACCACTGGAATAAATATTACAATTCAATAAAAAAAAATGACCACTGGAATAAATATTACAATAGCAAAAAAAAAAAATGACCACTGGAAGAAATATTACAATTCAAAAAAAAAATGACCACTGGAATAAATACTACAATTAAAAAAAATGACCACTGCAATAAATATTACAATTCAAAAAAAAGATGACCACTGGAATAAATATTACAATAGCAAAAATAAATGACCACTGGAATAAATATTACAATAGTAAACAAAAAAATGACCACTGGAATAAATATTACAAGTAAAAAAGAAAATGACCACTGGAATAAATATTTCTATAGCAAAAAAACAAATGATCACTGGAATAAATATTACAATAGCAAAAAAAATTACCACTGGAATAAATATTACAATAGCAAAAAAATGACCACTGGATTAAATATTTCTATAAAAAAAATGACCACTGGAATAAGTATTACAATAGCAAAAAAAATAACCACTGGAATAAATATTACAATAGCAAAAAAAAATGACCACTGGAATAAATATTACAATAGCAAAAAAAATGACCACTGGAATAAATATTACAATAGCAAAAAAAAATGATCACTGGAATAAATATTACAATAGCAAAAAAGATGACCACTGGAATAAATATTACCATAGCAAAAAAAATGACCACTGGAATAAATATTACAATAGAAAAAAAAATGACCACTGGAATGAATATTTCTATAGCCAAAAAAATGACCACTGGAATAAATATTACAATAGCAAAAAACTGACGACTGGAATAAATATTATAATAGCAAAAAAAAAATGACCACTGGAATAAATATTACAATAGCAAAAAAATGACCACTGGAATAAATATTACAATAGTAAAAAAAAAATGACCACTAGAATAAATATCACAATTAAAAAAAAATGACTATTGTATAAATATTACAATACTAAAAAAATGACCACTGGAATAAAAATAACCTCTAGAATAAATATTACAATAGCAAAAAAAATGACCACTGGAATAAATATTACAATAGCAAAAAAAAATGACCACTGGAATAAATATTACAATAGCAAAAAAAAAAATGACCACCGGAATAAATATTACAATAGCAAAAAAAAAATGACCACTGGAATAAATATTACAATAGCAAAAAAAATGACCACTGGAATAAATATTACAATAGCAAAACAAAATGACCACTGGAATAAATATTACAATAGCAAAAAAATGACCACTGGTATAAATATTACAATAGCAAAAAAAAATGACCACTGGAATGAATATTTCTATAGCAAAAAAAATGACCACTGGAATAAATATTACAATAGCAAAAAAAATGACCACTGGAATAAATATTACAATAGCAAAAAAAATGACCACTGGAATAAATATTACAATAGCAAAAAAAAATGACCACTGGAATAAATATTACAACAGTCAAAAAATGACCATTGGAATAAATATTACAATAGCAAATAAATGACCACTGGAACAAATATTACAATAGCAAAAAAAAAAATGACCACTGAAATAAATATTACAAGAGCAAAAAAATGACCACTGCAATAAATATTACAATAGTAAAAAAAATAAATGACCACTGGAATTAATATTTCAATATTAAAAAAAAATGAGCACTGGAATAAATATTACAACAGCAAAAAAATGACCACTGGAATAAATATTACAATAGCAAAAAAGAATGACCATTGGAATAAATATTACAATAGCAAAAATAAAATGCCCACTGGAATAAATGTTACAATTCAAAAAAATTACCTCTGGAATAAATATTACAATAGAAAAAAAATTATCACTGGAAGAAATATTACAATAGCAAAAAAGAATGGTCACTGGAATAAATATTACAATAGCAAAAAAAAATGACCACTGGAATAAATATTACAATTCAATAAAAAAAAATGACCACTGGAATAAATATTACAATAGCAAAAAAAAAAAAAATGACCACTGGAATGAATATTACAATATCAAAACAAAAATGACCACTGGAATAAATATTACAATATCAAAAAAAATGACCACTGGAGTAAATATTACAATAGCAAAAAAAAAATATACCACTGGAATGAATATTACAATAGCAAAAAAAAAATGACCACTGGAATAAATATTACAATAGCAAAAAAAAAATGACCACTGGAATGAATATTACAATAGCAAATAAAAATGACCACTGGAATAAATATTACAATAGAAAAAAAAATGACCACTGGAATAAATATTACAATATCAAAAAAAAAAAATGACCACTTGAATAAATATTACAATTCAAAAAAAATGGCCACTGGAATAAATATTACAATTCAAAAAGAAAATGACCACTGTAATAAATATTACGATTATAAAACAAAAATGACCACTGTAATAAATATTACAATAGCAAGAAAAATGATCACTGGAATAAATATTACAATAGCAAAAAAATGAACACTGGAATAAATATTACAATTCAAAAGAAAAATGACCACTGGAATAAATATTACAATTAAAAAAAAAAATGACCACTGGAAAAAATATTACAATTCAAAAAAAAATGACCACTGTAATGAATATTACGATTCAAAAAAAATGACCACTGTAATAAATATTACAATTCAAAAAAAAAATGACCACTGGAATAAATATTACAATTCAAAAAAAAATGACCACTGGAATAAATATTACAATTAAAAAAAATGACCACTGCAATAAATATTACAATTCAAAAAAAAGATGACCACTGGAATAAATATTACAATAGCAAAAATAAATGACCACTGGAATAAATATTACAATAGTAAACAAAAAAATGACCACGGGAATAAATATTACAAGTAAAAAAGAAAATGACCACTGGAATTAATATTTCAATAGCAAAAAAAAATGATCACTGGAATAAATATTACAATAGCAAAAACAATGACCACTGGAATAAATATTACAATAGTAAAAAAAAAAATGACCACTGGATTAAATATTTCTATAAAAAAAATGACCACTGGAATAAATATTACAAGTAAAAAAGAAAATGACCACTGGAATAAATATTTCTATAGCAAAAAAAACAAATGATCACTAGAATAAATATTACAATAGCAAAAAAAATGACCACTGGAATAAATATTACAATAGCAAAAAAAATGACCACTGGAATAAATATTACAATAGAAAAAAAAATGATCACTGGAATAAATATTACAAAAGCAAAAAAGATGACCACTGGAATAAATATTACCATAGCAAAAAAAATGACCACTGAAATAAATATTACAATAGAAAAAAAAAATGACCACTAGAATGAATATTTCTATAGCCAAAAAAATGACCACTGGAATAAATATTACAATAGCAAAAAACTGACGACTGGAATAAATATTATAATAGCAAAAAAAAAATGACCACTGGAACAAATATTACAATAGCAAAAAAATGACCACTGGAATAAATATTACAATAGTAAAAAAAAAATGACCACTAGAATAAATATCACAATTAAAAAAAAATGACTATTGTATAAATATTACAATACTAAAAAAATGACCACTGGAATAAAAATAACCTCTAGAATAAATATTACAATAGCAAAAAAAATGACCACTGGAATAAATATTACAATAGCAAAAAAAAATGACCACTGGAATAAATATTACAATAGCAAAAAAAAAAATGACCACTGGAATAAATATTACAATAGCAAAAAAAAAATGACCACTGGAATAAATATTACAATAGCAAAAAAAATGACCAGTGGAATAAATATTACAATAGCAAAACAAAATGACCACTGGAATAAATATTACAATAGCAAAAAAAAATGACCACTGGAATGAATATTTCTATAGCAAAATAAAATGACCACTGGAATAAATATTACAATAGCAAAAAAAATGACCACTGGAATAAATATTACAATAGCAAAAAAAATGACCACTGGAATAAATATTACAATAGCAAAAAAAAATGACCACTGGAATAAATATTACAATAGCAAAAAAAAATGACCACTGGAATAAATATTACAACAGCAAAAAATGACCATTGGAATAAATATTACAATAGCAAATAAATGACCACTGGAACAAATATTACAATAGCAAAAAAAAAAATGACCACTGAAATAAATATTACAAGAGCAAAAAAATGACCACTGCAATAAATATTACAATAGTAAAAAAAATAAATGACCACTGGAATTAATATTTCAATATTAAAAAAAAATGAGCACTGGAATAAATATTACAACAGCAAAAAAATGACCACTGAAATAAATATTACAATAGCAAAAAAGAATGACCATTGGAATAAATATTACAATAGCAAAAATAAAATGCCCACTGGAATAAATGTTACAATTCAAAAAAATTACCTCTGGAATAAATATTACAATAGAAAAAAAATTATCACTGGAAGAAATATTACAATAGCAAAAAAGAATGGTCACTTGAATAAATATTACAATAGCAAAACAAAAATGACCACTGGAATAAATATTACAATTCAATAAAAAAAAATGACCACTGGAATAAATATTACAATAGCAAAAAAAAAAAAATGACCACTGGAATGAATATTACAATATCAAAACAAAAATGACCACTGGAATAAATATTACAATATCAAAAAAAATGACCACTGGAATAAATATTACAATAGCAAAAAAAAAAATATACCACTGGAATGAATATTACAATAGTAAAAAAAAAATGACCACTGGAATAAATATTACAATAGCAAAAAAAAAATGACCACTGGAATGAATATTACAATAGCAAATAAAAATGACCACTGGAATAAATATTACAATAGAAAAAAAAAATGACCACTGGAATAAATATTACAATATCAAAAAAAAAAAATGACCACTGGAATAAATATTACAATTCAAAAAGAAAATGACCACTGGAATAAATATTACGATTCAAAAACAAAAATGACCACTGTAATAAATATTACAATAGCAAGAAAAATGATCACTGGAATAAATATTACAATAGCAAAAAAATGAACACTGGAATAAATATTACAATTCAAAAGAAAAATGACCACTGGAATAAATATTACAATTAAAAAAAAATGACCACTGGAATAAATATTACAATTCAAAAAAAAAAAATGACCACTGTAATGAATATTACGATTCAAAAAAAATGACCACTGTTATAAATATTACAATTCAAAAAAAAAAAATGACCACTGGAATAAATATTACAATTCAAAAAAAAATGACCACTGGAATAAATATTACAATTAAAAAAAATGACCACTGCAATAAATATTACAATTCAAAAAAAAGATGACCACTGGAATAAATATTACAATAGTAAAAATAAATGACCACTGGAATAAATATTACAATAGTAAACAAAAAAATGACCACTGGAATAAATATTACAAGTAAAAAAGAAAATGACCACTGGAATTAATATTTCGATAGCAAAAAAAAAATGATCACTGGAATAAATATTACAATAGCAAAAACAATGACCACTGGAATAAATATTACAATAGCAAAAAAATGACCACTGGATTAAATATTTCTATAAAAAAAATGACCACTGGAACAAATATACCATTAGCAAAAAAAATAACCACTGGAATAAATATTACAATAGCAAAAAAAATGACCACTGGAATAAATATTACAATAGCAAAAAAATGACCACTGGAATAAATATTACAATAGAAAAAAAAATGACCACTGGAATGAATATTTCTATATCCAAAAAAATGACCACTGGAATAAATATTACAATAGCAAAAAAATGACCACTGGAATAAATATTACAATAGTAAAAAAAAAAATGACCACTATAATAAATATCACAATTCAAAAAAAATGACCATTGTATAAATATTACAATAGCAAAAAAATGACAACTGGAATAAATATTACAATAGCAAAAAAAAAAATTTCCACTAGAATAAATATTACAAAAGCAAAAAAAATGACCATATAGATAAATATTACAATAGACAAAGAATGATCACTGGAATAAATAGTTCAATATCAAAAAAAAAATGACCACTGGAATAAATATTAGAATAGACAAAAAATGACCACTGGAATAAATATTACAATAGCAAAAAAAATGACCACTGGAAAAAATATTACAATAGCAAAAAAATCCCACTGGAATAAATATTACAATAGCAAAAAAAACCCACTGGAATAAATATTACGACAGCAAAAAAAAATAACAACTGGAATAAATATTACAATTCAAAAACAAAATGACCACTGGACTAAATATTACAATTCAAACAAAAAAATGACCACTGGAGTAAATATTACAATAGCAAAAAAAAATAACCACTGGAATAAATATTTCAATAGCAAAAAAATGACCACTGCAGTAAATATTACAATAGCAAAAAAAATGACCACTGGAATAAATATTAAAATAGCAAAAAAATGACCACTGGATAAATATTACAATAGCAAAAAAAATGACCACTGGAATAAATATTACAATTCAAACAAAAAAAAATGACCACTGTAATGAATATTACGATTCAAAAAAAAATGACCACTGTAATAAATATTACAATTCAAAAAAATGACCACTGGAAGAAATATTACAATTCAAAAAAAAATGACCGCTGGAATAAATATTGCAATTAAAAAAAAATGACCACTGCAATAAATATTACAATTCAAAAAAAAGATGACCACTGGAATAAATATTACAATAGAAAAAAAAAATGACCACTGGAATAAATATTACAATAGCAAAAATAAATGACCACTGGAATAAATATTACAATAGTAAACAAAAAAATGACCACTGGAATAAATATTACAAGTAAAAAAGAAAATGACCACTGGAATTAATATTTCGATAGCAAAAAAAAAATGATCACTGGAATAAATATTACAATAGCAAAAACAATGACCACTGGAATAAATATTACAATAGCAAAAAAATGACCACTGGATTAAATATTTCTATAAAAAAAATGACCACTGGAACAAATTATACCATTAGCAAAAAAAATAACCACTGGAATAAATATTACAATAGCAAAAAAAATGACCACTGGAATAAATATTACAATAGCAAAAAAATGACCACTGGAATAAATATTACAATAGAAAAAAAAATGACCACTGGAATGAATATTTCTATATCCAAAAAAATGACCACTGGAATAAATATTACAATAGCAAAAAAATGACCACTGGAATAAATATTACAATAGTAAAAAAAAAAATGACCACTATAATAAATATCACAATTCAAAAAAAATGACCATTGTATAAATATTACAATAGCAAAAAAATGACAACTGGAATAAATATTACAATAGCAAAAAAAAAAATTTCCACTAGAATAAATATTACAAAAGCAAAAAAAATGACCATATAGATAAATATTACAATAGACAAAGAATGATCACTGGAATAAATAGTTCAATATCAAAAAAAAAATGACCACTGGAATAAATATTAGAATAGACAAAAAATGACCACTGGAATAAATATTACAATAGCAAAAAAAATGACCACTGGAAAAAATATTACAATAGCAAAAAAATCCCACTGGAATAAATATTACAATAGCAAAAAAAACCCACTGGAATAAATATTACGACAGCAAAAAAAAATAACAACTGGAATAAATATTACAATTCAAAAACAAAATGACCACTGGACTAAATATTACAATTCAAACAAAAAAATGACCACTGGAGTAAATATTACAATAGCAAAAAAAAATAACCACTGGAATAAATATTTCAATAGCAAAAAAATGACCACTGCAGTAAATATTACAATAGCAAAAAAAATGACCACTGGAATAAATATTAAAATAGCAAAAAAATGACCACTGGATAAATATTACAATAGCAAAAAAAATGACCACTGGAATAAATATTACAATTCAAACAAAAAAAAATGACCACTGTAATGAATATTACGATTCAAAAAAAAATGACCACTGTAATAAATATTACAATTCAAAAAAATGACCACTGGAAGAAATATTACAATTCAAAAAAAAATGACCGCTGGAATAAATATTGCAATTAAAAAAAAATGACCACTGCAATAAATATTACAATTCAAAAAAAAGATGACCACTGGAATAAATATTACAATAGAAAAAAAAAATGACCACTGGAATAAATATTACAATAGCAAAAAAAATGACCACTGGAATAAATATTGCAATAGCAAAACAAAATGACCACTGGAATAAATATTACAATAGCAAAAAAAATGACCACTGGAATAAATATTACCATAGCAAAAACAATGACCACTGGAATAAATATTACAATAGCAAAAAAAAAATGACCACTGGAATGAATATTTCTATAGCAAAAAAAATGACCACTGGAATAAATATTACAATAGCAAAAAAAATGACCACTGGAATAAATATTACCATAGCAAAAAAAATGACCACTGGAAGAAATATTACAATTCAAAAAAAAATGACCGCTGGAATAAATATTGCAATTAAAAAAAAATGACCACTGCAATAAATATTACAATTCAAAAAAAAGATGACCACTGGAATAAATATTACAATAGAAAAAAAAATGACCACTGGAATAAATATTACAATAGCAAAAAAAATGACCACTGGAATAAATATTGCAATAGCAAAACAAAATGACCACTGGAATAAATATTACAATAGCAAAAAAAATGACCACTGGAATAAATATTACCATAGCAAAAAAAATGACCACTGGAATAAATATTACAATAGCAAAAAAAAAATGACCACTGGAATGAATATTTCTATAGCAAAAAAAATGATCACTGGAATAAATATTACAATAGCAAAAAAAAAATGACCACTGGAATGAATATTTCTATAGCAAAAAAAATGACCACTGGAATAAATATTACAATAGAAAAAAACTGACGACTGGAATAAATATTACAATAGGAAAACAAAATGACCACTGGAATAAATATTACAATAGCAAAAAAAAATGACCACTGGAAAAATTATTACAATAGCAAAAAAAATGACCACTGGAATAAATATTACAATAGCAAAAAAAAAAATGACCACTGGAATAAATATTACAATAGCAAAAAAAAAAATGACCACTGGAATAAATATTACAATAGCAAAAAAAAAATGACCACTGGAATAAATATTACAATAGCAAAAAAAAAAATGACCACTGGAATAAATATTACAATAGCAAAAAAAAGAAAATGACCACTGGAATAAATATTACAATAGCAAAAAAAAAAAATGACCACTGGAATAAATATTACAATAGTAAAAAAAAAAATGACCACTGGAATAAATATTACAATAGCAAAAAAAAAAAATGACCACTGGAAAAATTATTACAATAGCAAAAAAAATGACCACTGGAATAAATATTACAATAGCAAAAAAAAAAAATGACCACTGGAATAAATATTACAATAGTAAAAAAAAAAATGACCACTGGAATAAATATTACAATAGTAAAAAAAAAAAATGACCACTGGAAAAATTGTTACAATAGCAAAAAAAATGACCACTGGAATAAATATTACAATAGCAAAAAAAAAAAATGACCACTGGAATAAATATTACAATAGCAAAAAAAAAAAAATGACCACTGGAATAAATATTACAATAGCAAAAAAAAAAATGACCACTGGAATAAATATTACAATAGCAAAAAAAAAAAATGACCACTGGAATAAATATTACAATAGCAAAAAAAAAAAATGACCACTGGAATAAATATTACAATAGCAAAAAAAAAGAAAATGACCACTGGAATAAATATTACAATAGCAAAAAAAAAAAATGACCACTGGAATAAATATTACAATAGTAAAAAAAAAAATGACCACTGGAATAAATATTACAATAGCAAAAAAAAAAAATGACCACTGGAATAAATATTACAATAGCAAAAAAAAGAAAATGACCACTGGAATAAATATTACAATAGCAAAAAAAAAAAAATGACCACTGGAATAAATATTACAATAGCAAAAAAAAAAAAATGACCACTGGAATAAATATTACAATAGCAAAAAAAAAAAATGACCACTGGAATAAATATTACAATAGCAAAAAAAAAAATGACCACTGGAATAAATATTACAATAGCAAAAAAAAGAAAATGACCACTGGAATAAATATTACAATAGCAAAAAAAAAAAATGACCACTGGAATAAATATTACAATAGTAAAAAAAAAAATGACCACTGGAATAAATATTACAATAGCAAAAAAAAAAAAATGACCACTGGAATAAATATTACAATAGCAAAAAAAAGAAAATGACCACTGGAATAAATATTACAATAGCAAAAAAAAAAAATGACCACTGGAATAAATATTACAATAGCAAAAAAAAAAAAATGACCACTGGAATAAATATTACAATAGCAAAAAAAAAAAATGACCACTGGAATAAATATTACAATAGCAAAAAAAAGAAAATGACCACTGGAATAAATATTACAATAGCAAAAAAAAAAAATGACCACTGGAATAAATATTACAATAGCAAAAAAAAAAAAATGACCACTGGAATAAATATTACAATAGCAAAAAAAAAAAATGACCACTGGAATAAATATTACAATAGCAAAAAAAAAAATGACCACTGGAATAAATATTACAATAGCAAAAAAAAGAAAATGACCACTGGAATAAATATTACAATAGCAAAAAAAAAAAAAATGACCACTGGAATAAATATTACAATAGCAAAAAAAAAAAAATGACCACTGGAATAAATATTACAATAGCAAAAAAAAAAAATGACCACTGGAATAAATATTACAATTCAAAAAAAAAAAAAAGACCACTGGAATAAATATTACAATAGCAAAAAAAAAAAAATGACCACTGGAATAAATATTACAATAGTAAAAAAAAATAATCAATAAATAATAAAAAATTTACAAACCAAACAAATAAACAAGAAATGATCAACTGTTTCCACCTTTATCATAAATATTTATCTCAACTATCTCACTCTAACTCCCCCTCCCATCCAAACAACAGAAAAGAATTCGATAATATTTTTAGTCTTATGATAATAAGTCCATGACACTTCTAAACCTGACCATCCCTTGGTTTGCAGACAGGCCATCATTCTTGAAATTCACAAAAATAGATATCCCAAGTCGAATTCGTCTGAATTAATGACACCTACCCGCAGTTCTGAAAGACTATTTTGGTTTGGAGTAAACTTTAATACCCGTTCCAATCCTCCATCTCCTCTCACTCATCCTCCTAAACCTAATTCCCTGTAGAGACATGTCTCTGACAGTTCCCAATGACTGGCGCCAAATTCGGACAGAATTTAATGCAATGGCTTTATGCTTCTCTAGTCACCTGATACTAAAAGGTTCTTGCAAACTTACACACACACACACACACACACACACACATGGCTGGTGGTTATTGGCAAGACAATTCCACTTATTCACAGCCTCTCTTTTATTTATTTTAATTTTTTTGTGCGGTGGGGGGGGGGGTAAACCATGAAATGTTTTAATCTTTTTCTTTTTTTCTGATATATCCATTTCTTTTTTTTTTCTCTAAAGTATAGCTGTAGTTTCTTTATGTATACCTCTCTTTGTTTTTTCACATCTCCCCATCTATGACTCTTTGAAAATATTATTAAATACTCAAGTACACTTTTTCCCTCCTTTCTTGTTTCTTTTATTATTTTTGTTTCTCTAAAAATGTTCATATGCACTTCACTTCTTTTTTTAATACATAATCTACCTTCTCTCTCTCTCTCTCTCTCTCTCTCTCTCTCCTTTTTTCTTTTTCATTTAATTTAATCTGATATTCTTTTTTCATAATAAACCATTAAATTGTCAAATATTTTTTCCTTTTTTTAATCCATTTTCGTTTGTTCATATTATTTAGATTCTTATGATTACTGTTCTTATCTTGAGTTTTATTTTTATAACGTTTCATTTGATATAACCTCAGCCTTTCTTTTTCTTTTCTTTTTACATGAAAGTCACAACTTATCAAGGCCCAGAAGCCACTCGGGGATAAGGGTTATTGCGTGTACAGTAATCAATGGGATAGTATCGTAGTAATCGTTAGTATTGGAGATTTGATAAAGTGTCTTACTTAAGAGGGCGATCTATCAGGAATTTGTTTATGTTGGACTTGAAGACATCAAGTTGTAGTCAGGTGGGAAACAGGCAGACGGAAGAGAGTTCCACTGGCATGTACTTCTAAGAAAGAAGCTTTGTTCATGGAATCTACGTTTTGGTTTTGGCACAGTTAAGTTTCTTCAGGTGTATTTTCTCGAATAAGCACAAAATTTGGAACAGAACCGTTTATATAATCCACAAAGTTAGCATGTTCTTGTTCTGTCAGCCCTGACTGAATAAAAGTCCTAAATAATTCGTAATTGTATTTTGAGTGTTGCCCATATCGAGGATTTAACCTTCAACCTCCAGAAAAGTGTAACTACATTTTTACCAAATACTTTATCCAATATGCCATGAGTCCTTGTGGAGTTTGACAGAAAGATTCCGGAGTTCGACAAGATACAACTGAAGAAGGTCAGAGGTTACATTGAAACTAACACTCAAGATGAGAACAGTAGTCGGAAGAATCTAAATAATACAAATAATAAATTCTCATCTCCAAAGATTCAGAAAATTTTTGTCTGATTCAAATTTTTCTTTCTGATGTGTTTTTTTCTTTCTTTTCTTTTCCCGCCGTCATTCACTTCAGCTTTTTCTTTCTTAATCCATTTTTCTCTTGTTTGTAATTTTTCAATTTCAAGATTTTTTTTTTTTCGCTTTCTTTATTTTTTCCCATTATTTCGTTGAACTACTCCTTCCTTCTTGTTTTATCGTTCTTTCATTCTCATTCATTTTTTTTTACATAGGCATCATCACATTATCAAGGCCAAGAGGCCACTCAAGGATAAGGGTTAAAGAGTGTACAGTAGAAATTGGACAATATAGTAATCATTAGTAATGAAAGTTTGGTAAATTTGATAACTTATATGGAACGGCTCATCAAGAACTTATTTACGTTAGACTTGAACAAAACCATATTGTAGTCAGTCATTTATTTATTTATTTTTTTTTTTTGCTCATTCTCCTTTTTCTTTCATAAATAAATACAAGATGTATCAGATATAGCTGATTTGTTGAAGAGAGAGGGCATGTTTAAGATAGTTAAAGTAACAGTTAGTGTCATAAAGTGATGATAACCAACCTGAAGACCAAAATGGAAATGGAAAGTTCCTAGGCATCCATTCTGCAACCTAATTGACTATAGAAATCGAATTAATGAAGAATAAAATTGCATTGTGAATATTCACTCCAGTCATCTTCTCCTTACGGGAAATGAATTCCAAGATGGTGACATGAACACGCGCATGTCGATAGGAATTCGCTAGATATTAATGAAGAATTATCCAATAAATAATTTTGATATGCAAAGGGAGTTTAGCTTTAACAAAGCTTTATTAAACGTGAAGTTTTTTCTTTCTTTCTACTGATTTCACTCATTTTTCAGCTAAGAGGAATGAATTCCAAGATGGCTGTCTGGTCGCATGCGGGTCCAGTGCAAATTACGGGACGTTCATAAAAGGATTATCTATCACTTTTCTGGTTTCTCTTGACTGGAGAGCGATTCTTGTAAAAGAAAAATGATCCAAAAAGGTATGGTAAAAGAAATAATTCTATTGTAGAGAAAAGAAAATTGTCAAATTGTGAACATTTAACGCAAGCGAAACTTAGCAGCATCAATCTAGTTAAAGAAACATTTTTTTTGAAAGGAATGTTGATATTAATCCAGTCCAGATTCTAGTGTCAAAATGAAAAGTTATGACTGAAAAATTCAAAGACATTCAGTATATTTATACAGCGATTCTGGTACCTGGTTAATTTGTTCTTATCATCCCTGGCTATAAATACAATCGTCCAAATCTTATAGTATGCTTATCATTTGAGTAGGGCGGTTCTTCTCGCTGCTTCAGCTGCTTGAAGACTTGGGTAGATGTACATGTCAAGAATCTATACTCGACAATCTGATCCAAAGTATCTGTTGGGCTGAGGTACGCCACCCAGATAGTACCTAGGAGGTCCACTCTTCCAAGCCTTGCTACTCAGCTTTTGGGTAGAGTAAGTTCATAGGCGTCCTTATTGGAGAATGTCGACAAGCTGCCCAAGCAATTTTTGCTAGGACAAAGTGACTCTTTTTTTTTAGGGGCGATGACTTGACAATCTTCACCGTTTGACCTTGTGTCATATCTTGCTGCGGTGGGAAGCAAGTAAATACTTATAGTATGCCAAAAATATTGCAACATCTATTATTGCTATTATTCAGACTGTTGTTCTAATCTTTGGTGTTATTCTTATGTGTCAGCCGGTGCAACTTGTTGAAATCCTGAATTTGTATTGAATTTCAAACAGGGTTTTTTTTTGGGGGGGGGGTAGTTTATTCGGTACTTGTACAGTTTAATCAAGGCATAAAAAAATGAAAATATCGAAAAAACGAAGTTCTCTGAAAAAATTTCACTTGATTTTATCAAGTAGTTGTTTTTTACAGCGAAAAAAAAAAACAATTTGTAAAGATACCGAGCAAAAGGTTCGATTTTTAGGAAGAAAATAAAGATGGGGAGGGAGTATCGGCGCTTTACATGCAGTTATCTCCCCGTGACGTGTCAACAAATTCCATAATGGCTGACTTCAACGTGCTCTCATAAGAACGTGATTTTCCGCTGTAAAAAAAAAAAAACTACTTGATCAAATTAAATGAATTTTTTTTTTTAGATCTTCAGTCCAAAACGAATGCGTACAATATAACCTTATTTCGATATTTTCATTTTTTAATGTCTTCATTAAACTGTACAAGTACCGTTTATTCTCATTCCGTCAATGACCATTCATTCAAGTTCGTTTTTATCTCCCCTGGCTATAAATATAATCATCCAAATTTTTGTGCCATTATACTAAAAATATAGCAACCTTTCAGTTTTTTTTACTCTCTCTCTCTCTCTCTCTCTCTCTCTCTCTCTCTCTCTCCATATATATATATATATATATATATATATATATATATATATATACTAATGAGTCGCTACTTACTAAGGTCAAAGGCTACTCGAGGATAAAGTTTAATAAGATGGTCAGTTGTATAATGAGCAATATTATGAGAGGATTGGAAACGATGGATGGAATAAACAGAATGTGATTACTTCAGAGAATGGCTTGATAAGTATTTGTTGACATTAGACTTGAAAATGACTGTTGGGAAGCAGTCCTGCAGTATTGGGTTTGAGAGATCAGTAGTTCTGGAAAGGAAATCCTGTTCATGGAAATTATATTTTGTTCCAAATTCCGTCTAGATTTTTGAGTTTGACAGAAACATTTTTGAGTTCGACAAGATACACCTGAAGAAGGTCGGAGGTTACATCGACCAAAAACCAAAACGTTGTGAAAATGACATTCAAGATAAGGACAGTAGTCCAAAGAATCCAAATAATATGATTAGTTTGATTATTTATAGTGATGGTTTCTAAAACATTAGCTGGTAAGTGATACAAAATAACTGTGTTATTTTTATTTTAACTAATGTGCCAGCACTTATTAAGATCAAAAGCCACTCAACAATAAGGAATTATAAAGATAAATTGTCAGCCGAATGATGATGAATATTATGAAAGGATTGGAAATGATGAATTGAATGAACTTAGTTTGATTACGGTTTTTGACAAATATTTGTTGATATTGGATTTGAAAATGACAATGTTGTAAGTTAGCTGGGAAGCAGTCCTGCCGTATTGGGCTCGACAGATCTTGAAGTTCTTGAAACAAAACTTAGTTCATGGAAGTTCTTTTGGCACTTCTGTATTACACGGACGGCGCCATTGTTAGGGGGCGATAACTCCAATTTCTTCTTGATCAAATAGCACGGCAAATAAATAACAAACACATGTTTTTTTTTCAAAACACAAAAATATTTGGACAGCAAAACATTTTTATGTAAAATATTAAAAAAAATGTATCAATATATAATTTTGAAAACATTTATTGAAAAGTTTGCATAATAAAATATAATTTTAATAAAACAATTTTTTTTTAATTCAAGCAACATTTGATTTTTCCCCCTGAAAAATTTTTTGAATTAAAGTAAAATTAGATTTTTTTTCTGAATAATTTAATAATTTAAATGAAACATTTTTTGAATAAAAGGAACATTGGATTTTTTCCCGAAACTTTTTTGAATTAAAATAAAATTGTCACTGTAACAAAAGCACCACTTAGTGACAGTATAGAGAAACGCACAAAAATGGTGCCGTCCGTGTAATGCAGAAGTGCCGTTCTTTTCAATGAATGCTATAAAACATAGAGCAACCTTTTTTATTATTGTATTTCAGCATTTAATTACTTCAAATGCGTTGATGGGCTATAAAGCAGACACGTTATATTTTCATTGCGTTCAAGTTTTATTAACGTAAACCAATTTACATAACAAACGTTTATTTTTATGTTTTGCTAACGAAAAGAAGTGATGTGGATGTGCCATAAAACATTGAACATGACTTGAAAAATTGTTGATAAGTCATAAAACAGACAATACAATCTTTCTCTTGTGGTTTAGCAATACCTAATCCCCAAAAATGGCTGAAATACCTTAAAACAGACAAATCAAACTAAAACTAACAAACCCGCCTTTGTTTATTGTGTATTTATCGGGAGGTGGCGGTGGTCTAGTGGTTAATGACATGGACTGACAGCCAGAGTGTTCCAAGTTCGAATCCGGTCGTTACATAAAATCATTTTCATTTAGAATGTTCGAAATTTTCTTGTGGTCTCTCGGTGTCTTTCTCAAAAGTATTCTGACTAGAAAAAATTATCGGAGAAATCAATGCCAAAAACAAAATCACAGGATGGTGGTGTGTATTTATCACCTTCTCTAAGTCTTTATAAGAGAGAGAGAGAGAGAGAGAGAGAGAGAGAGAGAGAGAGAGAGAGCATTGAACTCAACAATCGTTTTGGGTAAACAAACCTCTTGCATACAGTCTCTCTCTCTCTCTCTCTCTCTCTCTCTCTCTATATATATATATATATATATATATATATATATATATATATATATATATATAGGCTGGATAAAAGTGTTAACTTTGGTCAAAATCGCCTGTTTCTTCTTTCATTAGATTTTTTCAATTATCAATACTTATCGAAGACATTCCGATACAGAACTCATCTAAGAACACTGCCATAAAGTACATTTGTGTGAAATTTCATGGAAATTGGCCAGCCGTTTCGAAGTCCATAGGGAATGAACTCACCTGAACTGGGCTGATTATTATGGAATTTTACACGAAGGTACTTTATGTGTCTGGTAGTATTCTTGGATAGATTTTGTATCAGAATGTCTTCGATAAATATCGATAATCGAAATAATCCAATGAAATAAAAAAACAGGCGATTTTGACCAAAGTTAACACCTTACACAACCTAACATCACAAAATCATTTGAGAAGTTTTATTATCACACAAACCGAAAGGCCTGACATATAAAATCAACAGCAGGTTCTTTGATATAACAGGGCGCACTCGAAATGAATGTTTCTGTTTAGAGCACAATTGCACTATGATACTTGACTTTTTCATTTTAAACTTAAATTCAAGCCATTATCACTGAATAAGCAGTAAGGCCAGGCATATAGAATCAACAGTAGGTTCTTTGATATGACAGGGATGACGCGTTCGAAATGAATTTTTCTGTTTAGAGCGCAATTGAAGCATGATACTTGACATTTGCATTTTAAACTTTAATACAAAACATTATATATAAATTTTTTTTTCATAAAATCAGTGCAATGTAGATTACAATGTATTGTGCACTAAGTAACTGTGGGGAGGCATGTGAAGCTTCTTCCTGGTGCACAAGGATGGGTCCCTTACTAGAGCAGGCAATCAATCGGTTTGATTAAAAAATGGTCGATTCCACCAATTTCGATGACCATAAAAATATGGGAGTATTAAACATTCATTGATTATCATTCAATCTCAAGCAATGTCGGGTCTCCCAGCTAGCATGCATATATATATATATATATATATATATATATATATATATATATATATATATAATATGTGTGTGTATGTGCGTGTGTATATATATATATATATATATAGTCATCTACGTACAGTAGTTTCGCTGTTTCACAGTTCATCAGTGTGGCTAGACAAGCAACTACCTCAAACCAGGATCAAAACCCGACCGCCCAAATGACAATCGGAGCTTCTAACCGTTGCACTATTTGACTGCTGCTAAGTGGGCGGTGAATTAACAATTTTTTGACAATGTCCAAATACCTAAGCTCAATTTGTTTACATAAAGAGCATCGCTTCATACGCTAATGGTGATTTGTATATGACTTAACAATATGCTCAACCTAAGATAGGGAGCATTATAGTTATCCACATTATATTATTTTTATTACATTTTCATCCCAAACAAGGCATATTGCCACTTGGATGTAGGGGGCTACTATCAGGGACCTAAGTTCCAGGGAGTTTAGCAGCAAGATGTCTGTTGAACTTCTGCATGTCAGTACAGTTGGGGAAGCAGGAAACTGGAAGCGAATTCCAAAGTCCTGCAGTTCTGGGTAATAAGCTATTAGAGTAAAAGGCTTTCTTACATCTAGGGATCTCAACTGTGTAAGGGTGGGACCTTGTTGCTTGTCAGGTTTGTCGCAGTATTTTCGTCGAGGGGGTACAAGTGCTTGTAGTTCATCAGAGCGTCCACCATTAAAATACTTGTAAAACAAGCAGAGGGATGCAACATTTCGTCGGGCTGAATTTAGATGACAGGGGCTGAAGTTTAGATGACAGTTCAGGACCTATTAGGTTGGCGACTCTCTTTTGGACCCTGTCCAGGAATGAGAGACTAGTAACAGATGCACCAGCCCAAATGTGACAGCAGTACTCCATATATGGGCGAATGGTGGCTTTGTAGAGGTACAGAATACTTTTAGGCGTAAGTAACTTTCTAGCACGATAGAGAGCGCCCACCTTCTTTGCAGCAGCCTTAACAATAATCTCAATGTATCTATTCAAACTCATGTTTCCTGTGAACGTTAAGCCAAGGAGCTTGAACGAAGTGCTCTCAGGTAAAATATCTCTAGCCATAGCTATTGGTGGTTGGTAAGGTTTCATGTAATTATTAAAGGAAACTAGCTTTGTCTTAGCAGCATTGAACATTACCATCCATTTATGACCCCATTCCCCTACAGACTGAAGATCTTCCTCTAGTGTTTTGGCCATTACCTTAGATATGTGCTCATTAGTTTTCCCCACGTGCCTGCTATAGAGCGTGGTGTCGTCGGCAAATATACCCATCTCAGAGACACCCACATTTATATCAAATGTTTTGGACATACGCCCATGGAGGACAACCTGGATTCTTCTCTCATTTAAGAAGGATCTAATTTTGCTAAGTATTCGTAGGATTTTATTTTCATGAGAAGACCATTGTGCCATAACCTGTCAAAAGCCTTAGATATATCAAGGGCTACTGCCCTCCCCTCCCTACCTTATCCAGTGCTTGGTATAAACGTTCAGAGATTACAGTTAGAATATCTGCAGTAGAACGGGCTTGCCTTAACCAATATTGGTGGTCTGACAGAAGTTTAGCAGCTGTAAAGTGGTGGACTAGAGCTTGATTAATTAAGGACTCAAATATTTGGGCAAAAAGAGAAACATACAGTATTGTTTCGCTGTTTCACAGCTTATCAGTGCAGCTAGACAAGCAGCTACCTCAAGCCAGGATTGAAACCCGATCACCTAAATGACAGTCAGAGCTTCTAACCGTTGCGATATATATATATATATATATCGCAACGGTTAGAAGCTCTGACTGTCATTTAGGTGATATATATATATATATATATATATATATATATATATATATATATATATATATATGTGTGTGCACACATACACACACACAGATATATATATATATATATATATATATATATATATATATATATATATATATATATAGTAGCTATATACAGACCAAATTTATTAAAAACTAGAAAATGTACCTGGAGTTGCCCGTTAAATTAAAAAAGAAAAATTTTAATCAAGTAAACCCAACGTACAGAAATTGCATGCAAAGAGTTCACGTCTTTTAAGTAACAAAAAATATTCGAGCTGAGATCGAAATCAAAACCTAAAGACAGTGAGTCAAGTGCAATAACTATTAGGCCAGCTTTACATAATATTTACGAAGTGTTTTCAAACCTACTTATTCTTAACACGAGGAAGCTGTCATATGAACCATTCAAGCATGTGCAGTCGTGAAAGAGTTGATAAACAGTTAAAAATCCGATGACCTCCCCTCCCATATACCAATTTTCAAGTTGGATCTCTTAGCAGCCTTTTTCCATATATCTGACTACCCTATATAACAAATTTCAAGTCTGTAGATTAAAAATTCGTTGAGTGCATAAGTTGAGAAGTGAACTCACACACATTCTCACTTTTATAGATCTATAGGTGATGAATTAAAAAGTAAAACACAAAAACATTAGCTGGCCAGTTCCCGTATCTCGTTTAGTTGAGCTACATCGAGGTTAAATGATGATTTAAAAAAATAATATGGAAGTGAAAATATGGCGTAGGACGAAAATGGGGAAAACGAGGAAAGAATCGAATAGAAACCACATTAAGCCCTAAAAGATATTCTTTTTACTTGAAATTTTCACTTGAAAATTCTACAAACCGTTTACATTAAATCTTTGAGACCTCTTTGTAAGCGAAAAGAAAATCTTTGTCGATCATCATGGCCATCGATGTTTATTGAAGGACTCAAAAAAAAGAAAGAAAAGAAAGAAATGACAAGCTTGCAGTATCTGCAATCAGTTCATTAATTCGATGACTAACGCGTGGCATGTATACAACCTTTTTGCTGACTTCTAAGAAACACGCCTGTGTGCCATGAATTTTTCCTCTGATGTTGGATGTAATATTCACCAGAGTAGCAAGCGTCCGCGTATTTGTGCATTGTGTGGATGTGCATGCAGCGTGCAAGCGGTGGCGTGACAGAGGAGGGGTGGACTTGCCGCAGGGAAGTGTTGGATGGGAAAAGAAAAAAAAAGATGGCGTCTGGTGTTTTATAAACTGTGGTCTCGCGAGATCGCGAGATATACAAACATACATATACATACATAATGGCTTCTTTCAGTCTTGACAGACTATGGATACCCACTGTAGGAGTGCGTGTGACATTTTTGTGGCAAGAGCTTGTATCGAATTCAACTTCAATCGTCACCAACGATCGCCATAGTAACACAATAACCTCGTGACTGTAAACGACACTGTTCCCTTCTCTCAGTCAAGTTTGCATTTTATGCAGTTTTTCACCCTGTCTCATTTGCATGTGTGCCATCTGTTTTCTCGTGATCTCGCGATCTCGTGATCTCGCGATCTCGCGAGACCACAGTTTATAAAACACCAGGTTGGATCCACTATCATACTCCTAGTCTTCTATGGCAATACTATACTTAAACAGGAAGTTGAACATGTTGTCAAAAAGGTCACTTCCGGTTTTATCACACACATCAAGAAACTCAAAGAAGTGTTCAAAATTTTCTGCTTCACACCCATCTGTAAATGCAACTCTCCTAAGAACAATACTTAGTTACTCTGTGCGACTGATATCTGGTGTGCAATTTTATATTATGCTATAATATTTTTATGCAAGACCGTTATAAATAGTTTTGTCAAAACGTCCGCACAAAACCAACATCGATCTAAAAGTGATTTTTCTATCTTTCCCTAAAACTTAATATGGTGAAATTTGCAAAGAAATTATTTAAGTTTTAGCTTAAAAACTGCCGTTTTTGTAAACTATTCTAGTCATATTTTGAACATTGGCTTATAAAAAAAAAAGATTTGGTTTAATTTTCATTAGCTTAAAAGTAGGATTCTACTGGTTTTCATGTTGCATACCACTTTTGGTTTTTAATTAAAGAGAAAATTGTAATTATTGAAGTTTTGGCTTCTAAACTGCAGTTTTTGTAGACTACTGCTTTTGTAAACTATTGTAGTTTTACTTTGCCAGTGTCCGGGTTCAAAAAATGAGATTCGGTGGTGGTGGTGGTGGTGGTGGTGGTGGTGGTGGTAGTACTAGTAGTAGTAGTAGTAGTGTAAGAGAAGGAAAGTAAGAGGATGACATAAATAAATGACCAAAATAAAGAAGAAAGATTTATGCACTAATGTACATTGTATTAACTTTGAAACATTATTCATAAAATTGCAACAGATGGTAACTTTGTTTTTCTCTCTAACTGTACTTTTAGAACGTTGATCTATTTGCGCTCATAAAAGGTTAAGGGCACTAAATACATGCATTAATGTACACTGTCATGGCTTGTCGTCTTCTTTATCCACACACACACACACACACACACACACACACACACACACACACACATATATATATATATATATATATATATATATATATATATATATATATATATATATATATATATATATATATATAATCGTCTCATTTTCTTTCCATTCAATCTGCATAATTTTTACGCTCTGCGCCTCTTCGATATTTATTGTTTCATTTCTTTTTTTACTTCTATTTTCGCCTTATGCATATTGCAATGTATTAACTTCAAGTTAACACCAGCATTTGTTATGTGTTTTACAGATGCCAATATGGAAGATAATTTACCGTAAATTGTCATTGGAATTACAAAGAAAATTTTTTTCAGTCAATTATTCATAGCTAATTTCTCTCTCTCTCTCTCTCTCTCTCTCTCTCTCTCTCTCTCTCTCTCTCTCTCTCTCTGTATATATATATATATATATATATACATATATATATATATATATATATATATATATATATATATATATATACATTATAATAAAGTCGTATTCCTGTCTGTTTGTTTATCCACAATCTGATTAGTATCTACATAAATTAACTTTCTTACTGAAAACGGACGTTTACGCACTTACATTCCAGCAGGATTTCTACTATTTATTTAAAGGAAATTTCCATGCAAGGAGAAACCTCATTTGGCATATTATATTAAAGAATATTTATTTTATTAATTAGCTCCATGTTAGTAAATGTTTGGGGGTACAAATTTTTAAACACATTTGAACATTAGCAGAAATTTCTCTGGGGCTCTTTCGACTATCATCTCATCAGGATAAAAATCGATAGCAATGAAAAATAATATTAATGGCGAAAATAAAGAGCAATGGGGGATCTTTTACACACGCGCGCATATTTTACATATATGTCTGGCTTGTGATCGTCTAGGCTGTATAAAATGGACAGTTATTTTGTTTAAAAAGAATATGAGACACGGTTTATAATACAGAATTGTTTATTTACACTTTTAAAGTAACAGAGTTAACTGTCGTCATCGGCGGTGGAAGGTTAGGCGAGGGTGGGTCGCAGAACTTTGTGTCAACCTGTCTCGCTCATGTTTCTCCGGCTTTCTTTATATCTGCTCTTTTTATTTGTATCACTTCGACCTGTTGACCTTTTCTCGCCAGATTGTTTATTGCACATTTGCTGGTTTTGGTCTGACCCATGACCGATTGACATCATGGATATAGGTCGCTATAAATCCCTGGATTTCCCATTGTGTTCTTTTTGTTTGCCTGGATGCAGCTTTGTAACACTGGAATTGACTTGTTGTTCTTTTGATCGCCCGGGATTTCCATTATTTCTTTTTGTTTGCCTGGATGCAGCATAGGTCACTTTTCCTGGGATTGACTTGTTGTTCGCCCGAACCTCTCCCTAACACACACACACACACACACACATATATATATATATATATATATATATATATATATATATATATATATATATATATATATGAGTTGCTATAAGGCGATTAAAATAAACAATTTAATTCAATAAACAAGTATAAGGCGATTAAAATGGCATTGCAAGGAAGGAAAAAAAACAGAAAGTAGTGGTCAAAGTTCCCTGAAGAGATTTAACGTTTTTATCGATTCTTTATCTAGGGTACAATCTGTGAGTTTCTCTTCCTTTTCAACTTTAAACTCTGCTAATTGCTAGCATTTGGTTGAAAATCCTTTAAAATTTTGGAATCTGTTTCTATCGCGATTCTGTGTGCCAGCAGAAGAAATTGATAAAAATGCTAAATCTCTTTCGGGAATTTTGACCACCTCCCTTTGTTTATTTATTTTTCGTTTTGTTCTGTTCCTCCCTTGCGATGTCATTTTAATCAACTTATACTCGTTTATTGAATTAAATTGTTAATTTCAATAGAGAAACTAAATCCCTAATAACAGCCGCACAAAATAATGCAATTAAAACCAATTACGTCAAAGCAAGGATTAGCAAGACACAAGAAAACAGCAAATACAAAATCTGTGGATAAAGAGACTAAACAATAAACCACATAATAAGCAAATGCAGCAAACTAGCCTAGAAAGAATATAAAAATAGACACGATCAATTGGAGAAGGCATTATACTAGGAAGCTTGTCAAAACTTGAGGCCTCCTGAAGACGAGAGCCATTCATTTCAATTGATGCCAGACGTGGATTAGAGTGTTGATGATGTAAAGAGAGAAGCTTGGTTTTAGATGTATTAAAAGTAACCAGCCACTCCTTTCCCCATTTTACCACGTGCTCAAGATCAGAGGAGAGAGAATCGGAGAGAACTTGGTCGTTTACTGTCTTAGATGTGCTACCATAAATGGTAGTGTCATCAGCATAAATGTCTACAAATGATTTGGAAGATCATTAATGTAGATCAGGAATAGAGTTGGGCCCAGGATGGACCCCTGAGAGACTCCAGCATTAATACTGTGAGCTTCTAATTTTTGCCCCTCAACTACTACTCTTATGAACCTATCAGAAAGAAATGATTTAATAATTGAGAAGACATTTCCAGCTATACCATAGCTAGAGATCTTGTGAATTAAACCTTTATGCCATACCCTATCAAAGGCCTTAGATATGTCAGGAGCAATTGCCCTAGAAAGGCTGCCTCCATCGAGAGATTTGCTAATCCTATGAGATATAACTGTAAGCACATCTGCTGTAGATCTAGCAGAATGCAAACCATATTGAGTGTAACTAAGAAGGTTATTTTTGTTGAGATGGTTGATTACTTCTGTATTTAACACAGATTCCAGCAACTTACTCATGACGCATAGGAGACTTATTGGCCTGTACTGAGAGGGGGATGAGCGATCACCTGAATTCTTAAATACAGGGCATACTGATGAGATTTTTCAGGGTGATGGGAAGCTATTCTCCTTAAGACAATGTTTAAACAGTTTTGTAAGTATGGGCGCAAGTTCTGGTTGAAGTTTTTTGAGTACTATAATTGGAATACCGTCAGGGCCAGTTGCTTTACTCGAATCAAGGTTTTTGATTAGCTTGGCAACATCACGTACAGATATATGTATATCACATAGCGTCTTTTCTGATACAAGAGGAAATATTGGGGGTTGGCGGCCTTGGTTGCAAAGGGTAGAATTAGCTGCAAAGTTCGTGGCAAAGAGTTTGGCTTTGTCTGATGCTGACGAAATTACCTCAGGTCCATTGATGATAGTTGGGATAGAGCACACGCTTCTGTTCAGGATTCTGTTTACTATTTGCCAAAACTGGTGGAAACCAAGCCGCTGCTCAGCTACTTTGGACTTGATTGACTGAGCATATAACTCTCTTGCATTCTTTATTACTTTCTTACAATGGTTGCTGGAAGTCCTGAAAGTGGCTTTAGTTTCCATGCATCTATTACGTTGGAAGCAGTGGAAAAAGTGATTTCTGTGTGCAATGGCAGCAGCACATTCTGGAGAGAACCATGGCTGGCTGTTAGGTTTTTGCTGGAACTTTTTCAAGGGTATGAAACGATCTATACCTACAATTAACCATTCCGTCAGGTCTGATACTATAGAGACCACATCCTTTTTAAACATGGAACGCAGAGGTCGATCCGATATAAATGTACGGAAGCTATCCCAGTCACCACTAATTGTAGAAATGCTTTGAACAATACCAAATACCATTAAAAAAAGAATGGAAGATATTGGAATCAGAGGTATGGCTGAGAAGAAACAATGGATAAAAATAATGAAAATGGCTGAATATTAAGGAAACCCCTTGAAGGTGGAGATTAACATACATGAACTACAGGTACAAACTGGACATACAATAACTACTACAAATGTAAAACACAAAGGGATATCACATTCCAAAACTGAAACTGTATAATTGTAAGTTAACGCCCCCGTGCCTCTGCCTTATATATCGTTTATATATATATATATATATATATATATATATATATATATATATATATATATATATATATATATATATATATTGTGTGTGTATGTCACTATAAACTGATGCCACACCAAATAAGTGAGGAGGGAGAGTCAAGGCGGATGGAAAGACCTAGGAGCAAAAGCACTAACCAAACATCTGTTTGGGACCTAGTGAAGCTTATTCTCACCCAAATTTCAGTGAAGACCAATGGTGCTGCCAGCAAGAAATCAATGGTAAGAGCTGTTGCAATAATCCAAATTCATCTGTAAAGGTTATTGAAAAAGGTGGAAAAACTAAGGATGCTTGTTGTTACTCAGACTCCAGAGAACACCACAAGTTCTTCTCAAAAAGAAATTTTTGATGATGGCCTGTGTGACTACTCCCAGTGAGAAAATAATAATAATAATAATAATAATAATAATAATAATAATAATAATAATAATAATAATAATAATAATAACAACAACAAACCGATCATGCGGGGGTTTCCCTCCACGAATTAAAAATTTACTTTCATCATAACTAATGCTTGTGCTAAATTTTTTTAAATTCAAGGAATGGTTATTGAGAAAAGTGCAAATAAGCGAATGGATTTGGGGGCTATTTTACCTCTATAATGCCCCTTAGGGGGACAACCAAAGTTATCCTGGGAAGCCGTTCTGGCAAAAATTTACTATTATCATAAACAATGTTTGTGCAAAATTAAAAAAAAAAATCCAAAGTGTGGTTATTGAGAAAATTATTATTATCATTGAATTACTAGGTCAAATCCCTCCTTTGTCAGGGAACCAATAGTAATAATAATAATAATAATAATAATAATAATAATAATAATAATAATAATAATAATAATAATATCAGCATTTTAAATAAAAATTAAGATGTTCGAACCAAAATAGAGAGATGTACAATAAAAGAAAAGCAAAAGTGTTTGTCATGCGAATAAAAAGATATCAGCTAAATCGCAACTGCAATTACAATAGGCGTAGTTGTGAGTTGTTGTTTGTTGACATTTTGAGATAACGAGAGAAATAAATAGCATGGAAGATGCCGAAAGATGTTTACTTATCTCTAAAGAGGAGAGAAAGATAGGTTGAAAGTATAATTTATGCACAAGTATGAAAAAGATGTTTATGACAAAGAAATAAAGAAAATGAAAGTGAAAGTGAAAGTAAATTAAAATAAGAGAAATAGTGAAAGTGAAAGTAAATTAAGATGAAAGTGAAAGTAAGATTTGTTCTCCTCTGCACATTAGAAGAGAAGAAAAAAAATTTCGCGGTCCCTTATTGACATTACTGAACGCCTAGGGCCATCGCACCACCGCAACATCCAGTAATGGCAGCACTCTACTTTAAATTAGAGCAATGCTTTTTAAAGGAACAACTTTTATCTTGATATGATGTTTGTATATTTTTTAGATAAGGATTGATAATTATTTTTTTGGATTATTTGGACTATTGTTCTCATCTTGCTTGTTTTTATCACAACGTCTTGGCTGACTTAATGTCTGAAAAATTATTAAACAGATTTGGCGCTATTTGCATTTGGAATTTCTAATTTTCATTGAGGAAACACAAAAAACAAACATTTTTCATCATTCACTAATAACATCCAGTGTGAATGCACCTGAAGATTGTCAGAGGTTACATCGGCCAAAACGTCATGAAAAAACAACCAAGTTACGAAGAATAATCCAAACAATCCAAATAATACAAAAAATAACTTTTACCTCAACTTTTTAACTCAAAAAGTTTCAGAGATTTTGCTTTGTTCAGTTATTCTACAAAGGCTTGAAAGTCTTGTTTACTCCACTCCTTATCTCTACTCTAACGTTATTTTCAGGCCAGGTGCTGAACTGGGCTTCTATCTATGGTCCACCCCTTCCCTGTAGAACATTCGCAATAGACACTCGTCTAGCTACAACAGCTGCTAACAACTTTCCTCATTATCTGTCTGCGCCTAACACGTAAATTCCATCAACAAAATTTATTTCCTGTGAGAAAATACTGCAGGGCTGCTTCCCAGCTGACCATAACAAGTTTTTCTTTAAAGTCTAACAAGTTCAGGTTGAGTCATATTTTTAAAACAACATTACTGATAATCACAGTTAATCTTTATCCTCAAGTGGCCTTTGGGCATTGATAAGCTGTGACTCTCACCCTCGTAAAAGTAATATATATATATATGTATATATATATATATATATATATAATTAGTTTTTTTTGGAAAAAGAAATCCAGTAGAGTGCTCAATTATAAGGAAAATCCTAAAATAAGAGCTTATATTGTTTACAGAAAGTTTTTAGATTGGACAAGCCATTGGTACCGTCGGTTTCAAACCCGATAATTAGGACCGTTTTAGATACCCATATAAAGCTCTATTCAGCCAATCCTCATCAGAGATGACTTGTCCCATTTCAAAAGTTTCTGTAAACAATATATATATATATATATATATATATATATATATATATATAGAGAGAGAGAGAGAGAGAGAGAGAGATAGATAGATAGATAGATAGATAGACAGGGTTTCAAAAGATATAGTTGCCCTACCAAGAATCCAGAGTAATTTCTAGCCAACTATTTAATCCATAACTGAGGCAGGACAGATGGATTCATCTGTGATTTTCTGCGAAAGGGATTTGTTCGTTTAAAGTTGCTGCGTGGGCTTTGCTACAGTTTCAAGAAATAATTTATTGAGTCACCTTGCTTAACGAGTGTTTGTGGTTGAAGCTGGTGTTCTTGGAGTGAGGCCTGTGGTATACCTTCGCCATATGTCCCAGGCAGCTCCATCAGTTGATATGGCTTAACCAACCAATTATGTTCTTGTAAGGAGGAAAAACTCAGATGTACTCATATTCGTTATGCTTTTCCTGTTAGTAAAAATCATACAAAAACTCAGACAGAACTCAAACCCGATACACTTAGTCCACACTCGATTGTTGTAACCACAGCGCCACTACTTTTGTAAAAGTAACTTCTATGTCTAAAGTTTGGCGACAGTAATCAAGTGTGATTTAGGTTCTATTTGTTTTGTTTTTGTTTTTATTCTGCGATGTTTGACCTTAAATGTGTGGTATCTTTTGTATTCATCATTCATTAGTGTTTCGTTTTCTTCCCAGACAATAAATCTGTTTTCTATGTTGGTTTGACAGATGAGATCTATTAACGTGTAAAACTGTGGTGGTGATGGTGGTGATGGTGTTGTGGTGTAAATTATGTAGTCTGGCTTTTAATTCATTTCATATTGTATAGTTTTTTTTTGTTATACATATATATTTATCGATTTTGTAGAAATTCGTCATCTTTTGTCTTATTTCTTTTTGGTGTAAATTATGCATTGGTATTCATATGCTCCGAGTAATTACTTATATGTCTATATATAAAGTTGTACCTCTTGTTTGTTTATTCTATTACTTAAGCTTCCGCCCCCCCCCTCTCTCTCTCTCTCTCTCTCTCTCTTTCTCTCTTTCTCTTTCGCTCTCTCCCTGTTTCTTAATGTAATAAAAATTGAAGGAATAAAAAGATTAGAATAGTCCATCCGAAAAAAAAGGAAATATGACTACAAGTGGCAATATTATTTCATCTGTAGCTGTAAGGGGAAAGAAAGTGGGAGATATAGCAAGCAGAAAGACACTAATTTTAAAGTTTGTCATTTTAATTTTTAATATTTAACTGGTTTTGCAAACTCATTTTTCCATTATTTATACAATTTAATCTAAGCTCAATAGGTGTCACATGTAACATAAAGTAAAACCCGAGCAGTTGATGTATCTCAGGTCTTGTTAAACCGCATGCTAGAACAAGCAGGTTTCAGAGCAGGTTACTCTTCCATTCACCATATCCAGGCTGTTAGTCAACTGCAAGAGAAAGCCAATGAATACAAGATCCCACCATGCTTTGCTTTGTGAAAAGGCTTTCGACTCTATAGAGTTTAATGCACTGTTCACTGGCCTTGAGAACCAAGGAGTTGACTCTACATCACCTTGCTGAAAGACCTGTACAGTGGGGCTACTTATATTTTAAAGCTCCATCATGACAACAACAAGATGAAGCTGGAGAGGGGAGCAAGACAAGGTGACAACATCTTGCCCAAACTCCTCACAGCCTGTCGCCAGCATGCGATGATCAGTCGGATTAAGTGGGAGGGTAGAAAAGTCAACATTGATGGCGAATACCTATCACATTGAGTTGATGTTGAACCAGCACGCCATCAAGTCGCCAATAATTGTTGATGGAAAGACCATTGAGGAAGTGTAAAGCTACATCTATTTGGGGAAGAAAATTATGAAAGATGTAGATCTCCTCCCTGAGATGAAGAGAAGGATAGCATGGGAAAGTGGATAATATCATGAGAAGCTGAAAAAAGCAAGTATGGCAATCAAATGAAAGATCTTCAATGAATATATACTACCTGTGATAATCTACGGTAGTGAAACATGGGCCCTGGCGACTCGCCAAAGTGAAATCTTGGTAGTGGCACAAAGAAAGATGGAGAGGATAATGTTCGGCATCACTCTACAAGACAGAAAGACAAACATCTGGATCCGCCAGCAAACAAGAGTCATTGACATCAATAGTGCGATCAAGACATCCAAATACAGATGGCCAGGGCACATAGCCAGACAACAGATGGTCCATCAGGACAACAGATTGGACACCTTGTGAACATAAGAGGCCAAAGAGAAGACCAAGAATGAGATGGAGGGACGACCTGATACAACACATGGGTCCCACATGGCAGCGGATAACTTGGGACAGAGATAGATGACTAATGTCTAGGGAGGGGTTTCTCATTGCGTGATAAAACCCTTATTGATATTGATTGATTGATACACACACACACACACACACACACACACACACATATATATATATGTATGTATATAAATATATATATACAAATTATTTATTTAAAAACTGTACATTACAAAATATCATAGGTGTAGCATGGTTTGATTGCAGTGGATCTGTCATTCAAATGTCTTTTAAAAATCCAAAGAAATCATCACGAAATGAAAAACAAATCGAAGAATGGAGTTCAAAACTATTCATCAGTAAGGGACCAGTGAAAAACTGCCAAATGTTCCTTTTGAAGAAAGTACCATTTCAGTGAAGGCGGGCTGTATTAATATAATTGTTTCGACAATTTCTTATATTGTACTAGCCTGGGTGGCCGGTGTTGTCCAGGTGTTTGGAGGTGTGTGTTGAGCAAAAAAAAAAAAAGTACTAATAGGTAGGCAAGCAGGCAGGCTCGAACCCGTGATGCAAAGGTGGAAAAAAAGTGAAAGAAAATCTGATGTCTTACCTCTACTCCATGATGCAACCAAAAGTTTGGAACGTTAAAATTAGGCAAAGTCAATCCAACTGATGCGATAACTTTCAAAAATGGCTCACGAAAAAATCGACCCTTCCTTGTAGAAAACTGCCCAATTGAGAGTGAAGGAATTGATGTTCTTGGACAATTTTTCTATATTTGTCCTAGCCTGTCGAGCTTCAAAATGATATCGATTCCGTGAAAATCCATCGCCTCTGTCAAAAATTTAAGGCATACATGATGATTACAACGTCTTGTCAGACGAGTGCCACTCCCTCAGACATTTAAAATCCATGAGCCCAAATGCCTGAGGGAGTATCTATACAAATATGATGTTACAGAGTCTTAGCTTTGTACGACAGCTAAGTCTCTCTCTCGGTTCAAAATGTTGAGATCCAGCAACAAGCAAGAGCAAGATAGCCAGCAACAAATTAAACTGCAGACCAGCTTAATGCGGGTAATGGTCTTCCGCTTTATGGTTTTTTAAATCAGAGATTTGCTTCTCCTAGAAAGGTTGCCTTCACCACGGCTTACGGGAGCCCTCTCTACCCCAATACACATATACACATATACAAATATACACGGTGCTAGTTGGCCGTTGACCCAGAAAAAGGGTTCATTCGCCCTTTGCATACATACATACATTTAAACAGACAGGTGAGATTTATACTATACATTAGCTTCCATATTTGCGATCGAGCACTTTATGATTTCTTTTCAGCATATCCCAACGCTCTAACACTATGTGCCTATTAAAACGAGCAAAAAACTAGAACAGGCAAACAAACAGATCCATAGATATAATATTGAAGACGTTTTGCCGGTTCAATCCTTAGTTCGTTGAACCTTATTATAACAAAAACTCATAAAAAGGCTCATACAAAATTTCAGACAAATCGATTCAGTAGTTTCCGAGAAAGAGTGGAATGGATAGATAGACTAAGAAAAGTATGAGATATATATGATACATTATTTTTCTGTAGCATGCATATATATACATATATATACAACTTATAGAACATATATACACATATATATAGAACTTATAGAACACATATATACACATATATATAGAACTTATAGAACACATATATACACATATATATACAACTTATAGAATACATAAATAACACATATATTTTTTTGCTCCATCCCTATGAAAAACAAAATGATAAGAAAATTAAAACAAAAGGAAAAGGATATAACTTACATAACACGTACATGCATATATATATATATATATATATATATATATATATATATATATATATATATATATATATATATATATATATGGAAAAATAAGTTTATTCAATTATATTTCAGCCTTTATTTATACCAATCCTTTAATTTATCGGTGTAACTACAGAGCATATACAAATGAATGACAAAAAGTCTATATTCCAAATTTCAAGATGTTGTCCATCTTACCCTGTACTTTTTTCATTATGTTGAAATGTTCAATTTTTGGCAGCACCTGTTTCGTGACGCAGAACCACTCATACAATTATTATTTCAATTTTTAAATTTATTCCGCCCTGACTCATCAAAATCCGAATATTGGAAGAAATGATTACAGGAATCCGAAAAAATCGTTTTATATATATATATATATATATATATATATATATATATATATATATATACAGAGTGGTCACAAAGTCACGCACCAATGTTAATATTTATTTTTTATTAATGTAATTTTTTAATTTCATAATTTTTTATTTCAGATTAGACATGCCATTGACTACAGAGCAGCGCATCGAAATAATTTTATTATCTGGTCGTGATGGTGCAACCAACAGAAGTGTTGCTGAGAAATTCAACAGAAACCATCCTCATGAAAATGTGTCACACACTTCTGTCGGTCGCTTAACAAATTCAGAAAAACTGGTTGCGTCGTTGACAAAAAGCGAAGTGGGCGTCCAGGTTTATCTGCAGAGACACGTGCACAAGTGTTGGAAAAAATTGCAAGCAGTCCAAGGAAGTCAGTGCGAAGGGCAGCAGGTGAAATTGGTGTTCCTCGTTCAACGATGCAGAAGGTCCTCAAAGCAGAAAAGTTTCATCCTTACAAACTTCAAATTCTACACAAATTGTACGAGGATGATAGTGACAGACGTTTAGAAATGGCTGTATCGTTTCAGGTTCAACTCGAGGAAGATCCTGACTTTGTTAGGTGAAACATGTTATTTAGCGACGAGGCAAATTTTTATGTTAGTGGAGAGGTCAATCGACAGAACTGCCGATGCTATTTGCAAGACAATCCTCATTGGATTGGTCGAAGAGGTACGGTAGAATGGTCGCCAAGGTCGCCTGACCTAAACCCCATGGACTTTTATTTCTGGGGACACATTAAGCAAATTGTTTATTCAACGAAGATTCGTGATTTGGATCATCTGAAGAGTCGTATTATTGATGCTTGTCTTCAAATTGATGGTGATGCTGATTTATTGAATCGTGTCTACAGGAACTTTGAATTTCGTATTGGCTCGTGCATAGCTGCAAACGGCGAACATATCGAACAATTGTAATCTTTGTAAAGAACTTTGAATTTGAATAAATGTTACTACTATAACTTTTTTAATTTTTTAACTTTTTTAATTAACATTGGTGCGTGACTTTTTGGGCACCCTGTATATATATATATATATATATATATATATATATATATATATATATATATATATATGTGTGTGTGTGTGTGTGTGTGTGTGTGTGTGTGTATAAGTGAACGTGTCTGTGTTTCTGTGTGTGTACATTTCCCTACGCTATAACTCTGTCAATTTTGTGATTGGTTTTCGGACAGAAATTTGTCTGTTAAGGGGTCGAAGTTCAACGATTTGACCTTTGAGAATTCTACCAAACTCTTCCGACAATTTTGGGTCTAAACACTTGAAATTTTGGATATAGGTTCCTTGGACATGGATTTAACTGAATGACTTGATTTGAGCCCAAAACAATAAATGTTAAGGGGTCATAATAGGGGTCAAAGTTTAAAAAATTGACCGCTTTTTTTTTTTTGCTCAACATACACTTCCTAACACCTGGGCAACGCCCGGCTGAAATTCCAATATATATATATATATATATATATATATATATATATATATATATATATATATATATATATATACTAGCAAAAGTACCCGTCATTGAGTGGGTTCAAAAACAGCATACAGAAAATGGACTCTGATTTATGAAAGTATGATAGGTTATGAAAAGGAAGGGTTGTAAAGAGATAGCTTCGAATTTGGGGGTATCAAAACCAAAGCAAAATATGATGAAAGTAAAAATAAAATAGATAAACCCCATAATTTATTATACCATATCTGTTCACACTGAAACACTTATCACATTATTCTGTGGATCTATATTAAAAAACCTTGTTAAACTTTGTGACATATTTCCATTCTATGGAGGTCAGGTGCGAACGAACACCCCATAATTTTATTATACCATATTTCTTCAAATTGAAACATAATTATCAAAGTATACTTACGCAGATAGATATGTAAAGTCTTTATTAAAGTTTTTGCCTATTTCAATTCTATGGAGGCCAGGCGCGAACGCAGACCTCACAATTTTATTTTACCATCCCTATTTAAGTTAAAACTTACTTATCAAAGTATTCTTATGTACATCTATATCAAAAACACTTGTAGACGTTTTTTTTAATTCTTAATTTTTTATTTCCAAACTTTCAAACTTTGTAGACTAGGTGCGAACGCAGATCCCACAATTTTAATGAACCACTGTTCTGCCAGATCAAACATACCCATTCCTGTGTCTCGATACATCTTCTATCAATATATGTAATCAGTTTTTTAACATAGTCAACCATATAGGAACCTATTCGTGACCAGACACACACACATACACACACAGACATTCAGCTTTATATATATATATATATATATATATATATATAACAGCTTAGCCTATTACAACCTAGCTAAAATGTAGAACGGGCAGACAGATATAATATCGAAGGACTTACAGAACGCATATATACAAGCAATTAAAAGTAAAAAAGGAAAAATATGACTTACATTTTCCTGTAACACAAACAAGTGAAAGATAAAATGTTCAGCTTAGTAACAAGGTTATTATTATCATCAGTCAAAACAAAACTCTTTTAAAAATATAGGAAGGAACAGCAATTATATTCATGCTGAAGTAATTGAAATAACCACGCTCTGAAAATAGATAGCGACAGTCAAACTATTAATAATAATAATAATAATAATAATAATAATAATAATAATAATAATAATAATAATAATAATAATGCTATCCAGACAGGAGATTTAAATAATCCCGCTGGAGTTACAAAGCAAAGAAAAGAACATGTAAAAACAGTGGAATAATTCCAATATTCCAGTGAATGAATGTAGAGACAATATAAAGCGAAAGTGAAAGTGAAACTATAGAAGCAGCTTAAAGTGAAAGTGAAAGTGAAAGTATAACTGTGGAGATAGGGTAAAGCAAACGTGAAAGTAATCCCAAGTCTCAGTGGAGAATTAAAAATAAATGAAAAACGGAAAGGAAAAATAACATATTAGAAAGGGTACATTAAAAGAGTTTGTTATAGACAATAGAATTGAACGTTTCTGAAAGATGATTAACCTTATATAGAGTTAGAATCTTTCAGAACATAAAAAGAAAAAGAAGATTTTAAGCTAACGAGTTGAACACCAAAATGGCATAAGCTGAATATATAACAAAAGAAATGTTTGGATAAATTTAATGATCTACCGACAATCTCAGTTGTTTATCAAGAGGTCGCATTCAGTTTTACATTCTCATAAAGTTGCTGCATTTAAGATCCCTCAATGTAATAACCGCCCTGCCTCCGACAGTTTGACAATTAGCAAGATCCCACCCAGGGACATGCAGCAGGGAGGGGAGTGCTAGGGTTACCCAAGCACCTACCCCTTTTACTCCAGTTTTAAAAGTGTCCTTTTCAGAGGAGTGTACCCTACAATTACTATATTTTTGCTGTTTTTTTTAAATATCTGAAAATTTCTCTGCATGTCATTGATCTCACTACTTTACTATAGAAGTCTCCAATTGTACCAATCAGCAGAAATTTAAATGTAATGTGAGCAAACTACTACAGAAGTCTCCAATTATACCAATCAGCAGAAATTTAAATGTAATGTGAACAAACTACTACAGAAGTCTCCAATTGTATCAATCAGCAGAAATTTAAATGTAATGTGAACAAACTACTGCAGAAGTCTCCAATTGTACTAATCAGCAGAAATTTAAATGTAATGTGAACAAACTACTTTACTATAGAAATCTCCAATTGTACTAATCAGCAGAAATTTAAATGTAATGTGAACAAACTACTTTACTATAGAAATCCCCAGATGCTTGAGGGCTTTTTACTTTAGTATATTTTGTTCCTTGAACTGCTTGACTTTGTACATTTTTTCTCCAATTGTACCAATAAGCAGAAATTTAAATGTAATGTGAACAAACATGTCTCTGCATAACTCCTCATTTAGGATGCACCTATACATATGACCCTTTTCACAGTAACTCTGTGGCAATGTACTTGTTTGGGCTGAATATGAGTATAAAATAAAAAATAACTGCAAACCTATTTATTTGCTTTCAAAAGACCGGTCATCTAAACTCAGCAAAAAAGAATGGGGTCGCAGGTATGACTTTAAAAGACATCCAGTAGTGAGACCCTATTTAGGGTCTATGGGGAATGCAGAGTTGCCCCTTAATTACCTTAATTACCCAGGTCCACTTTGGCCCAGCGTGTTAATATGTTCTGGTTCTACTAGACTAGACTGGCTGAAGATACTGGTTTCCTGAATAAAATGCATCAAACATTGATGTTATTATTTTCTTTCCTTACCCTTTGTCAAACTCAATCATGTTCTGCAAAATCAAAAACAAAACTAACAATTTTCTTCTCCAAAACAATCAAACCAAACACCATAAATAAATATTTAAAGATATAAACAACTTGAAGCATTAAAACTTCTTTTTTTTTATTATTCAATTTTCACCCCAAACAAGGCACAGTGACACTTTGAATTAGGGGGCTACTATTGGGGATATAAGTTGCAGTGATATTATGAAGGGAGATGAGTAGAAAGATGTTTGTTCACATTACACTTGAACTTCTGCATGTCAGTACAGTTGGGAAAGCAGAATCCCGGAAGGGAGTTCCAAAATCTAGCAGTTCTGGGGAAGAAACTATTGGATTAGAAGGCTTTCTTACGATTAGGGATCTCTACTGTGAAGGGGTAGGATTTAGGTGCTTGTCAGGTTTGTCGGGAGTATTCATGTCGAATGGGTACAAGTGCTTGTAGTTCGTCAGAGCATTCACCCATAAAGTACTTGTAGAACAGGCAGAGGGATGCAACATTTCGTTGATGGGACAGAGGCTGAAGCCTAGATGACAGTTCAGGACATATCAGGTTGGCGACTCTTACTCGATTTCTACATTAAATAACCTAAAAAGTGTTGATAGGCTGTAAAACAAAGCAATCAAACTAAACTCCATGAATTAATATTTAAAAATATAAAGAATTTGAAGCAAAAAAAAACATTTTTTCCAAAATTACAGGATTTGACATTCAATTTGCAATCTTTAAACTATTGTTCTCATATTAATGGCAAAACTTAACTTCCTTAAATTCTTTCTTATATATGTTCAGGTAGTTTTGTCATCAATCTGTGATATACTTTCCAGGAAGGGGGTTAGGTCTATTATTGATGTTTCTTCCACCGGTTGTCGTGGATTCTGTTTCAGATGAGCTCATACCCTATTCGTTTTGCGATCTTTTATATTCTCCTGGAGCTGACTGGTAGTTTCAACATTAAATCTGATGGCACTAGTTTGAGATCACGGCATCGGCATAGAAATACGAGATGGTTGGTCATCTTTGCCAGTTTTTGGTAGAGTTTCAATATTTTTCCACTTTTGTATTTTTGATATTACGTGTCTGAATTTTGGAGATGAGAATCTGTTGTTTGTATTCTTTGGATTCTTCCGACTATTGTTCTCATCTTGAGAAACATAATCCAAAAATTGTTGATATGCCGTAAAACAAAACAACTAAAGCAAAAACCCAAAAAAGAATAGCTGTGTCCATTCAATTTGTATATTTAAAACGAAAATACCATTTCAAACTGAACACCAAGAGAAGGACAAGACCTTTTACAGAAATGCTGTTTTTTTTTACCATACCAAAAAGAGAAGTTATTTATTTGTTTTCCACCGCAGCAAGATGTGACATAAGGTCGGAAGGTTGAGAGTGTCAAGTAAGTGCCATAAAAGGAGCATTCTGACCTATTAAAAATTGCCTAGACAGTCTCATAGGCATTCCCTTTTAAGGGCGTCTCATGCAGTAAACAATGAACTTACTCCATCTGAAAGTTGAGTGACGAGACCTAGACGAATAAACCTTTTAGATACTACCCAGGAGATATACCTCAGTCCAGCAGGCATTGGACCATATAATGACCCAGCACCTGCTGGAATGAGAGAACGGATCCTCGAGTGGTATTTCTACCAAAGTCTTCAAACAACCGAAGTAGCAATATCAACCTTACTCAAGGATAAGCATTACTTGAGGGTAGATATTGACTTGCTGTCCACCTTAGCAAGATGTGACACAAGATTAGAAAGTGGGGATGTCAGGAAACAAGCAATAAACTTGCCCTAACCGAAAGTTAGATGGCAAGTTCTGGGAGGGTTTACCTCTTAGATAATACCTAGGCAGTATACCTCAGTTTAACAAGTACTGGGCCAGTTCCTGTCCCTGCACATGTCGAGCTAATTGTCAAAAACGGATTCTTGCCTGGTACTTTCTATCCAGGTCTCCAATCAACCGAAGCTGCAAGGAGACTAACTCTACTCAATGACAAGATTTGCATGAGAGTATTACCAAAAAATTTGGATGATTGTATTTATAACCAGGGGTGATAAGTAATAACTTATCAGATGCCAGAACCGCTTTATTAAATATATTGTATCTCTTTGAATTCTTTAGTAATACTTTTCCATCTTGACATGAGAAGATTACTACGTTCTGCTGATCGTGACTGGATTAATTCTCTGCCTGGAAATTTTCTTTGACTGGAGTTATTGTTACATATATGAATGGGCTGTGATCGTCAAGTTATTTCGTGTTAAAATGAATACAAGACACTTTTTATGTTTTCAATACAGATTTGTTAATTTACACTTTTACACTTCAAAATAAAAGTGAAACTAACATCAGAGCGCGGTGGAGGTTGGTGGAGAAGGTGGGTCGCAGAACTCTGTGTTGGCCTGTACTTTCACTTTGTGTCTCCTCACCTGTCTTTTCTGTCTGCTCTTTTATTTATATCACTTTGACCTGTTGACCTTTTTCTCGCCAGCTTTGTTTATTGTTTTGCAATTCTCTGGGTCAGAGTTCCTTTTGATTGACCTGTTTACATTATTTTCATGAGCTTTTGTTTAATGTACTTTTTCTGGTTTTGGTCTAACCCATTTTAATATCGGTTAGCTTTCCTGGCTGATTGACATAATATTGACGCATTCCCAGACATCATGGATACAGGTCGTTTTAAATCCTGGGATTTCTCATTGTGTTATTTTTATTGCACATACACACCTCCGTAACACTATTACAGGTCACCTTATCCCTGGGATTGACTGGACACCTCTCCATAACTCTATTATAGGTCACCTTATTCCTGGAATTGACTTATTGTGTTCTTTTGCTTACCAGAACCTTCTCCATGACATTATGCTGCCATTTTTTTTTTTTTTGGTTGGAACTACATTTTCTATTTCCAGAATGCTTCTACACACAAGAGATGACAAAATTATGTTGACACTCACTCTCTCCAAAAATTATCTTAAAAGGTGTTAAGTTTTTTCACCGCTTTAAATTTTAATAATAGTATTTTAAAATATTTCTATATTTAAAAAATTCTATTTAAAATTAAAGTATGATACTCTTTGTTTACAACCATCTTCCGAACCAAGGTTTTTATTGTTACACGTTTTTTTGGACGATTATGTTTTTGGTTTGTAGAACTGAAAAAAAGATCTAAACTTTTCTTCTTAAGCAGTTTGTTACACACTGATATCTAAATTATAATCTACTAGTCAAGCCTTATATGTACATGTTTTGTTATTATACATAGTTTTGATTTTTTTTTCTCTGTATGCTTTTGGAGGGAAATTAGAATTTGTGCGTTATGGGGAGGAAGTTAATTTTTAGGAGGCATTTTTAATTTTTATTTTTAACAATCAAATATCATGCAGAAACAATATTCAATACTTATGTTTACAAAAGTTTACTTTTTTAGGGAAAGCGTAATTTTGTTTTATTAATCCAATTTAGTTTGTTTTACTACTTTAAAAATCAATTCAATCATGCATATTTAAAAAAAAATTAAAGCGGTGAAAAACCTTAACATTTTTAGATATTTTTGGGGAGTGAGGCAGTGGGGGGCGTCAAGCATAGATATACTGTCAATATATATGTTATATATGGAGCTGGAGCACCGCCAATAAAAACGGAGGTGTGCACACACACACATTCTAGATGGATTTTTATCTACATTCTTGTGTCCCATAAAAATGACCAGAATTGTAATTACCACTAAAAACAAAGAAAGGCATACATTCTAGGTCGGGAGGTAGGAATTGTGCAATGTAAAATAAAAAAAAAACTGTAATATTTTAATATTTACATTTCAGGAATGTGGTTTGATATATATATAAGACAGAACACAAATGACTGAGAAAGAAGAGAGCGAGTGCAAGATAAAGAGAGAGAGAGAGTGTGTGAAAGAGAGATAGAGATAGAGAGAAAAGACAGAAAACCGACAGCTGTCGTGTGTGATTGATATTTTTCCACTGTCGCCATCACACACACAAACCAACCCCTTCACCTAATTATCTTTCTCTTTGTCGATGAACAAGAGCTTAATTATAAATAAAACTTATATGTTGATAAATTCGTCTCTGTGTTGATTTTGAGAATAACAAAAAAGAATTGTCAGGTGTATATATGATTTTATCATTCATTTGAAAAGTGCAAGCAAAGAAATTATATATACATTCAACAACGCAACATATCTTCCTAACCTAATTTTTTTTCTCAGATAATTTTTTAGGTGTTTATGAACGAAATTCTTGTAGATGACTGGAAATTTTCACAGAAAATTTGACTTTACATAAACTGTAGCTGTTTTTGCAAATTTGTAGCATCATCGGTGTCAACTAAGTGTTATCTTTGACTGACCACTGTGTAATGTGTGATAGAACATTATAGGCCCGACAGCTATCCATTGCAATACGGATGCTTGGACATACCCTTTGGCCAATGAAGAGTAAAAGAGTTTATTTTTATTTAACAAGTGCATTATCACTTATCAAGGTCCAAAGACTACTCAAGGATAAGGGTTAATGGATGTAAGATGGTAGTGCAGTAATGGTTTATGATGTAAGTTTAGTATAATTTGATTATTTCAGGGGACGGTTCAACAAGAACTTGTTTGCATTGGACTTAAAGGCTACCATACTGTAGTCGACTGGGAAGCAGGCCAGTAGAACTGTGTTCCACAGGCAGGCAGTTCTAAGAAAGAAGCTTCTTTCGTGGAATCTGTGTTTAGATTTAGGCACAGATAGAGAGTGGTGGAATTGTTGATAGTGGTTGTATCTAGTCGAGTGTTCTTGTTCACAGGCCGATCATTTTTACATCTTCTCTGGTGAAGCTTTTGATTCATACATTTTTTTCATTGGTTTTCTGCAGTTCGGTTCAAACCTTGCTTCGACCAGCTTCTTGGACTGCCCTTCACTCCTGGCCTGAAATCAGTTGCCAAGGTCACTGGAAAACTGGTTGCATCATTCTACTGCTCCAGAACGTATCTCATTCCTGACGCAATCCCTTACTTGTTTAAGAGCCAAATACGTCCTAAAAGTACTGTTGCCAAATCTTGAGAAGAGCCTTCAAAGCACCCTAGCCTGTCTTGATGGAGTTCCAAACTACTTTGAAACCTAGTAGGTGATGAGCTTCAATCTATGGTCCTCGCTTGATAAACTTTCACAAAAACTCGTCTAACTACAACCACTATCAACAATTTCCCCTACTATCTATCTGTGGCGAAATCTAAACTCAAGTTATATAAACAAATCTTTTTTCTAGAACTGCCTGCCTGTGGAACTTATTCTGTTAACCTATTTGCAACTGAATACATTGTCGTTTTCAAGACCAATGTAAACAAATTCTTATTTAACCGTCCCCTAAAATAGTTAATTTTTACCAAATTTCCATCACTATACAATCATTAACCTTATCCTTGAGTTGCCTTGATAAGTGGTGACTGCCTTGTAAAAAATAAAATTAACTAATTAGTGCCAGATACTTTCGTTGCAGAATTGTGATTGGAGGATGTATATGAGAGAGAGAGAGAGAGGGAGAGAGAGAGAGAGAGAGAGAGAGAGAGAGAGAGAGAGAGTCAATTCTGGTGGTGAGTACATTGCTTATTATATTACAATTTTATTAAACCATAATTAACACATATTTTCTTATGTCACTTCTTTAACATGATGAAGACTGTAGTGTTCACCAGTACATAAGTATAGTCCTTGGCGGTTCAAATTTCCGAACATCCCTGGAAGCTCAATAGCATAATGTTGTTGATGTATGATTTCTCTATCACCGCTTCAACTGTGGCTCATGGGAAAATAACAAAAATTTTTAAGAAATAAAAGAATTAAAAAAAAAACAAAGTGAACAGCTCACATCTCCAGGAATATGCGTGTCGTGGGCCATATTTTCTGGGCGCTAGGTTGGCCGTCCCTTTCTTCTGCTTGCTGTCTCCTGAAATAAATTTCTTCAATTTAGCACCATTCATTGTGAGTAAGTTAGAATTCTGTACGCGACAAATAATTGACTCCAGACGTAATCTTAGGTTTTCGTTTGTAAGAATTATTCATTAAATAAATTCTGATTACAAGGGAAATGTTATGTTTACAGTAATGAACAGGAAAAAGAAAGAAAAATATATATGCAACATTTTTTTTTAACAAGCAGCCTGCTTCGACAGTGACTCAATAGAATCTTTTTTCGACAACCAATTGTCTCTTCTGTCCATCTTTATCTAACGCTCTGATTCTCAATCTTATCTGGGAATTCCTGCTCTCGATTGATGAAAAACCGCTCTACACATCCTTTTATTGAAAGATAGGGGCGTGGGGTTTGAAGAGTCTGGGTTTCTCATCCAGCCAATCTATCTTCATTATGTCAAACTCGGATTCACCCTGATTGGCTAATTGGCCAAATCACTTGTGCATATTAATTATGTAATTTTCCACACATAAATTTACTTTTCCACACAAGTTTTTCACACAGCAAAATTCTAAAAGCCTTGACCTCACTGTCATATCCAAGACAAATCATTACTATTTCACCATATGTAACGATTCCCTTCACAAAACAATATTATTATTAATGTTCCCAAAGTTATTTGTTTCTTCTTGGATTTTGGATCAGCAAGACCACCTGGTTATTGCCTGGGATTGCTCACATAATAAAACAGTTCTAATTCAGCCGTTACTGCGGCAATTTTCGACCATCACAGGTGATTGGGTCACTAAGACTGAAAGAGGAATTTCCTACAATTTTCCTTATTGTTTATGCTAGACTTCCTTTTCTCACGATCCTCACAAATAGTAAACCCCTTGATCTTTTCTGATCTTTCATCACATCATGTCTTATCACTAATATGTCATTTATATCTACTAGCCAAACTATGCAAAAAAAATATTCCTCCCTATCTATTTATCTATCTATCTACCAGGAATGTTCCATAAGTAATGCCTCCTATTTTTTATTCCGCCTAAACAGATCAAAGGGGATTGTAAATTGAATTGCCATGATGACTGAACTTTAGCATTCATAGCCTCAAAGTTTCATCTCTCTGTTGCAGATATTGATGGCATCAGCCTCTAACAAAGCAATCCTTGTCATGGATATACGTTGGAAGCAGAGATGCTCTATTGAATTCCTGGCAAAGGTACATTGAGAATGGTTGTGACTATGTAGAAAAATAAATTCTGGAGCACAACTATCGCTTGCTTTAATGGTACCACTCCCGTCTTTGTAGCTCTCCAACTTTTTGAGTTAAAAAAATAAGAGGCTTTGCTTTTTTAGTTAAAATATCAGAGATTTTGCTTTGAATGACAAAGTGTGGTCCGAAGTTCATACTAGTTAACATAATCTCTACTTACTGGTGTAGGGCTCCAATATATAGCAGATGAGAAATAGTGTGCACTTTATACTACTATTTGACCTGTAGTTTTAAGGATGGGAAATTGCAACCTAACTATTTTCCCAAGAGAGAGTTCAGTCGACTCTCCCATTTTACCCATTAATGGGATTTGAACTCGTCTGAACTGAAGTTCTTACCAATAACAAGTACATGGTGGAACGATAAAGTTGTCGCCCTAAAGAAAACAACACTACAACTTTATTTTAAAACTTTTATTGAATAAATCAATTCAGGTAACTTGATTATGTAGTAGAGCTGATATCTTTTCAACGTAGCTGCCTTCAGCTTTAATCACCGCCTCAATACGGGTCTGGAACTGGGAGCATACCTTTTCCACAAGCACCGGCAGGATCTAAGCGGATACTCGGCGGATGTTGGCAATCAGGCTGGTGTTGTGGGAGGTCATGTTGTTGATGTTCTCGACGTATGACCAAACAAAGTAGCCCAGCTGGTTCAGGTCGGGTGAGCAGGGAGACTAATGAGAGAAGAGTACAAAATTGTGGCACTCCCTCTGAAGCCAAGCCTGGGTCTCTTTGGATGTGGACTGGCGCCAACTTTTACTGCCACACCCAGGATCTGCCAGCGACCACCTAATTGCACTTCGGACCACACTCTTTAGCATATCCAGGTACACTTTGGTTGGTGTTGACTTTCAAGCCAACTTTGAAGATGTGAGGTGGCATGATGTGGTCCTCACTTGAAACTACACCAAAGACTATAACTGTGGCTGGAAAATTTATTTTCATCACCCTGGACACATCCATATTATTCGTGGCAATCCAATGATGCATTTTGAGGGTGCTGGCAATGGTCCTGTTGTCATAACTTGGATCAGTAGAGAACATGAGTTGGACAGCGGCACATCTCCAATCTCGCTCGTTGAACATTGTGTCACTTTCGGACATGATAGAAGGTTTCTATCGCTCTTAGGATTTGTACACAACTGGCTAACTAGTTGATAGTCTACAGCAAAAAAAGAAAACCGGTTTTCATCAAACGGAAATGGGATCATGTCGTCTTTTCTAGTGCGATAATTTTATCGTTCCACCCTTTACATCACATGCATCTTCTCTAACTATCATATATAAATTGAATAACGATCATTGCCCCCCCCCCCCCCCCGCATTTCATAGTTCCATCTGGCAAGTATAGATTGTTCAAATTAATTGTCTGGCTTGATCATTTCTGCTCAGTGATTAGGAGGTGGGAACAGGGAGACGAGGTTTGCCAGCAAAGTTTCAGCTCAGACAGCACTGGAGTTAGATTTCATGAAAATCTCAGAACCTGCTGACTTTGCGTGGTGAGCCTTAGGCAATAATGAAAGTGGCTCTAGACAGCCGGGGAGATTAGTTTGTTTGCACAGAAAACTTCGACATAAATTTGATAATTTTATTAAACTATGGAGCAGCCACAACAACACCTATGGGAATGATGCTGCTGATAAACATGATGATGATGACAGCGGTTGTCACGGTGATATCTACTTATCATATACAGAGAGATATATAGACCAAATGTGGATGTTTTTATGCACTTTATTCCACGTTTTTTTTTAATATTCTCATGGTTCATCATTTAATAAGGCCAAAAGTCACTTAAGGATAAGGTGGGTGAGATTTCCATTTGGATAATGAAACAGTACCATGAAAGGATTGAAACTCTGATTAATTTGTAGGAGGATATGACAAATATTTGTTGACATTTGATTTGAAAACGACCATGTTATAGTCGATAGGGAAACATTCCTGTAGTAACATGTTCCAAAGGTGGAAATTTTTGGGAATGAAGCTTTGGTCATGGAAGTTCCGTTTGATTTTTAGTATTAAGAGGAAGAAAGGAATGTTCTTTACAATGTTGGTAGCAAGACGTGTTTTTTGTAAGGACTGTATAATTAGCGCAATCGATAATGTTGCATAGGACGGAATCATGTATGTTGATTTAAAAGTCTATTAAATCTATTTTATGTTAATACCATTAGCAAGGTATGAACATTATCCCTCCAGCTATGGAGTATTGTTGCCACATTTGGGCTGGTGTATCTATAACATGGTGCATATGAGCGCGTGGGAAGATATCAGCAGCAGCAAAGGATGGCTGGCTTGTGGGGAGATTAGCAGCAGCAGTAACTGAAAAATGCACATATGCAAAGCAGGAAGTGTGCGTGAGAAGAAGAAAAAAAGGAGAGGAAAAACGCCACGTGAAACAAAGTCGACGTCAAAGGAAATGGATGTGTAAATGCGAAAACAACAAAATGGCTGGCTATGGCCGGTGTGAGGTCGGAGAAGAAAAGTGTACATTGGGTGAGATGGACGATGGCGAGGGACTTTTAAGTGGTGTTGAAACAATTATAAACGTTAAAAAAAGTTGTTTTTTTTTTGAGAAAGAAAAAATACCGACCCGGGTTTTATTTTATTTATTTCTTTCCTTTGTTCAAGCGTAACGACCACGTTACATATCTGCTACTAGTCTCTCCTTCTTAAACAGGATTCAAAAAAGAGTCGCACTGTTAACCAAACTCCAACATCTATCCCATCGACAAAATATTGTCTCTCTTTGCCTATTTTGCAAATATTTTAATGGAAAGTGCTTCAACGAACTCCAAGCCTTTGTTCGCCCTCTACAAACTAACCCGACAAGCAGCAAAATCTCACCCCATACACAGTACAAATCCCTAGATATCATAAAGCCTTCTACTCAAATTGTTTCCTCTCTCGAACTGCTAAACTTTGGAATTCCCTTCCGGATCCCTGCTTCCTTGAATGTACTGACATGCAGAAGTTCAAGTGTAATGTGAACAGACATCTTGCTGCCCCCCCCTTCCTCGATAGTATCCCTGCAAATTTTGTCTCAAATAGTAGATCTCTTACATTTTAGTGGCACTGTGCCTTGTTTGGGATGAAAAACGCTGTAAAGACAAAAAAGAAAAGCTATATATACTAAAAATATATATACTAAATATATATATACTAAATATATATATACTAAATATATATATACTAAATATATATATATACTAAATATATATATATACTAAATATATATATATACTAAATATATATATATACTAACTTGTTTTAAACTAATCTGTTAGAATAGAAGGCTTTAGCCACATGGTCTCCATAAATTTAATAGGCATGGCAGTAGATACTCCTCGTTTCCTCTCTGGCAGTAGATACTCCTCGTTTTCTCTCTGACTTTTCTCTATTTCGCTTAATCCTTTCTATCCCTCTGTCTGTCTGTGAATCTCCTCTTCCATCTCTGTTAGTCTTCTTTGAAATAATTACAATTTCTCCGAGTGAATTCCTTATTTTTCTAAACATTATTGTTAAGTTATTGAGCCCATAACCTGTTGAGTACCCGAAGCCATGTGTATATTTCACTGTTCCATTCATTGCAGAATTATGTGTAAAGAAATGAAATACGAGTTTAGAATTCAAGTTAAGGAAACATATAAAACGCGTGTAAAACTTTAAAATTTATTTTTTGAAACTAATGAAAAAACAATATATTCTTGTGGTAATAAAAAATACAGTGGATAGCCGCTGCTGTTACTTTCTTACGGTACACAATAGATTACGCACGCATACATGGACACACATCAATATATATTACTAACTAGCAGAGAAACTCCACCTTGTTTGCGCTTGAATGAAAATTAACGAATGTTCCACACTTCCAATGCTTTTTATTGTCATCAAAATTAGTGAAATTGCCCATATTTTCAGACAAATCAATTAATTGCCTGCTCTGGTTGGAGACTTACTGCGCTGCACCGGGAGGAAGCTTCCCACAGTGACTTAATCCATAATACATTGTAATCTACATTGCACTGTAGAGAACCTAGTGTTGATTTTATAAAATTATTTTTATGTGTTGACTTGAATTACGTTTAAAATGCAAAAGTTAAGTATCACGGTTTAATTGCATTCTAAACAGAAACATTCATTTCGGACGCGCCCCAGTCCTATCAAAGAACATATTACGTTTACGTGTCATGCCTTTCTGCTTGAATTGGAAAATAGAAATTGCAAAGCCAGTTAAATATTTAAATAAACATAAAATTACTTTCTTCTTCTTCTTCTTCTTCTTCTTCTTTTTCTTCTTCTCTCTCTCTCTCTCTGTCTCTCTCTCTGTATTGCAAATCTCACTATTTATTACTAATTATTATTATTATAATACGTCTAAAATCGATATTTCTCTCTTTCTTGTTGATATATATTCATGCCTTTCTCCCATTTTTCGTCACCATAAGAGATTTGTTTTACAGTTGGAATTTGGATTTTATTAGCAAGAACTAGTTTAGCCAACTTTCGAGTTTTAATTATATATTTTTTTCAGAAGCTGAAATGTAAAATAAATTATATATATATATATATATATATATATATATATATATATATATATATATATATATATTATTTTTTAAAAATGTTTTTTTCACTCATCATTACAAGCGTTAAAATTTCAGTTGATGGTCCCAGTGCAAAAAATTAATTCTCTGAAGAAAGCTAATGATATTGACAACAAGCCAAATGCCTGTCAACCTAACAGGATGTAACTGTTTAATTGAAGAGGATGAATAGATTGTGAACAGCCGGGGATCTGGTTGCGTCATGGACAGAATGTAACAACCCTTCCAAAAACATCCTCACAGTGTGCATAAACTAAATTACTCTCCCCCGGCAAGAAAGGTGCAAACAGCAAACAAGGTAGAAGAAAGTATTAGGGTGGGTTGATAGTAGGGATTTAATTTTAAATTTATCAATTTTCGAAGTGCACTTTTACATGAGGGGCTTGCAATAAGTAATGCCCCTGACTCACTTCCAGTTGTCTGATCTAGCTGAAATTTTGTATGTGCAATGATTTATATCTCTATGGGTTATGTGGCAAATTACAGCTCTGAACTAATTGTGGTTTCTGTTTTACAGGTGTGAAATGGAGCCTGTTGAATGTCGAGCAGTGATCCGGCTTTTGTATTTGAAAGGATGGATACCACAGGAGACTTTTGATGAAATGAAAGAAACTTATGGCGATAATGCCTCATCATATGACTTTGTAAAACGCTGGCATTGTGAATTCAAACATAGCCGGAAGTCTGTGGAAACAGCTCCCAGACCCTCGTTCTGCCATTGATGAGGCATATGTCCGTCAAGTTCAGGCTGCCATTTTGGAAGCTTGGCACATTACTATTCGCAAAATAGCTCAAGATGTCAAGATTAGTACAGGGTCTGTGAGAACTATCATTCATGACAATTTGCACATGCATAAGGTGTCTGTTAGATGGATTCCCAGGTTGCTCACACCACTCCAGAAGCGAGAACACGTTGAGTGCTCGAGGATGAATTTGGAGATGTGCTAAGAAGATGAGTCAAAGTTTTTCAAAAGACTAATTACACAGGATGAAACCTGAGTCCATCACTATGATCCAGAGACCAAAGCCCGGTCAATGCAGTGGAAACACTTGGACTCACCACTTCCAAAGAAAGCAAGGGTGCAGCCCTCCGCTGGCAAGGTTATGCTCACAGTTTCTGGGACCAGGACGGAGTAGTGATGACAGATTTCCTGGCAAAGGGTACCACAATTACAGGAGCCTATTATGCTCCACTTTTGAGGAAATTAAGGGAAGCTATTAAAATCAAGAGGCGGTGCAAGATCAGCAAAGCTACCCTCCTCCTGCAGAACCACGCTCCGGTCCACAACTCACATGTCGCCAGATCAGAGGCACGGGCATGTGGTAATGAAATCTTTCCTCATCCCCCCTACTCTCATTACCTTGCACCCTCTGACTTTCACCTCTTCCCAGCCATGAAGTTGTTTTTGAAAGGAAAGCGTTTCCCAGATGGTGCAGCCTTGATTTCTGAAGTCATGTCGTGGTTGGAGAACCAACCTGGGGTGTTCTACAAAAACGGTGTCCAGAGCTGCATCAAATGATGGGAGAAATGCATAACTCTGGGTGGTTCCTATGCAGAGAAAGACTAATCAGTGTTCCAAGTTTCGTTGCTCTACTGCTATGGGAAGTGGGTCGGGGATATTACTTATTGCACGCCCCTCGTAAACAGTACAAAGTGAGGAAAAAGATTTTCTTTTTTTTTAGATTTAAATTTAAATTAATTTTTTATATTTTATTTTGTAAAGTGCATTTGGAAATTGATGAATTTCAAATTAATCTTGTACCTTAATTTCAAAAGTTTATAAAAACGTTTTGTTTAACCATTTTCACGTCTTGCAAGAAATGCTTTTCTGAATTGTATCTCATTTCTTTTAGATTAAATTTTACTTAATTTTTTAATTTAAATCTAAAAATGCTAAATATGTTTTACATCATTAAATTGTTTTGTTGTTTTGCAGATGAATATATAAAAAGATGATGATGACAACCTGAGCTGACATTTCCACTGGAGTTTTGAGCAAATCTATTCGTATCTAACGGCGCTGTTGTTACATTAATTGTATTCAATTGTTGTTACATCAATTGCGTTCTTCTGAACGTAGAGACTGGTCATACACGATGAGACTGTTGTGGTCATGGTAAATATAGACACCAGACATGTTAGTCATTTGTTTGGTATTGCATAAGAACTGCATGGCACAAACATCTGTTTAACTGGTAAGCAAAACTTTTATATATATATATATATATATATATATATATATATATATATATATATATATATATTATTTTTAAAATATAATTATCCACTGGCACATGTTTCGTCGTCCACGACTCATCAGAGTGGCTGAATCGATTCGATTTGGTTAAAGGGAAAATTATTCCCAACTCGCATTTAGGTAAAAATGCACTTTCATAAATAATTGAATTCATTCAAAACGTATCGCAAAAACAATCAATAACATATAACACACACACACACACATATATATATATATATATATATATATATATATATATATATATCCAGAACGTCTGTATGTATATATATATATATATATATATATATATATATATATATATATATATATACATATATATATACATATATATATATATATATACATATATATACATATATATATATATATATATATATATATATATATATATATATATATATATATGTATATACTTCTCCCAAACCTCTGGCCTTTATGGCAAGGAGACTAAAACTTGCTGCTATGGTTTCAAATGATCTGAAATAACAGCAAAGGGAGACTTGATTCCAAATATTTCTCATAATTTTTTATCTCCCCTCTTTCAGAAATAGGGTACGATTATGAATATCTCAAGTATCAAATAATCCTTATACACTGTGAAATTTATGTATGAAAACCAATGAGGGGAGATATAATATATGAGAAATATTTGGAATCAAGTCTCCTCTTGCTGTTATTTCAGATCATTTGAAACCATAGCAGAAGTTTTAAAATCCCCTCCATTAAAATCAGAAGTTTTAGTGAAGTATCAGATATTTTGTAATTCATATGCAAAACTATGAAGAAAATGACTATGATTGAAACATTTCATGGCTTTAAAAAAAGTGCCAAGAATAGGCTCTGGATGATGGATGCTCCCCTTAATGTGCGATCTTATGGGCAAATGTCACATAGCCAACTACACAATTCAGGTCATAACCTTTCAAACGAGCCTTCATTTGTTAAATTCTGATCAAATCTATCTATCTATCTATCTATTTATCTATCTATCTATCTTTCCCCCCCCTCTCTCTCGGTCTCTCCCTCTCTCTCTCTCTCTCTCTCTCTCTCTCTCTCTCTCTCTCTCTCTATATATATATATATATATATATATATATATATATATATATATATATATATATATATATATATTCATGCATTTTTCAGCACATATTTTACAGATCCGTTTCGTTATGCATAAACAAACCGTTATCATTGTTAATATACTTTACAATATGAACAAATATGGTTACCGGAACAAGCACATTATCTGAACGTTTTTCTTCTTGCAGCATTATATTGTCATGCATTTTTTCTACCTAAGAAAAGATTTTCTAATTTTTCTGAAGAGTATATGCACGAAAAGACACGGTATTGGCATGATAATAAACGTTTGTTTCTGCATAACGAAACGATCTGTAAAAAAAATGTACCGAAACTTTAACATGCTGGAGGAGCTGTTTTGCATGAAAAATAAATATTTGAATCTTGGAATATAACTGTAGTGTTATTCTTTTATATATGCTCTATTGTTATATTAAACATACATCGAGCTTCTAAACAAAAAGGATTGGTATACATAAAAAGTGAAATATAATTTAAAAAAAAAAGCATATTTTACCAAAATAACACACACACACACACACGGAAAACTTGCACTTTTTTTTAAAAGAAATTTGGCAGTAAACGTTTCTCTTTTCGGAATTTTTATTATAAAAAGAACAGATGAATGTTTTACATGAACACTGTAAATAGTTAGGTGAAAGTAGAGAAAAGTTTGATTCTTTTTTTTTTCAAGAGAATGTACAAATTATTTTTTTAACAGATGTTCAGAAAATAAACAGAAAAATACTTCCATCATTAATTATGCAAAAGTTTTGTACTTTCTAAATATTTTGCATGAAAAATAAATATTTGAATCTTGGAATGTAAATATACTGTTATTCTTTTATATATGCTCTATTGTTATATTAAACATACATCGAGCTTCTAAACACAAAGGATTGGTATACATAAAAAATGGGATATAATTTAAAAAACATAGTTTGCTAAAGCAATACATACACACACATACATACATACATATGTATATATATATATGTATATGTAACACATTATAAATACGTAACACATTATAAATACGTAACGCATCAATAGATGACTATGTTACTTCTTAATATTTATTAAATGCTACACTGATCTAGTTGAAATTTCTAAATAGCATTTAAAAACAACTCATTGGTAGACATGTTAGGGTGCCTACACGTGTAATTGTGAAACAAAGGTTGTGCAATCTCCACCCACACCTCTTGTTAGGTTTGTTGAATTTTGTTATTGAGTGCTTGCAACTATTTTGTTACATGGAGCACAAACAGGAGCTGGTGATAGCAAGAGTTAAGATTGGATGGAATAAGTTCAGGGAACTTCTGTCATTACTAACCAGCAGAGCGTTACCACTGGAGGGATGGTGGGTGACATGCATTGACTTGTGAAGCACAAGTTGCATGACGAGGAATGATATGAGAATGATATGATGGATGCGTAATGTGAATCTTAAAGACGTGCTTAGATCTGATGACCTCAGAGAAGATTAAATCTGGACAGTATATACAAATGTGTGCAGAAGAGGAGACTTTGTTGGTATGGTCACATTGAAAGAATGGATGGAAGTGCCTAGATTAGTAGTTGTACCTATTTACTATGCCTCCCCACGGGACAGAGTTAGACACCAGGGTCGTTTTTTAACGTGGAGAAAAGGTACAAAAATAAAAAATTGTCTCAGTCGTGAAGGATTTCTCCTCCATCGACAGAGAGCAAGAAATGAAAGTGCAGCATCTGAAGAACAGATACTACACTTTGAGGTATTTTTTTGCTCCCCCACTGAGCAAATTAGGCCAAGGCCGATTTTTAAAGTGAGGAGTGAAGGGGAAATGGGGACCAACTCCCCGAGGAGTAGGGGAGCTGGATAGTGACAATTGGTATGAAGGGTTGCCCCTACATTGACCAAGGTCTTATATGTGGAGTCGCCCCCACATATGGTCTTTGCTTGCAGTATCTGCCGGAACAGATACTACACTTTGAGATATAAAATTTTTTATTCACAGGAAAAAAAGTACAATTGGGAAAATGAACAAAAAACTTAGGCACAAGGCCGACTCAAAAAGAAGGGGGGATGGTGAGGTTGGTTGATCCATCTCGTCTCTGCTGTAAATTTTAAATGATTTTTCTCTCGGCCAGCCTCTTTTATCATGGTTACCCCTTTAAATTTGTATTTATGTGTGTGTGGTGGGGGGGGTGCCTACTTAAGCCCAATTTTAAAACATTTTTTATTCATATCAAAAAATACAAAAAAGATAACAATCTTAATAAAATTTCATTTGTGTTGAGGGACTTGGTGAAAAAAAAAAAAAAAAAACCCGGTTAGTAAGATCCTCCCAACCTTATCTGAAATGTTAGACCATTCGTTTCACTCTGGTTTTTAAAGGGACCAGGGTTTCGCGAGCAGCCTCTAAATGGAGGGGAGAGGGGTTGTGTCCTAAATAGGGGAGAAAATAAAAAATTGGCGGTGAGGGCGGAGGGGGTTAGTGTTGGATTTAATTTCCTCCAAGCTGGGTTGAATTTCGAGAGGAAGGGCGGGCAAAATAAAAAATTGTTGTTTTTGGAGGCTGGGGATCTTGGAGGCGTTCTAATAAGGGAAACAAGATTTATTCGGCTGGTTGAGAGGCTGAAGGAAGTAGAATTGGAAAGGGGCGGGGGTCCGACAGAAAACACTAGAACTGAGCGCTCCACACCTAGGTGGGAAACACATGTTCAAATTTGGCCCCTCTTCGTACACACAGACTTGCTAACTGTATCCATCTGCTTTCAAAAGCCACACGATGCAGCCTTCTTCTGTCGCATCTGATCTTTACCCGTAGTTGGTGTTTAAAGAAAGCGATCAGATCCTGATCAGAAAAAGGCAGCACCCCCTGGCCATCTTGCAGTCTCGATATCCAAATCACCATTCTCGCCACGGCCAGGATTGCGACGTAGACCATTTGTCTCTCCCGGTCCCACGCCGGCCTCACGCTGTCCACTACATTTGATACAGTAATCGGGTGAGGATGCTCATGGTCGATGCGAGCCATCATCTCGCCAACACACGACTGGCGGAGTTCGCGGCAATCGAAAAATGCACGATCAGTTGTTTCCACGGCCGTTGTCCCGCAACGGGGACAGGCAACTCCAAAAAACCAGAATTGCATTGTATATTGTTGAGGGGAAGCGCATTTCGGGCCAATCGCCAGGTCAGAGAGAACTCTGAATTGTTCAGATGACTCGAACCTGGTGCCAACCCAAATGCGCATATAGCGAACGTTGGCGGCCCCCCCTCACTAGATCCCTGTGGAGTTCCTTACAGGTGGCAGTCACAAGGTCGCTGGACTCTGGTAGTCATTTTAGCGCGGCTAGGCACTCTTTTAGGAAGGCTGAATCTCCCCGCGGCCTGCGACGACTCTCAATAGCGGGGTCGAGAATGAGGTCGGGAAAGGCGGCAGTGATCGCGGGGTGCCACGGTTGAGCATCTTGAAGGTAGTGGCTAAGGAAGGCCAGCCCCTCAAGTCCAGCATTCCCAAACCTCCATCACACGGACGTTGAATACAGACCTGTCTGCTTACCCAGTGTGTTCCTCTGTCCGAAAGGAGAAAGGACAAGAGTTCGACAAGAGCTTTTAGGTGTTGTGCAGGCAGGGGAAGTATGGCCAGTCGGTAAAGGATGAGAGGAAAGACGTAAGTGGCGCACGCCTCAGCTCTACCTTTTAAGGAAAGTTTCCTAGGAAGCCATGCATCGACCGCAGCTGCCACCTTTGACTGTACCTCTGACCAATTCTTATCAAGCTGGAGACTTGGTCCGAACCACATGCCGAGGATCTGAACCGGGCCATCCGTCCAGCTGAAGGGTGCTGGGAGGTTTGCGTTGCCACTCCAGGCACCGAACCGCAGTCTGACCGACTTGCTGCGGTTTATCTTGGCCCCCGTGATTCTTTTGTACTGTGCAAGCGCCTCCGACACGATCTCAATGTCTCTGAAGCTCGACACAAAGACCGTGACATCATCGGCGAACGCGGATACCTTGGCAGCTGAGCTGCCAGGCAGAGCCATTCCGCACAGGGTCGAAATTGCCTCCCCACGTCTCAGCTTGCGGAGAAGAGGCTCCAAGGCCAGGACGTAAAGCAGGGGCGACAGCGGACAACCCTGATGAACCGACCGAGAGATAACAAAGGGTTTCGAGCGCTTTCCGTTGACTTGCACAACAGCTGTGGGCTGTCGATACATCACGGAGATCCACTTGCAGAAGCCCGGTTTAAAACCGGCAGCCTCTAAGACAGATGCCAGGAAACAATGGTCGACCCTATCGAAAGCTTTGGACTGATCTAAGTTAATCAGCGCAGCTTCTGTGTCGTCATCTATTCCCCCCTCTAGGATCGTGCGGATCAGGTGCAAGTTGTTCTGAATCGATCTCCCCTTCACAGTGTAATTCTGTTCTGGTTCAATCAACTCTTTGATAACAACCTGCAGCCGATTTGACAGGACCTTGGCCAAAATCTTCAACTTTGTGTTAAGCAGAGTTATGGGTCTGTAGTTGTCTAACTCTTCCCCACCATGCCCATCACCTTTCCTCAGCAATGTGATCACTCCCTTGGTTACCTGCCCTGGGATGGATCCCTGAGCAAACCAATGGTTGAAAACATCCGTCAGAAGAGGCAGAAACATGGGCGACAGCCTCAAATACAGTTCGTATAGCAGACCATCGAATCCCGGCGATCTGTCATAGCTGACCTGCTTCAGCGCAGTAAAGACCTCCCGCTCTGTCACCCGGCCCTTGCAACCAACTGCTCTAGCCACGTCAAGACGGGGAGAGTTGGCCAAATAGTCGCTAAACTCAAGGACCGGAAGATCGGGCTACTGCATAAAATGCTCCTCGAAATGTTCTCGAAACCCCTCGTAGATCTCCCGAGTCGATTCAAGGGTATTTGTCCGAGCCACGCCTAGAAATCTCATGATGCGCAACAGCGTCAGAGTTGACTGCTTTGTTGCCTATCTTTCTAAGCCTAGCTCTGACTACTTGACCTTCGTAGCGCTCGCTAGTCTTGCGCAGAAGATCCTGCCTAGCTAGTTCCTGACTAACCCTATCACCCTCCCCGGTAGCCCGGGTTAGTTTCTGCTCTAGCTGCTTTTTCGTCTTGGCCTTATCTAATGCGAGGCACTGAGCATACTTGACAGAGAAGCTTCTAATGTTGGCTTTTAGACCTAACACCACTTACTCCCGGTAACTGCCCCCACCAGAGCCTTTTTAATTAATTCTCCTAACTGGTCTCGGAAGTCTTGTATCTCCAGAAGGGAAGTGTTTAACTTCCAGTACCCTGCTAACAGGCCTATTTCCTAGCTTCAGCCGAACCATAACTAGTTTATGGTCTGACTGACCTAACCAAGTGAACGTGGGGCAAGATAGGAAATCTATTTTGCCTCTTCTAACTAGTATCCTGTTCAAATAGGTATTCGGATAGGAAGGAATGCTATTGATCCACGTCCACATCTGCCGCCCTGGATGCTCGAACCGAACCCTGTCGACCAGATCGCATCTAGCCATCAGGTCAGCCAGGCTGGGCTCAAATCTTTCCAACCCTCTAGCTTCGCCTCCTACTTTATCTAAATCTGGGTCTAATATGGCATTCCAATCCCCCATTAGCACTACCCGCTTCCGACAATCTACAAACGCATCAAGCTGACTGAAGAATGAGACCCTCTCGCAAGCGGTGCTGGGCGCATGAACCACAACTACCCGAAACACAGAATCTTTTACGGCAACATCGGCCATGACCAGCCTGCCCACCGTATCTCTATGAACAACGTCGACCATCACGGACAGAGTTCGTTTCACTAGCAAGGAGACTCCCCTTCCCCACGGGCTGCCATATGCTGAGAAAACTTCAAAATCCCAGTTCAGCACCTGACAGTCCACAGAAGAAACAAAATGCGTCTCCTGGATCACAGCAACATCCACTCCCAGGGACAAGAGGTCGTGCCAGAGGCGAGCCGCCCGGCCCGGTGATCTCAAGCCCCTTGCATTCAAACTGGCGAAATTTAAAGACATGGTACCTACCTTTAGGGCGTGTCGCACTTGGGTCCAAAGTCGGTCGGCGTAAGGATGCCGACGTTGTATGCGATGCTCAAGGAGGTCAGGTTTTTCAGGTCCTGGCCTTCTTTCACAATGCCGCCAACGTCTAGGGGAAAGGTCAATTTTAGGGCCCTGTAGAGAGACGGATGGACCCACACTGGGACCCTTCCCTTGCATTGTTTTGACAGTTCGTCAAGGGAAGAGTCGCTTTTTTTAAATAGATCCATTTCTGGAGAGGCCCCTTCTACTGCCTCCAGAAGTGACCACAAGTTGCTCTTGCAAGCCTCTGGAGTTCAAACGAAAGTTATTAGGAACGGGGCATCCGGGAAATTTGAGGGGATGTTAACATCTTTCCCCTCTATCTGTTGGCAATCCAGCAGTGGCTTTAAAGTCTTCCTCTGACGATGTGAGAGGGCCATTGCCACCGTCAGAGGGTCAATTCGACGCAGTGCTTGTGTTTTAGTCGGTCCTCGAGAGGCAGAGCAACCCCTCCCTCTCCCGGGTTCATTCGTTTCTTTTTCTTTTTGGGATGGTGGTTCAGTTTGCATTGGTGTAGGGGTGTGTGTTGGTGCAGTGTCAGATGTTGGTGTGGTGTACGGTGTTGGTGTGGTGGGTGTGGTGTGTGTGGTGTCTGGTATTGGTGTTGTGTTGGGTGTTGGTGTGATGGTTGGTGCAGTGTTTGGTTTTGGTGAGGTGTCTGGTTTGAGGATGGGGTGGATTTTGTTGTTGTTGCTGTTTGGGATGGTGTAAGCTCACAGGGGGTGGGGGCCACCTTTTCTTCCCCTTCCATCTTTTTAATTTTCTTTTTCTTTCTCTTTTGTTCCTCGAATGGACTGGGGAATGGAAGAGTTTTTTTTCCCTCCCTCTCACTGGCAGACTCATCTTCTGAGGAGCAGTCCTTCCTTCTCTTGGTCCCCGAGTCAGTTCGTCTGGGGGGGGGGCAGTCGTTGTTCCTGGGCTGGTTTGTTCTGCACCTCTTGCTGTTGATGATGATGCTTTTCCTTCTGCTGTTGCTTCTGCTGCGGTTGCTGCTGCTTGGGTTGTGACGTCTTTGGCTGCGGCAGTTGCTGGACAATGTGTTCTGGTTGCTTGTCCAGAATTGACTGCAGCGGCTGTTGTTGTTGTTGTTGTTGTTGTAGTTGTTGTTGTTGCTGCTGCTGCTGCTGCTGCTGCTGCGGCGGCGCTTGTTTTTTGTCTGCTTGCTGGCTGGAATTGGAGGACTTTGTTTTCCCCTTTTGAGTCACTGTGACGCATCCAATGCTGGGGGATGGGTCCACTGGCTTGATTGTTGTCTGTGGGGCACAAGGCTTGTCGGCAGCTGTAGAGGCTTTGGTTGGATTTCTTTTGGGGCAATCCTTGGCCATGTGTCCCTTCTCCTGACAGTGCCAGCAGTGCGGTCTCCGTCCCTCTACTATGACGGACATTGTCCCCTCCTTGCACCTCAGTGCCGCTGGTATTTGGTTGAAGCCAGCTTTGTCGAGGCTGTAGTCTCCAGTCAGGACGTCCCTCTTCTTGCTTGTTGGGGCCACGGACACCACGTCCCCATACCGGCTGAAGACCGCTCCTAGTTGCTTTGCTCCCAGGAGACAGGGGACGTTCAGCACGGTGACATTGGTGACTATTTGGCTAAGGTATTCTGGCTGGAGTTTGATGTTTTTCCAGCACAGATTTGTCCTATTGGCTGTCTCTTCAGCCTCTCTTTGGGTTGGGAGCAGGACGTCCCACATTGCGTAGCTCCTCCTGCATATGTATTTGGCTGGGATCTTCAGATCCAGGAGGAGGTCCACCATGCTGTCCTTGTCTACTCCTGTGAGGCCTCTTTTCTTTGTGTCCGAGGTGATGAAGGACACTATCCTCTTCTTAAGGTCCTCTGCAGTGCCTGGAAGGGGTTTTATTACGTTCCCTTCCGTGAGGTCCTTATAAGTGGACTCGAAAAGGTCCCGGTATTCCTGAGGGGACATTTGGGTTTGTGGACCCCATTCAGTGTCTTCATTACTGGCAATGCGGGTCCAGGACAGTGTCGTCTGGCTTGGGTGTTGCTGTTGTTGTTTCTGCTGACCGGGGTTTGGTGGTTTGCCCAGTGGGATGAGAGCCGGCCAATCGGTGTTGAAAGTTGCCAATCTACCGGTCCCTGCCTCCTGGGTCTCTTTCTTTTTCTTCCTGGGAGGGGATTGTTGGCTCCTGGGTGCCACCTGTTGTGCTCCACCACTTATGGGGGTTGCCTCTGCTCCAGTGTTCTTTGTCAGGCTTTTGTTGCTGGGTATCTCCCTTTCTGGAGGGGTGGCTGGTTGGGGCTTGGTCTCTTGGGGAGCGTTTAATCAGGCTGGATCTTTGGTCACCCCGCCGAGGATCTTTAAAGACGCTATCGCTTCATTGATTAGCGCTTTAGTCCTTCAAGCTACTCCATCCTCATCATTTTCCCCTTTTTCTGTGAGGGGGTTGTCCTCTTGGGGAGTTGGAGTGCTACATTTGGGTGATGGTGTAGTGGACTGGGGAGCCGGGGGTTCCATCGGCTGTGGTCCACCCGCGACGTCCATTGTCTCCTCGTCCCTTGATTTCTTTTCCGTTTCTGCTGGGCGTTTGCCCTTGTGGGGAGCAGGATTGGAGGGGTCATCTTTGGCCAATGAGGATTGAGGAGCAAGAGGTGCCACTGAGTGTGGTTCACCTGAAACGTTTCTTGATCCCTCGTCCGCCATTATCTGTGCTCCCTGAGTCGGGGAGTTGCCCTCTTGGGGAGCTGCTTGTGAGTTATCTCCCTTCTGGGGGGGCGTCCTTCAATTTATTATCCGGGCGGTATGCCTCGTTGCTTTTTGCTCCCCTACTGTTGGGGAGTCGTCCTCTTGGGGAGCAGTTTTTCTTGTGGTAGCCTCCTGGCTGGGGGGATCTATATTGGTGGCCCCTGGGCTGGGAGTGTCCATTTTTTTAAGAAAGCTCTCTTCCCTGTATTAAAAATCGCCAAAATGACTGACATGGAGTCAGCGTCCAAAGTGGGGAGCCGACTTTGGCGCCAAAAAGAAGTGACGACAAAGGCAGCAAGAGGGGAGATAGAACTGAGAGAGGGAGTGGGAAGTTAGTGGAGGGAAGAGAGAAAGTGTTTCCGACCCTCCATCGCGGGAAAGTTGTAAATTATCAGCTCGGATCCCCCCATGAGGGGGGAGAGCAGAGAAAGACAGACCAAGTGGGGGTGCGGACAGAACGCTACCCAACAAGCTCGTCAGGTGTTCCGGGCACGAGAATGTGTCGCCAGAACAGCACTGTCTAGCGCAGTGTATGTATCAGAGAACAGATACTACACTTTGAGGTATTTATTTGCTCCCCCACTGAGCAAATTAGGCACAAGGCCGATTTTTAAAGTGAGGAGTGAAGGGGAAATGGGGACCAACTCCCCGGGGAGTAGGGGAGCTGGATAGTGACAATTGGTATGAAGGGTTGCCCCTAGGTCTTCCCGGCCCGAAGGCCAAGTTGACCAGGGAAGGCTAAGTAAAACCGGAAGTGATAAACATGGACTCGAGAAAGTGAAAAAGACGAATGCAGGTTAGTTTGAAAGCAAATCTTTAAAAGTTATTCAACACATGTCATCGTCGAAAACAGATATTATGTAATTAATTTAATCGAAACTTTAAAATAAATTAGTCAGCATTTGAAACAACTTATTGATTAGGTTACGGTTAAGCAGAATTCGTCTTTGATTATAAAAAAAAAAATTAAAATATTTATGTTTAAAAAGCTATCAGATTTCTCGCACCGAGAGTGGGATTAAAATGCTCTTTTCAAATTCATACACCAGAAGCAAACAAATCTTTCTGATATACAGCTTAAATATACGAGCTCTACTAATTTGCATATTTGCAAAAGGACACTTCATTAATTAAGACTTAGAAGTGTAGAGGATTATATACTAGCTATACTAGCCGCCTTTGCACACGATACAGAGAAGTTTTTTTCGTTTTTAATTTTTATTTCTTTGCATACTTTTAGACAAGACCGATTATATTCTTCAATTTAAACAACACCGATTATATTCTTCAATTTAAGCAACACCGATTATATTCTTCAATTTAAACAACACCGATTATATTCTTCAATTTAAACAACACCGATTATATTCTTCAATTTAAGCAACACCGATTATATTCTTCAATTTAAACAACACCGATTATATTCTTCAATTTAAACAACACCGATTATATTCTTCAATTTAAGCAACACCGATTATATTCTTCAATTTAAAGATTCCTTCGAAGGGTTAAACGCTACTACGTTTTCCCTGTCATGTCGAAGGTGAAAATACTGCTTTAAAACAGGCTTTAAAAGAAAGGAATAAAAAGGCATGAAAAAAACAAAAATTATTTCAGCCTTTCTTTACAGTTTTCCATTGTGCGATGAGACACCGGCCAAAGTCCGAATGGTTTGCCGTCCAATTGCTATGACACATCCTAAAGACACAATAAGTAAGACTTTCATTTTTCCTTTTGAATTTTTAAGACGAGGATTGATAATCCGTATTACTTCAATTATTCGGACTACTGTTTTCATCTTGCATGTTATTTTCACAGAGTTTCGGCCGATGTAAGCTCTGGCTTTCTTCTGGCATATCTTGTTGAACTCTGGAATCTTTCTGTCAAACTCAAGAATCTGGATGGAATTTCAAACGGCACCTTTGGTAATTGTACAGTTTAATCAAGACATTAAAAATGAAAATATCGAAAAAAAAAAAAAAAAGGTTATATTATACGTATCCGTTATGGAATGAAGTTCTCTGAAAAAAAATTTCACTAAATTTGATCAAGTAGTTTTTTTTTTTTTTACAGTGGAAAAACACGTTTTTATGACAGCGTGTTGAAGGTAGCCATTTTTAGAATATTTTGAACATGCCAGGGGGAGATAACTCAGTTTAAAGCGCCGATACTCCCTCTCCATCTTTAATACTAGCTTTTCTTCTTAAAAATCGAACCTTTTGCTCGGTATCATAACAAATTGTTTTTTCGCTGTAAAAAAAAAAAAAAAACTACTTGGTGAATTTTTTTTGGGGGGGGGAGAACTTCATTCCATAACGGATACGTACAATATAACCTTTTTTTCGATATTTTCATTTTTTAATATCTTGATTAAATTGAACAAGTATTGCACCTTTTATTGGATTCACAGGGGTGTCAAGCCCTTGCTCTATCAGCCATGACTGGGTAAAATTTCTGAGTAATCTGCAATTGTATTCTGAGCATCGCCCTCACTGAAGAGTGAACCTTCAACCTCTAGAAGAGTATAATTTAGAAATGAATTTTATAAAGTATTTCATCTGTTAAGTTACGTATTTTATCAAATACTTTATCCATTCCACAAAAACCTGTGGCTTAATGGATAAAGTACTTTATTACACTCAAGATGAGAACAGTAGCCTGAATAATACAAACTTTTATCTTTTATTTGTGTTGCATTTCATTTATTGATATTATTGTATGTATATTATTTTTGGATTCTATATTCAGCAATAACATTGATATGTTGAATATATATATGTATTTGTAGTTATTCTAATTTCGTTCAATTCATTTGAAAGCCGAAACATGTGTGTACATGTACATGCATTGATGTGCATATATTTAGTTATATGTGTGCATCTGGTTATATTACGCATCTTTATGTTTATACTAGCAGGGAGACCCGATGTTGTCCGGGATTGAATGAGAATCAACAAATGTTCCACTCTCCTATATTTTATTGACGTTGAAATCGGTGAAATCATCCATTTTTTTTTTTTTTATCAAATCGATTGATCGCCTGCTCCAGTTGCGGACCAACGGTTTACTGGGAGGAAGCTTCACATGCCTCCCCACAATGACTTAGTTTACAATCCATTGTAGTCTACATTGCACTGTAGAGAATTTACTGTTGGTTTTATAACATTATCTGTAAATAATGGCTTGAACTAAAGTTTAAAATGCAAACGTCAAATATCATGGTTCAATTGTGCTCTAAAAAGAAACATTCATTTCGAACGCACGCCTATCTACAGCTGATTTTATATACTGCGCTTTTCTGCTTGTGCTGTGATAAAACATCTCAAGTGCACTTGTGATGTAAGACTGTATAAAAGTGTTAACTTTAGTCAAAATCGGACTTTCTTTAATCGTATTTTTTTTGATTATCGATTTCCATCACAAAATCTACTTAGGAACACTCTCAGACACATCAAGTATCTTCGCATGAAATTTAAATAAAAATCCGCCCAGCCATTTTCAAGTCAATAGGGAACGAACTCTCAAACACACACACACACACACGCACCCACACATGCACGGACACACACACGCACACACACGCACACACACACATATGCATGCACACATGCACATTCATACACACACACACACGCACACACACGCATGTACACATATGCACGGACACACGCTTGCACACACATGCACACACACGCATGCACACATATGCACGGACACACACACGCGCACACACATGCACGCACACACGCATGCCCACATATGCATGGACACACACACACGCACACGCACGCACACATTCACACATTCACACACACACACACACGTACACACACATGCACGCATGCACACATAAGCACGGACACACACATGCACACGCACACACACACATTCACACGCACACATGCATGCACACATATGCACGGGCACACACACGCGCACACACACACATTCACACACACACACATGCACATACACACGTGCACACACACATTCACACACACACATTCACACGCACACACACACACACATTCACACACACACACACACACACATATGCATGCACACGTATGCTCCCCACACACGCAAAATTCCTTATATATAAATAGATATATCCTACATGTGTTAGATTTATTGTTTTTAAGTTCAAAGTTATTTAGTTCAACTTTGAAAATCTTGTTTACATAATTCTATATATTAAACGAGGGTTGTTCCAAAAGTAAAGCCTCCTATTTTTTATTGCAACTCAAAATATTAAAGAACTTTGAAAACGTCAGTAATACCATTTAAACGAGCGACCTCTCGTGCTCAAGAATTTATTTTTCTACATAGTCACCAACATTCTCAATGCACTTTTGCCAGGAATTCAATGACGCATCTCTACTTACGATGAACACCCATGACAGGAGCTGCTCTTACACCATCAATATCTGCAACAGAGCAATAAAACTTTCAGGTAATAAATGCATAAGTTCAGTCATCATAACAATGCAATTTACAATCGCCTCTGATACATTTTGGAGCAATAAAAATAAGAAGCATTACTTTTGGAATGTTTCTCATATAATGTTTCAAGTTGTAATTCTTAATTTTTTTATGTCATGTTTTTAACGAGGTACCTTCAATAAGTTTCCAGCCTTTTTTCGTATGGGTACTTTAATTAATAGTATGCACATGAAAAAACTCTAGTCCCCTTTAAAGTAATCTCCTCTGGCTGCAATGCACTTGTATCCCTCCAACAACTTCTGGAAGGCCCCATAGAAGTCCTCTTGTGTGAGCATATCAATGACCCTTGTCACAGTCTTTTTCATTGTCTAATAGCAACAGCCTCTAAGATTTTCCTTGAGCTTAGGGATTGACCAAAAGTCACAGGGAGCAAGGTCTGGACTATAGGGAGGATGAGGAACTGTCTTGTTGCCCATTTTGGTCAAATAGTCTGTGACAAGGATGGAGTTGTGAACTGGTGTATTGTTCTGGTGGAAATACCACTGGCCCGATTTGTTGACGGTCCCAGAGCATCAAGAACTACAGGATCTGAATTGATCAGCTCAACCATCTTCTTGCTGTCATGACAACGTCTTTCTTTCTGATCTTCTCTGAGCATACTTGGGACAAACTTTGTGCAAATCTTCAGCATCTTCAGTTCCTCATGAATAATTGTGTGCACAGTTCCCACACTGACATCAAACTATGCACTTATTGTCTCTATAGACACACGACGGTCCTTATCCATGAAATTCTTTATTTGGCCAATCAACACTAGTATTGTTACTTCTTTACTTCTCCCACAGCATCTCATCATCTCTCATCATCTCTCATCATCTCTCATCATCTCTCATCATCTCTCATCATCTCTCATAGACTTACTGCCTTCCTTGAATCTCTAAAACTGGTGCTTGATCTCCAAAAGTAGTCTGAAGCATTCCATATGTTTCTGTTGTATTTTTCCAAGTTTAAAACAGAATTTTATCGCACATCGTTCTTCTAAAGTGTCCTCCTCACGTCCATATTGCATTTTTGAAATTCACCAGCTGTGACGATTAGGCTTTAGTAGGGTGTATTCCAAAAATTGGTCAGTCATCTCATAAGATACATATCAATAACATACTGGATTTTCAAGAGTCTATGATAATTTTTAAATGCCTGTAAAAAAAAGTCTGGAAACTTATTGAAGGCACTTCGTACATGCTTACTTTTTTGTGCTAGTCTGTATTTTTAAAAATGTAAATGAGATATCACACGATTTAAGGGTGTTCCTGATTGCAGTGGACGTTCATTGCCAGTTCCTTGTCTGAATGTTCTGATGATATTGCGAGGTGCATGCATTAAGACCGTTTATGATTCCATTTCATAATTGATTTTAATAATTCGAATTTACAAAATGATAACATTTAAATTAAATCAAATAACTCGAAAACCTAAAGGGAATCTTTGCATATGAAAGTCATTTCCAAAATTAACATATTCAGATAAGCATGTATTTTAACATTCAACATGTTTTATACAATCGCTTTGTTCATATTTGTTTCTTATGCATAACATATAAAACAGGAGATGCATATATGTGTGTGTGTGTCTGTGTGCAAAAATATTTAACCGATAAACTCTTAAACTACTAGTTACATAACTCTGCAATTAACAAGAAATAGCAATCATTCACCAAGGATGGTTTATAACGAGCAAAATCTTTGTTTGGATGGAAGAATAATGCGTAGAGTAATATGTGGGCAAGTTGAAATGTAAAACGTTTATCAACCATTACACCCAGTGGTGCATTGGGCAGCAACAAATTTCCTCCACCTCCGCCTATCCTGAGCCAGCCTATTCAGTGAACTCCAAGAATGCTGCATACGAGTTTCACTTGACTCAGAAGCCGCCCCCTAACCCGCACACTGTAGTAGGGGTTCTGTTTATTGCTGTTTCCGTAACATACCTGCTTTACGAGAAAGGGTCGTTAGCCCTATGCTCAACCCCCAACCTGGAGGACCAGGGATCACTCTTTGTCTGGTTTCTATCCGTCGACCTTTCTGGCTAGGGTGGCTCTGCCAGGAGCTTTCACCCCCACCAGCATAACTCTAGGGATCATTCAAACACTCTAGCTCCTTTACCGCAACAAGGTGGTCATCCATTTCAACTTGCCGACATATTTTTATTACTTTTGTGCATGTGCAAATTCATTCATAGCTTCAAGTGGTTTAATTCAACATTTATCTTGTCTATATATCAATAGCCCAGATGGAAGGGAACGTGACTGGAGCACTAAATATTTTGGTTTCGATTCTAGCTGATGGTACCCAAGTTATTTTATTTTACTTTTGAAATAAGAGTTGTATAGTTTGGTTTCCTAGATGTAGATCCACTGGAATCCTTGTTTATTAAAGAGTGATCAATGGAGGACAGAGCACATGTCTATAGTATGTTTATTATACAAACATTATTGGTTAATTCTCTATTGAATATTATATATATATATATATATATATATATATATATATATATATAGCTTAAATTTAAAAGGAAAAGAGAAAGTTCAATTCCACAAAGAAGACATCCGGATAATGTCAAGCTCAACAATAATTATTGAAGCTTATACAGTAGGACAACAAGAGTATGAAATGAAGGCACAACATTATATATTGGTAGATATAGAATCAATCATTTATTGAATAATGGAATACAGGAAAAATTTGGAGGATATAAGGGACTCTTCATGCCAGGGTATTTCGAAGCCTAATGCTTCTCATCAGAAGAGTAGAGAAGATGCTAGGTAGCATGGGGAAGATGCGGCGTCTAGCGTAAGGTTCATTAGAGATGAAAAAAGATTAAGAGGAATTATAGAATGTTGGGGGAGGCTTTATTGAATTCTAAATAAATAAGGAGAAGATTATTATATATAGTATGATATATAAGATTATATATGGTCTTTAACATAGTGTTGAGATTCAGGGGTATATGTATTATGGCTAAATAGGGGTGTATTGTTGCTGCGTGGTAATTTAATTTAACGGTTTGTGGGGTGTCTATTTTCTATGGAGTGGGTAATTTTGATTTTGATTGGTGCCACCTAAACGGCAAATGGCGCCTATGAAATCGCTTATAATTTGGGGGGGGGGTTAAAACTGAAAGGTAATGTGCGGCAATATATTTATAAGTTTCTACTGTTATGATATAGGGAGTATGATCATAAGGAGGCGGGTGTGAGATTAGGATGGCAATGACTATCAGTGCGTTTAACTTGATGCAAAAGTTTAAGTATACATATAGATGGCAAAGTGGAGGAGTAAGAAAACCAGTATTACTTATGAGAGTGGTAAAAATATACCAAATAATAGTAGGGTAATTATAATAGTACAAAAGGTAATAATAATGGAAATTATAATAATAATAGTAATAATAATGGAAATTATAATAATAATAGTAATAATAATGGAAATTATAATAATAATAGTAATAATAAAGGAAATTATAATAATAATAGTAATAATAAAGGAAATTATAATAATAATAGTAATAATAAAGCTGAAAATGAAATAGAAGTAAAATTGAAGATGAAAATAAAGATGAAGATAAAGACAAAATTAAAGATAAACATTAAAAATAATATTACCAATAGTTGTGATAAAAGTAAATTCAAAATTAATGTTAATAACAGTGAAAATGAAGATAATCGTAGCGGTTATGGTAGCAATGACAGGGATAATAACGGGAATAATGATAATAACACCAATAATAATTATTGAGCTTGGCATTATCCGGATAAGTCTCCTTTTGTGGAATTGAACTTTCTTCTTCCTCTTACACATTAAGCTATATATATATATATATATATATAGATATATATAGATATATAATAAACAATTCGCTATATTCCATGAAATGTTTCCACATACGAGGGACGTTCCAAAAGTAGTGCCTCCTATTTTTATTCAGACAAAATTAAAGGTAAGCATTAAAAATAAACATTAAAGATATTACCAATAGTTGTGATAGAAGTAAATTTTATACCAATATATAGTTTTGTGTCTTTATTTCATACTCTTGTTGCCCTACTATATATATATATATATATATATATATATATATATATATATATATACAAATATTTTAAGCCCCCCCCCTTTGGGTAGAGCACTGTTGTAAGTAATCTCATCCGCTATTTAATTGGCTGAAAAATGCGACGCTCACTGTTTGTTTATAAACAAGCGGTTAGAGCACTGTAAAAGTGGTGGACAAATTTTTGTTTAAATAGACTTTTAGCGAGATAATTTACGGGCGCCGCTTCCGTAGGTCGATCGGTAAAACTGCTGACTGTCAACGCGATGGTTCTAGGTTCAATCCTTGGCTTGGGAGAGGTGCTAGTTTAGCAGCACTAATGAGTTGTGATACAACGAAACAGGACTGTATGTTGATGACTACAAATATATATATATATATATATATATATATATATATGTGTGTGTATTTGACTCTCCCGTCGATTTCGACATATAAGGTTCCAACAACTCATTGTTTAAATTCATTCATGTTTTAGCCTCAGTTGACATTTAAGTCCAGCAAGAGACTTACAAACAAGTCCACACGAGTACAAGTATGTGGATTCAGTGATGCGGTCGATGGTATGGATGCTGACCATTTAGCTATTTCTCTTTTTTACGTAGATGATTCAAGCTGTCAAAATGAAAACAGTGATGATCCTCAAAACAAATTTTTTCCCACTCTTTGCTATCCAAGACGTCGTTCTAAAGATGTGTGCGATGCCAATTGAAAACAAATTGCTTTTTAACTTGTCTTTGTACCTCAGTAATGGTCGCCAAACATTCCTTTTTTCCTCCGTCCAACTGACTGAACGTAAGGATTTTTGGTGTCCTGTCATGAGACATTCTCAGGACATGACCACTTCACCGCAGTTGGCATAGAATAAGGAATCATTCAATCCCAGAAATATTGCCCTTCGTAAAAAGGTTAGCGTTGCATATGTTGTCGCAAAGGGTAATGCCACAGATTGAGATATATATAATATTCAATACAAAATTGGCCCTGTAATAATAAATACGAAATTTGCATGACTTAAAATATATTTAAGCATATTTTATGACCAGGCAAGGCTGGGCGCTCCCCTCCCCTGTTATTGTTTTTTATAATTTGAATTAATAACATTAAATTTAAGGTAAATTAATAACATAATAGAATTGTGGTGCTTTTCGCAAAGTACACAAGACTAAGATATTGATAGAAACACTTTTTTATAAGTAAAGAAACACTTTTTTATAAGTAAATTATAAATTTGAATAATAAATGAACAACATTATTTTTCTATCTATTTAATTATATATGAAATTCAATTTTATAACAAAAAAAAAACAATTTTGGGGCATTCATACAGTGTTGTTAATTCATGAACTTAAATTAATTCATATACATGTAAAAAAAAAATAGCGTTATTAGCTGAGAAATTGAAAACAAACAAAATATATAAGAAATAATTAATAAAAATTTTTTATCAACCTGCATTGTTTTAAAGTTCCGAAATTGTTTAAATTTTGTTGTTATTATTTCAATGTAAGATTTTGTTGATATTGTAATGTTACACACGTTTTAACATGTAGGATCCAACACGTTGTAGACTCCGTCACAAGGAATATAAGAAAGTGAATAACTCGAGATCACTTTTTTTTCCTTAGTGAAACAACCTTTATTTACAGACATTTATTTACAGGTCCTTTCCTGTCGCTCTCGGCCACTGTGCATAACACATCTATCTCTGTCCTTCTCTGACGTGATTTTCGGATATCTTTCAATTACCGCTCCATTCTCTGTCATGATTTCCGATCTGTGCGCACATTCTTCTTTTTAAAATCTTTTTCCTTCTTCCTTGCCGTGACGTCATCTCGCACCCAGCTCGGTCATTTGAATACAACTGCCATTACATTTTTACATTTGCGAAGAAACAAGTCCAATAAGTTTCTCTGGGGATTTATGTACTCAAAAGAGTTGATGCACAGTAGAAGAGTTGACACAAGTTACTGTGTTTTAGCATTAAATAACCTGAGAAGAGATGATAGGCTGTAAAATAGATCATCTGTAACGTTTTACACACGTTTTGCTGTTAATATGTATGAACCCAACACGTTGTAGTATCCATCGTAAGGAACATAAGAAAATGAATAACTCAACTCCCTATTTTTCCTTAGTGAAACAACTAACATTTATTTACAGACATTTATTTACAGGTCCTTTCCTGTCGGCCTCAGCTATCATGCGTAACATGTCTATCTCTGTTTTTCTACGATGTGATCCTTGAATATCTTTCAAATACCACTCCCTTCTCTGACATGATTTCCAGTCTGTGCATATGTTTTTCTTTTTATAATTTTTTCTTTATCTTTGCCATGACGTCATTTGCATACAGATGTCGTCTGTGCATCCATGCTCTGTTATATATTTGATAGACTAAAAATCCCAGATGACCGACCCATGCGTTTGCTTGTTGATGTTTCCTTCCTTTAAAAAAGTTTTTAAAAACATGACTTACCTTACAACTACCACTAAGTCCGACTACCCTGCTCTTCATTTAGGATTAGTGGCAGGGTTAGGGTTAGGGTTAGCCTTTTTATTTTAGTTTCATTTAAGCATCGAATTAGTGACCATTTCCAAATAAAATCGACCTCCATTTTTATAAGATTATGTTTGGCTAAGTGAGAGTAACAATAAAGAATATTCACGAATGCAAGCCTCAAAGAAGGAGGCGAATTGGTTTTGCTTCTGTTTACGCCTGGTTTGATCGTAATTTTTGATTGAACTGTCATTTTATTTTATTTAAAAGTTTCAGTTTTAGGGTGAGAGGTGCTGGACAAAGTGGTTGTGTAGAACACCAAACAGGTAACACAAGTAGACCATCAGCCAACTCTTCTACAAGATTGTGGCCTCAGGAAACTCCAAACGTGTATACCAAACACTAGATAAGATAGGTGAAGCTAGGTCAGTAACCCTACTCATATTTCTGGCATTTGACAGGGTTTTGTACGATTGTCTTCTCATGAAAATCAAATCGTATGGTATTGCTGGATGTATACTCAACATAATCAAATCTTACTTGCTGCTGATGCTACAAAGAAGGTTGGCTCTCTCCACCATGCTTAAAGTCTACTCACACCTAAGAGTATCCTGTATCTCTACAAAGCCACGGTTCGCCTATGCATGAAGTATCTTTATCAGATCTGGGCTGGTGCCTCTGCCACTAATCTCTCACTCCTAGACAGAGTTCAAAAAGAGTCGCCAACCTAATAGGTCCTTAAATATCAACTAAACTCACACGTTTGTCCCATTGCCCAAACGTAGTACTCTTGTGCCTGTTTTACAAGTATTTCAATGACAAGTGCTCTGACAAACTCTGAGTATTAGTACTCTCTTAACGACAACACCTTTGACAAACCCAACAAGCAGCAAAATCCCACCCTTACACTATAGAGTTCCCTAGATGCTGTAAAGCCTTCTACTCGAATAGCTTTTTCCCTCAGACTCGTGCACTTTGGAGTTCCTTCCCGCGCTCCTGCTTCCCTAACTGTACTGACATGCAAAAATTCAAGTGTAATTTGAACAGACATCTCACTGCCCAACTCCACAAATCTGCAAATCTGGTCGCAAATATTAACCCATCACAAATAAGTGGATCCGTGCCTTGTTAGGGGATGAAACATTAATAATAATTTTAAAAAAAACATATTAATAGATAATAAAAGTTTACAATCAATTCCCACACTTAAAAATTATAGATTGATAGAAAATTACATTATCTTGCATTTGGTAGAAGTTATTACCTGTATATTTTATTTGTTTTCGATTTCTCAACTGTTAATTATACTGCACGATTGCCCACATTTGCAACTTCAATTTGAATAGAAAATATTTTTTATCCATTCCGATTTTATCAAAAAGTTTTGTTTTTTGTGTTTTTGCCTTTTTTTAAATTTTTATTTTCAGGTTGCCATGGTGATTTCTTCTCATCATCTTTAAACTGAATGGATTTTATAGGAATATCCTTGAACCGACACAAGTGTCATAATGTTTGTCGGTATTTACGTGTTACTATTCTTGCTGCAAGCATGCCTCAGCGTGGACCTCATGTATCGCATAGAGGAAGGCAAGAGCCCAGATACTTTTGTGGGTGACATAGCAGCTGATACCCATGTGATGGAAAGCGTGCCTCGGAAAGACCAAAACCGCATCACCTTCAGCCAGCTGCAAAGAGGAGCTACCGGCAGTAACCTTCTATTCCGTGTCTCCAAAAAGACTGGCAAGTTGTATGCAACACAAACGCTGGATGCCGAAGCAATGTGCAACCACAACACAGAGTGTTATCGGATTGTCGACGTCGCAGTCCAGAAGGGCACAACGCCGATTAAGATATTAGAGATCAAAGTTATTATACAGGACATTAACGATCACCATCCTGAATTCCCTGATAAACGAACTGATATCCAGTTTTCTGAAGGGGATGTTACAGGAACGAAGCGACTAATTCCGAATGCTATCGATAGGGATGTAGGCATTGAGAACTCCCAGATCACTTATGAATTAAAAAAGAATGCAAGTGACCCTTTTGTCTTGTTTGTTTACAAGAGTGTTGACGGGGCATCCAAGTTAGGTATAAGTTTGGAGAAAAAACTGAATAGAGAAATCAAAGACTCTTATGTGATCCAAGTAATTGCGAAAGACGAGGGTTCACCGCCTCAGCAAAGTGTGCTGGATATCTACATCTCTGTTACTGATGTGAATGATAATTTCCCGTTATTCACAAGAAAAGTTTATAATGTATCCATTAAAAATGATCCTAGCAAAACCTCACCTGTTGTTATACTGAAAGCAAAAGACGACGATGCTGGTAAGAATGGCAAACTTAGGTATTATTTCAGTTCTCGGACTTCAGAGATTGCAAAGACTCATTTCAATCTGAATGAAATTACTGGAGAAATCTTCCTGCATAAAAAGTTCCAGTTTGGTCAAGATTTATCCTACAAATTGTATGTAGAAGCCATAGATGGCGGCAGTCCACCTTTGAGTTCTGTCGCTATGGTCTTGGTGAACGTGATCAACCTACAAAACCATGCACCGACGATTGACATCAATTTTGTCTCGGCTTCCACAGAAAACCATGTTGGCATTTCTGAAAATATCGAAGTAGGTAGTTTCATCGCCTATGTGAAAGTTACAGACCTTGATCTCGGTGAGAACGGCGAGGTGAGATGTGATCTGTACCATGACAAGTTTCAGCTTCAGAATCTTGGACTTAAGAAATATCAGGTGATCGTGAAGAACTCTTTAGACAGGGAAAAGGAGGATCGTTACGATATCACTGTCACGTGCCAAGATGAAGGATCTCCTCCGCTACATAGCAAAAGCAAGTTCACAATCCAAGTGTTAGATGTCAACGATGTCAAGCCGCAATTCTCAAAGAAGACATTTAATTTCGTGATCCATGAGAACAAGCAGCCGAAAGTTAGAGTCGGATACATTAATGTTACGGATCCTGACCTCGGACCTGGAGGCAAGCTGACCTATTCGCTTTTGACCAACAATAAACACTTTCTGCCTTTTCAAATCTCCGACTATGGCCTGATATCCACGGTGATGTCACTGGACCACGAATTTCAAAATATCTACAAATTCCAAGTTCTCGTCAAAGATAACGGCATTCCATCACAGAACAACCTCGTAAACGTCATGGTTAAAGTCAAAGACGAAAATGACAATGCACCATATTTCACTTTCCCCAGTATAAATCCATTCACGCTGAATGTTGTCTATTATCCGCATCACACGAAAAACATTACTGTTCTGAGGGCATCCGATGGTGATAGCCGAGAGAATGCTTTCCTCAAATATGAAATCAGTCGAGGCAACGACAAGCAGCTGTTTACCATCAACCACTACACGGGGCTGTTTTCCTTCAGCCGGCAAGTCACCAAACATGACGCTGGATCATACGAGCTGGAATTTGCAGTCAAGGACAGTGGCAACCCAGTCCTGTCGGCCACAACAACCATCTTCCTAGCCCTGACCGTCAGCAACAGGAGCTCAGAAATGCTCAATGCCCTCAACGTTCAAACTGACGACAAGATCCACCTCAACTTTCTGATTATCATAGTGTCGGTGGCTGTGTCAGTATCTGTGATTGTCACCGTCTCCGTTTCTGTCTGCATCATTCGATGCAACGATGAGGCTGGCACCATGCGAAGAGGTGAGGTCATTTCTTCTACTAAACAGAAACATTTAATGTGTTCTTCTTCTTTTCTGGCAACTTCTTGTATTGATGTCTTTGTTGCTAGGCCAACCGACCCAGACAAGACTAGAACCGCACAACTAACCGAACTGAGCCGAGTGTCGCACCTGGGAAACGAGCTGGAAAATGGACACATAGTAACCGCTTTAGGAATCGACCTACAAGCAGCAACCGATGTTGTGTATCAGGTATGTGGTGCCATTGACATAATTAACATCAATTTTAAACTCTATTAATAAGTTAATATGTAGGTGCTTATTCAGTTTGTAACTTAATCTTTGGCAACTTCATGTCAGCATCTTTTGGTAGGTTATATGTAAGCAGTTGAAAGATACTGAAGCAAAAACTGTCAAACAACAAATTCAAAATACTTCCCTTCCTCGTGTTAAGAATGGCTTGCTGCATAGAAAGCCATTCTTAACATGGGATAAGAGAGGGATTTCATGTTGGAACTTATTTTCAGTTTAAAAGTCTTACTTTTTTTTTAATAAATTTCATGTTTTCATTGAAATTTGTTGCTTTCTGACAACTGATTGGATAATCACTTCAGCATTTTCCAGCTAGAGATTGAAAACTGGATAAGTATCAATATATAAGTAATTTATATATTGGTATGGTTCATATTTTTTAGATTCTTCAGACTACTGTTCTCATCTTCAGTGTCATTTTCGCTACGTTTCATATAAACTCCAACCTTCTTCAGGTGTATCCTGTTGGACTCTAGAATCTTTCTATCAAACTCAGAAATCCGGATAAATTTTGAATAGAACTCTTACTTTATTTTACAGTAGTAGCATGCTCTCATTTCGTTAGCCATGACTAGATAGCGGTCCTAAGTAATTCACAATGATAGTTTTCAGTTGCCCACACTGAGGATTGAACCTTCTATCTTCAGGAGAATATCACTTAAAAACTGAACTTTTGCAAGTACTCTACTCACTGCGCCACGGTTTCTTGCAGGTAATAACCAAAAGTTCAGAAATGTAAATACACGTGTATAGATATACTAGAGCATGCTACCTCCATAAGTAAATAAAGGGTTCTGTTTAAAATCCTGCACAGATTCCTGAGTTCAACAAGATACACCTGAAGGTTTACATCTGTTGTTCAGATAAAAATTAGTAGAAAAAAATAAACGATCAAATCAAGTTCAATTGGAAAATATCCGATATCCTTGTAAAATCCGGCATTCAATACTTGAGTTTGATGCAGAAGGAATCAATAGGCAAACTTAATCAATAAATCAGCTGAAATTCAAAATAGCCATCGAATTATTTATAGATTTTAATCCATGCATGTGGTAACGCCTCCCTCGAGGAGATGGTTAGGACTCTTATTTCTTTGGATTCTCGGCATGTGTCATCTAGACTCCTCTGAGGCTGTTACATGAAATCTGGTGTGCTGAAAGCGAATATCGAAGCGGCAGGCAGGAAGAAAGATAAACGATTGTAGTCTATCTATCAGCTGAAATTCAAAATAGCCATCGACTTATTTATAGATTTTAATCCATGCATGACTCGATTCCCGAGTTCGACAAGAAACATTCACAGGTTCTACAAGATGTACCTGAAAGCAAGTCGGAGGTTACATCGACCAAAATGTTATGAAAATAACATTCAAGATGAGAAAATTAGTCCAAAGAATCGAAATAATATGTAGAACCAATCCTCATCTAAAAAATTGAGAAACGTAATTGGTTTTGTTGTTGTACTCTCGGCTAGCCAGCCTCATCTCGTACAATATATTTAGTCACACATGATTGCTTCTCTTGAGGATCATCTTTAAAAGTTGACAAAAATCATGGGATTAATAGGTAGAGATGGTGAGGTACCAGTGGCTGAGTCCAGTTTATTCTGTGCCACAACTTTTATTTTAGATGTTCCTAATCTTCATATGGACGCAATTATGAACAGCACATTCATCAGAGAAACCAATTCTAGTAAAGCAGAGTCTTATGTTGACTTATATGCATTGAAAAATAAAAGCTTAACCAAGCTATTTTCCAGAGTTGCACGACAACACAGGAGAGTTCATTTATGAAGCAATAGTCTCAGAACCACTCCAAGATTGACGAAGATCCCATGGGAGACCAGCTGAAAACGTGGTTACACATGGTCAAAGCTGACATGTAACCTCCGGTCCACAAGTCTACAGTTTTCGCCACTGGTCCCAGGACTGGCTGCTATAATTATCTATTTATGGCTGCTGCAGACCGTCGTGCATCCTATGCATTCATCTGGGATACTGTGTGTTCTATGGGAGGTGCCATCTCAACCTATCCTGGGTGAATATCACTTCAAGTAAAGTCATGTACACTGCATTTTTCTTATGAGAAGATTGAGGTTGTTCTTGATCTTAATGACTGCTGACCACGGATCAAAATGAACTATACATATATACTCTAGATGATATATATATATATATATATATATATATATATATATATATATATATATATATATATGGAAGTTTTAAAAGCCAAAAACAATGCGAAAAAGACCGGAATCATGAGAGTAAAGAAAAGAAAAACAAACAAAAGTAGACGGGTGTGTTTGAGAAGAGAAATGTCTAACTGTTTATTCATCTATTATTCCTCACCTCGATGTATAATTATTTTATAACCAAATTGCTGGTATGTCGGTTATATATAAAGTCTGTTGGTGGTATGGAACTTTGATTAATTTCGGGAGAAAGGTACCTCCCCTTTTCAAAAAAGAAAAAAGTATATTCAAGATGGCGGAAGAGAAGAGGACAGGACTGCAGAAAGATGTCAGGACCATTGTGTGTGGTTTGCGTTTATCTGAGAAGTTGTGTATTTTATCCTGGGTGAATGTTGCCTCAAGTCAAAATAAAAATTAGCCACCGAAAATTATAGAATTTACTGTCTTGTGTGCTAATCGATGCATAAACTAATTTTCACAATGTATAACTAAAAATAAAAGCTTTGAACAAGTGAAAAATCTCTGCAAATATCATTGAAATATCAATGAATGCTAGCTATGGATCAAGATGAGCTACACGGACATTTGTATGCAGACACTACAATCTATTGGACATAAAGAGCTTTGGTTGCTCGTTTATCTTCATCAGCTGACTACAATATGGTTGTCTTCAAGTCTAACGTAAACAAGTTTTTGATGAGCCGTTCCATATAAGTTAACAAATTTACCGAATTTCTATTACTAACGATTACTATATTGTTCAATTTCTACTGTACACTCTTTAATAACCCCCCCCCTTATCCTCGAGTGGCTTCTTGGCCTTGATAATTGGTGATGCCTATGTAAAAAAAAAAAAAAACCACATCAATTAAAAGATGATATCGCCTTGTATTTTTATGTGATGTCGCAGTCACATGTGTATCAGGATTTTATGTTACACTCTTACTATGTAACATTGAACCACAGTTACAGGGTCAGAAGGCATAAGGCCTGACTCCTAGGATTCCAAAAATATAGATTTTTATATTTTTACTTAAAGGTCACCGTTTATCAAGGTGCATAGGTTAAGGGTTAATGGGTATAAGGTAGACTATGAGACAACACCGTCATCCTCAGGATAGGGTTTAATTATATAAGAGAAAGGTTCAACAAGAATGTATTTACATTAGATTTATAAACGACCATGCTATAGTCAGCTGGGGAGCAGCCCCACGGTACTGTGTTCCGTATTTCATTGTGTATATGCATCTACTCATGTATTTTATTGTGTGTGTATGTTTACATATACTCACATATTCTATTTAAGACAATGAAATGCATGAGTATTTGCACACAATGAAATGTGTGCGTATATGCACACAATGAAATGTGTGCGTATATGCACACAATGAAATGCATGCGTATATGCACACACACGAATGCAGACATATTAATACACATAGAGAGAGTGAGAAAAGACACACCTATGCATATATGCAAAGGAAGACACACGTACACACAAACATATACAAAGGCATAACATACTCTTCACACAGAAGATATTGCTAGCCTCTGTCTACTGCACCATTACGTTCATCGTAGCTGCTTGGCTGAGCTCCAATCCTTTTGTACAATAATTAAGTGAAGCTTCCATGAAAAAATTTTTTTTTACTAAAACATCCTATCTGTGGAAGAAAATACCTTCCCAATCGACTACGAGGAGCGTGCAATAAGTAATGCCCTTGACCCACTTCCCATAGCAGTAGAGCAACGAAACTTGTAGAACACCTGTAATTGTGGTACCCTTTAACAGGAAATCTGTCATCACTACTCCGTCCTGGTCCCAGAACACTGTGAGTATGACCTTGCCAGCGGAGGGCTGCACCTTTGCCTTCTTTGGAGGTGGTGCTTCCACTGCATTGACTTGGCTTTGGTCTCTGGATCATAGTGATGGACCCAGGTTTCATTCTGTGTAATCAGTCTTTTGAAAAACTTTGACTCATCTTCTTGGCACATCTCCAAATTCATCTTCGAGCACTCGACGCGTTCTCGCTTCTGGAATGGTGTGAGCAACCTGGAAATCCATCTGGCAGATACCTTATGCATATGCAAATGGTCATGAATGATAGTTTCCACAGACCCTGTACTAATCTTGACATCTTGGGCTATTTGGCGAATAGTAATGCGCCGATCTTCCAAAATGGCAGCCTCAACTTGACAGACAGATGCCTCATCAATGGCAGAAGGGGGGCGATCAGGTCTGGGAGCTGTCTCCACAGACTTCCGGCCATGTTTGAATTCATGATGCCAGCGTTTTACAAGGTCATATGATGGGGCATTATCACCATTAGTTTCTTTCATTTCATGAAAAGTCTCCTGTGGTGTGCGTCCTTTCAAATACAAAAACTGGATCACTGCTCGACATTCAACAGGCTCCATTTCACACCTGACTCAGTTCAAACACCTGTAAAACAGAAACCACAATTAGTTCAGAGCTGTAATTTGCCACATAACCCGTAAAGATATAAATCATTGCACATGCAAAATTTCAGCTAGATCAGACAACTGGAAGCGGATCAGGGCATTACTTATTGCACGCCCCTCGTATAACTTTGTCGTCTTCAAGTCTAATGTTAACAAATACTTGTTGAGCTATTTATCTTGAGTAATTTTCTTTCCATTCTACCCACTGATTTAAATCCTCTCATGGCGGCATTCCTCGTTCAATTAACCTTTAATTTCAAGTGACTCATTAGCATATAAGAATTAAAGCTGAGGATTTAACAGAGAAACTAACAAACTAAGGTAAAAAAAAAACAAATATGCAATAAATAAATGCTACCATAACAAATAAAAGTTACAATATTATTTTAAATGTGTTTTTTTTATGAAAATCGCTCCAGGAAGCAACAACAATATTATTTTTAACTTAAGTGTCAGAGACAAACAACAATATTATTCTTAACTTAGAAACCAATAAAATATTATTTTAAATTTGCTGTTTTATGGAAATCGCTCCAGACAAAGCTTGAAGCCACTTGATGTAACGAGTTAAAATGAATACTACATCAAGGTAAAAAAAAACTTGCCAAAAATAAGAGTTCGATCGAACAGGTTCTAACCTAGAAAACAGTGATTTTTCCGTCTTTTTCAGAAACATCGCTCGTTGAATGTGAGGACTAAAGGACAAAATAAAGGAAGCTTTTAAGCTGAACTGTGAATTTTAAACTCATGCAACAAACCAACAAAAATGATATTTTAAAAAGTGTGACAGGCGAATAAAAATGATATTTTAAACTTAAGTGTGACAGACCAATGAAATTGTATTTGAATCTGACGTCTGACAGACCAACAAAAATTCTATTTCAACAATCTTGAATCTTGAAATTTTATTATAAAACATTTTTTTAATCTGAAAAACAAGCAATGCTGAGTCTTAAGTTAAAACAAAAAAAATATGGCTGTCATAATGAAACATGGCCGTTACTTTTTAACTGCATTGTTACACTTCAAACCTCTCGAACACACACGTTTTCTGTAACCGTCGCAAAGAAACAAACAAATAAAACAAGAAAGAATTAAAAATCCGACTCGTTTTTTTTTTTAAGTGAAAATTAAATTAATTTATTCGTGGTTCTTCCAAAACAACGCATTTCATTATATTTCAAAAGTCTTTTTGCACACACACGTGCTTTTAAAAAGTCTCTGTCGTTCCGCCACCTGACGCTTTCTCATCCTCATATTCACACGTCTATCTTGCCCGGTACAACCTTGCTTCTCCTTGCACTACCACGTGTCGTTCTTTTTCCTTTTCTTTCCTTGTCACCAATGCTTGTGCACGCTTGCCAATTTGCATACATGTTTTAACAGCTGATGTTGCTTATATTTTCTCATATGTGATATATATATATTGTCCATATGTGCTCTGTTACAATAAGACGTCCGTCTGGGGAATCTCAATAATAGTCCAAAGATCGAAAATTGAGCAAAATACTCGTTGAAATCCACCCAATAAATGTTACTGTGACATTTATTGAATGGGGTTCTACCAGTATTTTGTGTTGTTTACGCTGCAAAATATCTGAATGCTATTTTTAACTTACACAGTCAAGACAAAAAAAGAATGTTATTTCAAACTTGAACATGAAAGATCAACTAAAAGACATAAGTCGCCTTCTTCCTGCTAGACTTTAGCCGATTATAGCCACTCATTCTTTTTGATTACTACACAAAATGGACGCACGATTTTTTCAAGATTTTCAATGAAACCATGATAATAAGTGACCATAGGATAAAAAAGACTTCATCAAAAATTTTTAAATATATTTTCTTAAATTATTTTCACCTGACGTCTGAATTACAATCTATGCTCTCACTTTGCCAAATTTTCACAGAAAACACTCGTCTATCTGAAACCACTATCAATAATTTCCCCCACTCTTTTTCTGTGCCTAAACCTAAACGTGGATTCTATGAACAAAGTTTCTATCTTAGAACTACCCTCCTGTGGAACTCTGTTCCGTTTGCCTGCTTTCTAACTGACTACAATATGGTCCTCTTCAAGTCTAATGTAAACAAGTTCTTGATGAGTTGTCTTCTTAAGTAATGCAATTTACCAAATTTCCACTACTAAAAATTACTATGCTATGGTTGCAATGCCTACAATTCACTCATTAACCTTTATCCTCTGAGTCTTGATAAAGGTGATTCCTTCATAAAAGAAAAACATCCAATGAAACATTGCCAGATTATTTTGAAATATATATATATATATATATAATTATCCACTGACACGTGTTTCGTCGTCCACGACTCATCAGAGTGGCTAAATCTAGCGAGATTCGAAAGCAGCACATCATGATAAGAAGCCTAAACCTCTACCATGGTGCTAACCTCGCCGGACTAAAAATAATATATACGCCGCTCCCCATTAAAAGGGGGTACCAGATTGGTCAATGGGAAAATTATTCCCAACAAGCATTTAGGTAAAAATGCACTTTCGTATAAATACTTGAATTCATTCAAGAAAGTATCGCTAACAAAAACAAATAAAAACATCTATATATATATATATATATATATATAAAGCTGAATGTGTGTGTGTGTGTGTGTGTGTGTGTGTGTGTGTGTGTGTGTGTCTGGTCACGAATAGGCTCCTATATGGTTGACTATTTTAAAAAACTGATTACATATAATGATAGAAGATGTATCGAGACACAGAAATGGGTATGTTTGATCTGGCAGAACGGTGGTTCATTAAAATTGTGGGGTCTGCGTTCGCGCCTGGTCCACAAAGTATGGAAATAAAAAATTTCAAAATTAAAAAAAAAATGTTTACAAGTGTTTTTGATATAGATGTACATAAGACTACTTTGATAAGTATGTTATAACTTAAATAGGGATGGTATAATAAAATTGTGGGGTCTGCGTTCGCGCCTGGCCTCCATAGAATGGAAATAGACACAAACTTTAATAAAGACTTTTCATATCTATCTGCGTAAGTATATTTTGATAATTATGTTTCAGTTTGAAGAAATATGGTATAATAAAATTATGGGGTGTTCGTTCGCACCTGACCTCCATAGAATGGAAATATGTCACAAAGTTTAACAAGGTTTTTTAATATAGATCCACAGAATATTGTGATAAATGTTTCAGTGTGAACAGGTATGGTATAATAAATTATGGGGTTTATCTATTTTATTTTTACTTTCATCATATTTTGCTTTGGTTTTGATACCCCCAAATTCAACCCAAATTTACAACCCTTCCTTTTCATAACCTATCATACTTTCATAAATCAGAGTCCATTTTCTGTAGGCTGTTTTTGAACCCAGTCAACGACAGGTACTTTTACTAGTGTATATATATATATATATATATATATATATATATATATATATATATATATATATATATATATATATAATATCGAGATAAGACACTGATGACAAAAGGAATATATAGAAGGGGTTATGTTGATTTCCTTAATCCATGGATTTTCAATAAAGGCTATATCATCAGAGGAAATAGAACGGTTGAAATGCCATAAAACAAAGCAACCAAACCAAACCCGGTGAATAAATATTTAAAGATATAAACAATTTTAAGGATTCATTTTTTTTTTTCAAAATTACAAATTCTGCGTTAAATTACCCGAAAAGGGTCGATATGCCATAAAACAAAGTAATCAAACCAAACATTATAAATAAATATTTGAAAATATAAACAACTTTAAGCATTAAAACCTTTTTTATTTCTTTTCAAAATTACTGGATTCGACATTAAAAAATATAACCTGAAAAAAGGGTCGATATGTCATAAAACAACCAAGCCAAACCAAACCAAAGATTGTTTTGAAGGCGTTTCAAGTTTATTTTTTAGTTTTATCTGTATTTAGTTTGGCTAAATGTTGTTTGAACTATTCCTTCTGAGATTCCCAGCAGGATCAACTTCTCCCCCTCCTCGAATCAGGCGATTGAGTATTTCTCTGTCTTGAATCTTAACCCAACGATTCCCTGTTGAGTGAACTAACTGCCCACGAAGCCATTTTTTTTTTTTGTAACCTTTTATCTTTACCTTTATATGGATGACTCAAACAGGGCAGAGTTGGTCATTAATTTATTTTTGAAGTCTTGGCAAAACTCAAAACTATTACAAACATGAAAGCGAAGTTTCCAATGAGATCTTATCAAATGTTGGCCTCGGAGAAGATTAGGCCTAAAATTTCATTCGAAATCAGATGTAAAAGACCAGGGGAACAAAAGAGTCAAGTTGCCAAAATGTTACATTTATTTTTGTCTTTACTGCAAGTGGGATGGGGGAGACGGAAAATGGAGCGGGGGGGGGGATTCTGGGCCAAGGTGACAGCGTGTTATTGGAATTGTTAAAGCTAGTTGGTTATTCGCAGACAAGCCAACGTTCTGCAGAAAAATCAGAAAAAAAACGAGCGACAAACAAAAACGCTGACATCTTCCCGTTAAATATTGGCAGCCGCTCTCTAAGGAAGTCAGTTTGTCAGTTTCACACCTGTGCGTAATTGGAAAACTTACCTATTCCAATGCTTTGTGGTTTCTGCTTTTGCTGCTCGCGAGAGAATAGGAAAGATAGAATGACTGATTCTCATCACAGGGGAAGAAAGTTTTGGTGAAAGACTTGATAAAAGTTATCTCAGGAAGAAAACTAAACGCGTGGAATTCAATTATAAAAACTAAAATCTTCTATATCTAAAATTTCAAATTTGTGAAGAAAATGTAATCATCCGTCACCCCACCTCTCTCTCTCTCTCACACACACACACACACACACACACACACACACACACACACACATATATATATATATATATATATATATATATATATATATTCAATATGGCGTAATGGAAAAATATAAAGGTATCTGCAGCTTCTCTTCCAATTTTCGGATTTTTACCATGTCAAATCACATTTCAATTCCTTTTGACGGATTGATAGTTGCTATTTCTTATGATGAGTTAAGGGCATTATAGATTCACTGATTGATATAATAATTAAGTGATTGATTTAGTGCTACGAAACAGATGCTGTCAGAACACGCGAGGTAACATACAAATATCCGTGCATGAGGTCGCCAAGCTAATCAAGAACCTTGATTCCAGTAAAGCAACTGGCCCTGACGGCATCCCAATTATAGTGTTAAAAAAGCTTCAATCAGAACTTGCTCCCATACTTACAAAACTGTTTAAGCGCTGCCTTAAGGAGAAGTGCTTTCCGACTCACTGGAAAACCTCATCAGTATGCCCTGTATTTAAGAATCCAGGTGATAAGTCATCTCCCTCTCAGTACAGACCAATAAGTCTCCTGTGTGTTATGAGTAAGTTGCTGGAATCCATATTAAATAGAGAAATAGTCAACCACCTCAGCAGGAATAACCTTCTTAGTGACACACAATATGGTTTCCACTCTGCAAGATCTACCGCAGATGTGCTGACGGTTATATCTCACAGGATTAGTGAATCTCTTGACAAAGGCTTCCTTTCTAGGGCAATTGCTCTTGACATATCAAAAGCCTTCGACAAGGTATGGCATAAGGGTCTACTTCACAAGATTTCCAGCTACGGTATAACTGGAAATGTTTTCTCAATCATTAAATCATTTCTCTCCGATAGGCTCATAAGAGTAGTGGTCGATGGACAAAAATCAGAGGCCTGCAGTATTAATGCTGGAGTCCCTCAGGGTTCAATCCTGGTCCCAACTCTCTTCCTGATCTACATCAATGACCTCCCTAAACACATACTTAAATCATTCGTTGACATCTATGCTGATGACATGACCATCTATGGCAACACATCAAAAGCTGTAAATGACAAAGTTCTCTCTGATTCTCTCTCCTCTGATCTCGAGCGCGTGGTTCAGTGGGGGAAGACGTGGCTGGTTACCTTTAATGCATCTAAAACCAAACTCCTATCCTTACATCATCAACGCTCTGATCCCCATCTGGCATCAATTGGGATGGATGGCTCTCGTCTGGGTGAGGCCCCGTGTTTTGACAAGCTTCTGGGTTTGACCTTTACTTACTCCTGATCTGAAATGGAACACGTACATCAAGTCTGTTGCCAAGGTCGCTGGAAAGATGGTGGGATCCTTCTACCGCTCCAGAAGATATCTCACTACTGATGCAATTCTCTATCTATATAAAAGCCAAGTACGTCCAAGGATGGAATACTGCTGCCATATCTGGGCAGGAGCTGCTAAAAACAGCCTATCCTGTCTTGACAGAGTACAAAATAGACTTAAAATGGCTTAATGGGGGGTGACCTTTTCTCTATCCTGCAACCTCTCTCCCACAGAAGAGACGTTGCGAGCCTTTCCTTGTTTTATCGTTATTTCCATGGTAGGTGCTCGTCTGAACTCCAATCTCTGGTCCCTCCTCGCCAATCTTTTACGAAAAACACCCATCTAGCCGAATCCACGGTGAAAAATTTCCCCCACTCTTTATCTGTGTCTAAATCAAAACGTGGATTCCATGAACAAAGCTTCTTTCTTAGAACTGCACGCCTGTGGAACTCTGTTCCGTCTGCCTGCTTCCCACCTGACTACAACTTGGATGTGTTCAAGTCCAACGTTAACAAATTCCTAATGAACCGCCCCCTTAAGTAAACACTTCATCAAATCTCTACACTAACGTAATGTACTTGCAATAACCCTTATCCCTGAGTGGCTTCCCGGCCTTAATAAGTGGTGACCACTGTGTAAAAAAAAAAAAAAGAATTGTATAAGTCAACTGAATTAAAGGAATAAATTAAAAGATTGTCAACACGATTTTGAACTTAGAAATAAAGTCACTAAACCCACATGTCCGTATTAACAAATTAAATTAAATAAATTTAGATACATTGTACTAGAAATGGTCTAGTTAGTAAATCTATTATATATAATTAATATATCCATACTTACTCAAATAACATCAATAATTAGAATCTATTACACATTTTTACATATCCACTCAATTTATGCGAAACTTTTCAAAAAAAATTCAATTTCCGGTTCTATTAAATTATTTATTCATCTGAATTTAAATCTATACATAATTAAATTCTTATGTTATAACTAAATTTGTAATTACATAAACTATAATTTTTTACATTCCTTAATTCTAAAACTATAATTTTATTTAATTGCAGTATACGTTCCTTTGTAATCCGTTGCTGCCCTTCCATTTCTTGTTCTCTTTCGGTGGAGGAGAAATCCTTCACGACTGAGACGATTTTTATTTTTGTACCTTTTCTCCGCGTTAAAAAACGACCCTGGTATCTAACTCTGTCCCGTGGGGAGACATTGTAAATAGGTTCTTCAAGCGAAAAAAATCAATAATTCAACTTCTTAATTTTAAACCTAACAGAGTAATTTCCCTTTGAACATAACTTCAAATATATCTTCGATTTTTTATCCTATCTTTATTTTCCTTCTTTCATTTTCTTCCCTTTTCCCTTCCATTTCTTTTTTTTTTTTCTAATAAATAATACTTATATAGTTCCAATGTCATTCAGTTTATATTGTTCATTAATTAATTCAATGTATATTATGAATTAAATAACTTACACATTGAATAGAAAATGTTAGTATTAAAACCATTTCAATATACAATATTATATAATCATGAATTTTTTATCAATTGTCTAAATTAAATTATAATCATCAAATGAATGGTTAATTATCATTTCTATTTGTTATTAAACATATTATAATTCATTTCCTCTTAATATCAAATTATAAATTATTTCATTACTAAACTATTTATTTTATCTACATTTTATTATTATTATTATTATTATTATTATTATTATTATTATTATTATTATTATTATTATTATTATTATTTCGAAAGTAATACTTTAAAATTCACATTTCACGTATTTTTTCGATGCTAATATTCTTCAATCAAGCATTAATAAACATTTCTCAAACTAGTTAAGTAGTTAAGTATAAATTTTGTTTAACATTGAATAAATCTTAATTCCCCTTATAATTAAATTTAAAAGTACACTAATAACACGTAATCGTGTGTCATTTTAATTAATTAAGTAAATATTTAAATGAAATTTAATTCTTATTTTGCTTTTAATCATTTAAGGATAGTTAATATTATTTGGACATAATATTATATATTCAACTTACCTCCATTCGCCTTTTCTGTATTTAAAATTAATTTTAACCCTTATCCTCGAGTGGGCTGTTGGCCTTTATAAGAGGTGATGCTTATGTAAAAAAAAAAAAAATTTAACTCATACTTAATACGTTTAAGTACTGTAATTATAAGAATGCTTAGAACATTATAATCTGAACACCCACAACTTCATATGGTCATTTGAAATTTTCTTTCTATCTCCTCTTTTCTTACTTCCCCCCTCTTCCTCTTGACATTTCCTTCCTTTTTTAAATTTTAACCTATAATTTTCGAAATAAAATTATAAACGTTTAATTAATGTATATATATTTTTTTGAAAAATTTACACTAATTAATGTTCAATTTATTTCAGAGACATACGTTATTATAAATAGTGTTTTTACATCTATTCTAACAATTAACTCATTTGACTTATTTATTTAGTCAGCGCATCGATCATACAGCATTCACTTATTTCAACATATTCAACGGATTTCTTAGATCATTGTTTGGGGGTTTTATTCTATAAATACTTTTATTGTCTTATGATTATTCTATAAATACTTTTATTGTCTTATGATTATTCTATAAATACTTTTATTGTCTTATGATTATTCTATAAATATTTTTATTGTCTTATGATTATTCTATAAATACTTTTATTGTCTTATGATTATTCTATAAATACTTTTATTGTCTTATGATTATTCTATAAATACTTTTATTGTCTTATGATTATTCTATAAATACTTTTATTGTCTTATGATTATTCTATAAATACTTTTATTGTCTTATGATTATTCTATAAATACTTTTATTGTCTTATGATTATTCTATAAATATTTTTATTGTCTTATGATTATTCTATAAATATTTTTATTGTCTTATGATTATTCTATGAATACGTTTATTGTCTTATGATTATTCTATGAATACTTTTATTGTCTTATGATCATTCTATAAATACTTTTATTGTCTTATGATTATTCTATAAATATTTTTATTGTCTTATAATTATTTTATAAATATTTTTATTTTCTTATGATTATTCTATAAATACTTTTATTGTCTTATGATTATTCTATAAATACATTTATTTTCTTATGATTATTCTATAAATACTTTTATTGTCTTATGATTATTTTATAAATATTTTTATTGTCTTATGATTATTCTAGAAATACTTTTATTGTCTTATGATTATTCTAGAAATACTTTTATTGTCTTATGATTATTCTATAAATACGTTTATTGTCTTATGATTATTCTATAAATACTTTTATTGTCTTATGATTATTCTATAAATACTTTTATTGTCTTATGATTATTCTATAAATACTTTTATTGTCTTATGCTTATTCTATAAATACTTTTATTGTCTTCTGATTATTCTATAAATACTTTTATTGTCTTATGCTTATTCTATAAATACTTTTATTGTCTTATGATTATTCTATAAATACTTTTATTGTCTTATGATTATTCTATAAATACTTTTATTGTCTTATGATTATTTTATAAATACTTTTATTGTCTTATGATTATTCTATAAATACTTTTATTGTCTTATGATTATTCTATAAATACTTTTATTGTCTTATACTTATTCTATAAATACTTTTATTGTCTTATGATTATTCTATAAATACTTTTATTGTCTTATGATTATTCTATAAATACGTTTATTGTCTTATGATTATTTTATAAATACGTTTATTGTCTTATGATTATTTTATAAATACGTTTATTGTCTTATGATTATTTTATAAATATTTTTATTGTCTTATGATTATTCTATATATACTTTTATTGTCTTATGATTATTCTATAACTATTTTTATTGTCTTATGATTATTCTATAAATACTTTTATTGTTTTTTATTATTCTATAACCATTTTTATTGTCTTATGATTATTCTATAAATACTTTTATTGTCTTATGATTATTCTATAAATACTTTTATTGTCTTATGATTATTCTATAAATACGTTTATTGTCTTATGATTATTCTATAAATACGTTTATTGTCTTATGATTATTTTATAAAAAATTTTATTGTCTTATGATTATTCTATATATACTTTTATTGTCTTATGATTATTCTATAACTATTTTTATTGTCTTATGATTATTCAATAACTATTTTTATTGTCTTATGATTATTCTATAACTATTTTTATTGTCTTATTATTATTCTATAACTATTTTTATTGTCTTATGATTATTCAATAACTATTTTTATTGTCTTATGATTATTCTATAACTATTTTTATTGTCTTATGATTATTATAAAATTGTCATTAAAATCCATTATCTACTATTCTTAGGATCGTATAATATATTTTCACCTAATCTATCCTTCTAAACAAGTTATATTTAAACCAATATCTGCTGGGATCTATGTCTATCACATACTGCTTACTTATTTCAATTAATTAAACGAGTTTTTAATTAACATTAAAGAATTTGATACTACTTCTATTTTATTTGTAATGAAAAAAAGGAGGAAAGACACGAATGGGAATTGAGATTATGTACAGATAACGTTGCGTTATGCATGGGAAAAAAACGCAATAACGTAACTCGAAGATCCTAGAGATTAATCACGCTTAAACCTAAGAGGCATTCCTTCTGCTTGCAGAGGGAAGGCCTTCTCAACCGAACGTGAATAGTCTCCAAACGGGGTTTTTTTTTTATAAAAATATCCGTCTTGTGCAGCGAACTTTAGCACGAATTCTTTTACAATCTTGAGTCGTGCTCACTCATTATTTCAGTTAAAGATCTTGTAGACTGTTCACGTTCGGTTGAGAAGGCGTTCCCTTTGCAAGCAGAAGGAATGCCTCTTAGGTTTGAGCGTGAGTAGTTTCTAGGATCTTCGAGTAATATAACGTTATTGCGTTTTTGTTTTGTTTTTTTGTTCACCCCCCCCCATACATAATTCAACGTTATCCGTACATAATCTCGATTCCCATTCGTGTCTTTCCTCTTTTTTTTTTTTTTTCACTCAAATACCTCGATACAGCTTTGATAAAGCGAGGGCGAAACCGGTCAGCTGACTCCCCATTTTCTTTTCCCCCTTTTTATTCTCTTCACCCCGTTAATTTTATTTTAAACATGGATTTTATTTTAACACTTTAATCATGAATTTTCGTCTTTCCTTCATGATTGCATTATATCTATCTCTCTCTCTCTCTCTCTCTCTCTCTCTATATATATATATATATATATATATATATATATACATATTAGAATATATGTCATAATCGCGTTGACACACGGGTCGGGTTCCCATCTGATTACTAAAGTTAACATTGAGCCTAGTCAGTACAAAAATGGGTGACCATTTGGGAATTTCAAGTGTGTATGTGCTCTCCGCTTATCTCGGCATTGTTTCCAACTGTCCTGGACTTCCTTGCCACTGGACTGAAGTAGTGCTGATTAAGGAGAAATGTGGTTGGTTTTTGCGCAACACTTGCTTCACAATTCCATGCGCAGCCACCCTTACAGAGGGTATCCGTTGTCTTTCGAGAGTGAACTGAGGCTTCCATATTAGAATTTTACCTATCCTGTTCCAGGATATGTAAAATTAATTCCCCCAAAAGAAGTTTTGCATTATTTTATGCACGTTTACGAAGATTCAAATCAAGATACGATGAAACTACACCTTACGTTTAGAATGCATATTCTAACTTGATAAAAGTGAGAATATGCAGGAAAGACACGAATGGGAATTGAGATTATGTACAGATAACGTTGAGTTGAGTTACTCGAAGATCCTAGCGACTACTCACGCCCAAACCTAAGAGGCATTCCTTCTGCCTGCAAAGGGAACGCCTTCTCAACCGAACGTGAACAGTCTCCAAGATCTTTAACTGAAATAATGAGTGAGCACGACTCAAGATTGTAAAAGAATTCGTGCTAAAGTTCGCTGCACAAGACGGGTATTTTTATAAAAAATTCATTACAGGATTTCTACTCTAGAAAATGTCTAGAATTTATATCTTTAGATTAATGCGTTTTAAGAAGACATTAAATTTCAGCGAATCTTGTTTACGTGGTGCGCCATGACCATGAAACAAGTTTAATGTTAACCAGAAATATTTGAATTTCAAAATGAGAGGTTATGCTCATACGATGCCCTGAAACACCCTTTAAAATACTCCCAAAATAAACGAAATTTGGGGAATATTTACTAATGTCTCAAATACACATTGTAAACATTTTACAAAAATCAATGTAACTGAATTTTTATGAAGACTTCCATTTTGTTAAGAAAGAAAGAGGAAAGAAATTCAACTCGTTCTTCATGTTTAAATAAAAGACCTTCATTCCTTGTTTTACGGTAACGCGTGATTTCTCGTTTCAGCTGTGACGTCACCCACGTCTCTCTAATATGATCCTCGGTCTCTCAGGTTTTTTTTTTCAAATACCGCTCCCTCAAATCTCTTATAAATACTGCTCTTTCAAATCTCTTTTAAATACCACTCTCTCGAATCTTTTTTGAATACCATTCCCTCGAATCACTTTTAAATACCGCTTTTTCGAATCTCTTTCAAATACCACCCTATCAAATGTCTTTTCAATACGGCCCTTTAAAATCTTTTTTAAATACTGCTCTCTCGAATATCTTTTGAATACCACTCTCTTGACTGTCTCTTTAATACCGCTCTTTCGAATCACTTTTTAATACCACTCTTTCGAATCCCTTTAAAATACCGCAATTTTGAATCTCTTACAAATACAGCTCCTCAGTTAGCAAAGAAAAGGCCATTTTGAATCTTTTGAATACCGCTCTGTCGAATTCTTTAAAATACCGAGCTTTGGAATCTCTTTTTGAATACCATTCTTTCGAATGTCTGTTGAATGCTGCTTTTCTGAATCTGTTTTGAATACCGCTATTTCGAATTTCTTTTAAATGCTGCTCTTCTGAATCTGTTTTGAATACCGCTATTTCGAATTTCTTTTAAATACTGTACTCTCGAATCTCTTTCGAATACCACTCTCTCAAATCTTTTTTTTTGAATACCACTCACTTCACCGACGTGATTCCCGGTCTGTGCACACGTTCTTTTTATAATATTTTCCTTTATTTTTGCCGTGACGTCCTCTTGCACCGTTCTACGTCATTTGCATACAGCTATGATACGCGCGTCCGTGCTCTGTTACATATTCATAAAACAAAATGAAATTAAATATAGCCACATTGCAATCCCTTACGCCTACAGCCGTTTTCCAAAATTGATAATGATCGGTTAATCAGTTCAGGTATATATCCTATAGATACAAATATATAAACATATACACATGCCCGACTTTATATATATATATTGTTAGTATGAAATAGAATTTGAAACTTTTCGTTTCATTCTGAGTTGAAGAGCTTCATTGAAACATGATTCTATTTTTTCTACCATTTTTTTCTGTTTTTTGTTTTTTTTGTCTTTGTTTTTCTTCTATATTTGTAGGAAATAGGGGCAGCGTCTTGTGGTAAACAAACGGGGAAAAAGGCCACACTTGTGGTACCGGAATGCCACAGACAGATGTCGATATTATCTTCCCGAACAGACAGTATTGAAGGCTGGAACCAAGGTGATATGGCACACAATGGCGATATCCTAGGTATGCACAGAACATTCTTTGCCATTCCTTATTTTTATGCGACAGATTTCCACATATCTTCGTGATCTCCCCCCCCACACACATATTCATAAGGAATCTATAAGCAAAAACAAAAAACGAATGAATGCCAACGTTAAAGACAGTTATTCAAATTCTTTCTATACATCATTAAAAGAATGAAGTTAAATATTAGATACTAGTAGAATACCACTTCCAATGGGTAAAGTTGAATAGAATTCTTTTGCGCCACTTTTATACCCCTTTAAAAAGATTCAAATCAATATATAATGCAACAAAACCTTATGTCTATAATTCTTATTCTAATTTGGATCAAAACTCATTTTGATTCTAGAAAATGTTCACATTTTAAGGCTTAATCTTAAAGATCCTTAAGAAGAAATTGAAATTCACAGAATCTTGTTAGGGTGTCTAATAACTATAGATCAAATTTAATGCAAATCTGAAATATTTGGTAAGTTATGCTCATATTGAAACACTCCAAATAAACTAAAATTTGAGGAAAATTTATTAATTGATATCTAATACCTATTGTCATAATTATCACAAACGTCAGTGGCATATGAATTTTTACAAACAACTTCAACACCGTCTGTGCCAACTTTTACATATAACTAAATTAAACTAAATATAGCCCACATTACTTACATTTAAGCCTAGCAGCTGTGTTCCAAAATTCATAACTATTAGTTAATTAATTTAGGAGTTAATCTTGTACATACAAATATACAAACACATATTTTTATGGAAATCGCTCCAGACAAGGCATGAAGCTACTTGATGTAAGGAGTTTAACAACAAAAACAAAAAAAAACTTAAAGATCAAAAACTTGCTAATGATAAGTGTTAGATAGAATATATTCTGATCCAGAAAACAGCAGTTCTTCCCTCTTTGTCAGAGACATTGTTCATGGAATGTGAGAACTAAAGGATAAAAAAGGAAAGTGAGAGTATATGCATATACATAACTTTGTATAAATAGAGATGGAAATCAGAGTAAACCTAATGCTGACTTTATGAATAATTAGCGGGTGAATAACCTAAGAAACTCCTGCTTCCAACCCTGAACTCCATATTACTATTTTCATTTTGCAATTTCTGTAAGCATCAATTTTCAAGTTAAAAATATAATAAAACTTCTTTTACCAACCCGGCAATACTCAAGAGACGTATTTCTTTCTTTACATTGTTTGGCTGAAGTCAAGATTTTTTTTAGATCTCCAATTAAAACTGGCATTGCCAGCTGTTATTTACTCCCTTCCTACCGTAAGAAGACGTGACACAAGGACGGAAGATGAAGGAGAATCAAACCAGCGTCCCCAAAGGTGGAGAACTCTGGCCTATTAAAAATTGTGTGAGCAGCTTTATCTGCATTCCTCAGTTGGGATACCTCAAGCAGTAAACAATAAACTTACTCCACCAGAAACCTTGGTTTGAACGTCTTCTACAGTGTTTTTTTCACGGCTTCTCGTCTGACTGTTTCGACTGATTTTCAACTTATGTTCAAGTATTTGTTTTCCTCGAAATTACATATGGATACGTTCACATCATCGTTTCAGTCCAGCTCGAGCAAAACATTGTTCATCGGTAATTCAGCTACCAACTCACGTCCGTGTATATATTGAATTCTTTGTGATTACATCACTTGGACGGCCACAAAGAATCCTATCAGCCGATATCTGTATCACATATCTAGTTATTATTGTTAACGCACATTCCTTTTTCTGAAAACATATTTGTTTGTATTTATCTAAAATTCCTTCTTGTTATTGTTTATAGAATCTAGTCAAGTTAAATTCCTAAAACGTCATTTAACCATATTTGTCCTTGAATTTCATTTTTCTCTTTAAAACAAATCTAATTCAATCTACAAGAAAATAATAATAATAATAATAATAATAATAATAATAATAATAATAATAATATTCTTGCTAAGATAATTTGGCAATACTCCGGGTGTGCTAATATGTAACAAAAGTCCATGACTCTTACTCTAAATCATGTAATATGTCGTTATTAAATACTAAAAACGAAAATGAATAAATCCTAAAATCATTTGTAAATCAAACGTTTATTTATTAAAAATGTTTATTGCTTACCAACCCTTCGAGGATAAAAGTTTATGCGATGAAATGATTGCCACGAGTAAGTTAAAATATTTGTCGCAGACAGTTCTGTGTCTTAATGGAAACGCATTATCCAAAAACAAAGCTTCTTTCATAGAAATGCCCGCCTGTGGAACACTGTTCCATTGGCCTGCTTCCCAGCTGATTACAATGTGGTAGCCTTCAAGTCCAATGTAAACAAGTTCTTATTGAACTGTCCCTTTAAATAATCCAAATTCTATCCACTGTACACCATTAGCAATTACTACACTACCATCTTACATTCATTAACCCTTATCCCCGAGTTGCTTTCGGGCCTTGATAAGTGGTGATTCCCTTTTAAAAAATAACAAAAAAGTTCTAGATAGTAATCTCACAGAAGAGAAGTTGTAAGTCTATCTTTGTTCTGTCTATTTTCATGACAGGTGCTCGACTGAGCTTCAATCTAGGATCTCCCCTTGTAAAACATTTGCAACAAACACTCGTCTACCTACAACCATTATCAACAGTTTACCTTATTCTCTATCTATATATATAAAAATGTAATTCTTGGTTCGTTATAAGCGAATAAAACCATATTTCTAGGTTACCAATTTATTTGAAATTTTCAGACAACCCATCTTTAGAGTCGAGGGATGTTTTTATGTTATTAAAATAAATTTACCTCGCGAATTATTAAAGTATTAAATAAAATAAATATATTTTCGTAACCGTTAGTGTGCGAACCTGTTTTGTTGATAAAATTGAACTTCCGGTTGGATTCATTTGACAGCCACGAATTGACGAAATGAAGTAGATTTCATTTTCTGTTTACTCGATAAGTAAAAAAGCAAAAAAAAAACAATTCATTTGTTTATCTTCCAAATTTTTTTAATTTAAACATTTTTTCTTTATTATATAAGGCAAAAAAAAAAAGTTTGTCGCTTGCTTTTTGAGTTTTTAAAAAATTTTTTTTTTTGTTTTTCGATATAAGATTGGTTGGTAAAAGTACAGTTTTTTTTTACGGATTGGTAACTTGCTTAAATAATATTTGGTGCTAATGCAAAGAGTGGTCCGCACTATTTTTTAAATCGTATTTCCAGGTTTAATTAAAGTTTTATTATATGTTTTTTTATTCAATTGTAAGGTTAAAATACAGATTAGGTACAAAACACCCTCCCCTCCCCATGTTAAGAATGGCTTTTTAAATAATAACGTTATTATTTCAACACGGATCACCCTCTGCATGAGTACTGTACTTTCACCTAACAATTTAATAAACAAAACATGGTACTTATGCAGAGAAAGTACCATAATAATAGAATAATAACGTTATTTAGAAAGACATTCTTAACATGGGGAGGACGTTTTGTTACTATTCTATACTTTCACCTAACAATTTAATAAACAAAAGATGGTACTTATGCAGAGATGGTACCGTGCTGAAATAACGCTATTAAGAAAACCATTCTTAACATGGGAAAGGAAGAGTGTTCTGTAACTATTTTATATTTTCACCTAACAATTTAATAAACAAAAGATAGTACTTATGCAGAGAAGGTACCGTGCTGAAATAATACCGTTATTTAGAAAGCTATTCTTAACATGGGGAGGGAGTTTTGCATCTATTCTATACTTTCACCTAACAATTTAATAAACAAAAATAGATAGTACGTATGCATAGAAAATACCGTGCTGACATAATGTTATTTAGAAAGACATTCTTAACATGGGGATGGTATTTTGTAACAATTCTGTCCTTACACCTAATAATTTAAAAACAAAACATGGTACTTATGCAGAGAAGCTACCCCGCTGAAATAATGGCGTGATTATTTAGAAAGCCATTCTTAACATGGGGATAGAGGTGTTTTGTAACTATTCTGGACTTTCACCTAACAATTTAATAAACAAAAGTTAAACTTAAAGCAGACAAGGAACAGTACTGAATCATCAACATTATTTAGAAAGCCATTCTTAACATGGGGAGGGAGGATGTTTTTTAACTATTCTGTACTTTCGGTGCTAATGCAGAGAGTGATCTGCGCTATTTTTTAAATCGCATTTCCACATTTAATTAAAGTTTTATGATATGTTTTTTATTCAATTGTAAGGTTAAAGTACAGATTAGGTACAAACCCCCTCTCCGCACCATGTTTAGAATGGCTTTTTAAATAATAACATTATTATTTCAGCACGGATCACTCTCTGCATGAATACCGATTAAAGTTTTGTTCTTTGCTTTTTTTACTGTATTTTTTTGTTTTTTTTTCAAGAAAACCTTTTTTAACAAAGATTGAAAGTGCACGTTTTTTTCTTTTTTTTTTTTTTTTTACAGAAGTTGTTTTTATATAAGAAAATATGAATGCTTTTAAAGAAATTGGGTACTCGTGCACTTATTGATCCGTGCTAAAATAATAACGTTATTATTTAAAAAGCCATTCTTAACATTGGGAGAAGAGGGTGTTTTGTACCTATTCTGTACTTTAACCTTACAATTGAATGAAAAAAAACGGTAAATTTTTAGATTAGGTCCACCTTCACAATTTTCTTTTAAATGACGATTTTTGTAGTTTTCGAATATGCTGATTACGGAAATCGCATTGAAATTTTGCAGAATAAGTAGTTTTCGAGATATTAAAAATTTGTATAATGCATTGTAATCTCTTGCAGCCGTCTTTTTTACACGCTTGCGCGCATCATAAACAAATCTAAACGTGTAACAAAGATGGCCGCCAAAGAATACAATGTATAAAACAACTATATATCTCGATAACTACTTATTTCTGCAAAATTTCAATGCGATTTCTGTATTCAGCATAGTCGGAAACCTTTAAAAGTCATCATTTAAAAGAAAATTGTGGAGGTGGACCTTATCTAAAAAAAAATACCAAATAAACATAAACCTTTAATTAAGCTTGGAAATACGATTTAAAAAAATAGCGCGGATCATTAAGTGCATTAGCACCCATTAATCGACTCACGTGACCTTATTGCCAAATAAGGTCCGGCTACAATGTTGAACGCGCCGTTCACATTGTTTTTTTGTTTTTTTTTCAAGTTAAATTCAACTTTCACAATATCTTTTTATTTTTTTATAATTTCACAATATCTTTTCATATTTTTATAATTTCACAATATCTTTTTTTAATAATAAATTGTTAGTTAAAAAAGCACAGAATAGTTAAAAAAAAAACACCATTCCCTCTCTATGGTAAGAATGGCTGAAAAAAATATTAGGTACTCATGTAGAGAGTGATCCGTGCTGAAATAATAATGTTATTATTTAAAAAGCCATTCTTAACATGGGGAGGGGAGGGTGTTTTGTATCTATTCTGTACTTTAACCTTACAATTGAATAAAAAAACATATCATAAAACTTTAATTAAACTTGGAAATTTGAAAAATGCAAACGGTGATGGACACTGTTGATGATGTTAAGTTTGAGAAAATGATTTAAAACTAAAAAACTATACAAAATACTATCAGAAACCCACCGAATATGTCAGCCTATGTCACAATAACATATAATCAGTAGGTGTCTGACATTGTTTTGTATAGTTTTTAATTGATTTTCCCAAACTTAACGTATTCAACAGAGTCCGCGACCATTCGCCTTTTTCAAATACATAGATAAACATTGTGTTTTTTAAGCCAATTAAACATTTTACATTAAATAAAAACACTAAAAAATTATCCAGTTAGATAGAAACGTAATTTACCTTACCTTTGCTTTCATTTATTCGTTTTTGAACAACTTTTTCGAATCTGTGTATAGTAACACCCCCCCTTACCCAAATATTAATTAAAAACTCACATTTTTGAATACAATAAAAAAGAAAACTATTTAGCGTTTCAATGGTTTAGCAACTTTCGGCTTAATCCACTGAATGTTGGTCGAGCCCAAGCCATGATTGATGGTAACTCCCGAGGATCCGGATCCAATTCTGCAAGAGTACCATATTTTTTTTCATTTTCGCCTTTTTTTTTACTTTTTGGAGTAGATTGCTGTACTAAGAATATAAGAAACATGCATTTTCTCTTTTTATTAGAATTTTCCATTACACAAAATTAAGCCACAGCAACGCGTGGCAGGGTACAGCTAGTCTATACCTAAAATTAAATATAAATTCCATGAGTAAAGTTTTTTTTTTCTTAGAACTGCCCGTTTGTGGAACATTGTATCGTGAGACTGCTTCCCAGCTGACAATGATATGATCGTTTTGCAACCAACAGGCTTTGGAGATGAGGTAATTCCCTATGCTGATGATGTATTTACTACAGAAAAATAGGTCTAAATAGAGTTAAATTTGCAATTATTATTTTTTTTAAATATGATTTTGAAAAACATGTTTTAATTATATCATATTGCATTTTTTTTAATCCAATCAAATTTGTATGAAAAAAAGTGCACGCCTGTGGAACTCTGTTCCGTCCGCCTGTTTCCCACCTGACTACAACTTGGATGTCTTCAAGTCCAACATAAACAAATTCCTGATGAACCGCTCCCTTAAGTTGACACTTTATCAAATCTCAACATTGACGTACTGTACACGCAATAGCCCTTATCCTCGAGTGGCTTCCGGGCCTTAATAAGTGGTGATCACCTTGTAAAAAAAAAAAAAAAAAGGAATGAAACATAAAAAAACGTTTGTTGAGGATTTTTTTCGTTTCGTTGTTTATGTAAAGCAACTGACTTCGGTTATCTTCAACTTACGTCCACCAATATTGACAAACAGTTTCTTTTTCTGACTAAAAGTAAGAAAATAAAAACAAATTAAAACGCGTTCCTGAATTTTTTAAATCAGGATTGATTATTCGTATTATTTGGATTCTTCAAACTACTGTTATCATCTTTTAGTGTCATTTTCACAACGTTTTGGTTGAAGTAACCGCCGAACTTCTTTAGGTGTATCTTGTTGAACTCGGGAATCTTTCTGTTGAACTCGAGAATCTTTCTGTTGAACTCGAGAATCTGCACGGAATTTCGAATGAGACTCTGTTTTTACTTCATGGGGGTAGCATGCTCTTGTTCCATCAGGCATGGCTAGATAGAGGTCCTAAGTAATTCACAATTGTATTTTTCAGTCGGCCACACTGAGGATTGAACCTTCAACCTTCAAGAGAATATTACAGTGGTTAAAGTACTTGGAAAAATTCAATTGTAAAATGATAGGAAGACCTTGTTAAGAAGCTGTTTGTGGAACTTTCACCTGACACTTTGACACTGAGGAAGAAAGGAAAGTTTTTTTTACATTGTGACAATAAGACACAAGTTCTGTAAACGTTTATAAATTTTGACGTTTTCGGCTTCTTCAATCTGCCAAGACTAAAAGTAAATCTGACACTGGCTCTGTCGCTAACGTTTCTCCATTTGTTATAAAAGTTCACCTCGGTATTATTTTGACAGTTGTTGTGACAACTCTATGCTTCTTCTGTCATGTTCAGGTATGGTCGGCTCACTCATAGGGGGTACAATCTCCCAGGCATTACCTTTTCTTTTTGAGGAGGTGTTAGTTTATTACCACTTGTCTGAGCACTCCTATCGATGAATAACTGCCAATGTTCATGACAATTTGCGTAAAGCTAGAATGTGCCTTGGGGACTCTGGTTCCCTCTTCCCTCACACACGCACATCTTTCTCAACGAATATCAACAACATATTACTTCAGTCGAAGTTCTCAAAAATCAAGGGGAATAACACTTGATATGAAGGGGGATATGAAATACGTAGATATACGAATATTCCATTAAAGTTCTTTTTTATCTTTCAAACACGGAGTCAGTAAGGAGTTGAGAACATAATTTTCATCTCCCCCACCCAACCATTTAAATATGTTATAGTATACCTTTCTTGTGGTCCTTTGGCCTTACTGGATTCCAGGACAAGAATTCATCTAGTCTAGTGGAATATCCAACTTTTTGCTATTACTTGAAGTAACATCATTTAGAGAAGATGCAGGATTCTTTGTAACAGCCAGTGTGGATTAGTCATAATGAGGAGATCTTATTTGGGTCGCAAATACTATTTGATTTTGAATATTTAGTCAGGGTTTACTTGCAGGGAAAAGTATTCTCATACCAGGTTGTTTAGACAAAGCCCTGTACAGAGAGACCTTAGACCCGCGAGGATAGTGTCTAGTAGACATTAAAGTATACAAAATTTTGTATTCTTATGTGTATGAGTAAAAGAGTTATCTACTCCTGTATTGAAATAGTAGCTGAGAGTTATCTGCTCTTGGTACAGAAAGTGCCAGGGAGTTAGCTGCTTAGCACTATATAAGAACAGATGGAAGAAGCCGTCCCCGAGCAGAACCTTACAGCTGGATGTCAGGTGGCTCATACTCTCTAATTGTGTGTGGCAGAACCTGCACCTTTGAGTGGAGCTCAGTAATGATCGGTCTTCCATACTTTACACTGTGAAAATATTTTTCAAACTCTTTAAGTTGAATTCAACGTTTGAAGAAGCGTACTATGAGAGAAACTTTTACGCTAGGTACAATAAATTTGCAAAGCAGTTCACAAATAAAAACAAAGAACTTGCCAGAATACATGGAGTGGGTTGGCATTACCTTCCCAGCGCAGTGGCATCGGAATCGCCTGTTTGCCCCTATCCATTGTCCTTGGATTATCTGCATAGCTGCAGTCGAATGTTACTCTTAATATCATAGGACCCATTGACCTGGTAGAGATTTATCCTCCTCCATGGCCATCCAACATCCTGCTTCTGACGTCATCAGAGTTACCTTCTCCATGCATGTCTTAACTAAGACTAGAGGTGCATCTCTCCCAGTGAATTAATGCGCCTTCAGATAACAACCTAGAAATTTCTTATGAATCAGCGCGGTACATACAAGGCCTAGCATTCCCAAATGGTCACCCATCTGGTACTGGCCAGACTCATCGTTGCTTAAAAAGCATACTATGAAAGAAACTTTTTGGTACCCGGCAGAGAATATGTATGCTAAGCAGGAAAAATTTTAAAAACACAGTTCAAATAAAAACATAGTAACTGGCATTAACCAGCTTGCCATCCCCATAGTAACATACGGTCTTGACATCAACAGATGAGACTCTAAAACAAACAAACAAATGTTGACATTGTACAGAGTAATTTAGTAGAGAAAGCAGTGTTTACTAAATTTAATGTAACTGTTTAAACAACCTATACCTCATTTGATTCGCCTTTTATTCCTCTATAATTTTATCCGTTCATATTTGACTTTTAATTGAAATATTTTAGTGTTCACGTCAATTTTAAAAAAATAACTTCAAATTGAGGAGGCAAAAAGAAAGTCCGCAACAACAATTCGCTTAAAACCAGCTTGAATTACCGCCAGTAAATCAGTTTAAAATATCCACCAACAGGCAACAAAGCATCTCTAATCGTAATTGTTGTTGTTCCAGGTTATACAACATAACATTTAGTCCATATGCCACGACTTTCTCTTAGTGATCGCCAGGAGCTTATTAATCTTACCTTTCTGGTTTATCCAATCGAGAAATCGGCCGCAGATTGAAATGTGATGAGAAAACGGTCCAAAAGACTCTGCAAAAGCACCAAAACACCGGTAGTGTTCTTGACACCCCTAAATCTGGTCGTCCTAGAGTTACTTCTAACAGGGAAGACAATGCTATCAAGATCCACAGCCTAAGAAACAGATTTGAAATGGCTCCGCAAATCCAACAATAGAGCAATCTTGTTAAAAAGTGCACTCTTTCTACTGTCAAAAACAGATTAAATAAATTTAATTTGCGAGGATATGTTGTAAGACACAAGCCAATGATTTCTGTAAAGAACAGAAAGCGGCGTCTGGACCGTCAGATGCAATGAAGATTGTGACTCCTCATATTGATCGAAAGTGTTTTTAGCGACGAAAGCAAGTTCAATAGGCTAGGCAGTGATGGTAGGCAGTACATCTGTCCGAGGAAAGACGAAGAATTTAATCCTAGGTGCTCAGTTTCAATGCTGCAAGGTGGTGGAGGCTCAGTTTTGGTGTGGGGCATTATTAGTACCAATGGTTCAGGGCCTATAGTTCGCTTGCAAGGTCGAATTAATTTGGCCAAGTACATTAATATGTTGACTGAGCATTTTCTACCCTACTTTGGTCGGAATTTGGATAATAATCCCATTTTCATGCAGGATAATGCTCCCATTCATACAACTGGCAATGTCAAGAGGTTCCTGGAAGAGCATGATATTCCATGTTTGGATTGGCCTGCACAATCTCGAGACCTCAATTCTATCGAAAACATATGGAATTACATCAAGCAACAACTACACAATGATAAAATTTCAAATTTGAAAGAACTTTAGACAAAAATTAAAGAAAAGTGGGATGCACTTTGCTCGGGGTATTGCTGCAGTCTAATTCAAGGAATTCCCAAATGATTGCAGGCTGTCAAATTACAGAAGGGCTATGCTACTAAATATTAACTAGTTCATTCTGTTCCTGATGTATTTGTGTTGCATTAATGTTCTAAAGTTACATTTAAATAACAATTGTGCGGACTTTCTTTTTGCCTCCTCAATTTGAAGTAATTTTTTTAATTGATGTGGACACTAGAATATTTCAATTAAAAGTCAAATATGAACAGGTAAAATTACGGAAGAATAAAAGGCCAATCAAATGAGGTATAGTTTTTTTAAACAGTTGCATTAAATTTAGCTTAAATTATCAGTTTTTAAAAAAATTACAAGTGCGGACTTTCTTTTTGCCGGTGGTGTATATATGTATATATATCTTTATATATTCTTGGGAAGGCTTGGTGTTTGAGCATCGAAGCAATAGTGATGAGGAACCGATTGCGCTGGGTAGGTCATGTTGTTCGAATGGAAGATGTGAGGTTGCCTAAGCTGTTGTTTTACGGCAAGCTTAAGACTGGGAGACGTCCTTAAAGAAGTGCTTCAAGGATTGTATAAAAGAGGATCTTAAAGCTTTCAAGATTCCTGTTCAGAACTGGGAGATCCTGGCAAAATGTCGCCCCGAATTGAGGAGGCTAGTTAGAGGGGGGTCTGAAAGGTTTGTGAGAGAAAGAATCGATCATGCTGAACTCAAGAGAAGCCTTTGGAAAGGCAATGTGTCAGTTTTGCCATTGAATTGAAAAGTTCGAAAGGTGAGGCTTGTAATCACATGCTCCTCTCAAAAACGTCTTACATTAACCACAAAAAAAACGACATGCCATGAGCAAAGTGAGCAAAAAACGCAGTCAGAAGTGAAACAAGTTTCAACACACAACTTTGTCTGCCGCATGTGTGGCAGACTATGCAAGTCAAATGCTGGCCTGAAAAGTCATCTTCGGGCCCACAGATGTGGTTTGGATGGTTTGGGTTTCAGTGGAACCTCAATTTAGAGGCCATCTCATCAGACTGAATACTGTTCCTTTTTTCAGTCTGAAACATGTATGCACATATGTAACCAATAATGTTTGTATAATAAACAAACTATACACTTGCTCTGTCCTCCACCCAGCATTCTTTAATATACAAATGGGTTTTAGTGGATCTATGTCTAGGAAACCAAATTATACAACCGTCATATATATATATATATATATATATATATATATATATATATATATATATATATGTGTGTGTGTGTGTGTGTGTGTGTGTGTGTGTGTGTGTGTGTGTTATTTGTTTTTGTTTATGCAATACTTTTTAAATGAATTCAATTATTTATACGAAAGTGTATTTTTACCTACATGCGAGCTGGGAATAATTTTCCATTTTATCAATTTGGTACCCTCAAATGGGGAGCGGCAAATATATTGTTTTTAAAATATTATTATCCACTGACATGTGTTTCGTCGTCTACAACTCGTCAGAATGGCTGAATCTAGCGGGATCCACGACTGCTTGGATATATCGCAATTTACGTAGATGTTATTTGTTTTTGTTTTTACGTTACTTTTTTTAATAAATTTAATTATTTATACGAAAGTGCATTTTTACCTAAATGTGAGTTGGGAATAATTTTCCTTTTACCAATTTCCTCAAAACCTCTGGCCTTGGCGGAGGGGATGTTAAAACTTGATGTTATAGTTTCAATATCAATTTAGACACATTCGTCTTTATTATGGAGTGGACAAACTTGAGAAAAAAAAACACAATGAGAATTATTTTGTTTTAGACTTTTCGTGTTGTGGTTTATTTAAAAAAAAACATGAGTATTTGATTAAATTTTACTTGCATTAATTTTATGTAGTGTTATTTTTTTTGTTTTTTGTTTTTTTGGCATAGGCTACTTCATCAGAGGCCCCCAAACATTTTAGACAAACGACCCTTTTCATGGAATTCTTCATCTCTCATCAATTTCCCAGGCATGTACAACAATAATTATTGTCTCTATTTCTTTAAAGTTAGTATGTATATGTTTAGATATTTCTACGTCAACAATTATTATCAATTTTGGAACACAGCTGTTGACATAAGAATGGTTAATGTGCACTACAAGATGACTTCAATAAGTTTCCAGACTTTTTTTTTGTACAGGGACTTAAAATTGTAGACACTTGAAAATTCAGTATGTTATTGCCATGCATCTTATGAGTTGACTGACCAATTTTTATGATTTCAGGTTAAAATGAACAGCTACAGCAGGAATTAGAATGCACCCTACTTGTCACAGCTGGTGAATTTCAAAAATGCAATTTGGACGTTAGGGCATTTTAAAAGAATGATATGCAATACAATTATGTTTTCAATTTGGAAAAAAAAATGCCACATAAACGTACGGAATGCTTCAGACTGTTTTCAGACTAACTTGCATGAATCAAACATCAGTTTGTGAGTAGCATAAGAGGAGTCACTGAGGGAGAATGAGAGGTGCGGGAGGAGTAAGGAAGTTAAAACACCAGAGTTGATTGGTCAAATAAGAAATTTCGTGGATAAGGATTGTCGTATGTCTATAGACAATACGTGCACAATTTGATGTCAGTGTGACGAACAGTACACACAATTATTTGCAAGAAACTATAATCCAGACCTTGTTTCCTGTGACTTTTGGTTATTCCCTTAGCTCAAGAAAAACCTTAGAGGCTGTCGTTATGAGACAATTAAGGAGACGAAAGAAACTGTGATGAGTCTCTGACATACTCACACCAAAGGACTTTGATGGGGTCTTCCAGAAGTTGCTGGAATGGTGAAACAAGTGCATTGCAGCCGGAGAAGATTACTTCAAAGGGGATCAGGGATTCATGTGTGCACTATCAATATAAGCGCCCATACAAAAACATCTGGAAACTTATTTAAGCCACCTCATAGAATATTTAGGTGAACTCAGTTTTACACAGTACACACAATTTTACCACCTGACGAAGGCCAGAGGAAGTTGGCCGAAACGTTGTGCACCAATAAAAAGATAAGATGAGACTAATAGTCCGAAATAAAATAAAATTAACATACAATGCTCATCTCAAAAATAAAAAATTCCAATAAGGAATAATATATATATAAGTACACACAATTATTTGCAAGAAACTGAAGATTCAGAAGATTTGCTTGAATGTTCCATCCTTGTCACAGACTACTTGACCAAAATGGGCATCAAGACAGTTCCTCAGCCTCCCTATAATCCAGAACTTTTTTCCTGTGACTTTTGGTTATTACTTAGAGGCTGTCGCTATGAGACAATTGAGGAGACAAAATTAAGTGTGATGAGTCATTGACATGCTCACACCAAAGGACTTTGATGGGGTCTTCCAGAAGTTGCTGGAATGGTAAAACAAGTGCATTGCAGCCGGAGGAGATTACTTCAAAGGGGACCAGGGATTCATGTGTGCACTATCAATATAAGCGCCCATACAAAAACATCTGGAAACTTATTTAAGCAACCTCATAGAATATTTAGGTGAACTCAGTTTTACACAAATGGGGTGGAAGCCATGTGTGAAAATTTAGACTTTTGATTTTGTGGAAATTTTAACAGTGGATGTTAGATATTAATTAATAATTATTCCCTCAATTTCAGTTTCTTTTGGTTATTTTAATGGGGTTTCTTTGGGGCAAGGGCAAAATGTGGGTATCCCATGTAAAAATTCAAATATTTCAGATTTACATTAAACTTGATCCATAGTCATTAGCTACCATTAAACAAGATTTCTTGACTTTTAATTTCTTCTTAAGACACCTTTTAGATATTTTGTAGAACCAATGAATCTTTATCAAAATTGAAATTAGGGTTTTAGTCATGGTTTTAAAATTCATAAGTAGTCATAAAAGTATTGCACTACTGTTCTTCTTGAGGAATTTTATCCTGTGATAAGCATTCTCCTTTAGATATATACTAGCAGGATCCATGTACCGACATTGCCTGGTGGCAGTATGACACAAAGCTAAAATAGATACGGTACAAGTCCCCCCCCCAACAAAAAACAAAACAAAGAAAACTATGGTTATTAATGGGGCTATTGCCGGTCCTAAAAAATAGCTAGCACTAGCGGCCATGGCCAAAATAAAATGAGCTGACTTCCACTGTCGGACATTGTCTGCCAGTGATAGTCAGCAAAAGTTACTGGCTGTAATTGTCAGCACTGATGGTTACTGGCGAATAGTGCTGTTTGTGTGTTAAAGTGTTACATCTGTCAGGTCCTCAGTGAGTGACAGAGAAACCCTTCTAGACTGTCGTAGCTTATAATTTTTATTCTAATCAATAGTATTTAATTATTGTATATTTTGCCATAAAAAAAACTCTTGTGTCTGTTTGGTGCTTGGTTAGTAATGTAGAAATGCTTCTAGATTGAGGCAATTTTAATTTTTTACCAAATCATGAATGCTCTTCATTTAGGGTTGAGGGCTGGATTTTGCTCATACTAAAAATGAGCTTGTGCCAAACTGTGCCCTCATTGGGAGGCTTTCAAAGCTACACCTTTTTCTATATAGTAAGCAGTGCAAATAGAGAATTATGTGAGAAGATTTATAGATACCTATATGAAACATGTGCTATTAAAGTGTTGTGCTTCTACAAAATTTGAACCGATAGCATAAAAAAATTTGTCTATTAGTGATGAAGAAAGACAATTTTTCCTCCCATCAATAATGCACTTTATTTAGGGTCGAGGTCTGTATTTTTCTTATATTAAAATTAAGATTGTGTCTAACTGTGCCCTCGTGGGGAGGATTTCAACTCTACATATTTTCCATTTATTAAGTAGCACAAATATATATTACATTAAAAGACTTATTAATAGCTGTATGAAACATATTATTAAAAGTTTGTGCTTCTACATAATTTGAACCGATAGCATAAAATAACTATCGTTTAGAAATAGATAAATCATTCTAGACTGAAACACAGTTTTTTCCTCAATCAATAGTGCATTTTATTTAGGGTTGAGGACTGAATTTGTCTCATACAAAAAATGAGATTGTGTCTAACTGTGCCCTCGTGGGGAGGCTTTCAAAGCTACACCTTTTCCATATTGTAAGCAATCGATAAATACTTATAAATAGTTATGTGAAAAATCGTCAATTGAACGGTGACAAAAAAGAGATTTAAAAAAAATCGAACGCACCTTAATTCAATAACATTTTCGCATCATACAGAGGAGTAGAGCGACTATTAAAGAAAAGAAAGCAAATGGATGCAACTAAGAAATCCTAATAAAATTAATGCAATTTAGTTTTTAAAGAAATTATAAAAATATAAACGCAGATCACAATTTTTTTGTTAGCAATCCTATATTCTTAGAAGCAGGCAAATGTTTTTTGTAACGAGAAACGAAAAAGCGTTGCATTGTTCTTGAAAGTGGTGTCTATCTATTCGGAAATCGCGTATTCTTATATTCATTAATTTCGAGTAATCGTATGCTAACAGCCAATCAGAAGTAACTGTAAACTTGGCAAATGTAGGGGTTATTATTTCAAGGCGTGTTTTTTAAAGGACTAAAGTGAAATGCATGGAAAGAAAACTGAACACGGACGGTGTCGTATCAGAAGGTGTTCTCACAGTTTTCATGTGTCTTTCTCAGGAGACAATGGAGTTTTACACTTGATTAGTTCATTGCTGAATTGCAGTGTCAGTTGTGACCGTGCAAACCTATCCTGTATCGGCAGGTTTTGTTGCAGTTGCCACAGATGTAGGCGGTGTCTAGTTGTGAAAGCCCTATTGCAACCCTCTATCGTCTGTGCTCTCTTCCCCACTGTTGGTCTCTCTTCTCCTCTTTCCACTGTTGGTATCTCCTATCTCCTCTCTCTCCTCCTCTTTCTCCTCTCTCAACTGTTGCTCTCTCCTCTCCTCACTTCACTTGGAGCATGTGTGGGCAGATGTGGTCTTTAGTGATGGACTCCCAGCTTGTTCAGTTGATGCTTTTTTTAAATATAGATTATACCCCCTCTCCCGCTTTACAATCGTATTCAATTCATTTGTGGAAACAGATATTACAACATGCCATTCTCTTGTGAATCTTCGTTTTTGGTCCCCAAACAAAAGGAGGGTGGACCTGTAAATTCACCCTTGTCCGTTCGTCCGTTTGTCCGTTCGTCTGTCCGCCCTTTTCTCAATAACTACGCCTTGAAATTTTTAAAAAATTTTGCACAAACATTAAACATGATATGAGTAAAAAAGTAACAGAACGGATTTTCTGGGAAAACTCCGGTTGCCCCCCTAGGGGTGCCTTTTGGGTGAAAATTGCTAAAATTGACACTTTTGTGCTTATTAAAAAAAATTAATGCCTTTGATTTTTATAAAACTTTCTGAAAAGTTGTAACTAACTGATTTCTATATAATTTTGTTTGCCTATACTTCACGATAACTCTTGAGTGTGCCCCAGGGCTCTTTTAGGATTAATAAAAACACTCCATTTTTGGGACTATGTTACCATATTTGTCCAAAATTTTCTTTATATGTCTATTTAGCAGTTTTGCATGGTGCTGAACTCAAATTTAAATATGTTAAAGCCTTGTGGACTTTTTGGGCTAAATAGGTTGGGGGTAAATGATGGACTTGGTCATTTCTTTTTTGCATGGTGCAGAACTCAAATTTACATATGTTGACGCCTGAAACTGTACTGTTTGTTCATGTTCACCAGGATTTTACGCCCCCCCCCCTGGAGACTTTTGGGGCTAAATGGGGGGGCAAATGCTGAACTTAGTCATTTTTTTATGCTTCAGGGAACATAAGGATCTGCTATTTGGGATCATGTCTAACAGAGGATTGTGAAGAGTTAAGCAGCAAGATGTTTGTTCACATTATATTTAAACTTCTGTTGGTTAATACAGTCAAGGAAATGGGGAATGAATTCAAAAGTCTATCAGTCTGAGGAAGAAACTATTACAGTAGAAAGTTTTTTCGACTTTTATGGACCTCAACAGCGAAGGGAATTTTGCTACTTGTCAGATTAATCGAGTACATGTATGTTGAGAGGAGACACAAGTGCTGAGTTCATCAGAACACATTCCATTAATGTACTTATAAAATAGGCACAGGAATGTTACATTGCAGTGATGGGACAGAGGTTGGTGCTTGGCCGATAGTGCCAAGATTTGAGACTCTTTTTTGAAACCTGTCTAATAGGCAAAGACTAGCAGTAGATGCACTCGACCATCTATGGCAACAATACTCCATGCATAGGCGACTGATGGTTTTGTAAAGATATAAAATGCTTTCTGGTGTGAGTAATTTTCTAGCATGGTAGAGGGAGTTTACCTTCTTAGCAGCAGCCTTGCCAATGTCCTCAATGTATTTGTTTCAATTCATGTTGCCTGTAAATGTTAAGCCGAGTGGTTTGATTGATGGGCTTTCAGGCAGTGTTATTTGTCATGGTAATTGGTAATTGAGAATTTTTTTTTTCTAATTATTAAAGGAAATGATTAGCTCTATAATTGCTATTCTGTTTTGCTTAAAACAAAAACAGACAATAAAGATTAATTTAATATAATGATACTTGCTTGTCAGTTTATCAAAATTTTTTTTTTGCCAATGAAAATATTTTGTCATGAGATAAAAATAAATTGTGTGTTACATATTTAATGCTAAACATAAAAATCCTTTGTGAGAGGTAAAATTACTGTATTTGTTGTTGTTTTTGCATTTGAGAAACGTCAAAAAATATTTCTATGCAATTTGCATTCATTGATTAAATTATATTTACATTATTGGATTTTTTGTATTATGTTTCTGAATTTTTTAGATGAGGTTTGGTTAGTCATATTATTTACTCTTCTTCTTGCGTGTCATTTCGATAACATTTCGGTCCATCCAGCCATCTTGAGATGTATCTTGTCGAACTCGATACACCTGAAAAAGATCAAAGGTTATATCGACCGAAACGTTGCGAAAATAACATTCAAAGTTGAGAACAGTAGTCCGAAGCATCCCAAAAATACAAAAATATTGGCACTTCTTAATATAACAAAGTAACTACAGCGAATATCCGTTTCATGTTATCTGATTCAGAATCGTCATTGTGTAAAGAAGTAATATTTCCCATTTTAGTAATAACAAACAAGTAGTTTTTTTGTTTGTTTAAATTTTTAAATTGTTGAAGTCAAGTTGGAAATGTAATGAATAAAATGTCCAAGAAATTTTAGTCCCATTATCGAATTGTGCTTCCATTTATTTTTACAAGGTTCAAATCTGAAATTTTATTATTGATTCCTATTTAAAAAAATAACTTGCTCTCAAATGTGTTATAAATCACATTAATGTGTTAGCTGTTGAAAATAAATCTTGAACGAAGTTGCGCTTCGATATCAATTTGGCAATGTCACTAAATAGCGTTTCACTCGATCTTGGTTTTTGATCACAAGGTCAAGGCTGCTACTTGGTCTACGAAATTGCAAGTGGCAGCCATGTTGATTTTTTACTCAATCAATGTTTACACATTTTATTCTTGCATTTCTCGAGTTTCGATGGGCAAAATAAATTAACTTTTTACACGAAGTGACTCCTCATGCAATAACGGTTAGGAGAAGAAACATCTTTAATGCCTTATTTTTCTCATGTGACCCGTAAACAATATTTGATGACATTACCATAATTTTTGTACGTTTTTAATCATTTTTTCGATGAATAATTATATTTTGTCCAATGTTTTGATTTAATTATTATTGATTTCATTATGATTATTTTTTTTTTTACCGGAAATTGACAATTACGTTTGTAAGTATTTTTCACTTGTTTAAAGCTTGTATCTTAAGCCATACACAGTGAAAATTGGCCTTACGTACAAAACAAGACTTTTTTTAATTCCTACAGAACATTAAATGGTCATACATAATTCAGGGACAAATTTTTCTACCAAAAATAAATTTGGTACTATTGTTTATGTTTTTGCAAATACAGTGTGGAACGATAAATTTATCACCCTAAAGAAACAGCACTACAGTTTTATTTTAAAACTTTTATTCAAAAAATCAGGTAACTTGATTATCAATTCAGGTAACTTGATTATTATTAGTAGAGCTAACATCTATACAATGTAGCTGCCTTCAGCCTCAATCACTGCCATGATACAGGCCCGGAACTGGGAACATTCCTTCTCCACAAACGCCAGTGAGAGCTCAGCAAATACTCGGCTGAGAGTGGCAATCAAGCTAGATTTGGTGTTGTGGGAGGTCATGTTGGTGATGTTTTCGACATATAACTAAAGGAAGTAGTCCAGAAATGTTTCTTCTCTCGAAGGGTTCGGATCGGGAAAGGAGGGGGGCAGTGTTAGCAGGGTACAAAGTCAGAACATTCCTTCTGAAGCTAAACCAGAGTCTCTTTGCACTTGTGGGTCGGTGCCGAGTCCTGCTGCCACACCCAGGATCTGCCAGCGGTCACCCGATTGGACCATGGGATCACCACACTCTTCAATACATCCAGGTACACTTTGGTGTTGACTTTCAAGCTGACTTTGAAGTTGTGAGGTAGTATGATGTCACTCTCACTTGAAACCACACCAAAGACCATATCCATGACAGGAAACTTTGTTTTCATCACCCTGGGCACATCCCTGTGATTCATGGCAATCAAGCGATGCATTTTGAGGGTGTTGGCAATGGTCCTGTTGTCATAATTTCGACCAGTAGAGAGCATGAGTTGTACAGCAGTGCATCTTTGAACTCGCTCATTGAACATTCTGTTATTTTTAGACATGATAGATAGCTCATATCATTCTTGGAAGTTGCATAGAACTGGCCAACTAGTAGATGGTCTGCAAAAAAAAAAAAAAACGATTTTCATCAAACGGAAATGGAATCATGTCGTCTTTTCTAGAGCGACAATTTCATCGTTCCACTCTGTATCTGTATACCTGCATTAAATGTTTTGAGATACAATGAAGATAAAAGATAAAAAATTTGATGAGGTAATTTTACTTTTTGACTTGCGTTATATGTATTTTGTATCTTTTTTGTTTTACTCACGTCCACCCCCCTAACAAGGCATATTGCCACTTGGACATAAGAGACTATTATTTGGGACCATGCCTAGGAAAGATGTTGGTTTACATTACATTTAAACTTCTGCATATCAGTACAGTCAGGGAAGCAGGTAGCAGGAACGGAATTTCAAAGTCCAACTGTTCGAGGAAAGAAACTATTAGAGTAGAAAGCTTTCTGGCATTTAGGGACTTCAATAGTGAAGGGGTGTGATTTTGTTGCTAAGCAGGGTTTGTTAGGGATATGTACGTTGAGGAGACACAAGTGTAACGAGCTCATCAGAGCACATTCCATTAGAATACTCGTGAAACAGGCACAGGGGGGGGGCAACACTGCGGGGATGGGACAGGGGTTGGAGCTTAGTTGACAAAGTGGGACTTATTAGATTGAAGACTCTTTTTTAGACCCTATTTAAGAGGGAGAAACTAGTGGTAGATGCACCAGCCCAGATGTGGCAACAATACTCCATGCATGGACGAATGGTGGCCTTGTAGCGGTACATGATACTCTCAGGTGTAAGTAGTCTTCTAGCTCGATAAAGGGATTGTGATCTCTGCTTTTTCAAAAAAGGTGTGCCATCTGTATTTTGTCTCCTACATGAAAGGATTGCTTGGGTGAGTTGTAATACCACACAATAACAAGTGATATCAGTTCATTTAATAACGAAAGTCAAAACTTTGAGTTTCAACTAAAAGTAATATTATCTAATGGTCATGTTAATATTACTAACATATATTACTTCATTATTACATAAACGATTTACATTCATAATCCGTCATTATCAGATATTTTTAAGCAGTTACCTCCCCTGCTACCATAAAAACTCGTCTGTTTATTATTTAAGTAAAACTTGCAATTTCCCATTTTCATTAATAATTAATTTTTTATTTTATCATTTTTTTTGTAATTTTTGGATATGTTGCTAATTTTGACATGACAATTTAGTAGATAACATTGCCTTCAATTGACATCTACAGCAACATATCAAAGGCTGTAAATGACAAAGTTCTCTCTGATTCTCTCTCCTCCGATCTCGACCGCGTGGTTCAGTGGGGGAAGACGTGGCGGGTTACCTTTAATGCATCTAAAACCAAACTCCTATCCTTACATCATCAGCGCTCTGATCCCCATCTGGCATAAATTGGGATGGATGGCTCTCGTCTGGGAGAGGCCCCGTGTTTTGACAAGCTTCTGGGTTTGACCTTTACTCCTGATCTGAAATGGAACACATACATCAAGTCTGTTGCCAAGGATGCTGGAAAGATGGTGGGATCCTTCTACCACTCCAGAAGATATCTCACTACTGATGCAATTATCTATCTATATAAAAGCCAAGTACGTCCAAGGATGGAATACTGCTGCCATATCTGGGCAGGAGCTGCTAAAAACAGCCTATCCTGCCTTGACAGAGTACAAAATAGACTTTGTGGCTTAGTGGGGGATGCCCTTTTCTCTACCCTGCAACCTCTCTCCCACAGAAGAGACGTTACGAGCCTATCCTTGTTTTATCGTTATTTCCATGGCAGGTGCTCGTCTGAACTCCAATCTCTCATCCCCCCTCGCCAATCTTTCACGAAAAACACCCGTCTAGCTGAATCCACTATGAAAAATTTCCCCCACTCTTTATCTGTGCCTAAATCAAAACGTGGATTCCATGAACAAAGCTTCTTTCTTAGAACTGCACGCCTGTGGAACTCTGTTCCGTCTGCCTGCTTCCCACCTGACTACAACTGGGATGTCTTCAAGTCCAACGTTAACAAATTCCTAATGAACCGCCCCCTTAAGTTAACACTTCATCAAATCTCCATACTAACGTACTGTACTTACAATAACCCTTATCCCTGAGTGGCTTCCGGCCTTGATAAGTGGTGACCACCATGTAAAAAAAAAAAATATTTCGAAATAGGATGGCACTTTTTTCCCCTGTCAGTGCAGTGGATAGAAGCATTGAATCCTTACGGTTCCAGGTGAGATTGCGGTTTCAATCCTACTCAAAGCAGGTCAGATGTTTAGGTTGCAAAAACGGGGTGAAACCACGACAACCATGGAAAGTAGTAATTACTGGGAATACAGTTACGAGATTCAGCATTCCTATCCAGCCACGGTTTATCACCTGAAGAAGGTTAGAGGATGAGTTGGTCGAGATTTAGTAAACCAACCATAAAGATGAAGATAACAGTACGCAAATAAATAAATACAGGACGACACTTTTTTGAAATATTGTTAAGTGAATATTTAAATTTTTTTAGAAAGCCAAAACAAGATATATATTTTTTTAGATATTGCCACGTGAGCCGCATGCTTGCACTTAAAGACATTAAAACTGTCCAGTTAACATCCCTCTGAACTACCACCAAGAGAGATTATTACATCCCCATGAAAAAAGATTAAACAAAAAGAAATCGTTTGAAAAGGGTTCATTCCAACCGAAAGTTTGCTTAATATCTTTAAATATCTATTTAAAGAAAATATATCTGGTTTTCTAAAAAATAAAACTAAATATTTAATTTTTCGATTTTCGTTATTTGAGGTTCCTTCAATAAGTTTCCAGACTTCTTTTATTGATAGTACACACATAAAACTCTACTCCCCTTCGAAGTAATCTCCACCGGCTGCAATGTACTTGTTATACCGTTCCAACAACTTCTGGAAGGCCCCATGGAAGTCTCCATGTGTGAGCGTGTCAGTTACTCTCATCACAGCCTCTTTCGTCTCCTCAATTTTTCTCATAACGACAGCCTCTAAGGTTTTCCTTGAGCTTAAGGAGTAACCAAAAGTCACAGGGAGCAAGGTCTGGACTATAGGGAGGGTGAGGAACTGTCTTGATGCCCATCTTGGTCAAATAGTCTGTGACAAGGATGGAGTTGTGGACTGGCGCATTCGCGTAAATCTTCTACAAATAATTGTGTGTACAGTTCCCACACTGTGAACTTATTGTCTTTATAGAGCTACGACGATCCTTATTCATGAAATTCTTTATTTGGCCAATCAACTTTGGTGTTCTGACTTCCTTACTCCTCCCACACCTCTCATCATTTCTCACAGAGTCCCAGCTTTTCTTGAATCTCTTATGCCACTCCAAAACTGATGCTCGATTCATGCAAGTTGGTCTGAAAGCAGTCTGAAGCATTCCATATGTTTCTGCGGCATTTTTTTTTTCAAGTTGACAATATAATTTTATTGCATATCGTTCTCCTAAATTATCGTCACCTCCAGATAGGATTTTTGAAACTTATCAGCTGTGACAATCAGGCTTTAGTAGGGTGCATTCCAATTCCTGCTATAACTGTTCATTTGAACCTGAAATCATAAAAATTGGTTAGTCATCTCAGAACTGCACGCCTGTGGAACTCTGTTTCGCTTGCCTGTTTCCCTCGCGACTTCAACCTGGATGTCTTCAAGTCCACCACAAACAAATTCCTGATGAACCGCCCCCCCCTAAGTAATGACACCTTATCAATTCTCCAATACTATTGCTACACTATCCCATTGATTACTGTACACACAATAACCCTTATCCCCGAGTGGCCATTGGGCCTTGATAAGTGGTGAACTCCATGTAAAAAAAAAAAAAAGCAATAACATATTGAATTTTCAAGAGTCTATGACAATTTTAATGCCTGTACAAAATGTCTGAAACCTTTTTATTACGGGACCTGGATTATTCCAAACAAGCAACATTTTCATTGTTTTTATGAATTCAGAAAAAACATGAGCCGTGGTATCAATTGTCCATACCCGCATATGTTCAAACTTTACCCAAGCTGGAGGTGGGGTGGGGGGACCTAGCAGCAGTTATTGATGTGTTGTAGTCGAGCCAGCAAAAAGAGCACCAGCTTGTCACATTTCTAGTCCATGATGTTACAGACATATGAGATCTACCTGTACCACCCCTCAACATATAATAATATTATTTACTAACAGGGAGTGGGAAACTCTTATCAAGGTCTGATGTCACTCGAGGATAAGGGTTAATTTGTGTCAGGAGGCCGGTGAGACAATGCCGTGAATGGTGGAACTTAGTATTCGTTTATTTAAGATGGTGGCTCAACTGAACTTGTTCAGGTTAAACTTGAAAACGGCAATGTTATAGTTAAGTGGGATGCAGCTCCATAGTATAAAAGAACAGGACTACCGGAGAAGTAATTTATTTTCATCAATAACAATTGATTTCATAATGTTCTCACGTACAAGGTAAATCTTATTGTAAAACTTGAAACAACTTAAGGTAAAAAAGTTTTGAAAAATTATGCGAGTTAGAAAACATGCAAGATAAGATTTACTTTAAAAAGTAAATTAATCCTTTCTCTCTCTCTCTATCTCTCTCTCTCTCTGTCTCTCTCTGTCTCTCTCTCTGTCTGTCTGTCTCTCTCTCTCTCTCTGTCTCTCTGTCTGTCTGTCTCTCTCTCTCACTCTTTCTCTCTCTCTCTCTCTCTCTGTCTCCCTCTGTCTCTGTCTCTGTCTCTGTCTCTCTCTCTCTCTCTCTCTCTCTCTCTCTCTCTCTCTCTCTCTCTTAAATCTGTAAATGGTAGTAAAAAGTGAATCTTTGGTTAATTTTCAGCAGTCTTGTAACTCTCACTTCTTTTAGTCCTCACATTACATTAGCAATGTTTCTGACAAAAGGGGAAGAATTGCTGATTTCTGGATTAAAATCTATCCATCTAATATTAGTTTTTGCCATTGAAGTAGTAATTTTGACGATTTTTTTTTAAGTTCCTTACATCAAGTGGCTTCATCTCTTGTCTGGAGTGATTTCCATAAAAAAATAAAGAAAAATTTAGAATCCGTGTTGTCATAAATTAATTCTTACTTCATTCACCCATTATTAAGAACAAGGGATCTAATTTTAATGCATAGAAAACCAAGTTTCCCTCTTTTCATCATAATCACTGTGAGCCCTATCATGCCATAATTGAAATGAATGGCTTTCGTCTTGGGGAAACTCCATCTCCTGACAAGCTTCTGGGACTGCCCTTCACTCATGATCTGAAATACATACATATACATCAAATCTGTTGCCAAAGTCGCTGGAAAAATGGTTGGCGCATTCTTCCGTTCCAGTAGGTACCTCACTGCCGATGCAATCTAATATGTATAAGGGCCAGGTATTGTTGCCACATCTGGGCAGGCACTGCTCGACGCACCCTATCTATTGATAGAGTTCAAAATCAGCTTAAAAACCTAATAGGTGATGCCTTTTTCTCTCCCTTGCAATCTCATTCCCACGGAAGAGACGTTGCAAGTCTTTGTTCAATCGCTATTTTCATAGCAATTGCTCGAACTCCAATCGATGGTCCTCTCCTTGCCAAACGTTCACAAAAAGTATTTGACTAGCTACAACCAGTACATATGATTTCCCCCAATCACTATCTGTGCCTAAATCTAAATGCAAATTCCATGAGCAAAATTTTTTTCCCAGGACTGCCCACCTTTGGAACACTGTTCGATTAGCCTGCTTTTCAGTAGAGTACAATATGGTAACCTTCAAATCCAATGTAAACAAGTTCTTGTTGAGCCATCCCCATAAATAATCAAATTCTACCCAATTGGCGATTACAACACTACCACCTTACATTCATTAACTCTTATCCTCGAGTGACCTTCGGGCTTTGATAAGTGATGACTCCCAATTAAAAAAGGGTAAAAAGAAGAGTCTATTAAATTACACAAAGAATTAAAAATTATGAGCTTAAAGAAACCTGAACATGACCAAAGAAATATCAACCAAAAACTTAATTTAATTTCTTCTTTTTTTTTGATGTGTTTGAAGCATGTGGGCATGCAAGTTTCTCATTTTTTTTACATTGTTCTTTTTTACATATTTTTTTACATATTTCTTTTACATACTTTTTTTATTTTTTACATCGTCCTTTGCATCATTTTTTACATAGTTTTTTTACATAGTTCTTTTTACATAGGCCTTTGCATAATTTTTTACATAGTTTTTTTACATAGTTTTTAACATAGTTCTTTTTTACATAGTCCTTTGCATCATTTTTTACATAGTTTTTTTACATAGTTCTTTTTACATAGGCTTTTGCATAATTTTTTACATAGTTTTTTTTACATAGTTTTTAACATAGTTCTTTTTTACATAGTCCTTTGCATAATTTTTTACATAGTTTTTTTTACATAGTTTTTAACATAGTTCTTTTTTACATAGTCCTTTGCATCATTTTTTACATAGTTTTTTTACATAGTTCTTTTTACATAGGCCTTTGCATAATTTTTTACATAGTTTTTTTACATAGTTTTTAACATAGTTCTTTTTTACATAGTCCTTTGCATCATTTTTTACATAGTTTTTTTTTACATTGTTCTTTTTACATAGGCCTTTGCATAATTTTTTACATAGTTTTTTTTACATAGTTTTTAACATAGTTCTTTTTTACATAGTCCTTTGCATCATTTTTACATAGTTTTTTTTACATAGTTCTTTTTACATAGGCCTTTGCATAATTTTTTACATAGTTTTTTTTACATAGTTTTTAACATAGTTCTTTTTTACATAGTCCTTTGCATCATTTTTACATAGTTTTTTTACATAGTTCTTTTTACATAGGCCTTTGCATAATTTTTTACATAGTTTTTAACATAGTTCTTTTTTACATAGTCCTTTGCATAATTTTTTACATAGTTTTTTACATAGTTTTTTTTTACATAGTTCTTTTTACATAGGCCTTTGCATAATTTTTTACATAGTTTTTTTTACATAGTTCTTTCTTTTTTTTACATAGTCCTTTTTTATATAGTTCTTTTTTTAAAAAGTTTTTTGCATCATTTTTGTATTCTGCAAAATCTTTCAAGTTTCACTGATTGAACAGCAAAGGGCAGACAAGGCAGTGTTGTATCTTATGGTCCTCCCTTCCATATTCACAGATGATTGAATCTATTTTGTAGTCTCATCTGGTCATAGCAGCTTTTGATTGCCCCACTCCTGTTCTCAGGTGGTTCAGTGTTTTCCATTGAAACTAGAACCAGTAGGAAGGCTCTCAGAAGAGAAGATTCCGATATCAGCAGGAGGGGTACATTCTCTAGCCATCTCATCAATAGCTGTAGTTTGATCTCTTGCTGAGATGTCACTAGGAGTTTGACATGACTGAGGAAGATTTTCCTTGACTGAAGTCATTAGTTCACGTTCATGAAGGAGATAGGGTTCATCACGAACTATCATCTGTCTATTATCGTTTTATACAATTTAAATCCTAAAATAATATTTATCTTTTCCAGATCAATACAGTTCCCATTATTCTTTGGCCCGCATACCATGGAGCGAGTACAACTCATTCGTGAAGCCGATAAAACAGAGATTCTCCTGTCCAGCCGACTCCCGGACATCTCCACGGAATTCATACAAAACAAACGTTGGTCAGATTACACACACTACTACCACCACCACTACTAGTCGATGGACCGGTCTTAAGTCGGTCAAGTTGGACTCTGGTACTCACTCTTTGCCCTGTAACCTGAGGGAAATCAGAACCTATTCAACGTTCAACCCGCAACAATTTCTACCTTTACCGCAACTACCGTGTACAAAAAAAGAAGAAAATGTCAGAAAACGTTCAGAAGAAACTTTCCCTGCGTCACTCCCAAAATTCTATGTCCTAAAAAGAAATTCTCCAGGACAATTATGGCTGCCTGATTCCGAGTTTTTAGAAAATTCCAAATTTCCCCTGCCGCTGGGAAAGTATTATATTCTCAAGTCAGACTTGAAGCATCCTCCACACATACTAATGCCAAAGCAATTTCAAGAGAAAGATTATCCTCCCCAATGGCTAGAACATTCAGAACTTTTTGAAGAGTCAATGCTTACGAAGTGTTACATCTTAGAGAAGGATTCCTGAAATTATAGACCAAATACAGCTTGGATTTTTGTTTGGATGTTTGGGATGAGGATTAATTGTTTGGATGCTTGTGATGAGGGTTAATTGTTTCCATTTTCAGACTATTGTTCTCAGCAACATTGATATTTATATTTATACTATATTTCGAACGATTCACTCTCCGGCTTTCTTCACGTGTGTTTTTTCCTAACAGTGCTGTTTTTATTCTGAGTTTAAATATAAGTAGTGTTGTGTGTGTGTGTGATGGCAATGATTCTTACATAGTTAAGTCATAATAGGACGAATAAAATTAATTCCTTAAAACTAATAGTTTTGCACCATTTTTATAAGAAGATTAAAAGCTACTAAACCATAAGTCTAGAACCCTTATCCTAATTTTAATTAAAATCCATTATATGATCATAACCAAGGATTTCCACCCTCTTTGCCTAAACTAAAAATAGTTCACATTATGGTCTCTTACGCATGGCAGCTGTGTTCTAAAATCCATGGTCTTGGGTATGGCCTTAAAAGATAGATATTCAGTTGTGAGACCCCCATTTGAGGCCTGTGGAGAATGTGTAGTTGCCCCTTAGTTACCATTGCTCCCAGATCCTTTTGGCCCAGAGTGGTAAGATGTTTCATGGTATTTGGTGTTACTAGATCTGGTTGTCTGAAGATACTGGCTTCTTGACCAAAAATGCTGCAAACATTGATGTTATAGTTTTTATCCTTTCCTTTTGTAAAACTCAATCATGTTCTGTAAAGTCAAAAATAAAAACAATTTTCTTCTACAAAACAATCAAACCAAACACGATGAATAAATATTTGAAGATATAAACAACTTGAAGAATAAAAGATTTTTTTCCACAAAAATTACTGGATTCAGCATTAAATCACCCCCAAATGGTTGATATGCCGTTAAACAACCAACCAACAAACCAACCAACCAACCAAAATCGATAATGATCGGTTAATTAGTTCAGGAAAATATCTCGTACATACAGTGATGATCATATTTATTGGCACGGTAAAATAAAAGTTAAATTTTGTCTAATAAATTCTAAAAAAGGGATTAAATTAAAGAAAATAACAAAGTATATTATGTATTTTTAACTGGCCTTTCCGATGCAGCAATCGGATTTTAGAAAAAATAAATAACAAAGGAACAACAAACATAATTGCAAAAAACCCTTGTTCAAAATTATTGGCACGGCTTTGTTTTTCTTTTAGTATCAGTATAATATCAATCAATTTCCGGTTTACGTGCTTTCTGAACTTTTTTATAGCCATATTATGCTTGTTTAACGCTAATTCAGTGAATAATTTTTTTCAGATAATTTTTAGATAGCGATTTATTTAAACTATTATAAGTGACTAAATTATAATTTTCAATCGCCATGGTTAAAACTAAGGGACACAGCGAAGACGTCAGGAAGCTTGTTGTAGCATGCCATACCAATGGGGAGGGCTATGATAAGATTTCAAAGAAGCTAAACCTTCCCAAATCCACTGTTAGAGCCATAATAAACGAGTTCAAATCGCAAGGCCACGTTATGAGTTTAGAGGGTAGAGGGAGAAAAAGGATTCTTTCCCCAAGAGATGAACGGAAAATTGTTCGACAAGTAAAACAAAACCCAAGGATCTCTGTTGGGGAGATTGTTGATGAACAGAGCACCTCTGGAGTGAATGTATCTCGACATACAGTTGGTAGAGTTTTGAAGAGAGCTAGTTTAAAAGCATGTCGTCCGAGAAAGACTCCCTTATTGAAGCCTATGCATCTGAAAGCAAGGCTAGCCTTTGCAAAACGTCATATTGATAAAAATGTTGCATTCTGGAAACGTGTTCTATGGACTGACGAAACGAAAATAGAGTTATTTGGCCATAATAAAGTGTCTTATATTTACAGAAAATCTGGCGAAGCTTTCCTGCCTAAGAACACCATACCCACAGTGAAGCACGGTGGAGGCAGTTTGATGTTTTGGGGATCTTTTGCTGCCTCTGGACCAGGGCGACTTGTTAAGGTCACAGGTAGCATAAAAAAGGAAGATTATGTTAAAATATTGGATGAAAACCTGAAAGACTCTGCTAAAGAGCTCTCACTTGGTCGTCGTTGGTGGTTCATGCAAGATAATGACCCAAAGCATTCGGCTAAACTGACTAAGAAATGGCTTGAGGACAATCATATTAATGTTTTGGAGTGGCCATCACAAAGCCCAGACCTTAATCCAATTGAAAATTTATGGAGAACATTAAAATTGAGGGTAATGCAAAGGAAGCCTAAGAATCTTATTCAATTGGAGGATTATTGTCAGGAAGAGTGGGCTAAAATTACTACTGAAGAGTGCAACAACTTGGTTGTAAACTATGAAAAGCGACTGAGGAAGGTAATCAAGGCCAAAGGCTATACAATTGATTATTAAATAAATCGTGCCAATAATTTTGAACAAGGGTTTTTTGCAATTATGTTTGTTGTTCCTTTGTTATTTATTTTTTCTAAAATCCGATTGCTGCATCGGAAAGGCCAGTTAAAAATACATAATATACTTTGTTATTTTCTTTAATTTAATCCCTTTTTTAGAATTTATTAGACAAAATTTAACTTTTATTTTACCGTGCCAATAAATATGATCATCACTGTATATAAACATATACAAATATCTAACTTTATATAAATAGAAATATAAAAAAAATTCATATGAAGTTATGATTTAGTAATTTGCTTGGGTTTGTTTCCCGAATAGAATCAGATATTCAGAGGAGCGACAACGTGAAAGTTGCCAACATTCCTCAGGGAAGCTGTGCTATGGATCTGATAAGGCTCAAACATAATACATGGTCATCAATATGTGCCAGCATCCACTTCACCATAGTTATCTCTTTGCTAAACTGATGAGTATTTACTAACCCTAACCCCAATCCTAACTCATACACAGCTTGATGAAACAATACTATAGCCTATAATACTAACTTACTTATTAATCATAATATTTAGATTTTTTTTTATCATTTGGTGTTATTTTTTTATCGACAGTTTCTATATAGAAATCTAAGTTTAACATTTGATAAGTGATGTACACTTTGTGCTTTACGTAATTATTTACACATTTTTTTTCTAATTTAGAAATTAACAATTCATCTTTCTGTTTCTTATATTTCTACAACGTTTAAATTTGCCGGCATATTTTTAAAACTTATACAGAAAATGAAATAAAATTTTAGTTGTAAGGTGGACAACTCCTATTATATTCTCCAATTTGAAATATGAGTTATCCTGTTTTGCATTTTTTACGTTATGCTTATGATTGAAGACGCCATTTATTATGTAAATTCCTTCTGAAACCCCCATTTTAAAGCCAGATTGATGCCCTTCATCATAACATTGAGCTCTGCAACATTGATATGAGCACTATTGTATTTTTTGCGTAACCAACCAGCGTCTTCAGCAGTTGCACCTCCTATTTCTAATAATACCCCAAATGCCAGGTTGCTAGCGTCGCTTCATATCACCTCTTCATGGCTCCTATTTTTAATTATATATTAATAAAGAAAAATATCACTATCACCAAATTTTACAAACCAATTTTGTTTTTAGGGGATTATTTCAAAATGTTTAATGTCATCAGTTGATTGGCTTAAACTAAGTAATTTTTCAAAATAAATTGTAACAAAGTGTATTATTATATTGCCAATAACATGGCACAACAATAACAAATGAAAAGTTGACCTTTTGCAACATTAAATTTTGTAAGTTTTAAAATGTTGTCCATTTTTTTCCCCCATGACATTTTTTTCTATGACAAATTTCCAGGTCCGTAGTACGGTGTTAATGAAAAATAAAAGGGAATCGTTAACTTTGTTGAACGAGGTATGAAGAAAAAATTTGTAATTCATCGGAAGTCTGTTAAAGTTTATACATTTTTTATTACCAATATTCTTCCTGTGTATTCATTTTTTTCTGATTTACTGGTGTGTTTTTATGTTTATTTTTTTAATGTTAATATTTGAAATTTGAATTTAGATCTCCTTACTTAAGAAACACCAATTCTCTTTTAAGTAACGACGATCATTTTTAAATATGAGAAAAAGATCACTGTTAGAAAACAACATGCCTGAAGGAGTCTGAGTATTTTTATAGAATCATTTCTGTCTCCAAACAGGGTTTCAAACCAGTTTTTTTTTCTGTGTGTTTTCCGTGAAATGTTTTCATTAATGATTAATCAATAAGCCAAATAGACGTCTTTATACGTATGTGCAGGTGTTAATATGTGCTCGTCTTTTACGTGCTTTCTGTTTTGTTTATTTTCATGAAAAAAGTAACATAAAGAGACGTTTGCTAAGATTTTTCAAGGTTTTATATGTACACCGGGTGTTTATATGTGCTGGTCTTTTAAATGTTTTCTGCTTCTTCTCGCCATTGCCGTTTCGACTAGTGGCCATTGGTTGGCTTGTTTGTTTTACTAAGATGAATAAAAATTCTTATGCAGGAAACACACAAGGAAACGCCCCCCTGAATATTCTTCAATGTTTTTATTGAGAGCGAATTTACGTTGGAGAGACTAATGTTAACGTAGCTAATTGTTTACTTTTGAACTTTCTAATTTAAAAGTGACGCAGACGGACATGCACCAAAGTAACATTCGTCTTAGATTATTCTACATTATTAGGCATGTGGACTCCCAGAGATAACTGAAAACCTTAGTTTTCTCTCACTCAAAAAACGTGACGCGATTCGTCATTGTTTATCTCCTGTTTTGTCTATGGCATCTGACCTCTGCTCTCTGCCTCAATTTTCGTCATCCGTCTCTGAGAACGATTCTGTTTGCAGCTAGATTATCATAATATTCACTAAATGTGGCCATTGTCAAAATTTCCACTTACTCAATTGCAACTGACATAGGACCTCTACCATGCAGCATATGCACCTTAAAATATATAAAACGAATCAAAGTAAAATTAAAGTCATTATACAATGAAAATAAAATTAATAAATCATTATACAATGAAAATAAAATTAATAAATCATTATACAATGAAAATACAATTAATAAATCATTATACAATGAAAATAACATTAACAAAACAAATCATTATACAATGAAAATACAATTAAGAAATTATTATACAATAAAATTAAAATTAATAAATAATTACAGAATGAAAATACAATTAATAAATCATTATATAATAAAAATTAAAATTAATAAATAATTATACAATGAAAATAAAATAAATAAATCATTATACAATGAAAATACAATTAATAAATCATTAGACAATTAAAATGAATTAATAAACCATTATACAATGAAAATAAAATTAACAAATCGTTATACAATGAAAATAAAATAAATAAATCATTATACAATGAAAATAAAATTAATAAATCATTATACAATGAAAATAAAATTAATAAATCATTAGATAATGAAAATACAATTAATAAATCGTTATACAATGGAAATACAATTAATAAATCGTTATACAATGAAAATAAAATTAATAAATCATTATACAATTAAAATACAATTAATGAATCATTATACAATGAAAATACATATAATAAATCATTATACAGTGAAACAAACATTTTGTAACTAAAAATGTACTTCAATAAGTTACTATTTTTTTTTTTTGCCTCAACACGAGGGTAAATATTTTTTTCTCTCCAAGACGAGGACATTGAGGGATGACGTCATAATAGATATTGTGTAAAGGATTACTTTGCAAGATATTCAACTGGAACCTTTTTCCTGCATTTTCTGTCCATTTTCCACTGATTTTTGTTTCTGAATTTTTTAGATGAGGATTTATAATTTGAATTATTTAGATTATTGTTCTCATTTTGAATGTTATTCCCTCAACGCTAATATAACCACCAACCTTTTTCAAATATATATTGTCGAACTCGGGAATCTTTCTTTCAACCCCAGAAATCTGCACAGAATTTTAAACATAAACCTTTATTTAATCTACAGGGGTAGCATGCTCTTGTTCTGTCAGTTGTGACCAGTTTAAAATCTTAAATAATTCGCAATTGTATTCTTAGAATCTCCTGCACTGGAGATTGAACCTTCAACCTCCAGAAGAATTAAATTATATTTAATACTTTGTTACGCTAAGGTTCCATCCTTAGTGCAGGCGATACTAAGCATACAATTGCAAATTATTTAAGACTTATACTTGCTCATGGCTGACGGAATAAAAGCATACTAACCTGTAAATTGAATAAATGTTCTGTTTGAAATTCTATACAAAGTCCTGAGTCTGACAGAAAGGTTATCAAATTTGAAAAGATATACCTGAAGAAGGTCGGAGGTTACTTTAGCCGAATCGTTGTAAGAATGACACTCAAGATAAGAAGAGTACTTCGTATAAAACAAATCATATGAATTTCTCTGATTGACTCCTTATTTTTACTCGATTGAAAACAGAAGTGAATCGTCTGAAGAGTAAAAGAAATCCAAACGTCAATGCTGGGTCCAATATTCTAAGAAAACAACGCAAATAAGTCAAAGACTATTGGTAATTAAAGGTCAGGAATTAAACATTACTTCCATTCAGATAAACTATTTGAATTAGTTCCTTTATCTTTGTTATTTGTATCTTAAACTTTCAGCACCAACGTGTTTCTTCAGGTGTGAACTATTGTACCGGTGTAAAAGGCCAGATGAAACCCCATGCCAAACCAAATCAGGTTACATTTTGGCTTAGGTCAGAATTATACTTTGGATTATAAAAAAAAATTGTTTATAACTCAATTGTTAATAAGCTCGACTATTTCGTACCCACGGCGCTCAAATAAAATATATGTTGTCTCATATGATCTTGAACATTTTTTTAATGTTATTTCTCAATATTATTTACTTTGTTTAAATATTTCAGAATATTTTCTACATCCTGGTGAGGCCCTAATTTCTGAACTTTGGGAAGTGTGATGTAGCCCTCACATTTCCGTGGCTACTTCGAGTTGGCTGAGAGCTTGGACAAAAAAAAAAAGCATTAAAAAGTGTGTGATACATCTTTCTTTTAACCCCCCCCCTCTCTCTCTCTCTCTCTCTCTCTCTCTCTCTATCTATCTATCTATCTATCTATCTGGTTCACACTCTAATCCTACTCTCTTGATCTTCCCTCCTCAGTCATGAAGGATTTCCTCTTCTTCAACAGAATTCAGAACAGACCATACTTTGAAATATTTACTTGCATAAAATATAAAAAAGTTTACATTTTAAACAAATAAGGCACAGGGCCATCAAAAGTGTGAGGGAAAAGGGTGAATAATTAGTCATCTTTGGTCTAAAGTGATCAAAATGTCTATCCTACAGGAATCATCTCAAGTCACAATAATACCACATTTATTCTAGGGGGTCGTCCTATTTAGGATATCCTTAAATTTATTAGAAATTTTATTTTTCAAAATTATATTTATGTAAAACAATTAATTGAAATAACATGCGAATAAAACAAAAACATTGTATCTGAAGGCCAAGAAAATGTATTTTAGTTCGAATTTCCGAGAAATCTATAATATAAATCTCACCTGTCTGTTTAAATGTATGTATGTATGTATGTATGTGTTATATAGGGGTTTCATTGAGAGAGTTTAAGAGTGAGTCTTAGTGGAGAGAGTTGCTTAGAGAGTCTTATTAAGAGGGATGTTGTGAGAGAGATTGTTCGTTCCGTGTTCGTGTTATGACGATTCATATTTATATTAAAAACTGTTCATACTTAGAAGTGTTGATATGAGAATCTCTTAGAGTGAGGAGATAGTGTTCAGACAGTCTTAGTGTAGATATGAGATGTAGAGTTCACATTGTCGATATGAGATGTCGAGACGTGTATGTAAGCTGTGTATGTTAAGACATTTTATAACACAGACATATAGACATATAATAACAATTCAATTTACCTTTTTGTAGAATCACAACACAAGACGACGTTTTATAAAAACACATGATGGGTTTATTTCTTCACGACCGGCCGTGGTTTTCATCATCAAGACTTCAAAGCTTCACATAGTAAGTTTCAAAGTGACCGTCTCGCTTCTAGACGTTCGAATTCCAAACTGGACTGTCGCCTGTCCCTCTCAAACTCCCTCTGCGTTTCTCCCAGTTTCTCCTTTCTTTTCTCTAAAGTTTTTCTAACTATCTCTAGAACTTTCTATGTTCCATGACGTACAAAAGGAATTTTAACCTATACTCAGTAACCTATATTTCCAATATGTTAAAAACATGTTTATTAAATTATCTTATAGCTGCATTCTTTCAATTGAATTTTCATAACAAAATTGACAGTGCACATTCTTTTCTTGAAATATTTTATCTCTATTCTAAACAATCGTTTGCTTTACATTCCATTTTCTAATTCTCAAACGTAATCTATTTCTAAATTTAAATTACAAGGTTCGAATTTCGCCTATGCTACTTCATTTTCATTTTAACTAAATCTCTCTATTTTTATACTTACATGAAAAGGGAACAGCCCTTATCATGTAACATCTGTATGTATGTATGCATGTATGTATGTATGTATGTATGTATGTATGTCTCGCAAAAACTTTTGACAGAGGGGACGGATTTTCACAAGATCAGTATCATTTTGAAGCTCGACCCTTTGGACAACAAATATCGAAAAATTCCAAAAACATGAATTCCTTTACCCTAAACTGGGCAGTTTTCCACAGGGAGGGTCGTTTTTTCGCTGACACTTTTTGCAAGTTATTCAACCCTCGCTTCCACGACGTCACATAAAAGGCGTTATTTCGATCACCAGTGATATCACAACCACAGTAGGCACATCGGTAAGACCGCTTGGGTTTTGTTTTTTTTTTCACCTCTTTTTCCTCTGGTGCGTTATGGGTTCGAGCCTGCTTACTACTCCTATTTTTTTTTTTGCTTGCAATTTTCCTTTTTTTTTTTTTTTTTTTTTTTTTGCTCAACCAACACCGTAACACACACCTCCATTTTCTTTTCGTCTTCACATCACGGGTTCAAACCTGTCTGCCTACTACAACTTTTTTTTCTGAACACACATCTACAAACACCCGGACAACGCCGGGCACGCAGGCTAGTAGTTATTGGAAAATGTCTCTAAATACTAACCTTCTCAGACTAATTTTGTATTAAAAAAAATTATGTGTCAAAATTCTGTCTGAGGCAATGTAACAGCACGGACGGCTATATGCAAATGCATGCAAAATGATGTCAGTGATAAAGAAAAGCCTATAAAAAGGAGGGCGATCATGTTAGAGATGTGGATGACGCTCAAGAGAATGCTCGAGAAGACGATCACGGGAGGGACATTATAGTGGTAACGAGAGGATGAGAAAATAAATGTCGTTGTTGAACAACAAAAAAGAAAGTGAACTGAAGTTCTTTTCTATTCTTTGCGACTGAGGTTACAATGTGTCGGTTCCTGACAACGTTACAACAATCATGAAAAAGAATATGTTAGCTCTGTAGGTGTGTCTTCTGTAGTCTCTGACTTTTAGCTAAAGAAACACACAATAATAATAAATACAACAGATAAGTCTCCGATCTACTTTGACTTGTAGTGGATTCCATTTATGAGTTAAGTAGAATCTGCCCTGTATATGACATACACTGCATCCTGTCGTATCCGCATAAATTTACCTCATTAATAATCATTTCTTTTTTTAAATTAGTTCCTTTTATCGAGGCCAAAAAAAAACATCCAGGAATATGTGTTAATGAGATGATAGATTGATAGGTGAACGATGATATATATGACGAGAGGATTGAAAATCTCCATCACTCACCAATGAATAGTGGATAGATGCGTTGAATGTCTATGGTTTCAGGTGAGCATTGTCTGAAGATAGTGGTTTCAATCCTAACGAAAGCCAGTCAGAGGATTAATTTGCCAAAAACATAGTGAGACAACAACAACTATGGAAGGCAGTAATTATTGAGGATACAATAAAGAGAGTCAACATTCCTATCTTACTGCGATTAACCACCTGACGAATGCCAGAGGAATAGTTGGCCAAAGCGTCGTGAAACAATAACTATGAAGATAAGGATAATAGTCCACAAATAAATAAACTACTTCTTCATGGTTAACTCTTACTAATAAAATAAGAGTTATCTCCTTGGACTGTATTTGTTCAGTGGTAAAACTACTGCCTGGTTTAAAATTTAGGTAAAAAAAAAAAAAGCTTCCAGGCAAAATCAAGTAATTACAGCTAGTAAGATTGCTTACTTATTAACGATTAGCAGGGTGACATGACGTTGCCCAGGATAGAATGAGGATCAACAGCTGTTCCACACTTGCAATACTTTATTGTTATTGAAATCGATGAAATTACCCATTTTCCAATCAAATGTCGAGAACCAAGTCTTTTGCAATCAATGCTCTAATAGAGGATCCACTATGGCATACCAGGAGGAAGTTTCACATGTCTCCCTGCAGTGATTTAATTCACAATACTTTGTAGTCTATATTGACTGTATAGGATGTATTGTTGATTTCATAAAATTGTTTTTATATAATGGCTTGAATTAAAGTTTAAAATGCAAACGTCAAGTACCATACTTCAATTGTGCTCTAAACAGACGTGTCCATTTCGAACGCGCCCCTGTCATATCATAGAACCTACTGTTGATTTTATATGCCGGGCCTTTCTGCTTCTTCAGTAATAAACTTCTCAAATGTACTTGTGATGTTAGGCGTTTACTTTAGTCAAAATTGCTTGATCGTGCTTTCATTGGATTTTTTCAATTATTAATACTTATCAAAGACATTCCTACACTAAAACTCTGACAGGCATATAAAGTACATTTGTGTGAAATTTAAAAAATCGGCCCAGTTGTTTTGGAGTCCATAGAGAATGAACTTACACACAAACACAGACACTCACGCAGACACACACAGACAGAGTTCCTTTTATCTATTTACTAGCAGGGGTGCCCGGCGTTGCCCAGGTGTTTGGAAAAAAATTTTTTTTAGTAGGCAGGCTCGAACCCGTGACACAATGCCAGAAAAGAAAGTGAAAGAAAAGCTGAGATCTTAGACGTGAGAGAAAGTGAAAAGCTTTCAAATTTATCAAAATGTCAATCAAACTTGACTTGAAGAGAATAAGTTAAGAATCACGCAGGCGCAGAAATGAAGGTTGGCTACATGCCAGTTTTTGCTTCCCCACGATGTTGGGGAAAACCAGCTCCCCCGAAAAGGGAGAAACTTTCCAAATAAATAGCAATTGTTTGTTACGAAGGGTTTTCCCAACATTGATCAAAGCTGATTGCCTTGAAATCGTCTTGGCCACGAAGGGCAGGCGAGTCAATTTGCTTCGATTAATTTCGCTTTATTTATACGAAAAAGACGAACAAACACGCAAAAGGACGGAATAGAATTTTATAAAAGTCAATCAAAATAAATGTTGAGACGACGTCTGTTCACAAATTGTACATATTATGATCTAGGGAGCATATAAAAAGTTCTAAAAAATAGTAACTCCCCCCACCCCCAAACCTTTCTTGGACATACAAAAACGCGTGCACTACTTTTACCTTTTGTATATATATAGATGTAGAGATATCTGCATTAACGGTTTTTGTGAGCAGATGTTTACATATCTTTCCCAGACATGTGGCCAACATTTTATGTGCTGATTCTCATTGGTACATCTAAGTGGGTTAGTAGAAAAGGAAATAAGAATTGCCTGTGTACATATTGAATATGAAAGGTATGCTTAATATGATATGCTATACAAAGGGAAAATAGATGCAATCATTAATTAAAGAATGCATTAATGTCACATTTCAATAAAAAGACATGTGTTGCCAGGGTAAGATTGAGAGAGACATATTAACAATGTGTACTGTCGATAGTTTTGTGTGTTTTGGGATGAGCAGAAATAGAAGATTAAGACAAATGTGAGCAAGATTATTGACAGGCATGCAAATATTGCCGCTAGTCGGGCTGTGACACCATTTGGCTTCACTGACAGCTTGCCACCCTAACTTTGTGTGCTGTGGCTTTGTTCTTTATCTTGATCTCCCAAAGCTTTTCCAACTTGACACAAGCCATGATCTTTCTTCAACTGTCTCCAGCCTTAAACATCCAACTCAACTCTGGGAAAATATCATAAAAAGTTTAATTCACTCTTGTCATAAGGCACTCCCAACCAGACAGTGTCATTAAGTCCAACTTTGCTGTTAGTCAAGTGTTGCTACTCATAGCCATTCCCAATTCCCCAATATTATAAAACTAAATATATCGCTATTCATTGTTTGCTCCCATTATTTATCGCACCCAAACTGACAATCTCATATCAAGTTTCTTTTGTCTATTTTCCTGAACCTACTTCTTTTTCTTTTGTTTTTTCTCTCACTTCCTAGCATTTGACGGGGATCAGGGGGTTGATTATAGTATCACAAAGCCACAACTATTGGCTTTGACTGTGAAGCTGGAAAATAAAGAGAGATTCATTCTTTTATAGGTAAAAGAGTTATCTGCTCCTGACACAGGAAGTACCCAGGAAATTATCTCACTTGATCCAGTAAGTATCCAGGGAGTTATCTCCTCTGATGACTATATAGATAAAACAGATGGGGGTAGCCACTTGCTTTTTAAGTGGATTGTAGCAACGAGACAGAGGACACATTTTTCCTACCTTATAGTTTTAAATTCCTCATATGGATGAATTAGATTTTTGGTTTCCGGAACAGAAGAGTGCATTTTCTCCATTGGCCAATATGGTCCAGGGAAGATAACTTGGATATGGTTAAAGATAAATTACTCTTGTAAATCTGGAGTATTATTTTTTATACTTTTTTCTTCTTATTAATTGGTTTCGGCACACTTGTATAATCATGCAATATGATGCAATGTGATGATTCAGGTCATCTTTTCTACTGATGGTAAATGAAGTTGAAGGCTTGGAAAAAATTAATCAACGAAATTATGAATGCTTTATTAATTTATCACCAAAGTTGGGGAAAACAATTAGAAAATACAGGGTGGAACAATAAAAATGTCGCCATAATGAAAACAATACTACAGCTTTATTTTAAAACTTTTATTGAAAAAATCAATTCAAGTAACTTCATTATATAGTAGAGCTAACATCTATTCAAAGCAGCCACCTTCAGCCTCAATAACCGCCTCGATACAGGTTTGGAACTGGGAGCATGTCTTTTCCATAAGCGCTGACAGGAACTTGCAAATACTCAGTAGATGGTGGCGATCAGACACAGTATTGCACAGGGGATCACCACAGACTTTAACTCATCTAGGTACACTTTGGTGTTGACTTTCAAGCCGACTTTGAAGATGTGAGGTGGCATGATGTGACCCTCACTTGAAAACACACTAAAGACCATAACTTTGGCCAGAAAATTTGTTTTCATCACCCTGGGCACGTCGCTGTTATTCGTGGCAATCTGATGCATTTTCAGGGTGCTGGTAATAATCCTGTTCTCATAACTTGAATGACTGTAGAGAGCATGACTTGTACAGTGGTGTATCTCTGATCTCGCTCATTGAACATTGTGTCACTTTCAGACATGATAGCAGACTCCTATCGCTCTTGGGATTTGTACACAACTGACCAACTAGTAAATGATCTGCAATAAAAAAGAAAACATCTCCAACATGACCTCCCACAAGATCAAAGCCAGCCTGATCGCCGCCATCTGCCAAGTATTCACCAAGCTTCTGCTAGCGCTTGTAAAAAAGTTCCAGACCTATATTGAGGTGATGATTGAGGCTGAAGGCGGCTACATTGAATAGATGTAAGCTCTATTACATAATGAAGGTACCTGAATTGATTTTTTTCACTAAAAGTTTTAAAATAAAGCTGTAGTATTGTTTTCATTATGGCGACATTTTTATCATTTCCACTCTCCATATAGGATGGCCAGTTATTTAAGCAAATATTAAGGGATACGACCAAGTGTGAAAAGCAACGAATCGCATCATAAGATCAAAATTACTTATTTTTAACTTTCCAAATCATTAGTTTAATTTACTTTTCCTTTTGACAATACAATTGGCAAATTAATAAATGAAGGTTGAAAATCTCTGACAAATTAATTTTTTTTTTTTTACTATTTCAAATGATCAGTTACTTTTTTTGGTAATTGAACTCAAATTCGAATTAAATAATGGTTGGTTTCCTTTCATTCATCTTTTAATAGAATTTTACAAGTGCAATTTGCTGTCTTCAAATTAACATTACTGCGAGTTATATGAAGATTTATCTGAAGTTTGATTGCAAAGTGAGTTGACTTCCTCAAACAATTACACACACACACACACACACACATACACACATACACATACACACACACATACATACACACACATGCACACACATACATACACCCATACAGTCTCACACGCTTAAGAGCTCTAGTCCTTATAGTTGCTAAACTTCTGTCTGACCATCAATATGGATTTAGGCATGCCCGTTCTACTGAAGATATTCTAACTGTAATCTCTGAACATACTACAATGTACTGGTTAAGGCAGAAGAGGGAGGGCAGTGGCCCTAGATATATCTAAGGCTTTTGATAAGGCATGGCACGATTGTCTTCTCATGAAAATCAGACCCTATGGTATTACTGAATGAATACTTAACATGATTAAATCTTTCTAAATAAGAGAAGAATCCAGGTTGTCCTAAATAATCGTACGTCTAAACAATATGATACAAATGCAGGTGTACCTCAGGGGTCGATCCTTGGACCTTTATTATTCCTCATATTTATAAATGACCTCCCTGATAAAATAGTCTCTGAGATGGGTATATGTGTAGTAGCCCCTACATCAAAGTGGCTATGTGCCTTGCTTTGGGATTAAAATGTAAAAATAAACACAAAAAACTTTGTTGTAAACCCCAAACAAAATCTTTTTTATAAATAAACGTTAATATTTCTGAAACAAATCCATTATTAATATTTCTGAAACAAATTTATTATTAATATTTCTGAAACAAATTTATTATTAATATTTCTGAAACAAATTTATTCATCATTTTAGTGTGATTTTAAAGACAGGGAAACAAAAAAGAAATCAATTTGCCTTTTCACTTGCAATTTAGAAATAGATCACAACTTATTGAAAATCAAGTTTGTCCTACTAAAGAAAACGGCACTTCAACACAAATGCTAAATATTTATCCAGAAAATAAAACAATAGTGTGAAACAGAATTATTTGTTACATTAAAAATCAATAATTAATTAATAAAATGTCCTTTTTTAAAACCAATATGCAAATTAGTTAACCTTGCTATTGATGTTATATATACATAGGCAATATTTATATAAAGAAAGAGTATACTTCCCAAAATCAACAAAGATTAGACCATTCCTGTAACGATCCAGTTCCTGTTGATTTTTGTGGTGGGAGCTTAGTTCTGTGCAGTTCTAGGAGGTCCACCATCCCAGGCTTTGTCTTCTCTCTTTGAGAAGGGGTTAGTTGATTGCTAATCTCCTGAGGCACCAGTGAATGCTTAAAATAATGGTTTCGATTATTGATTATCGGTAATTATCGGGAGTATTCTGAGACAAAACTTAACTAAGATTACTCCCAGACTTATACTCTAAAGTTCTGTAAATTTTAAAGAAAATCTGTTCAGTCATTTCGGATTCTATAAGGAACGGACTCTCTCTCTCACACACACACACACACACACACAGATAAAGTTACATTTATATAAGTGTAGAAATATATACAAGGTTCTTTCAATTAATTTCCAGACTTTTTTTGCATAAGCATTTTTATTAATAGTATACAATTGAAACTCTAATGCCCTTTGTGGAGTGAGCTGTCTAGATGCCCATCTTGGTCAAATAGTCTGTAACAAGGATGGAGTTGAGGATTAGTGCATTGTCCTATGGGAAATGTCACTGACCTGATTTAAAGAGTGCTGGCTTCTTTTAAGGAATCTCTTCCTGAACTCCCTTAAAACCTTATCATAGTTTTCCGTATTGATTGTTTGTCCAGTGGAAACGTAGTGTATGTAGATCATGCCTGTGCTGTCACAAAAAGGGATCATTGTAAGTTTCTGTACGGATTTGATCTGTCTGAGAGTATCAGCATGCTTCCACAGGTAACTCTGTCTCTTGATCTCTATATCATAGCAGTCTATCCAGCTTTTATCGCAGATCACCAGAGCATTAAGAACTGCGGGATCTGAATTGATCAGCTTGACCATCTCCCCACTGTCATGACGTCATTTTCCTGATCTTTCTGAGAACTGTTTGGACAAACTTTGCACAAATCTTCCGGATTTTCAGTTCCTCATGAATAATTGTGTCACAGTTCCTGAACTGGCATCAAACTTTGAACATAGTCCCTATAGACACACGACGATCATTATCCATGAAACTCTTTATTTGGCCAATCAACTCATGTTCTGACTTTCTTACTCCTCCCATACCTCTTATCATTCCTCACAGAATCCACGCTTTGTTTGAATATCTTATGCCACTCAAAAACTGATGCTCAATTCATGCAAGGTGGTCCAAAAGCAGTCTGAAGCATTCCATATGGCCTTAAAGTTTAAAACAGAATTTTATTGCATATCATTCTTCTAAAGTGTCCTCACATCCAGATTGCATTTTTGAAATTCACCAGCTGTGACAATCAGGCTTTAGTAGGGTGTATTCCAGTTCCTGTTGTAGCTGTTCATTTGAACCAGAAATCATAAAAATTGGCCAGTCATCTCATAAGATGTATAGCAATAACATATTGAATTTTCAAGAGTCTACAACAATTTTAAATGTCTGTACAAAAAAAAAAGGCATCCACTGGACAGACAGTCAAAAAGGAATATATATATATATATATATATATATATATATATATATATATATATAAAATATAATTATCAACTGACACGTGTTTTGTCGTCTACAACTCATCAGAGTGGCGGCTGAATCTAGCGAGATTCAGCCACTCTGATGAGTCGTAGACGACGAAACACGTGTTAGTGGATGATCATATTTTAAAAATAATATATATACCGCCCCCCATGTGGGGGTACCAAATTGGTTCAAGGGAAAATTATTCCCAACTCGCATTTAGGTAAAAATGCACTTTCATAAATAATTGAATTCATTCAAGACGTATCGCAAAAACAAAAACAAATAACACACACACACACACACACACACACACACACATACATATATATATATATATATATATATATATATATATATATATATATATATATATATATATATATGAATGGACTATAATTGATTCAGAGGCTGATAATTCAAATCACAATAATATTGATGATTGATGAATGAATAGATTCTTTTGTTTATTAGTTTTTTTTTTTGTTTTTTTTTTGTTTTTTTTTATGTTTTTTTTTTCATTTCAAATAATCTAAACAAAGAAATTTCTCACCTTTGGGGGAAAAAAAGTTGTTTTCACTGAAAACATAAAATGAAATGGTGACGATAGTGATGTACTTGAAAATGTTTCAACATAAAGTGCATGGGTGTGAGGATATATTGGATAATGAGTCGAGTATGTGTGGTGGTGGTGGTGGTAGAGGGTTTATGGAAATGTCCCATTATCACCTCAGATATCTAAAGGTAAAGATGTTGTTGTCTACTAATTTGAAAATTTTAAAAGCAAATAGAAAAATGGGTGTTGTAAGAGAGAGAAATGAGAGGGAGGTGGAGGAAGACGGTGAAAATGAGAAAAAAAAAGTCAAAGATAACGAAAATAAACGCAAGAAAGAAGACAGCAAGAAGTTTACTTGAAAAAAAGAAACAGAAAACGAAAAAAAAAAAAGGTTCGAGGGAAAAAAAGGAAAAGGAAAAAGAAAAGCGATAAGAAGAAAAGAAGAAGACAACGAAAGCGAGAAGGAAAGAAATTCAAAGGTTGAAGAAAAATAAAATTAGAAAGTGAAGAAGAAAAACAAGCATAGAAGAAGTAAAGGTAAAAGAAAACAAAGCCATAAATTGAATAAATTGAAAAAGAAGAAGAAGAAAAAGAAGAAGAAGAAGAAGAAAATAAGGATATAAAATGAAGAAGAAAAACTACTTATAAAATGAAGAAAAAGAAAGAAAGGCAATGAAATGAAGAAGCGGATGAAAAAGGAAATGTAATAGAAGAAAATAAAAAGAGGCGAAGAAAAATACGACAAATAGAAGAAAGGAAATTCGTATTCTACTATTCTTATATTGAATGTCATTTTTACAACGTTTCGATGTAACCTCCGACCTTCTTCAGGTGTATCTTTTTGAACTCAGGAATGTTTCTGTCGAACTCGGTAATCTGGACGGAATTTCGAACAGAACCCTTTATTTACTTAATGGGGGTAGCATGCTCTCGTTCCGTCAGCCATTACTGAATAAAGGTCCTAAGTAATTCACAATTGTATTTTTCGGTCGCCCATACTGAGAACTGGACCTTTAATATCCAGGAGAATATCACTTTTATAACTGATTTTTCCAAGTACTATAACCACTGCGCCACGTGTCTGCTGTGAAAATGACATTCAATATGAGAACAGTAGTCCAAATAATTGAAATAATACGAATAACCAATCCTCAACTCAAAAATTCAGAAACGTAAGACAAATAGAGAAAAAGAAAAAAAAAAGGCTATGAAATGAAAAAGAAGAAGGAAAGAAAAAATGAAAAAGAAGAAGGAAAGCAAATTTTTAAAATGAAGAACAAGAAGGAAGGCAATAATAATGAAAAGAGACAAAAAGAAAGGGGTGATAGAAATCCTATAATGCGGAAAGGATTCAGAGAAAGAACAAACAGATGAACAGTTCAAAAGGTGTTTTGCTTCTTTGATGTTTTGTCGGAAAAGTGGCAGGTGGGGAAAAGGAGGGGCCACGGAGAAGGAGGAGGAGGAGGAGAGGTCTTTGGCAGATGGAACCAAATTCACCAGAATTTACCTGAAAACGAAAGAGAGAAAAAGTTATCCGAGCCTTGCAATGGCTTCACACAAACATAAGTACCGACTTTGAATCACCGACATTTTGAACTCGTATATCATCAGACAAGGATTTAAATACTGTTGAAAGTTCCGTAAATAATCTTACAGCGAGAAAAACTGACTTTTGTCGATTTTAATAAAGAGGAGAACATTTAACTATGAAATTCCGACTCCCAAGCTACTTTATTGTTACATTTGGTATTAATGATGCCCATTCGGTATTAATGATATGGTAATAATAGTGATAATATTGAAATGGTAATAAATAAATGAATAAATGGAAATAATAATAATTTGGTACTAATGATGCCCTACTTATGCAGCAGATTATATATATATATATATATATATATATATATATATATATATATATATATATATATATATATATATATTGTTAGTATCCTTTTTCTTTCTTTCCATCAATTTTAATCCAAGGAAAAGAAATCTCAAAACGTCTTTTTTTCTGAGGAAAAACATAAATTTGTCTCTAATGAGTTGTTCGATAATTTCCAGCATTCAACGAGACACGTATATAGAGAGCAATAGACAGGGTTTAATTGAGCAAAGTCTCAGTAAAATATATTTAAAGGTACTGTACTCAGAGTATTGCACTTATGACAAACTCAATAGGTGTGATTACCAAGAGCTATATAAATAGAAAAGGATGAAAGATTAATAATGTGAAATTATCAATCACGTTTTCATAGGAGGCAATAAATCAAAATCATAATATATAATAAACGTAATATGATTTTGCTATGTTTCCTCCTATGAAACCTTGATTGATAATTTCACAATTATTAATCTCTCACCCTTTATATATATATATATGTGTGTGTGTGTGTGTGTGTGTGTGTGTGTGTGTGTGTGTGTGTAAAATAAAATAAATTTACTGGATAATGGATTTACATTTTTGGATTTTACCGTCATTGGATACTTTACCTTTCACATGAAATCACCTTTTTCTTCACCATATTCTCTCTGATTCACTTTTTGTTATCAAGTAAGATCTTTGACTTACTTGCAGTTTCATCAAATACTTTTGCATGCAAAATCCGATCCCGCATTTTGCTAATTCCTACCCTCTGATGAGAAGGAAAGTATTTCTTCGAAATTCCGCGGAACAAGGACTATCCACATATTTCAAATTTTTATCTTCCACCAGACTATTCATTCACGTGAAATCACCTTTTTCTGCACCATATTCCCTCTGCTTCAATTTTTGTTATCAAGTAAGATCTTTGAGTTACTTGCAATTTCATCAAATACTTTTGTATGCAAAATCAGATCCCGCATTTTGCTAATTCCTACGCTCTGATGAGAAGGAAAGTATTTCTTCGAAACTCCGCGGATCAAGGACTATCCACTTATTAAGTGTTTCCTTTTCAGATTAAATATGTTTTTAACTCATTTCAAAGTGTTTTTTAACATGTTTTATTAACTATTTGCTCTTATATATATATATATATAGAGAGAGAGAGAGAGAGAGAGAGAGTTATATAAACTTAATCAGAGTAGATTAATAGAGCAAATCCAAAACTACATTAGTCATTCAGTATACAATGTACAGTAGGATGAAACAAGCATTCGTACACGCAAAAAATTGTATTTTAATGTATGTAAAACTGAAATAAAATTCGATACATTTTATGTATAAAAATACATATACATTTTATGTATAAAAATACATATACATTTTATGTATAAAAATACATATACATTTTATGTATAAAAATACATATACATTTTATGTATAAAAATACATATATATATTATGTATAAAAATACATATATATTTTATGTATAAAAATACATATACATTTTATGTATAAAAATACATACTACTAAATATGATAAACTTAACTATTTTTAATTCTAACAGAAATTGATGCATTGTTTTCATTATAATGGGTGAAAAATATTCGTACCAACTAATTTTAACGAATATGTTAGGGTAGTATATTGTAGAATGTTCGAGTAATGTTATCAGTAGGTCTGTGACAACAGCATATTCTTTTCATTGCTTTGATTCTTGTTAATATCTTATATGTTTTTATATAGACGGATGTGGTTCTCGGTTGATTAAGTGTGTCTAACTGTGTCGGATATATACCCGAGAGTTAAAAGAATGAAAAGAATATTCTGTTGTCACAGTTCTCGATATCTATAACTAAAGTTAACGCTATTAGCCAATATCAGAACATTCTGAAATTGCTAGTCTCACAAGAAGGCTCTAATAAGGCGTAAATGTAAAGACTTGACTATTTCACAAAAACAACTGATTTTGTCTCTTTGTAAAGATGGGAACAGTTACAAAAAGATTTCTAGCAACCTGGATATTTCTTTTACTACAATTGCTGCGTTCATTGCGCGGTTTAAGATTCGAAACAGCGTTGAAAACCAAAGACAAACAGGTGCTCCGAGGAAGATTTCTCCAAGATCAGCAAAGATATTACGACGCCAGATCCAACAAAATCCATATGGTTATCCGAGAAGAGCTGCAGGAACACATGAGTGTATCTGGGATTAAAATAACTAAGCGCACAAGTAATGAACCACACAGAAACAGTCTGAAATTACGCACTCCAAGGAAGACTTCACTCATATTGAAAGGATACAGAGATGCTGGGTTAAATTTCGCTACAGAGTATCAGGATAAATAATTACGTTTTTCAATTTTTATCTCTTAACAGTCCTTTTCTCCTTCTAAACAGTTCACAAAAAATACTCGATCTGAGATCGAAACCAATACCAAAAGACAGAGGGTCAACCACGTTAACCATTAAGCCAGCTTGCCACGACTTTAAAAGTGTTTACAAACCTACTTATTCTTAACATAAAGAAGCTGTCTGTTTCACAGTAGCGCATGCGCATTCAAGAAACAGTTGACAAACGGACAAAAACCCGATGCCTTTTACGTACCAATTTTTCAATTTTAACCCCTCAGCAGCCGTTTTTCCAGATAAAAACTGATTAAATTTTTCCACATGTCTGAATAACCTATATACCAAATTTCAAGTCTGTAGATCAAAAATTTGTTAAGTATTCAGGTTGAGAGTTGTCCACACACACACACACACACACACACACACACACACACACGCACACGCACACACACACACACACACACACATTCTTACTTTTATAGATATACTAGCATTTCAGCCGACGTTGCCAGGGTGTTTGAAGGTGTATGTTGAGCAAAAAAAAAAAGTGGTCAATTTTTTTAACTTTGACCCCTATTATGACCCTTTTTTATTTATTGTTTTGGGCTCAAATCAAGTTATTAAGTTAGATCCATATCCAAGGAACCTATATCTAAAATTACAAGTGTTTAGACCCAAAATTGGCGGAGGAGTTTGGTAGAGTTCTTTGAACTTTGACCCCTTAACAGACAGATTTCTGGCCGAAAACGAATTACAAAGATTTTCCCAAATCTCAGTACCCTGTATATCAAATTTCGAGTCTGTAGACTTAAAATTGGCAGAGTTATTGCGTTGGAAATGTACACACAGAGACACACACACACACACACACACACACACACACACACACACACACACACACACACGTTCACTTTTATATATGCATAGACTAGATTAGAAGATTACTCTGCGTTGCCCGGTATTAAACGAAATGTTAAATTCCTTTTAAAAAGTAAAAAAAAAAAAAAAAATGAGGCATAGTCATGTGAGTATTGTGTTTTTTCTTGTAAGCAAAAAAAAATTACTCGAGCTAAGATCGAAACCAAAACTTAAAAACAATGAGTCAACTAAGATAACTATTAGGCCAGTTTGACACGATCTTTGAAAAATGTTTTCAAACCTACTTATCCTTAACATAATGTCAATGATTCGTACATGTGCTGACAAAAAGGTAAAATCCGATGACCTCCAAGTATTAATTGTTTTTCATTTTGATCCATTAGCTTCCACTTTTTTTTACTGGATGAAAACCGTTTAAAAAATTTCCACATGTCTGAATACACTATATACTAAATTTCAAGTTTGTAGATCAAAAATTCTTTGAAGATATAGGTTGAGAATTATTCTTATACTTATGTTTATGTATTTATAAATCCATAGCTAGGTGTAAGAGGTTCAAATATAGGCTATGTTTATTTTTATTTAGTATTATACAAAGGGGATAAAAAAATTTAAAAAAAAAAAAAAAAAACAGGCTGTGGAAGCATTTTGTGAAAATTCAAACATTTTCAATTTTTTGTGAAATTTAAACAATATGTATCCGGCATCAATTAATAAATATTTCTCAATTATGCGTTTCTTTTGAGTATTGTAAAAGAATTTAGGGGGCATAATATGGACGTAACCTTCGATTTGAAAATTCAAATATTTCAGATTTGCATTGAATTTCATTCATAGACACCACTCAAACAATGCCAAAAAGTTTCTTCCCTCGAAAAGCTAGACTGTGGAATTCCCTTCCTGCTACCTGTTTCCTCGACTGTAATGATATGGAGAGGTTTAAATGTAACAAAAACCAATATCTTGTTAATCTTTCCCAGCAGGGTCTTAAATAGTAGATAGTAGCCTCTTATGTCCAAGTGATGCTATGCCTTGTTAGGAGCGAACGTGAGTAAAAAAAAAAAAATCATATGATTCACTGATTTCATTTTCTTATATATATATATATATATATATATATATTTATATATATATTCGTTTTATTTTTATTACCGTTTTTTTTTCTGTTCAGTTACATTTTTGTTTCAGCTACGCGACCGTTTTTTTTGGCCATTATGTAGCCTCCTCAGACTTTACAGAAAAGTTTGTTTATGGTGGAATGAAGGAATGAATGATGTCAGAGGAGGGTGCCAGAACAGAAAAAAAAACCGATAATAAAAATAAAACGCATATTTGCTCTACAACAATATTGAGCACTTTCTTCAGGTTTTTATTAATTACCATTTCTACTATATATATATGTGTGTGTGTGTGTGTGTGTGTGTGTGTGTGTGTGTGTGTGTGTGTCCCAGAGACGTCTGTGCTGACAAGGGCACGTCATTCGCATGCAGGGTGGCCAAATCCCCAAAGACAGCCTGTATGGCGATCTCTCACCGGCCACAGATCAACTGATAGACCACCCCTCAGCTTTAAGGATGTGTGCAACAAAAGGGACGTAAAATCCGGCAACATCAACCCTGTTGATCTCGAATCCCACGTTGCAAACCGTGACTACTTTACCGGTCTCTATACGCATTGGGACTCTTTTTGCCCTACAAACCAAAAATTTAATTTAATTAAGACTTTAACACATAGGGCCTTGATGATTTGTTCCAAAGTTAATCTGGATGACGAGCTTAAATTTATTACTAAGACCCTTTGTAATAATGGTTACCGCTTAGATATTGTTGAAACTACTGTTAATAAGAAAGTTTCCAATTTTTGTAAACCTAAAAAAATCATAGTTAATAGATGTCCTATTTACCTACGTATAAAATAAAAATTAAATTTAAGAAACAAAAACACCATTATAATTCTGTTACTCGAAAAATAAATAATTTTGCCGAAAAAGTTAAAAAGAATAAACATATATCCGTCCCTGCTGATAAGACAAAAAATTATTATAAACTTGACTATTCTATATATAAAAGAATTTTGTATAAAGAACTTAATAAATCTTATAAAATAGTCCCTCCTAAGACTTTAGATTCCATTAATTCTGAAGCTAAACATTTACTGAGTTCTATGAATATTCATAACTTCACTGAAATAATTTCTCCGGGTACTTCTAGATTCACCCTCAAGGATCATAAACCTGATTTCTATGACAACCCCTCCATCAGATTGATCTGCCCATCTAACTCTGACTTAGGTGCTGTAAGCAAAAATATCTTAGATAGAATCATCCCTTCTATTAAAGAAAAAGTAAGTTTCCCTCTTTGGCTAAATTCAGATTCCGTAATTAATTGGTTTGTCTCCCTTAAGAATAATCACCTCCTTAACTTTATAACCTTTGACATCCAAGATTATTATCAATCAATTTCTCCGATCCTTTTAAATAAAGCTAAAAGAAATTCAACCTTAACTAATTTAGAAATTAAATTAATTCTTCTAGCGAGAAAGTCCCTTATAAAATTTAACAATAAGTTTTGAACTAAAAAGGACACCCCTGTTAATTTTGACATTTTGATAGGTGCTTCTGACTCTGCAGAAGTTACCGATTTAGTGGGACTCTACTTACTGAAAGAACTTAAATACCACTTTAGACATATCCAAGGGGACCTTTATAGAGATGATGCCCTTTTTACTACAACAGCCAGGCCAAGAGAGTACAACAAAACAATTAAAAAATTACATAACTTCTTTAATAACTTTGGGCTTTCTATAATTATCGAACCAAACAAAAAAACTTCAAATTTTCTAGATGTTACACTTAATCTAAACACCGAAACTCATAGCCCCCACCATAAACCCAACCTTACGCTTTTATACGTCCATAAATCTTCTAACAACCCCCAACTCAATTATAAAATCTATAGTACCATCCGCCTTTAGAAGAATTTCTGCTCTTTCTGCTGATAAAAAAAAACTTTTAATCAAAATGCTACTTTCTTCAATAATGCCTTAAGGAATTCAGGACACAATGAAAAGATTAAATACAACCATTATGCTCCTCCTGCTGGCCGCCTTAAATCTGTAATCATACTAAATATGACTCGCAAGAAACCAGTTCAAATAACAAGATCTGCCGCTATCAATAACAATGAACCAGTCTACATATATAATCCAAACCAAAATACTAATCGTAATACCTCGAATCCACCTAGTCGCATCAGGAGAAAGAAAAATATTTGGTTTAATCCTCCATTTAGTGTAAATGTCAAAACTAATATACCTAAGGAATTCTTCAACATTGTACAAAACTCTTTCAAATACCCACACAGATATAGTTCTATTTTCAATAAAGACTCAATCAGGATTTCTTATTCAACAATACCTAATTTAGCACAAAGAATCTTAACATCTAATAACAAAAAAATTAAATCAGCCCAAAAAATTCCTTTCCCAATTAAACTCAAAACTAACTGTAATTGTAATAACAAACATCTTTTCCCACTCAATAATGATTGCATCCATAAAGATGTTATATATTCATGCACAATTAGTGAGCTTCCATGCAATCCTCCCATAACAGACACTAATATTTCGTCTTCAAGTTATCCTTCTTCCCATCCTCCATCTGATATAGTTACTAATCCAATATACCACTCGAGCAGCTCCTCTATCTACAATCATACAACTAGCAATAATGATAATAATAATAATAATAATAATAATAATAATAATAATAATAATAATAATGAGAATATAATATTTCTCCTAACAGCCATCCTAACACTAACAACACTCATTATCCCCTCCAAAACAGTCGTCATACCATCATTGTCCCACCCTTTGTTGAACACAATGACCAAAATTCAAACCATTTAACTAATACAAATCAGCAAATTAATATTAATACCAGACCTCGAGCTTTTAATAAAGTACATACACATATCGGTGCTACTTCAACATTAATTAAGAAAAGAATATCAAACCACATTTCTTCTTTTAACAACCATAATTCTAATAATAACCAAGGAACTTCTCTAACCACTTTAATTAAAAAACTTAACTCTAATAATACCCCTTCTCAATCAAATGGACTATCATACAAAAGTTAAGTTAAGTCTTATACTCCAGGCTCTAAGTCATGTCGCCTCTGCACAACCGAAGCTATAACTATAATTACTTCCCCTCAAAGTAACAATATAATAAATTCTAAAAACGAACTGATCTCTTTCCGTAAACATAAGTTCAAATTTAATTATGGTAATTTGGAAATTATATAGCTATTGCTTTAACCTTTCAGATATATATACTTTTTCTTTAACATTATCGTTTTTTTCTACATACTTTCTTAATACTTTATAACTTAATAATCCTTTATTTTTATTCTTTATTTATTTTTTATTTATTTATTTATTATTTTTCCATTTAGTGTCTTTTAATAAATCTTGCTGGCATTTTCTTAAGTGATAACATGTACATTTCAGTTGACTTCTTTTTTTGCCCTATATTTTTCGCGCCTTTTAACGTCATCTTGTCTGGGTCATTTTGACATTTGCTTTTCTATTTTATATTTAATTCTATCACTATTTAATCTTTTTTCTCTCTTCTTCTTCACTGAATTTTCTTAATTACGCTTTGTTCTCGGCAGGCGTGTAGAAAGCATATGTTACTTTTCTTTTATTAATATTATTGGAATTTTTCCCATTTTCCTTGTATGTATTTGTGAATTATTCCACAGATTTCGGCCTTTTTAGTTATTTCGGACCATCTTCCAATTACGCAATTTCCTTGGATTTTACTTATGCGAATAGAAATTTAATTAACTTTCTTGGATTTACATTTTTGGATTTTACCGTCTTTGGATACGTTACCTTTCACCAGACAATCCATTCACGTGAAATCACCTTTTTCTTCACCATATTCCCTCTGCTTCACTATTTGTTATCAAGTAAGATCTTTGACTCTACTTGCAGCCTCATCAAATACTTTTGTATGCAAAATCCGATCACACATTTTGCTAATTCCTACCCTCTGATGAGAAGGAAAGTATTTCTTCGAAACTTCGTGGATTAAGGACTATCCACTTATTAAGTGTTTTCTTTTCAGATTAAATATGTGTTTAACTCCTTTTCAAAGTGTTTTTTAACATGTTGAATTCATATTTGCTCGTATATATATATATATGTGTGTGTGTGTGTGTGTGTGTGTGTGTGTGTGTGTGTGTGTGTGTGTGTGTGTGTGTGTGTGAATAGAATTGTATAAAAAAGAATACGAAAAGTATAAAAGCTTATAACTTTTCTTTATTCTTTCTCAATTGTTGACGTGCAGGAATACAAAATAATATTATGAAAAAAAATTGAAAAACTTTTTTTACAAGTACATGATTTTCGACCGATCCTTCAGTCTTCATCGGTGTAGTCATATATATATATATATATATATATATATATATATATATATATATATATATATATATATATATGTGGTATTTTTAGAGACGGCGAACTTTAAATTAAAATAAATCACAGAAAAATGTTTTCATCATACAAATATATGTTTTATTCCGAAGTCCAAAGATTAATTTTCGGTGTTTATAATTGAAATACAATTTCAGATATATAGCCCCGCGGCTCACACGTATGTGGCAGAATCTAGAAGTCCAATTTTCAAATACTGTACACATTAATAAGGCTGTATTTCGGCAATAACGTGTCGAATTTTGTCTTTCAAGCGGTCTATTGTGTCTTATTTATCAGACTTTACATATGCCTAAAGAAAATAATGCAATGGGGGTTAAATCGCACGAACGAGGTGGCCAGTTGACGAGTCCATTTTGTGAAATTGTCATTAAATGTTTCTCTCAGTAAATTGATAGCATCATTTGCAATTTGCAAATTATTCTCGGGTGTCAGTCTCTACATGATGAATTGCCAAACGAAGCTGAACTTAAAATAACAATTTTACTTGCCAGATCTGTAATTAAAGAAAATAGAGTTGTTAATTTAAAGTTCGCTATCTCTAAAAAAAAGACACTCTCTATATATTATATGAGAGAGAGAGAAATTACTGACGTTGATATATACTTCAACAGGCAACACTCAAAAAGAAAATATTCTAGATAAATGCTTTCATGAAAAAATTCATGAAATATCCCAGATAATTGCCAATTTACTATCAAGCTTTGTTCTTTTGATCTGTGAACACATTTAAAACTCTACTAATTAAGTAATGGAGTCATTATTCCCTTTGATTAACTCTTTCTAATCAAGTTCATCCTCTGAAATATAAACAGTAATTTCTTATGCTTACGCCATTATATTTATTTACCAGTTACATACATTTGAAAGGCGTTTGCATACGTACGTTTTATAGGCGTTATTTCGTGGATCAGTACACCTTTTATTCTTAGTTGTATGATTTGGATTCATCGGACTACTGTTCTCATCTTGAGTGTGATTTTCTTTAACGTAACCTCCGACCTTCTTCTCGGAAATGTTTCTGTCGAACTTGGGAATTTGGACGGAACCCTTTATTTACTTCAAAGGGGGTAGCGTGCTCTTGTTCCATCACTAAATAATTCGTAATTGCATTCGCCCGCACCGAGGATTGAACCTTCATCAATCAGGAAAATATCACTTTTTACAATTTATTTTTCCAAATACTCTAATCAATGTGCCACGCGTCCTTATTCCAAAGATTAATTTGCAGACAATTCTAGTACGAATTTTAGGACCCTTAAACCTATTTCATTTCTAATTGTAAATAACACTATTTATTAATAATTATTACTATATATATATATATATATATATATATATATATATATATATATATATATATATACCTAGCTCTACCTATACATTGATCACTGTTGAAGTAAATATTTAAAGTTCACGCATAAAATTATACTTTCGTATATTAATTTATGTGATTAAATGAAGTAGTCATATATATATATATATATATATATATATATATATATATATACTCATGTTTTTACTTATTACTTATGTGTAATGTATATATACAAGTATATATACAAGTAATAAGTAAAAACATTAATATATATATATATATATATATATATATATATATATATATATATATATATATATGTTCCATAGGTTCGAATCCTCTATATATCAACTTTCGTCAACCAAAAAGTGAGAAATTAGTTTGGTAGAGATCATTCCTACAGACAGACAGACAGTATATATATATATATATATATATATATATATATATATATATATATATATATATATATATATATATATATATTAATTAGTTTTGTTTTCATGTACTTGGTAATCTTAGTCTTATGATCAAACCTTACAAGCTACTCCGAGTAAAGAGATAAAATGGAATATTTTTTGATGTCATTATCGATAATCAATTCTTTTGCTCTTGTTCTGTTTTCCCTCCTCCAACCAAACCTCAATAACCCTCTACTAGGCGAACTTGCACCCTCTCTCTCTCTCTCCTTTTGCTTTATTCTCTTCATCTTTCTCTTATCCTTCTTCCCTTCTCCCTATTTTTTTCTTTATTTCTATCCTATTCTCCTTCTCTTTTCTTAGTCATTCTTTTTATACTCTACCACCACTCCCTTTCTCTCTTCACCTTTCTCACTCTATCTCTCTTTTTCTCCGTCTATCTCTCTTTTTCTCCCTCTTCTTTTAATTGTCTGCATTTTACTCTATCATTTTCAAATTTCTCAGTTTGTTTTTAGTTCTTTCTTTCTTTCTTTCTTTCTTTCTTTCTTGGAGGGCACCTGTAGTAAAATAAATACTGTTAATAACTATCAAATCAGCTCAGTTGGTTCTTTTGCATTCATATTTTACTTGTGCGAATGGGAATTTAACTAACTTTCTTGGATTTACAGTTTTGGATTTTACCGTCATTGGATACTTTACCTTTCACATGAAATCACCTTTTTCTTCACCATATTCTCTCTGATTCACTTTTTGTTATCAAGTAAGATCTTTGACTTACTTGCAGTTTCATCAAATACTTTTGCATGCAAAATCCGATCCCGCATTTTGCTAATTCCTACCCTCTGATGAGAAGGAAAGTATTTCTTCGAAATTCCGCGGAACAAGGACTATCCACATATTTCAAATTAACTATGTTTTTAATTCTTTTTAAAAGTGTTTTTTAACATGTTTAATTCACTATTTGCTCTTATATATATATACATGTATATATATATACACATGTATATATACATATATATATATGTGTGTGTGTGTGTGTGTGTGTGTGTGTGTGTGTGTGTGATTGAAAAAAGTTATGAATACTTCTCCACAGCTAGAAGTTAAATAATAAATTTTTTATTTCAATTTCACCCCCAAACAAGGCACAGTGCTATTTGGATGTAAGGGGCTACTATTTGAGACCAAATCTACAACGACCCTATGTAGGGAGTTGAGTAGCAAGATGTATGTTCACATTACACTTGAACTTACGCATGTCAGTGCAGTCAGGGAAGCAGGAACCTGGGAGGGAATACCAAACTCTAGCAGTTTGAGGGAAGAAACTATGAGATTAAAAGTCTTTTCAACATCTAAGGATTTGTACTGTGTAAGGGATTTTGTTGCTTGTCTGGTTTGTCAAGCGTATTTACATCGAAGGATTTCAAGGGCTTGGAGTTTGCCAGAGCACCTTCCATTAAAATACTTGTAAAATAGGCACAGGGATGCAACATTTCGTAGGAAGTTGAGCAGCAAGATGTCTGTTTACATGCATGTCAGTACAGTCAGGGAAGCAGGGACCCAGAAGGGAATTCCAAAGTTTAGTAGTTTAGTAGTTCGAGGGAAGAAATTATTTGAGTAGAACGCTTTTCGGCATCTAGGGATCTTTACTGTGTAAGGGTGGAATTTTGTTGCTTGTCGGATTTCTTGGGGATATTTCCGTCAAAGGGGTACAAGGGTTTGGAATTCTTCAGAGCACCTTCCATTAAAATACTTGTAAAATAGGCAAAGGGATGCAACATTTCGTCGATGTTACAAGGGTTTGAGTTTGGTTAACAGAATGGGACGTATCAGGTTGGTGATTCCTTTTTGAACTCAGTCTAGGAGAGAAAGGTTGGACGTGAATAGACGTTGTGTTTCTACATCAAATAATCTCAAATGGGTTGATATGCCATAAAATAGATGAGACAAGTTTTTTTTATTGTGTTTCTACATTAAAATAACCAACATTCTTTTTGTTGTTTTTTTCTCTTTTTTTTTTTTTTTTTTTTTTTTTTTTTTTATTTCTCTTGGGCTTTTTCATAGTTCTTTGCTTTTTCTATCTTGATTTGTATTCTTTGGATCTCTCTCTCTCTCTCTCTCTCTCTCTCTCTCTCTCTCTCCTTCTGTCCCTCTCTTCTTCCCCTTCTCTCCCTCTCTTTTTCTCTCCTTCTCCCTCCTTCTCCATCCTTCCCTCTCTCTCTTTCACACGCTCTCTCTCTCTTTTTTTCTTTATTTTTCTTTCTTTTCGTTTACGTTTGGTTATTTCTTCTTTCTTCTTCCTCCTTTTGTTTTCTCTTTTTAAATTCTTTGTCTCCATTTCCTTATCAGCTTCGTTTGGTTTTTACTGTTTTTTTATCTTTTTATTTGTTATTTTTATTCTTCATTTCTTCATCATTCCTGTATTGTCTCTTTTTTTTTTCATACTAAGTTTTTATGTTCCTCTACTTTTTTCACCTTTGCTTTTTCTTATATTTAGTATCCTTATTTCCCTATCTTTAAGTTCTATCCCTTTCTCTTCATAACCTCCTCCTCCTTCTTCTTCTTTTTCTTCTTTTTTTCTCTTCTTTTTTTTGTCTTCATATTGTCATCTCCATTTACTTCTTTTCTTCTTCTTCTTTTTTGTCTTTGTATTGTCATCTCCATTTACTTCTTCTTCTTCTTTTTTTTTTTTTTTTTTTTTTTTTTTACAAAGGCATCACCACATTATCAAGGCCCAGAGGCCACTCAAGGATAAGGGTTAAAGAGTGTACAGTAGAAATTGGTCAATATAGTAATCATTAGTAATGAAAATTTGGTAAATTTAATAACTTATATGGAACGGCTCATCAAGAACTTATTTACTTTAGACTTGAACACAACCATATTGTAGTCAGCCGGAAAGCAGGAAAACGGAAGACAATTCCATAGGCGTGCAGTTCTAAGAAAGAAGCTTTGTTCATGGAATCTACGTTTAGGTTTAGGCACAGATAAAGAGTGGGGGAAATTATTGATAGTGTTTACAGCTAGACGAGTGTTTCTTGTGAAAGTTTGGCGAGGGGGGACCATAGATTGAAGCTCAGTCGAACACTTTCCATGAAAATAACGATACATCAGAGACAAACTCGCAACATCTCTTCTGTGAGATAGAGGTTGCAAGGAGGAGAAAAGGACATCTCCTACGAGGCTACGAAGTCTATTTTGAACTCTATCAAGGCAGGACAAGTCCTTTCTAGCAGCTCCTGCCCAGATGTGGCAACAGTATTCCATCCTTGGACGTACCTGGCTCTTATATAGGTAGAGAATAGCATCAGCAGTGAGATATCTACTGGATCGATAGAAAGATCCCACCATTTTTCCAGCGGCCTTGGCAACAGATTTGATATACGTGTTCCATTTAAGATCAGGAGTAATGGTCAAGCCCAGAAGCTTGTCAAAACTTGAGGCCTCCTGAAGACGAGAGCCATTCATTTCAATTGATGACAAATGTGAATTAGAGTGTTGATGGTGTAAAGAGAGAAGCTTGGTTTTAGATGCATTAAAAGTAACCAGCCACTCCTTTCCCCATTGTACTACGTGCTCAAGATCAGAGGAGAGAGAATTGGAGAGAACTTGGTCGTTTACTGTCTTAGATGTGGTACCATAAATGGTAGTGTCGTCAGCATAAATGTCTACAAATGATGTAAGGATATGATTTGGAAGATCATTAATGTAGATCAGGAAAAGAGTTGGGCCCAGGATGGATCCCTGAGGGACACCGGCATTAATACTGTGAGCTTCTGATTTTTGCCCCTCAACTACTACTCTTATGAACCTATCAGAAAGAAATGATTTAATAATTGAGAAGACTTTTCCAGCTATACCATAGCTAGCGATCTTATGAAGTAAACCTTTATGCCATACCCTATCAAAGGTTTTAGATATGTCAAGAGCAATTGCCCTAGAAAGATTGCCACCGTCGAGAGATTTGCTAATCCTATGCGATATAGCTGTAAGGACATCTGCTGTAGATCTAGCAGAACGGAAACCATATTGAGTGTCACTAAGAAGGTTATTTTTGTTGAGATGTTTGATTACTTCTGTATTTAACACAGATTCTAGCAACTTACTCATGACGCACAGGAGACTTATTGGCCTGTACTGAGAGGGGGATGAGCGATCACCTGAATTCTTAAATACAGGGCATACTGATGAGATTTTTCAGGGAGATGGGAAACTATTCTCCTTAAGACAACGTTTAAACAGTTTTGTAAGTATGGGCGCTAATTCAGGTTGAAGTTTTTTGAGTACTATAATTGGAATACCATCAGGGCCAGTTGCTTTACTCGAATCAAGGTTTTTGATTAGCTTCGCAACATCACGTACAGATATACGTATATCACATAGCGTGTTTTCTGATACAGGAGGAAATATTGGGGGTTGGCGGTCTTGGTCGCAAAGGGTAGAATTAGCTGCAAAGTTCTTGACAAAGAGTTTGGCTTTGTCTGATGCTGACGAGATTACCTCAGGTCCATCTTCTTCTTCTTCTTCTTCTTCTTCTTCTTCTTCTTCGCCTTCCTTTAATTTTTCTCCTTTCCGCTTTATTTTCTGTTGTTCATTACTTGTCAATTCTTTTTCTCGTTTTTTCATTTCGCTTATCCCTCTTTTTTTTTACCCCCACGTCTATCTTCTTCATAAAAACAGATAAACCGAACAAAGAGAGAGGAAAATAAAGGCGTAGAGGAGAATTCGAAATTTCTTTTTATTATATTCAGTTTACCTGTTTTTATGGAAAAATCAATCCTTATTTAATTTATATTATGAACCATTCATTGTACATACGATTAATTAAGCACCGGGAAAATCGCGGATTCATGCCTTTCCAAACAGCATCAGTGCATAAGTGATCATAATAGATCCAATAAGAACTCACATAGTTGATTTCATAGTCTGTATGATATCCATTAGACGAATTATGCACCGTATCGTAAGGTATAATTATGTTGACGCATCTGTTCCTGTTAGACCCCCGAAGTTAAGCAACGTTCAGCCTGATCAGTACTAAAATGGGTGACCATTTGGGAATTCCAGGTGTTGTATGTGCTCTCCACTTATCTCGGTATTGTTTCCAGTCAGTCTAGATCTTCTCCTTGCCACTAGACTTAAGTAGTGCCGATTCAGGAGAGGTGTGGTCGGTGATTGCGCAACCCTTGCCTCACAATTACAGGCACAGCTAACTTTACAGGGTGTATTCATTGTCTCTTGAGACTGAACAGGCGCTATGAATCATGCACCCCTTTAAATGATTGTTTTAGACTTATTTTACGCTATTATCTCCCCTTCTTTGTTAGATTTCCATTCTCTCTACTCCTTTTTTTTCTCTTTCTACATCTTTCTCTCTTTTTTCTCTTTCTTTCTTTCTTTCTTTCTCTTTCTTTCTCTTTCTCTCCCTTTCTGTACTTACCTACTTATGTGTTTTTGACGTAAACCTTATGTTTTTGTCTACAGAATAATTGGAATTCAATTAACGAGTATGATTGCTTTGTTGATTTGGACCGATTTTTAATGGAGAAAAGATGAGAGAGCAGATAGTTGATATGTGTTTGATTTTTACCTGGTTTCATTACTTGAAAACACTATTTCAATTAGGTGTTTTCAGTAGCACTCAGTGAAATTGCTCCGTGTCATGACATGTTTTTTTGTTGTTGTTTTTTTATTTTTTTGTCTTTCAGATTCTTCAACATCTTCTTACCATTGGATCTAAACAATTACTTTAAAAAGACGTTTGGTTAGTGATTGCGCAACACTTACTTCACTACAATTTCTGCATGCATCATTTCAAAGGCTATCTATTGTCGCTGCAGCATCACATTGTAGCAGACTCAGTTAAGTTCCTTCATTGGGTACATTCACTTCTGTAACCTTTGTTGGTCGTTGTTTGCAATAATAACGAAAATCGCAAATAAAAAAATTGAATTTAAATTGGAAGCAATGTTATCTACTTAATTGTCACATGAAAATTAGTGAAATATTGCTACATTATTATATAAAACATTTACTTTCACGGTCCAGCGGTCTGCCATTATTATTTGTTAATCCACTGACTCCATGCAGTTACCCCCCACTCTTCTATCATAGAACTCTTCTGGTTATTATTTTAAAACAATTTTCATTAAAAATTAATTTTCTACGTTATCATTTTGTGTAATTTGAGGATATGTTACTAATTTAGACATGATAATTAAGTAAATAACATTGTTTTTAATTGAAATTCAAGCTTTTGATTTTCCTTATTATTCTGGACAAGCACCCTTCTGTTCTAAACAGGCCATGATGCCATTTCTGCTGCCTTTTGTTTCTCTCTCTCCCTCTCTCTCTTTCTCTTTCTCTCTCTCTCTCTCTCTCTCTCTCCTTTTAACCTATCTTACCTTATTCCACATGGTAAGTACTTGTTATTGAAATTTTTGGACATATTTACTGAAAGGAGAAGAAACACTTTGAGTATTTCTGTATTGTTGCCCAATTGATATTCCCGTTCTTTCTCTCTCTTGCTTTCTCTTTCTCTTTCTCTTTCTCTTTCTCTTTCTCTCTATCTCTCTCTCCTTTTAACCTATGTTACCTTATTCCACATGGTAAGTACTTGTTATTGAAATTTTTTGACATATTTACTGAAAAGAGAAGAAACACATTATTTTGTATAACATGCCAGGAACCCTATTACTGACTTTGAGCAAATAACCCAAAAATTTCACCTGCCACAATTCGAAATTTAATTCCGATCAAAGTAAAGTCGTCTACTTGGTCCATAACTTTCTGCGTTGTAAGGCATTTTAATTTCATATAAGGAAAGAAATGTTGTTCCAAACAAAACGCATCAAATAGAGAGAAGCTTTAATCTGTAAAAAGCTTGCAGGCGAAGGTGAACAGCAGAATTTCTGGTAGGCAGCCAATACGATGACACAATCACATTGACACACCGTTTTTCACCAAATCACCGAAATTAAGCAACGTTGAGCCTGGCCAGTACCAGATGAGTGACCATTTGGGAATGGTGAGATGCTATATGTACCACAAGGTAAAATACCAGGTTGAGAAACTGGCGCGGTCTATCCTTCTCTCGAATGTAGATGGGACTCTCTTAAGCCGTAATAGGCACCCTATCTAGTGATGGCGTTACAATAAAAAATACCCTTGATAGCCCTGGTGAAGTATCAAGTATTCAGCTTCCGACAAGATTTGAATTACATTACAAACTCGTGCAGTGAGTTCAATCTCGGCTACGGCTGCACTGGATGGAGCCAATCGGAAGATGTCCTGAATTGTAAAGTTTACAAAAACGAACACAAACCACAGAGTTCCACCTCATCTGAAGATGAAAAGTTATGTGCAGGAATACTTAAGAGATTTAGTATATTTTATAGAGTGATTCCAGTTTCTGATTGGTTGGTAGCAGAGCATGGTTCCATCTGATTGGTCAGTTCTTATCAGCCTTATCTATAAATGGAACCTTTCAATTTTGTGTAACCATATCTTTATAGAGATACCAAAAATATTGCAACAGCACCGTTTTGTATAACATACAAGGAAACTTATACATACTGCAGCATATACTGACCGGCTGAACCTGAATGAGAGATTAGCAGCAAAATAACTTAAGGGAGATATAAGGTCGTCCCAAGAAAATTGTTTGGAATTCCTGAAGGAAATAAAATACAGTGTAACCCGGATATAAGACATTTTTCCTAATGTCCCTGCAGTTCTCTAATGTCTGGGTTAGACTTATATCCGGGGTTCTTATATCCGGGTTACACTGTACATTAACACAGGCTCTTATTTGGGATCAGAGAAAATCTCTCTTATATCCGTTTTTCTTATAATAGGGGCTCTTATATTAGGGTTAAACTGTATTTAAAAAATAAAACGAAAAAGGTTTCACTGAAATATTAATAACATTCAACTACGATGTTGCAATTAATGTTTCGACATTAGATGACACAAAAGAGGTTGATGTGCCATAAAACAAACGAAAGCAAATCAACTTATGTGATGATAGAGAGAGATCCACAATTATGAGATTCAAATCAACTATGATGATGGCTTGCTTGTCAAGCGGCCATTTGCAATTGCGGGAAAAGCGCATGCTTAATGCTGTATATTTGTATAGGTGTAATCCTAGTTTGCTTGCATGTTCATCAACTGGTCTTAAAAAACGAAATACAATGAAAGAGAGGAATGAGGGAAGAGAGGTTGATGTGAACAGATGAGAAAAATATTTGTTTAGTAAGGAGAGGGTATGTTTTTTGTTTGTTTGTTTGTTTATGGAAATTGCTCCAGACAAGACGTGAAGCCACTTAATGTAGGGAGCTAACACGAACGAAAGATGATTATTGCAAAGTCAGGAAATGCCTATTGACCTTAGTCTTGAAAATAGAGGTTAAAAGTACGAAGAAAAAGTGGCAGTAGGAAGGCAGGCTCGAACCCATACAGCGAAGGAGGTAAAGAAAGTGAAAAAAAAAAAATAACGTGATGCGTTAGCTGTTGTGCCGAATGCCAAACCGGAAGTGATGTAAGTTTAAATTGAGGCTAGACAATCGAAAAGAGGCCATGACTTTCGAAAGTATCGGTGAAAAAAGCGACCCCTCCCTGTAGAAAAGTGCTCAGTTGAGGTTGAAGGAATTAATGTTTTGGGCCAATATTTTGATATATGTCGTCCGAGGGGTCAGGCTTCAAAACGTTACCGATCCTATGAAAATCCGTCGCCTCTGTCAAAAGTTTTAAGCAAACATACATACATACATACATACATACATACATACATACATTTAAATAAAAAAAGCCAGACGAAGGAGTTGAGCTCTGTTCAGGGCGTAGCTGGCTTGAAAATTCTAGAGAAAACTGATTTTGTTTTATAGAATTTTTTAAGTTAGTACTGATTTATATTTTCACATAAACATGTGACTTTCTTGGGCTTGAAACGATTGGTTGAAAAATATTTGGTTGGTTGGGCTTGAAATTATTGGTTGAAAAATATTTCGAGTTCACACATTCTTGTGAAAACCAACTTGTTTAAGAAGAAGTAAGGAAGAAAGCGAATCTAAACAAAGCTGAGAAAGAAAGAGAGCAAGCAATTAGAGCATTTGCTTTTTTGGCGTTCATACAGTTGACACAGTATATTGCTTTTGGCGTTCATACGGTTGACACAGTATATTGCTTTCTATTTTATTAAATTATTATTTTTTTATAGCATTTTTAAATCTAAATTTAATTATTACCGTATCACTTGGTCACAATATTAGTATTAATTGAAACACCTGATTATAAAATTATAAGTAATTTCGTTAATGTTGCTTTCATCTGTATTCATAAAAAAATGATTGGATGCAAATAGCTTCACAAACTTGAAATCTTTTAATACTTTTTGTTTTAATTTTCTTATAACATTGTACTGATGGGGATGGGACATTCTACCGGATGCCAAACATTCTCCCATTAGTTTAGTTACTCCAACCGAGAGATATTTTTAAGATTCTGACCGTCCCTTTAAGTGCTATTGTTTGTATTTCTCTTGCACTAGGTTCACCGGGTATATTCGTCAGATAGTTTTTGAAATTCTTTTTCATTAACCCTGTTGCTCCTATAATGACTGGTATGATTGATACCTTCTTAAGATTCCAGTGTTTTTATGTCGTCCTTGGTATTTTGTTATTTTCTCTCTCTCTGCTCTGTTAAGGCCAGCATCATTATGGACGCTGACTTCAACTAGGGTTGTCACTTTCCCCTTTTGTACCATATCACTATTTTAGGATTAATAGTCCCATTTTCTAGGTATGTAGCTATAGGAATTTCGTAGTCATAGCGGATAGTGTATGACGTGAGAATCTGCCAAGAATTTTATACCCAAATCCATTTCAACTTTTGAAGGATCACAAGGTGCTTATTATTTGGATTCTTTGGATGACTGTTCCTATCTTAAGTGTTATTGGCACAAGGTATTAGTCGATGTAAATTACAATTTTATTTTACCAAGTGTTGCAAACGAGTGAGAGGCGTAGAGGTAAAAATCGATCGTACAAGTAATAAAGTAGACACAAGGCAAAGAAGGCAAAAAAGGCAAAGAAGGCAAAGAAGCCAAAAAAGGCAAGAACAGAAAGAAGGCAAAGGCAATAGCAAAAAAAGTCAAAAAAGGCAAAGAAGGAAAATAAGACAAAGTAGGCAAAGAAGACAAAGAAAGCAAAGAAGCCAACGAAGGCAAAGAAGTCAAAATGGAAAAGAAGACAAAGAAGGCAAAGGCAATAACGAAGAAGTAAAAAAAAGCAAAGAAGGCAAAGAAGAACAAGAAGGTTAAGGCAATACCAAAGAAGTAAAAAATACAAAGAAGGCAAAGAAGACAAAGGAGGAAAATAGGCAATAGAAAAGAAGTAAAAAAAGGCAAAGTAGGCAAAAAAGACAAAGAAGGCGAAGGCAAAAGCAAAGAATCAAAAATGGCAAAGAAGGCAAAGGCAAAAGCAAAGAAGTAAAAAAAAAAACGCAAAGTAGGAAAAGAAGACAAAGAAGGCAAAGGCAATAACGAAGAAGTCAAAAAAGGCAAAGAAGGTAAAGAAGAAAAGAAGGCAAAGAAGGATGTCTTCTTTGCCAAATTAAATGGTCTATATATATGATGTATATCGTGTTTTATTTGTTAAGCAAGGAAAGTGTAAATTGTACGGCAATCGCTTTAGGCTCAGGAGGAGTAAGAACAAGCATCTCATGCAGTTGGGATTCTTGGGTCTCTCAGGTAGAAATTGATAACAATAAGCACTTGAACTGGTAGCTGGACGTCAGTGGGCACTGGTATGGGAAGCTGACAGTCAGTGAGCCACAGGAGCTGGTAGCTGGAAGTATTGGAGCTGCCGGAGAGAGATGTGGAGTCAATGGAGTGAGCTGGAGATGCTGAAGTCGCTGGGAGCTGTAGGAATGAGCTGGAGGTGCAGCAGAAGTAAGCTGGAGTGTCTAGAAAGTGAGTCAGAATTGAAGCAGGTCCAGGAATTGAAGAACAGGAGTGGCAGGCAGTGAAGAGAACCCCCAGAATAAGGTAGCAGTAGAGAGTGGAGTGTGCCTCACGTTCTGCCACCCTGGTCTCTACAGCGACAACACTAACTTGACAAGAGTCAAGTCGAGATGAGAGTACTCCTTGCTCCCAAGCTGAACTGGAGATTTGCTGTGAAAGCTGCTAGCTTTATAGAGAGTCGTCCATGATACAGGTTCTATGTCAGTTATGGTATTGCTAAACAACAAATGACTATAATTAATTTCACAGCATATTACTTAAAGTTAAAAGTGTTTTCGATGCTTATAAACTGTATTTATTTTTTATCTAGGTCTGAAATAATAGTCCTTTGTTTTTGTTTAGTTTGTGTAATATGAAGTTTTTGTGTTTTCTCTTTGCTGTTTGAAAACGGTCGTTGTTATTGTTAGCACACATGGTCAAGATGTATTTCTGGAAGTGTTGGGTTCTAGCCAGCGGCATGTGTTTGTTTACAAACGTGGACGTGTCTACCTAGCACACCATGACACAAGTATATTATCCACTATGCCATGGGCCCGATAAATTATTCTCACTATTTAAAATTCAATTGTAATTTATCCTCTTCAAAAAGTTGAAGGTTCAATCCTCAGCGCAGGCTATACTCCAAATACAATTGCAGTTTAATTAAGACTTCTACTCGGTCATGACTGACAGGATGAGAATGAAAGACTAACCTGAGTCACCCCTAAAAGCCAAGAATTAGGACGAAAATAATACCATTTCCCAAGAAATAATAGTTTCTTAGCCTCTCTCTTTCTCTTTCTCATAAACCGGACACAAACCAGAAACTGCTATCCAGAGTTCCTTATCATCTCCCTCTCCCCCTTTCTCTTTCTCCCTCCCTCTCTCTCTCTCTCTCTCTTTCTCCTTAACCAATCCCTAGCCAGCATGACAGGAGAGTCAAGTTCGATGTTAGTTCATTAGCAGTGGGGAACCCTGGTGGGTAGCAGGCATCATCAGCGCAAGCGGCCATAAAATTTCCCAGTAACCGTCAGCTGCCTTCTCTGGCGAACGCCAGTGGTGTCTCTGGCGAACACTAACTGTAAAAACTCTCTCTAACTTGCTAACTGTCGTGCTTATATACCAATCGGTAAGCAAATAACAGGTTAACCTTTGATATCACATGTGGCTAGCATGTGTTGGCCTGTAGGACTGACCTGAGTCACCCCTAAAAGCCAAGAATTAGGACGAAAATAATATCATTCCCCAAGAAATAATAGTTTCTTAGACCCTCTCTTTCTCTTTCTTAGAAACCAAACACAAACCAGGAACTGCTATCCAAAGTCCCTCATCATCTCCCTCTCCCCTCTCTCTTTCTCTCTCTTTCTCCCTCTCTCTCTCTCTCTCTCTCTTTCTCCTTAACCAATCCCTAGCCAGCATGACAGGAGAGTAGGCAGTACACTCTTAGCCCCGAAACCAATGAGACGTATGTTGCTGTGAACATTATTAACAAAAGGTGTACTCACTGCAAAATGTAAAAAAGGCAAATAAAGTTCTTTCCTTTTAAAGGTTAACATTTGTATTAATTTTATTATTCCAACAACAACTAATGCCAGTGTTACGAGAACATGCTACTCCCGTGGATTAAATACAGCGTTTCGTTTAAAGTTCCATGCAGATTTCCGAATTTGGCAAAGATACATCTGAAGAAGGTCGAGGGTTACATCGACCGAAACGTTATGAAAATAACACTCAAGATGAGAACAGTAATTCGAACAATCAAAAGGATATGAAAAATCAATCCTCATCTCAATAATTCAGAAACATAAGGTCACAAAGTAGTTCTTTTTCATTCAACTAACAAAATATTATAATGCTTAACTTGTTTACGAAGAAACAGAAATGCATTATGGTGAATTTAATTTCATAATTAAATGGGTTTTTATATGTATGATTTTTTAAAGGTTCGTTTTAGTACTTTATAGAATTGCACTTTTTTATTTCAATAGATAATCGATTAATCTATCTATTATATCTATAAAAGTGAACGTGTCTGTCTGTCTGTGTGTCTGTGTGTCTGTCTGTCTGTCTGTGTACATTTCCCTACGCAATAACTCTGTCAATTTTTAGTCTATAGACTCGAAATTTGAAATACCGGGTACTGAGATTTGGGAAAATCGATGTGATGGGTGTCAGCCAGAAATTTGGCTGTTAAGGGGTCAAATTTCAACGATTTGACCTTTAAGAACTCTACCAAACTCCTCCGACAATTTTGGGTTTAGACACTTGAAATTTTAGATATAGGTTCCTTGAACCTGGATCTAACTTAATAAAGTGATTTGAGCCCGAAACTATAAATTTTAAGGGGTCATAATAGGGGTCAAAGTTTTAAAAAATTAACCATTTTTTTTGTTTTTTTGCTTTTTTTGCACAGCATACACCTCCAAACACCCGAGCAACGCCGGGCACCCCTGCTAGTAATAAATAAAATAAAATAAAAAATGAGTAAGTTACGTAGATGCGAGAAACACACACACGGGTACGAAAAGTAGTTGTATAATCACATCAATATCGAGGAAGGAAGATGTAATATTTCCGATTCTGCGCTACCAAATGTAGGGGAGACAACTCAGTAGTACCAAGAGTGTTTGTACCAAAGGACCCGGCAGAATGTGTGCGCGTGTCCGTCTAGTTGAAACTCTTTAATAAATGGAAAGTAAAGAGACAATAAAAGACGAAAAAAAAAAGTAGCTACTCTTGTTTAATGTTTAATAAACACATTATAGACGTCTCGAGCAAATAATCAATAATATGATAAATTTCTATTGCCAAAGATAATTTAGCATCTAAATTAAATAAGAGAATGGAAATATTTTAAGACTTTTTTTTTTCTTACATCGTTTTTATTGTTCGATGTTGTCTTACATATTAAATTAAGTTGGCATTATTATTCTCCAATTATATACTTTTTTATGAAAGAAAAAGAATTTATTCAAGATTACTCTTTGATTGTCTTATGGTCAGTAGAGTTCAGGCTTTTCATTATTTAATATGACTTCTTTACACACACACAAGTGAAATTATCTCTGTGTGTGTGTCTGTGTGTCTGTGTGTGTGTACATTCCCTACTAAACTACTCTGTCAATTTCTAGTCTGTTTACAGACTCGAGATTTGATATAAGGGATATTGAAATTTAGGAAAATCTTTTTAATCAGTTTTCGGCCAGAAATTTGGCTGTTAAGGGGTCAAAGTTCAACGATTTGACCTTCAAAAACTCTACCAAACTCCTTCGCCAATTTTAGGTCTAAACACTTGAAATTTTAGATGTAGGTTACTTGGACATACATCATGAATAAATGACAAAAGTCTCTATTCACAATTTCATGATGTTGACCATCTTACAATTTATTCCTTTAATTCAGTTGACATTTACACTTCTTGATAGTATTTGTTTCCTAGCACAAAATCATTCACTTAATTATTATATCAATCAATGAATCTATTTTGCCTTCAACTATTCAGAAGAAATAGCAACTATCAAATCTACCGAAAGAAAATAAAATCCGAAAATTGGAACAGAAGCTGCAATTATCTTATTATTTGCTTACATTACGCCATTTTGAACTTAGAAATCATGTATATATATATATATATATATATATATATATATATATATATATATATATATATATATATAACTTATAGGTAGGTAAGTAGATAGATAGATAGATATAGATATAAATGTATTTAGAAAATAATAGCTATAATAATTGATATATACATAATCAATCAATAATCAATCAATAAAATCTATTTAAAAAATACTCGTTTCATTTCAATTACACATCCAATATCTGAACTATAACAGTTATATTTATTCTAAAAAGAACAGAAATTGCATCTTACCATTTAAATATCTAAACGATTATATGAACTAAAAAAAAAAACTCACTCCATACCACAATGCTATATACACTTTGAATGCTAACGACATTTTTCGTTCTGAAATATAACAACGACATCCTTTTCACATTACAAACATAACAAATATATTTTCAAATATTGTACTGGTATTTTATTTTCTTCTTATTTATCAACCAGAGGAAGTCTTGAAATAAAGAAAAAACATTGATGAACATATAATTTGCTTTGTTCCTTTTTCATCTCTCCATCACCGTTATTTCAAGACTTAAAATGAATGAAAGAAGAATGAGGGGGAACTCTTTTTAGGCTATGTCATTTCAAAGCTAAATGCTTCTCGTCAGAAAAGGAGAAAAAAAACGTATTATACAAGAGTAAGAACAAGGATGACAACACCTGTAAAATGTTTTTTTACTCTTAATGGGGGTATGAGACGAATGGATTCGCCAATCATTTTTATAAGAACCGGCTGTGCTAAACAACCAATGAAAACGTTTCAAAATTATTATAAAAATTGTCGAATTTTGGATTCAATCAGTTCGCCGTTAACTACTCTACGGACCACATTTGATTCTTGGCCGCCATCTTGGTTACTGCTCTGAACTACGCCGCCATCTTTGTCCAACACAATGTCTCAAAACTTAACAACACCAATTTTATAAACATTTAAGGTTAGAAATGGGAAAGTTAGTAATTTTTATTGACATGATAATGTACCTATTTACTATGCCTCCCCACAGGACAGAGTTAGACACCAGGGTCGTTTTTTAACGTGGAGAAAAGGTACAAAAATAAAAATTGTCTCAGTCGTGAAGGATTTCTCCTCCACCGAAAGAGAACAAGAAATAGAAGTGCAGCATCTGAAGAACAGATACTACACTTTGATCTTGTTTATATATTTTATTGAGAAAGAAAAATTGAACATAAAAAACGTACAAAAAATTCAATTCAACAAAATTAGGCACAAGGCCCTACAAGAAATTGGGAGGGGGAGGGTACAGGGTCTTTTTGACTATGTAACAGATGAGACTTTGAAGTCTTACTCTTGACTGGCAACATTTACCAAAATACCTCAATCACTCTGTGGATCCTAATCTAACTAATAACCCCAGCGTTCAATGTAAAATTTAACTATGTACAATTTGTATATTCATTTCTGTATGTTGTGTGTGCATTTTTTTTTTTTTTTTTTTTTTTTTTTGTGTGTGTGTGTATGTGTGAGAAAATAAAGTTCGATTTCATTAGAAAGAGTTCTTGAATTAATTGGCATAAAATGTTCGTGGAGTGGGAAAAAACTAATGAAAATGTTCATTTAAAAAAAAAAAAAAAGTACTAATGTGTTGTTAGTAAGACCCCCCTGTACTATTCTATGTGGCTAGATCCCCCACTGTTTTCCGGGGAACCGAAAACAAGCAGAGCATCCCTAATGGGGTTTGAGGAAGTCGCCTTAATGGAGGTGGGAGAAAATAAAGCAACGGATGGAGGGGGTAGGAAGGTGACCTCTGAGTAGGGGGATGACCGGGGGCATCAGAAAATAAAGATGAAGAGCAGGGGGGTTGGGCAGACTCAGAGGTTCTCTAATACCAAAAAATAAAATCAGGAACAGGATCTCATTTGTACCACCAGTCAAGAGTTACTTTACTGAACTTATAATGCTAACCTAGGCGGGATGGGTTCCGTAGGACCCAGCAGCGCCCATGCCATGCCTAAGGAGGGAACACGTATTGAAACTTGGCTCCTCGACGGATGCACAAACTAGTGCTGTGCACCCACCTCTTGTCAAATTCCACTCTAGGCAACCTCTTCCAATCACATCTGATCTTTACTTTAAGCAAATGTTTAAAGTAAACGATCAGATCCCAGTCAGGAACAGATGTCCCTTCGTGGACCAACTTGAGGCGCGCGATCCAAATGGTCATGCACGCTACTGCTAGGATCGCCAGGAAAACCAAACTTTCCTCCCTGGGGAACGGCGGCTCCATGTTGTACACAAAAGTTCCTACGTCGAGATCGAGCAGACACTCAGCATCGATGCGAGCTGTTACCCCCTCGACATACTTTAATAGGGGCTGTATCCGGCTGCAACTAAAAAACGCGTGCTCGATTGTTTCGGGCTCGCGTTCGTCACAGCACGGACAGAAGCGCCTGGTATGTTCTTTATACCGGAAAAGTACGTCGAAGAGGGGCAGCACATTTCGGACCAGTCGCCAAGTCAGGGAGAATTCCGAGTTATTCAGAACCTCCCGTCCCGGCGCCCAACACCATTGAGAACGGACAACCTCCATCGACCATCCCATCCGCCTACAAAGTGGATCCTTCGCGGTCCCCTCCACTAAATCCCGATACAGTTTCTTCCTTGGCTGATCGAGGACATTGGTCCCCGGCAAAGCTCTAAGAGCGGTTCGGCATTCGGAGAAGAACTTGGACTCCCCCTTCGGTCTACGACAACCTTCTACCGAAGGGTTGGGTTTGAGATTGGGAAACGAGTTCTCAACCACAGGGACCCAAGGAGCGTCTCCTTCAAGCGAATGACCCAGGAAAGCCAATCTCTCGGCGTTTCTATGACACAAGAGACTGGGCTGATCCAGGCCTCCCTCGCTCGGACTTTGAACACAGACCTCTCTGCAGACATAATGCTTACCCTCGTTCCACAAAAGTGAATCGAGGCGCCCTTGTAAGCGGGTTAGTCGTTCTGCAGGGAGAGGAAGTACAGACAAACGGTAAAGGATGAGCGGAAAGACGTATGTAGCACACGCCTCCGCCCGACCCTTCAAGGACAATTTCCTTCCAATCCAAGTCTTTACTTTATTGATCTTGTCATGAAGGCCAAGAACTAATGTAACAAAGTTGTAATATCAGTTTAATTATTTTTTCATATATTTTCTTATAATTGCTCCTCTTAATCGGGTACAGATTAGTCCTTTCTTTCTGAAAAAAATCTATTTTTTTAAATTAACCTTTTTTCTATACACACACACATATCGTCTACTTGATGTTATCATCTACTTTAAATATAAATCAGTTTGTATATGCCAATCGTAATAGATTAAAAAATTATATATATAATATTCACTGAGATACGAAAATAACGAATTAACACAGTATGAATGTTATATTCATTAAGAGAAGAATGTTGGCGGTGCGTGTCGGTTATTTGAATGATGTTAATTGTTTAAAATAATGTTTTTTTTTAAATGCAACAAAGACATAATTTTTTTTTTTATTTGTTCGTTGCAAACGAAACAATATTGTAAAAATCTTCCTTTTGAAATGTATTAAACTTCTTTGTTTTTTTTTATTACATTTTCACCACAAACAAGGCACATTGCCACTTTGATGTAGGGGGCTACTATCAGGGTCAGCAACTACTGGGGCACTATGTAGGGATTTGGCCAGCAAGATGTCGGTTCACGTTACACTTGAACTTCTGCATGTCAGTACAGTTAGGGAAGCAGGATCCTGGAATGGAATTCCAGAGTCTAGCGGTTCTGGGAAAGAAACTATTGGAGTAGAAAGATCTTTTACATCTAGGGATCTCTACTGTGTGGGGGTGGGATTTAGCTGCCTGTCGGGTTTGTCGAGGGTGTCTGCGTCGTGGGGGCACAAGTGTCTGCAGTTCGTCAGAGCATTCACCATTAAAATACTTGTAGAACAAGCAGAGGGATGCAACGTTTCGTCGATGGGACAGAGGCTGAAGATTAGATGCCAGTTCAGGGCCTATCAGATTGGCGACTCTCTTTTGAACCTTGTCTAGGAGCAAGAGACTAGTAGCAGACGCACCAGCCCAGATGTGACAACAATACTCCATACATGGGCGAATGGTGGCATATAGAGATACAGAATACTTTCAGGTGTCAGTAGTTTTCTAGTATGGTAGAGAGAGCTTACCTTTTTCGCAGCAGCCCTGGCAATGTTTTCAATATAATTGTTCCAGCTCATGTTTCCTGTGAACGTTAGGCCAAGCAGTTTGAAGGATGTACTCTCAGACAGGAAGTCAATGGCCATTGCTATTGGTGGCAGAGAAGGTTTCTTGTAGTTATTGAAGGAAATCAGTTTAGTCTTGGCAGCATTGAATGTGACCATCCATTTATATCCCCATTCCACTACAGATTGGAGGTCATCCTCTAGTGTTTTTGCCATTTCTTTAGATATGTGTTCATTTGTTTTCCTGTCATGCCTGTTATAGAGTTAAGTGTCATCAGCATATATACCCATCTCAGAGGCAGTTTTGTCGGGGAGGTCATTAATAAATATCAGGAACAATAGAGGTCCAAGAATAGACCCCTGAGGCACTCCCGCATTTATATCACACTGTTTAGATGTACGACCGTCGAGGACAACCTGGATTTTTCTCTTATCTAAGAAGGACTTAATTATGCTAAGTATTCTACCAGTGATACCGTATGATTTAATTTTCCTGAGGAGACCCTGGTGCCATACCCTATCAAAAGCCTTAGATATATCTGGAGCTACCGCTCTGCTCTTCCCCCGCTTTGTCCAGTGAATGGTATATACGTTCAGAGATTACAGTGAGGATGTCAGCTGTGGAGCGGGCATGTCTAAATCCATATTGTTTGTCAGTCAGAAGTTTAGCATCTGTAAGGTGCCGGACTAGAGCATGGTTAATTATGGTCTCAAATATTTTGGCAAAAAGTGGGAGGAGGCTAATGGGGCGATAATTTGATGGGTCAGTTCTTTCACCAGAATTCTTGAATATTGATACCACAGAAGCAGTTTTCCAACAGCCCGGAAAGCATGATTCATTAAGGCATTTGTTGTAGAGTTTGGAGAGAACTGGAGCTACTTCGGCTGAGCACTTTTTTAATAGCACAGCTGGGATGAGATCAGGTCCACATGCTTTTGAAGTGTCAAGATTTCTTATGATAGCATGTACCTGAGCAGGGGTGTATTTGATCTTCTGCGAACTGGCAGACCTAGAAATAGGGAAAGAGTGAGAGAGAGAGCGTGTGGAGCAGCATCCTGAAACATCAATTCACTGACACTCCACACAAGGGATATGTCGAAGCTCACTATACAATATTCTGGACAGTTTAAAGCTCTTTCCTTATAAAGTGCAGCTTGTTCAACACTTGAAGCCTGAAGATTTTCAAACAAGGGTTCAATATGCAGTTCAAATGCAAGAACTTAATCGAAATGACCTCAATTTTCTGCAAAAGTTGATTATGTCAGATGAAGTTCATATTCATTTGAATGGATTTGTTAGAAAATTACTGATTGTATGAGATAGTCCAAGTCACACGGGTACAGTTGAATTCACAACAATTTAACTGAGAAAAAGGATAAACCAACAAGCACTTCCAAGACCACCAAACTATGGATAAATTATCAGCAAATGCTAAGTATAGCTGGGGCACTTGTTGCAGCTGATCGAATGGAGTCTTAGGAGATGCATCTCAGTGCTGTCTCAGCTTTCCTGCCAATATTCGCGACTGCTAGCTATCCGAATTATCTGAAACCGTCTCGTCTGTATCTTCAAAAGATGTATGCCTTGAAAGACGACAATCCTGAAGTACATCAGAAATTCAACTCTGGGTTATATGTAATCTTGCGCAGCAGTCAATACAAGGCTGGTTTTTGGCTGCAATCTTATGATCGAGCGGACACTAATGCGCTCACTCAAAAGCCAAGGCGGATTGACGTGAGGGAGTGGAATGCCCCAACAGCAGAGAAGAGTTTGGGCCATGTCATCCCTTGTGTCATCTTTTTACAACCTTGTCATGCGAGATCTTATCGAAACAAGTTTGGCAACAAGTGGAAAACCTAAGGAATTGTCTGTCTTTCGGTTAAAAAGAGATGAGATAGATCTTGGAAAAGTTCTGGAAAAACTAAACAGTGTTACATCGTTTTCAGCATCATCACAGAAATGAATGCCAATGACGTCAATGTGCAGGACCTTTTTGAAAGTTATACAGGAGATTAAGTGATGAAAAATTATGTAAATAACCATATTAAATGGAAAATATTATAATTGTTGAATTATTATACATTGAGGTGTTAGCATTATTCAGCTGGAAGCTACCTTCACCATTTTGGACTGAAACCAAATGTAGACCGCAGTCGGCTATTATAATCTCAAGTTTGTAAGAACTAAAATAAGCCAACGTGCCCTGGAGGCATGACTTTAAGTTCATATTTTGCATAAGTTTTCTGGTAGAAATATACATTTTTCTCTTTCATATATATATATATATATATATATATATATATATATATATACGTTTAATTTTTTATTACCGTTTTATTTTTTATTACGTGTTTCGTCATCTACGACTCATCAGAGTGGCTGTATCTAGCGAGATTCGAAATCGATGAGTCGTAGACAACGAAACACGTGTCAGTGGATAATTACATTTTAAAAATAATATATATATACCGCTCCCCATGTGGGGGTACCAAATTGGTTAAAAGGGAAAATTATTCCCAACTCGCATTTAGGTAAAAATGCACTTTCGTAAATAATTGAATTTATTCAAAACATATCGCTAAAACCAAAACAAAACAACATCTATATATATATATATATATATAGATGTTGTTTTGCGAAATGGTCCAGGGGTAAGTGTTTAGTCTCATTCCCGTTGGGTCCCGATTTCGAATCTCGCTAGATTCAGCCACTCTGATGAGTCGTAGACGACGAAACACATATCAGTGGATAATTACATTTTAAAGAATAATATATATATATATATATATATATATATATATATATATATATACCGCCCCCCATGTGGGGGAACCAAATTGGTTAAAAGGGAAAATTATTCCCAACTCGCATTTAGGTAAAAATGCACTTTCGTAAATAATTGAATTCATTCAAAACATATCGCTAAAACCAAAACAAAACAACATCTATATATATATATATATATATATATATATATATATATATATATATATATATATATATATATATTACTACTATTATATAAAAAAAACTGTGTGTCTGTGTATCTCTGTGTCTGTGTATCTCTGTGTCTGTGAGTTTGTTCCCTATGGACTCGAAAACATCTGGATCGATTTTTATGAAATTTCCTACAAAGGTACTTCATGTATCTGCCAGTGTTCTTAGATAGGTTTACTGTCGGAAAATCTTTGATAAGTATCAATAATCGATAATCGAAATAATCCAATGAAAGAAGGAACAGGCGATTTTAGTCAAAGTTAACATCTTACACAGTCTGACATCACAAGTGCATCTGAGAAGTTTTATTACCACACAAGCCAAAAAGTTTCAACATATAAAATCAACAGTGGATTCTTTGATATGACAATAACACGTTTGACATGGTTGAAGCACAATTTCACAATGATACTCGACCTTTTCATTTTAAAGTTAAATCAAACCATTATCACTTCACAACCAGTAATGTCAGGTATACAAAATTAACATTAGGTGCTTGGACATGACAAGGGTGCATTCGAAATGAATGTTTCTGTTTAAAGCATAATTGAAGCATAATACTTGACTTTTTCATTTTAAATTTTAATGCAAGCCATTATATATATAAAAAATTATTTTATAAAATCAACAGTAGGTTCTTTACAGTGCAATGTAGACTACAATATATTGTGAAGTAATCACTCAATTTGATTGAAAAAATGGGATATTTCATCGATTTTGATGACAATAAAAATATGGGAGTGTGAAACATTCGTTGGTCATCATTCAAACCCGGGCAACGGCAGGTGACCCAGTTAGTTCACCTATAAAGTTGAATTTTTTGTCGCTTTGATATTGATATGGAAAGTCTACATTTTCTATTTTAAAATTATTCAAACGAACTTATGGCGAACTATCTTTTCACTTCCTGCTGAACAGTGCGCAAAAGACACCACTGAATGGTTCAAAACAGCAATTGAAGCATATGTTCCCACACGGAAGTTTTATAGCAAGACCCACTCTAATACTTCTACTTGTGCAGCTGCCATAGCACAAAGGCAGCATGCGTACCGCAGATTTAACCAACATAAGTCTAGTTCAAACAGACAGAAGTATATAAAAGCCAGAAATAACTGTAAGAAACAAATAGCGACAGCTAAGAGAGAATTTACTGAAATCACTAAAAAACGCATTGATGCACAGAAATTAGGAATCCGTGACTTCTGGAAAATCTACAACAGTGTAGTAAATAATGGCCAATCAACAATTCCCCCACTATCCAACAACCAGCAATCATGAGGTTGTTTGCTCAGCAACCGAGAAGGCTAACATGTTTGCCAGTCGGTTTGCCTCCAACTCTACACTGGACCCTGCTAACCACCCCCTCCCTGACTTTCCTTTGTGGACAGACGCCACAATAGACGATCTGAAAATCACCCCTTTCAGGTACATGCTATCATAAAAATCTTGACATTTCAAAAGCATGTGGACCTGATCTCATCCTGGCTGTGCTATTAAAAAAGTGCTCCGCTGAAGTAGCTCCGGTTCTCTCAAAACTTTACAACAAATGCCTTAATGAATCTTGCTGGAAAACTGCTTCTGTGGTATCAGTTTTCAAGAATTCTGGTAAAAGAACTGACCCAGTAAATTACCGCCTCATTAGCCTCCTCCCACTTTTTGCAAAAAAATTTGAGTCCATAATTAACCAAGCTCGAGTCCATCACTTTACAGATGCTAAACTTCTGACCGACCAACAATATTGATTTAGGCAAGCCCGTTCCATGGCAGACATCCTAACTGTAACCTCTGAACGTATATACCATTCACTTGACAAAGCAGGGGAGGGTAGAGCGGTAGCTCTAGATATATCTAAGGCTTTTGACAGGGTATGGCATGAAGGTCTTCTCAGGAAAATCAAATCATACGGTATCACTGGAAGAATACTTAACATAATAAAATCCCTCTTGGATAAGAGAAAAATCCAGGTTGTCGTCGACGGTCGTACATCTAAACAATATGATATAAATGCGGGAGTGCCCCAGGGGTCTATCCTTGAACCTCTATTATTCCTAATATTCATAAATAACCTCCCTGACAAAATTGTCTCTTAAATGGGTATACATACTGATGACACCACGCTCTATAACAGACATGACTGGAAAACATGAACATATATCTAAAGTAACGACAGAAACACTAGACGACGACCTCCAATCTGTAGTGGAATGGGGACAAGAATGGATGGTCACATTCAATGCTGCCAAGACTAAACTTGTTTCCTTCAATAACTACAAGAAATCTTACAATAGCAATGGCCAAAGACTCTTTATCTGAAAGTACATCTTTTAAATTCCTCAGCCTAACGTTCACAGGAAACATGAATTGGAAAAATTACATTGAGAGCATTACCAGGACCGCTGCGAAAAAGGTAGGTTCTCTCTACAGTTCTAGAAATCTATTAACTCCCGAAAGTATCTTGTACCCTTATAAGGCCACCATTCGCCCATGTATGGAGTATTGTTGTCATATTTATGCATGTGCATCTGCTGCTAGTCTCTCAATCCTGGACAGGGTTCAAAAGAGAGTCATCAACCTGTTAGCTCCTGAACTGTCATCTAAGCTTCAGCCTCTGTCCCATCGGCGAAATGTAGCATTCCTCTGCTTGTTCTACAAGTACTTTAACAGTGAATGCTCCAACGAACTGCAAGCACTTGTACCCCCTCTACATAAATACCTCCAACAAACCCGACAATCAGCAAAATCCCACCCCTACACAGTTGAGATCCCTAGATGTAAGAAAGCCTTTTACTCCAATAGTTTCTTCCCCAGAACCGCTAGACTTTGGAATTCCCTTCTGGGTTCCTGCTTTCCCAACTGTACTGACATGCAGAAGTTCAAGTGTAAACGTGAACCAACATCTTGCTGCCCAACTCCCTACATAATATCCCTGTAGCTTATGTCACTGATAGTAGCCCCCTACATCAAAGTGACAATGTGCCTTGTTTGGGGTGAAAATGTAATAAAAAAAAAAATAAAAAAAAGTCAATCATGGATATGCAAATGACTTTGTACAGGTTACCTAATCTGCATATTCCTTATAAAAACAAAGACTTATGAATTAACTATCAATTGTTTTAGTTTATTATTACATAACTGGTTTCACTTAACTATTGTGCTTCTTTATGCATATTATCTACATTGTGCATAATGATATAGCATTAAGGATCCAAATTTCAACATGAAACATTGTGGTAAATTAAGAGATGAGATTATAATACAGACATATAACTAGACCAAAGAGCAAACGAGATGAGATAGAAGGTAGATAGTAAAATACATATAATAACATGGATATATATATATATATATATATATATATATATATATATATATATATATATATAAATATATATATTACAATAGAAAAATGCGAGCATGAAAAGTAATATGAATAAGCTTAAACATGGAAAAGTAAAGAACTAGTTGTTAAAACTGGAAAAGAAAAGAACAAGATATTCTAGTAAAAAATATAATAAATTTATTACTTAAAATATTTCATCATTAAGAATTGATTATACAATGTTATAAATTGAATTTAAAAAATTCTTAATGCTGCAATATTTTAAGTTATAAATTTATATTTTTTACTAGAATATCTTGTCCTTTTCTTTTCTAGTTTTAACAACTAGTCCTTTACTTTTTCCATGTTTAAGCTTAACCATATTACTTTTCATGCTCGCATTTTTCTATTGTAATCCATGATTTTTTCCAGGTTTCCAGTAAATTCACTTTTTTTTGTTTAATTTCAGTCTTATTTTTTGCCCCATAAACATAACATACACGCACATATGTAATAACAATGCTAGGCACTCGTCTACTTTCAATAAAAATCCCCCCCAATTATCTCCCTTTTCATTTTCTCATTCTCTCTGTTTCACTTGTTACTTCTTTTTTTGCGAGAGTGGTTAATTGGTAGCAACTGTAGTCGTTGAAGCGATGTGGTTGCTATGGAAACCAGTCATAAAAAACGTCACTCACCTCCTTACGTTTCTTTTACGATGTTGAACACCAGTAAATTCATCATAACTTCATGTTTTACTGAACGAAAATTGATATTTTTTTTTATTCACAATATAGCTGAGAATGTGATCTATAAACTGTAATAATTTTTTGAATATATATATATATATATATATATATATATATATATATATATATATATATATGTGTGTGTGTGTGTGTGTGTGTGTGTGTGTGTGTGTGTGTGTGTGTGTGTGTTACATGATAAGGGCTGTCCCCTTTTCATGTTAGTAAAAAAAATAGGGAATTAGTTAAATGTAAATATGAAATAGGATAGTCAAGGATTCGAACTTGCGAAGCTAGACTCGGAACTGAGAATTCCAGTCATAAGTAAAATAAACACAGAATGTTATTATAAATGGAATGTCCAGTAAATTGTTGATTGTGTTAAAATATTTAATAAATACAAATTTGGCTGGAAACTATTCACATTCTTAGAAAGAATGTATAATAAAATATGGGTCATAGAATTAAAATTCCTTTGTAAAACAACAAAGAGAGTGGGAAATTTCCTGATCGTCAGAAATGGTTTCAAAAACGTGCAAATCGCGCATGTTGATAACACGTGAGTTATGGTCACGTTTACCAGACATACATGTGATTTCTCAATATAGGAAGGTCCTGGATATGACCTAAAACTATATCCGATGGTGAGGCCCCAGCTTGCGGGCCTTGGGGAGTGTGGAGCCACCCTTTAATTGCCATTGCTCCCAGGTCCACTCTGACACGGAGTGGTAGTACCTGTTAGGGTCCCAACTATGGGTTAAATAGAATCCGACTTAAAAAACAAATATACCCCATTAAAAATCGTTTCTCAAAATAACTAGATTCGGCATCAAATAATCTGAAAAAGGTTGATATGCCGTAATGCAAAAACAACCAAACAACCAATCAATATAGGAAAGAGTTCGAAGTTAGTTAGAAGGAGTTAGATCAGTCAGATCAGAGGAGAAGAGAGGTAGTAGTATGTACCTGTCTGTCTCGTTATATATAAGACCTGTTTCTATATCTCAGCATAATGGTGGTTTAAGAAATTTCGTTGTGCAACGTAAGTCTTAAAAATGATGAGCATAGTGGACAACCGTCGGTTGTTAACGACAATAAGTTAAGAGCCTTAGTCGAAGCCAATTCACACACAACTGTTCGAGAACTTGCTTATGAATTAGACGTAGCGTATACGACGATTTCCAACCACTTGAGAGAGATTGTAAAGACAAAAACTTGATAAATGGATGCCTCACAAAAGAAACGCCATTATTAAGTGTCATCTTCCCTTATATGTAACAAGAACAACCCGTTTCTCAAGCCAGAATTGCACCAAAAGAAGGTCATGCTGACTGTTTGGTAGTCTGCGACCAGTCTCATCAATTACAGTTTTATGAATGCTGGCGAAACCATTACAGGGGGAAGTACTGTCAACAAATGGATTAAATGCATAATAACTCTGACAACAACACCTAGCATTAGTCAACAGAAAAGGCCCAATTCTCCTCTACAATAATGCCCGACCGCATGTTGTTAAACCGACCTTGCAGAAGTTGAACGAGATGGCCTACGAAACTCTGCCTCATCCACTTTATTTTCCAGACCTGTCACCTACCGATTACCACTTTTTCAAGCATCTCGACAACTTTCTGCCTGAGAAATGCTTTGAAAGCCGAAGCGAATCAAAAATGCTTTCATCAACACTAGAACACAAGATTTTTACGTTACTATCATTAATACACTTGTTTTGTGTTGGCAAAAGTGTGTTAATTCTGATGGTACTTATTTCGATCAATAAATTTTTGTTTGAGCCGAAATACATTCATCTGAATTTATAAATTAAAAACTGTAAGAAGTTTCTCATCAACCTGAGATATATATATATATACACTACTGATCAAAAATTTAAAACCACTTAAAAATCTCACTACTAATGCAATTCTCTATCTGTATAAAAGCCAAGTACGTCCAAGGATGGAGTACTGCTGCCACATCTGGGCAGGAGCTGCTAAAAACAGCCTATCCTGCCTTGACAGAGTACAAAATAGACTTCATGGTTTAGTGGGGGATGCCCTTTTCTCTTCCCTGCAACCTCTCTCCCACAGAAGAGACGTTGCGAGCCTGTCTTTGTTTTATCGTTATTTCCATGGCAGGTGCTCGTCTGAACTCCAATCCCTCGTCCCCCCTCGCCAATCTTTCACGAGAAACACCCGTCTAGCTGAAACTACTGTCAATAATTTTCCCCATTCTTTATCTGTGGCTAAATCCAAACGTAGATTCCATGAGCAAAGCTTCTTTCTTAGAACTGCACGCCAGTGGAACTCTCTGCTGCTTGCCTGTTTCCCACCTGACTACAACTTGGACGTCTTCAAGTCCAACATAAACAAACTCCTGACAAACCGCCCCCTTAAGTAAGACACTCTATCAAAACCCCCAATACTAATGATTACTACAATACTATCTCATTGATTACTGTACACGCAATAACCCTTATCCATGAGTGGCCTTCGGACCTTGATAAGTGGTGACTCCCATGTAAAAAAAAAAAATCTTTTAAAAAAAAACTTTTTTTTAAGGATAGATTTTAAACTCTTCCGACTATACTACAATCTAAAAGTTTATGGAAACAAAAAGCTACATTCCAAAGATTTATTTTTAAAATTTACATTTTTATTAAATTAGGCTTTTTACACATGATCAAAATTATAAAACCAGAGACAAAAATCTATTAAATTGTACAAAAAGTGTATGAAAAGTGTATGAAAACATTCAACAATCAAACTTAATTATGAGTTCTACCTCCACTGCTTTTGATGACTTTATGGCATGCTAGAAATAAGGGTTTCCATTAAGGTGTGGGGGATTCTGCTCCAGTTTCTGAAGATGGCTTCACGAAGTTCATTTTTTGTTGAATATTGTTTGCCATTTCCATAAACCTCTATGCCATCCATCCCCAAACATTTTCAATTGGGTTCAAGTCCGGTGAGCATGCAGGTGCCCCAAGAGATGCACTCCATTTTCTTGCAGAAAGCTTAAGGTCCATCTTGCAGTGTGAACTGCAGCATTATCCTATTGGAATGTGGCCCACCTCTCTTGGGACGTCATGCAAGGACCCCTGATCGTCTTCGAAAACTTCAGCTCGTGATGTCTGGTTCCATGAGAGGCGGTCACATCATATTTCTGGTATTCTGAAAACGAATACCAAAGCTCACGCAGGCAAGAAAGAATAACAGATATCTGAAATTCTATTCTACTAGAGTCAATTTCACAAAAATATTTACAGCCTTTTTACAATATATTATTTCAGTTCTTAGCACGTATTTCAAAGTCTCAAATCTCTCTTCTCTTCGGAGATGGCACTCAGGCGGATGGAGAGCGAAGGAGCGATTTTATCTCGAGATTCTACGTCAATCTGACTAATTTCGAGCGGCATTAGCATTATATAGTCGAGTGTGTGTTCGGGGTAGAAAATTCCCCAAACCAATCAAATTACGACACACATTTGGGGAAACCCCAAATTGCAGGTGTGCAATTCACCAATATTTCTAGCTTTGTAATCTCGAACCAAAAAATAATATCTATTCCCATGACCTTAAAGGTTAAACCCTGTCATTCAGAACCCCTGGTACTGTGTCCCTCAGGCTAGAAAATGTCAACGCCATTATTCTAACATTTCCTGTCGTCGATTTTTCAATAACAATTATAACAATCTTAGCATAGTTACCTGGTCTTCTTCAGGTCCCTGGGAAGTCTGAAGCTCCCCCATGAGGGACAAATCGCTCCCTCGGAGGGATCACGTTACAGAATAACCATCTATCCCCACACAAACGATGACCCTCCATCATCAAAGATGTTTTTGTAGCATGCTAACATAACCAGCTGCTATGTGACGACCCTGCACAACCTGGAGCTCCATCGTCTTTCTGTAAGAAAAGCCACCCATACCATTATAGACCCTCCGCCACTATGACGTGTGAAAAAATTTCAAGAAACATGGTTTTGTCATGATAATATCGCTGGAAGCCATCAGGACCATCTAAATTGAATTTTTTCTCATCAGAAAACAGGAATTTCTTCCACTTCTCAACGTCCCAGGTTTGGTATTCACGACCAAATCTTAAGCGGTCCACTTTTTGACATGGAAGCAATCGAGGAATTTGTTTACACTTTTTATTTACCATGCCTTTTTGTTGTAAGTGTCGTCTGATGGTTATTGGACTGCAATCAGCATCTGTAACCGACTTAATTTGACTAAAAGAAAGTCCTCTGTCATTCATAACAACACGTCTGATTCCCCTACTAAATGCAGGGGAAATTTTTTTTTGGGGGGGGGGCCTACCAAAGAATTTTGCTTTTCAATAATTTTAAGTATTCTTTAGAAAGTTGCAAATAACAGCTTTACTGCGATTTACCTTAGCTGCTATCGCTCGCTGTGACAAACCTTGCTTATAAAATTTTAGAATTCGAGAGCGCTCAACTTCGGTTAGTTTTGGTGCTTTAGGCATGGTAACACATTTACACAGTGATTTCTAATCTCTAACGGAACTAAAAACATTAGAATTACACTAAATTTAACAATTTATACCCTTGGTCTTATAATTTTGATCATGTATAAAAACCTAATTTAATAAAAATGCAAATTTTTAAATAAAACTTTTGGAATGTACCATTTTGTTTCCATAACTTTTAAATTGTAGTATTAGTAACCTTAAGTCGGAAGAGTTTAAAATCTATCCTTAAAAAAAGTTTTTTTTTAAATGATTTTAAGTGAACTTAAATTTTTGATCAGCAGTATATATATATATATATATATATATATATATATATATATATATATATATATATATATATATATATATATATACTAGCAAAAGTACCTGCCATAGACTGGGTTCAAAAACAGCCTACATAAAATGGACTCTGATTTATGAAAGTATGATAGGTTATGAAAAGGAAGGGTTGTAAAGAGATAGCTTCGAATTTGGGGGTATCTAAACCAAAGCAAAATATGATGAAAGTAAAAATAAAATAGATAAACCCCATAATTTATTATGCCATACCTGTTCACACTGAAACACTTATCATAATATTCTGTGGATCTATATTAAAAAAACTTTGTGACATATTTCCATTCTATGAAGGCCAGGTGCAAACGACCCCCCCCCCCTCATAATTTTATTATACCATATTTCTTCAAACTGAAACATAATTATCAAAGTATACTTATGCAGGTAGATATGAAAAGTCTTTATTAAAGTTTGTGCCTATTTCCATTCTAGTGAGGCCAGGTGCGAACGCAGACCCCACAATTTTATTATACCATTCCTATTTAAGTTAAAACATACTTATCAAAGTATTATTATGTACATCTATGTAAAAAACACTTGTGAACGTTTTTTTAAATTTTTTATTTTTTTATATATATATATATATATATATATATATATATATATATATATATATATATATATATATATATATATATATATATATATATATATATATATATATATATATATATATATATATATATATATATATATATATATATATATATATATATATATATATATATACTGCTGATCAAAAACGGCATAATCGCATTGACATATCGGTTTTCATCAGATCACCGAAGTTAAGCAATGCTGAGCCTGGTTAGTATCAGATGGGTGACCATTTGGGAATTCTAGGTGCTGTATATGCTCTCCGCCTATCTCGGCATTTGTTTTCAGTCGTCCTGTACTTTATTTGCAACTAGTATTTAACAATGTCAACTCAGGAGACGTGTGGTTGGAGATTGCGCATCCCCTGCCAAAAGAATTTCACACACAAGCAACCCTTTGTGAGTATCCATAGTCTGTCCAAGACTGGAGGAACTTGCTATATATATATATATATATATATATATATATATATATATATATATATATATATATATATATTTCTCCTCAAATGCCTATTAAATTATTATTTGCCTGTCGCACAGGGCATATATATATATATATATATATATATATATATATATATATATATATATATATATATATATATATATATATATATATATAAGCCCTGTGCGACAGGCAAATGCTAATTTAATAGGCATTTGAGGAGAAATATTTATGGGCACTGATATTTGTTCTAGTGGTTAGAGCTGCCGACTGTCAACACGATGGTTGTAGGTTCAATCCATGGCTGAGAAAAGGTGTATGTCTAGCCGCACGCGTGAGTTGTGATACAACGAAACAGTACTATATGTGGATGACTATATATATATATATATATATATATATATATATATATATATATATTAGATTTACGTGGTTATTTTCCTTACATGTCCATAACTTTGTTCACCCTAATTACCGAGTGTCTGCTTCATTTCATTACGATATCAATTATTGAATTGCAGACATGTTTTTTTTTGATAAGTTGCACTGTACATATCAGTTCAGACAAACCATGATGAAATATAAGTGCTTTCATTCTTTTCTGTTATAAGAATTTTTATCACACCTATCATTGCACTGTCGTTTAATTTGGTTTGCTTCACAAGTAAAATGTAAGTTGTTGCCATGGCAACAAATATGATGAATATGTCAATAATAATTTAACGAAACAGCTATGTAACTGCAACCATCTTTATAAATCTTACAAGTATGACTTCATATTTAATATCTTTGATTTTTACGATTTGTGACACTGACTCACAAGTAATTAAATTCAAATTAATTTCTGTTTGATATAGAATTAAGGATTCACTCAAACTCTATATTACGAAAATATTTTTAAAATCTTTTTATTGCTCTATGTTTATTTTTTTATTTTTATTTTTATTGCTCTATGTTTGCATTGGCGTCCCTCCACCTCAGCATGAATGTCATCTCGGGTAAAAGCAAGGCTGGTCTAAAGCGTCACCTTCATTCCCACAGCCATTCACCTTGAAAATGTTGTTGTGAAACCCGCTATAGTTATATGGAAAAATTCAGAGAGAGTTGCAACCTTGGTTGAAGTGAATGTCTCTAATGATGGAGGTCTGAACAGAGCTGAAATGGAGAAACAGACCAAATATCAAGGTCTCATGTATGATACGAAAAGAAACTGGAATCTTAAAGAGATATCAATCATACCAGTTATTATAGGTGCCACAGGGCTTATGAAGAAGAACCTGAAGTCCTACCTAACTAATATTCTTGGTGAAATAAGTGCAAAAGAGATCCAGACATTGCACTTAAGGGAACAGCAAGGATACTAAAAAGAGCTCTCGGTTGGTTTCAATAAAAAGCAGGGCAATGTTGGGAGCTGGTTTGCTTGCCCCATACCCAGCATTACAATCTTCAAAATAAGAAAATTAAAAAAAAAATCAGATCTTGCGCTCTATCACATTTCTTCATATGTATTGAAAAACAAAATGAAGAAAATATTAATGATATAGATAAAAAAGAATGATAATAAAAAGAATAATCAACAATAAAAAAAATGGAAAGATGGTTTTCTTCAGTTAATAAGTGACAATCACTATATATATATATATATATATATATATATAGAGAGAGAGAGAGAGAGAGAGAGAGAGAAAGAGAGGGAGAGGGAGAGAGATACTAGCCGTATCCAGCCACATGTTGCTGTGGATCAGTTTGTGCGAAATGGAGCCCACCACCACCACCACCAAAAAAAGACAATATTCATTTTTTTTTAGAAGGAATTAGTGTGGCAGGCTGAGTTTTTTTTTCTTTATAGAAAAATATCTGTAAATGAATTAATATAGAAAATAGTTTATGTATTTATTCATTTGTGGACTCATACGCATCTCCTATGATTGTGTTATAGAATGGATCAAGAGAGAGAGAGAGAGGAGGAGGAGGAGGAGGAGGAGGAGTGTGAGTTATAGTGTAGACACATTGACCAGAAGTCAAGATCAGCTGATCGGATTGTGTGTGATCAGGTTAGCTGAATCGGGGAGATTTGATTGGGACTTGGAAGAGAGCGGACGGCTTCACCGTTGTCTCCTCCCCTTCGCTGGGGGGGGGCGAACGCTGACGTGGTAGAAATAAGACCTAGAAGAAGAAACCCCACAGGCCAAATTCACTTTCCATTCTTCTGCGATCGATCTGGAAGGTGAATAAAAAAAACTATAGAACATATTTCTTGTCTTGGAGTGAAATGAATCTTCGTCCCCAAAAACAGACGAGATGTTCTAGACGGACCAACAAGATGCAGAAGGTATGTTGAAAATACATGTCACACACACAACGACATTAACTCTGATAAGATAATCAAACACTCAATCCTTTATATAACAATTGTTTTGCGACAATCTGTGAATACGTAAGTAAAAGCGTAATGAAAAGTAAGTAGATTAATTTGTTTTTACTTTATCGTAGCGAGCCGCATGGTAAAACGAACACACGAGCAGAAACATGCAAGGGAAATAATAATCAGAGTAAGAGAAGAGCGAGAGGGTGTGAGAGAGAGAGAGAGTGAGAGAGAGAGAGAAAGAGAGAGAGAAAGTGAGAATGAGAGAGAGAAGGAGAACCGGGAATAATATATACAGAAAGAGGGAGAGAGAGAGGGGGGACAGAAAAACTTGTAGACAGTGTTGACGCTGTAAATTTTTTTTCCGGCATTAGAAGAAATGGAGAGAGAGAGAGAGAGAGAGAGAGAGAGAGAGAGACAGAGACAGAGACAGAGAGAGGGAGGGAGAGATGGACAGAGAGATGGACAGAGAAGAAATAAAAGATGTAGATAATGTTGACTCCATCAAATGTTTGTTTTTTTTATTTCGGCAGAAAAAGAAACGTAAAAAGCGAGAGGAAATAAAACTGTTGTAGCTAGTTTTGACGCCGTGAAATGTGTGTTTTCTTTTTGGCATGAAAAGAAATATACAAAGCGAGCGAGAGAAAGAGAGAGAGCAAGAGAGAGAGGAAATAAAAATTGTTGTAGGTTACGTTGACATCATAAAGTGTTTTTTTTTTCGGCATAAAAACAAATTTAAAAAGCGACCGAGAGAGAGAGAGCGGAAGAGGAAATAAAAACTAGTGTAGATAATGTTGATTCCGTGGAATGCTTTTTTTATTTTGACAGATGAAGAAATCTACAAAACGAGCGAATAAGTAAGCGAGCAGGCAAGAGAGAGAGAGAGAGAGAGAGAGAGAGATTGAGAGAGAGAGAGAGGGAGAGAGAGAGAGAGAAAGACAATATAAAACTGTTCTAGATGGTGTTGACGCTGTAAAATGTTTTTTTATTGGCATAAAAAGAAATGTACAAAGCAAACGAGCAAGCAAGAGGAAATAAAAATTGTTGCAGATAATGTTGACGCCATGAAATGTTTGTTGTTTTTTCTGTGGCATGAAAAGAAATGTAAAAAGCGAGCAAGCAAGAGAGATAGAGTGAGAGCGCGAGAGAGAGAGTTGGGAAAATATACAGAGAGAGGGAGAGAAAGAGAGAGGAACTAAAAACTGGTGTAGATATTGTTGACGCCGTAAAATGTAAGATTTTCCTTATACTTATGTACTTTTATTCATTTTGTTTATATTCTATTCATTTTTTATTTATTTATTTTTAATTAAATTTAACTAACAATTCTGAAATGAATTTATAGACGTTAAGTTAATGAGTATATATATGTATTAAAAATATATAGTTTATCTTAATAGATTTTCAATATATAGTTTATCTAATAGATTTTCAATATATCTTATTATAACTATAATATTTTTGCATACATTAGAACCCCAACATCTATTAAACTGTAGAAGAGAAATAGCAAACAACTGTGTTCACAAGATAAAATTTACTCTAGGATAGCGATACAAAATAGTTTTAAAACTAACAAAAACAATAGAAAATTAACAAATAAATAAATTAAATAAACATGAATATACATAAACGATCACACATATATGTATGTATATATATATATATATATATATATATATGTATATATATGTGCATATATGTATGTACACATATATATATTTATATATAAACTAACATTAAAAAAAACAAAAAAACCACTAACCTAGTTTTAAAACAGATCAAGAAACTAAATAGAGCACACACAAAGGAACAGGTCAACCAGAGGCCAAATAGGCCTTTGTCCGATAAATGCATGCTCATTGGCTGATAGGAAGGGCGTGGTGGATACTAGAAAGCTGATTGGCTCACTAAAATCTCAATAGAAGAGGAGCATATAAAAACGATAAACAACCACAGAATTCGTGCATAAGCCTGAAGAGTCCTAGAGTGGATGAAACGTGGAATATTCAGTGTAGCTTAATCGCCATATATATTTTACAAATTACTATATATATATATATATATATATATATATATATATATATATATATATATAGTAATTTGTAAAATATATATGTAACGTGGAATATTCAGTGTAGCTTAATCGCCATATATATTTTACAAATTACAATATATATATATATATATGATGATTGCAACGTCTTGTCAGACGAGTGCCACTCCCTCAGACATTTAAAATCCATGAGCCCAAATACCTGAGAGAGTATCTATACAAAGATGATGTTACAGAGTCTTAGCTTTGTACAACAGCTAAGTCTCTCTCTCGGTTCAAAATGCTGAGATCCAGCAACAAGCAAGAGCAAGATAGCCAGCAACAAATTAAACTGCAGACCAGCTTAATGCGGGTACTGGTCTTCCGCTTTATTGTTTTTTAAATCAGAGATTTGCTTCTCCTAGAAATGTTGCCTTATATATATATATAGTAATTTGTAAAATATATATGGTGATTAAGCTACACTGAATATTCCACATTTCATCCACTCTAGGACTCTTCAGGCTTATGTGCGAATTCTGTAGTTGTTTATCGTTTTTATATGCTCCTCTTCTATTGAGATTTTAGTTAGCCAATCAGCTTTCTAGTATCCACCGCGCCCTTCCTATCAGCCAATGAGCATGCATTTTATTGAACAAAGGATCTGTTTTAGAACTAGGTTAGTGGTTTAAGGCAGACCTTTTCCTCCCTTTTTTTTTTCATGTATTAGTAGAAATAGTAACCGTATTATTTTACATATTTATCGGTCAAAGGCCTATTTGCCCTCTGGTTGACCTGTTCCTTTGTGTGTGCTCTATTTAGTTTCTTGATATATATATATATATATATATATATATATATATATATATATATATATATATATATTACCTACTTGTTTGTTGCTAACACTTCATCGTTATTTCAAATGCACTCCTCTCGATATTTGTCTTCGTTATCTGTTTAGTTGTTTAGGCCTCAGTGGAAGATTAAATCTGGTTAGTATAGAGATGTGCGTTAAACAGGATAAGTCGTAAGGATGGGTGAGAGTTCTTGGTTTAGTTGATATAGAACGATTGAAATAGCAGGGGCAGTTCATGGAGGAAGGGCTAAAGAAATATGGAGAGAACTGATAGAAATCGATTTAAGAGAAAGAGGGAAAAATAAATACCTGGACAGAGATAGGCTAATTTGAAAGTCTATTTCTAAAAGCCAGATTCATATGCCAGATTTTTTTTATCCCTATTTATCTCAAACCTTTTTTATCACACCACCCCCATTCCTTGGCCTTCCTATGTAAAGTTACTCGACTACCTCAACCCTTTTTATATCTGTAACGGTGCAAGAACAAACAAACAATCGAAAGGAATAAAATTCAGACTTTGCATTTTTTTTAAGTTCAAATGAAATTAATTTATTCATGGTTCTTCCAAAACAACGCATTTCATTATCTTGCAAAAGTCTTTTTACACACACACGTGCGCTTTTTAAAACTCTTTCTCCTCACCACCTCGCATAGCCGTCAGCTGCTTTCTCACCCTTGACTTTTACACACCCATTTTGCCAAGCACACAATTTGCTTCTACTCTCGATCACGTGGTATATTTTTTTCTCCTTTTCTTGTGACACAAGCTCGCACACACTTGCTAATTTGCATACATGTTTTAACGACTGCTGCTGCTGATATTTTCACTTACCAGCTATCCTTCGGCTGCTGCTGATTTTCTCACACGCACTCATAGCGCTCTGTTACATATCTACTAACTCAACTCTCCTGCTCTGCATATATCTCACTATATTGTCCAGAATTAATCTGCACAAGAACTCTTGCCCATTCTTTCAATGTGACCACACCATCAAAGTCTCCTGTTCTTCACACATCTCCCTATACTGTCCAGATTTAATCTTTCTTTGAGGTCATCATATTTAAGCTTATTTTTAAGGATCACATTATACATCGTTACATATAATTTTTATAGCATTTCTTTCCATGCAACACATGTCCTCAACCTTCACTGGCCACTTTCATACATCACCACACTTTGTACATATACTTAATAGAATCTTCCCTTATTCGATAGTGGTAACTATCGGTTAATAATGCCGGAGGTTCTCTGAACTGATTTTATCTATTCCTAACTCTTTTAATGAATGAGATTTAACATTTATCATCAACAAGTTTGGAAATAGCTCTCCCTCTCAACATGTCACGCAGAATAAAAGTAAAAAAATAACAAAGAGAGTGGGTTAAATTGGCATAGTTTCTACCATGAGAGCAAAAATATTTTTGTACCCTGCTTGAATCAAAATGATTTTTTAAGACATGGCAATATTGCAGAAAGCAAGATTATAAATAAATTAATTTGATCTACCTGGCAACACTAACCGTTCCCCCCAGAGTACGTCACATCCCATTCTATCTACTCCAAACTTTTTCAATGATTGAGATTTAAATTTATCATCACCTCCGAAGATCACAGTGTAGTATCTGTTCTGATGCTACACTTCATCTTTTTTTGTCCTCGTCAGTGGCGCGAAATTCTTCATGACTGAGACAATTTTTATTTTTGTTCGTATCCAGAGTGCCCCTTTTTGGGGAGCTGGATTTTCCCCCACAGTGAAACCCGACCTTGTGTCTAATTCTGCCCTCGTGGGGAGGCAAGTTAATAGGAACATTTGTCGATTCATTCTTTTCTTTTTAGTTGTTTTTTCTTCATATTAAAACGGTTTAGAGACCAATCAAAATGCAGATTTTTTTTTATTTAAATCAAAATTTTCGACCATATAAGAGCCTTTGTCAAGAAACTACAAACAATATTTTATTTTTTATTGGACATATATGTAACAGAGCACGCATAAGCGCTGTGGAAAATATCAACAGCAGATGTAAGAGAAAAAATGCATATGCAAATTAGGAAGAGCTGGCGTCTGATGAAAGAGAAAGAAAAAAGGACAGCACGTACTCGGGGAAGAAGAAAAAGGGCGGTCGGAAAAGATGGACGTATAAGAAATCGCTGTAGCTGGCATGCGGTCAGAGGAAGAAGGAACGTGTACACTGAGCGAGATGGATGATGGCGAGAGACTTTTTAGTGTCATCGAGACGGGAGAGCCTATTTACTATGCCTCCCCACGGGACAGAGTTAGACACCAGGGTCGTTTTTTAACGTGGAGAAAAGGTACAAAAATAAAAATTGTCTCAGTCGTGAAGGATTTCTCCTCCACTGAAAGAGAACAAGAAATAGAAGTGCAGCATCTGAAGGACAGATACTACACTTTGATCTTGACCAAAAGGCAACATCTGTTAAAAAAGGGGAAAAATGCTGACTTGGATTTTTATTTATTTATTTCTTCTTGTTTGTATGAAACGACAACGTTATCGATGCTGTTTACAAAATCTTCTATGGTTATTAAAGTTTGATGTTTTTATATGCCCAAGTAGTGAAAAGTGCCTTGGTATGCACGAGCAGTTAAGTTTTGTAAATATCCCCGTAGTTTGAAATATCGGAATTAAAGATATATAAAAACGATTAGATAGATTTTGTAACATATCGCGGATGAACGTATGCAAATGCATACAGAAATGACGTCACCGGTAAAGCAAAAGACTATAAAAAAGGAGAAAGAGCATGCTAGAGAAGACGCTCACGTTAGAGATATTAATGACGTTTGAGAGCACATTACAGAGGTGGAAGATGTCACAACCGTAACAAGAAGTTACACGTGACGGGAAAATGAGGAAATAAATGTTGTTGTTACAGCGGGGGAAAAGAGAGTTGAAGTTCTTTCCTATTCTTTGTCTACTTTGCGACTGAGGTTACAACATGTTGGGTAACATTATACTTTGTACGGTTTAATAATACCATGCCACGTAAAAACAAAACAAAAAAATGGTCTGTATTTCTTGATGAAGACTCTTATGCTGGTCGAAAAATTCTTTAATGACAGTGGAGATATTATTAAACCTTTCTTTTTTTTTTGTAGGAGGGCCTCATAAATATATTGTCATCCTCTTACACCCCTGATTCTATCAAGTGGTCACCCATTTAATACTGGCCAGGTTCAATATCACTTAACTTTGATGATCTAATTGGGACCAGTGTATCGATATGATTGTAGTCGAATATTAAGCTGTACTACCGACCATCTAACAGGAATTGTGACGCAGTGTACAGTCATAACAAACTACTGAGGCCAATCAAATCACATTGTCATCACATTTTGTGCGGAAATTGGTCTAATGGATACTGTTGTGGCTTATGGAATTTTCAATGCCGAGTTCAAATCCTATGCTGGTCATTTATACACAAATGGTTGGTTGTTTTTGTTTTATAGCATATCAACCCTTTTCGGGTTATTTAATGCGGAATCCAAAGATTCAGAAGAAAATTTTTTTTAATAGAATATATTTGTTGTTTTCAAGTCGGTTTCTATTTAACCCATAGTTGGGACCCTAACAGGTACTACCACTCCAGGTCAGAGTGGACCTGGGAGCAATGGCAATTAAAGGGCAGCTCAACACTCCCCAAAGCCCGCAAGATGGGGCCTCACGACTGGATATAGTTTAAGGTCATATCCAGGACCTACACAAATGGAAACAAGTTTATACTAAGTTATGGACAAAATTAGCAACTTGTGTTTGATGAATGATACCAAATGAATCGTTTGCTACAAGCATTGTGTTCAGCATTGATGTTAAATGTTAATGATACGTTGAATAAAAAAAAACTCTGCATAAACTATTTGTGATAATAATCGTTAGAAGATACTAGCAGGGGGAGGGCTTTGTCCGGGCGAAAAAAATACGCTTAAATATGATATTTTAATTTGTCCAGATTTCGTATATATTATTATAGAGTTGTGATTTCAAAATTAAAAAAAAAAGTTATTTGGGTGCCATCAGATAGAATTGAAACCGAAAGCAAAACTGTAGCATTCAAAGTTGGTGACGTTACCACCGTACTAACGTGACAAGAATATAAACTGATTAAAAATTAAAATAAACATGAACGTACAAAAGGCATAAAGAATTTTTCAATTTTGACCCATTCTTGACCCCTTAAAAACTATTTTAACCAACTAGAGATCCAGAAAAGAACGGTCTATAAAAAATCCAGTCATTTCAGGCCCCTAGTGCCGCTCTGCGATTTTTAGTTTCGGAGGGGATAGAATTTGAAAATATGGAGACAGACATATATCTTTTTATATATTAGATTGACATAAACTTTTACAAAGAGATATATTTTATATTTCTATTTTCAATATTTACTTCAACAGTGCTCACTATCTGAGTAGATCTAAGTACTAAGTTATAAAATATATATAGAGAGAAATCAAGCTACACAGAATGCATTAGCCTGACAAATCCTTACGAAGATGGAGTGCGGACAATTCTGTGTAGCTTAACTGCCATATATATTCATAACTTACTATATATACACGTAGATCGATAAATCATGAGTGCAATCAGCAAATTTTAGTTTGGCATAAAATTCTGTAATTGACTGGGAAAGAGTAATTGGGAGTGAAATGGAGTGTGGGATGATATTCTTGTCTGTGTATGGGGGAGTGGTATAGGTGAGGGTGCCTAAAGTGACAGCTGTACAAATGATGTTGGTAGTAATACTTGATGGCAATGTCTGTCGGTGAAGGTGGTTATTAATAGTGTTGGAAATGGTATTGATGCTAAAAATGAAGGTTGGGGTAGAGGTATGAGTAGCGGAGGCTTCGTGATGGAGAGGGAGGGTTAAAGATGGAAAGACTAGCCAACTCCCCCCCCCCCCGACTCCATGGCTGAAGAGTTTAAAAATGGGATTGGGTCAGATTTTGGAAGGAGGTTTGGGTTGGGCCTCGATGTCTGGAGTCCACTATTTTAGTCAAAAGGCTATTTTGAGAATGACATGAGGAAAACATTTTCAGAATTTAGTCTTCGGTTTAGTCACTTCGTGTTGTTCGTACATACGAGATATTGAAGACTTTACTATTGTTAAAGTAAGCTTTCTCTCCTCGGGAGTCGTTCGTGTGACTGAATCATAGCTTAATAAAACATGCTAGAATGATTATCTATATATCTATAAATATGAGAATGTGTGTGTGCGTGAGGACATTTCTCAACCGTATATAGTCAACGAATTTTTGAGCTACAAACTTGAAATTTGGTATATAGGGTATTCAGACACGTGGAATACACTTTAATCGGTTTTGCATCTAGAAAAAAAAGGGCTGCTAAGATATCAAAATTGAAAAAATGGTACTTGGAGGAAGGTCATCGGATTTTTATCTGTTAACTGTTTCACAACTGCGTATGCGCATTCTAAAAACATGACAGCTTTCTTATATTAAGAATAAGTTGGTTTGAAAACACTTTTTAATGAGCGTGGCCAGGTGTTCCAATGGTTATCGTACTTGACTCATTATCTTTAGGTTTTGGTTTCGATCTTAGTTTGAGCATTTTTTTTTTTGTTACTTACAAGAAGTGAACTATGTATTATTATTCATCGGACTACTGTTCTTATCTTGAGTGTGATTTTCACAACGTTTCGGTCGATATAACCTCCGACCTTCTTGAGGTGTATCTTGTCGAAGTCAGGAATGTTTCTGTCAAATTCGGGAATTTTGAACGGAATTTCGAGCAGAGCCCTTTATTTACTTTACGGGGGCAGTGTGCTCTTGTAGCATCAGCCATGACTGGATAGAGGTCCTAATATACATTTGCGAATTACTTAGGACCTCTATCCAGTCATGGCTGACGGAACAGGAGCATGCTACCCCTGTGGAGTAAATAAAGGGTTCCACTCGAAATTCCGTTCAAATTCCCGAGTTCGACAGAAACATTCCCGAGTTCGACGAGATACACCTGAAGAAGGTCGGAGGTTATATCGACCGAAACGTTGTGAAAATCACCCTCAAGATGAGAACAGTAGTCCGATGAATAAGAATACAAATAACCAATCCTCATCTCAAAAAATCAGAAACGTAAGAAGTGAACTGTTTAGCACATAAAACATAATACTCTCATGCACATGTCTCAGTTTCTTTCCATTTTCTCTAACTTCATTTTTTTAAAGGAATTTATCGTTATGTTTAATACCTACGGCATTTCTGTTTATCATAAATAAGAAATCCGAATTAATTAAAATATAATGTTTATGCGCATTTTATGACCTGGTGGTCTGCTAGTTTATAAATATTCTTACGCCTAGAGTATCCTGTACCTCTACAAGTCCACCATTAGCCCTTGTATGGAGTATTGTTGCCACATTTAGGCTGGTGCATCTGCTACTAGTCTCTCACTCGTAGACAGGGTCTGAAAGAATGTCACCAACCTAATATGTTCCACTCTATCAGCTAGACTTAACCTCTATCCCATCGACAAAATGATGTATCCTTCTACCTGATTTACAAGTATTTAAATAGAATGTGCTCCAACGAACTTCAAGCCCCTGTACCCCCCTCAACGTAAATACCCCAACAACTAGCAAAATCCCACCCCCTACTCAATAGAGATCCATAGATGCCGAAAAGCTTTTCACTCTGATAGTTTCCTCCCATGAACTGTTAGATTTTGGAATTCCCTCACGGGTTCCTACTTCCCTGACTGTACTGACATGCAGAAGTTTAAGTGTAATGTGAACAAACATCTTGCTGCTCAACTCCATATATGGTATCCCTGCAAATTATGTGCCAGATAATAGTCCCCTTTTGGATTTAAAATGCAATAAAAACAAAATTTAATGTTTACGCAAAGTATGCAATGCAGATATATTTAGACATAAACCATCTATAATATAAATCTCACCTGTCTGTTTATATGTATGTATATATGTATGTATATATGCCTAAAACTTGCGACAGAGGCGACGGATTTTTACGAGATCGATGTCATTTTTAAGCTCGACCCTTCGGACGACAAATATCGAAAAATTAGCTAAAAATATTAATTCCTTCACCCTCAAGAGGACAGTTTTCTACAATGAGGGGTCGCTTTTTTCGCCGATATTTTCGGAAGTCATCCTCTTTTTTCGATTGACTAGCTTTAATTTAAACCTTTGCCACTTCCGGTTCGGCGATGGACGCAACGGCAAAGATGTCACGTTTTTTTGTTTGTTTTTTTTCACGTTCTTTTCCTCCTTCGCAGTACAGGTTTGAGCCTCCCTGCCTACCACCACTTTTTTTTTTTTTTTTTTTTTTGCTCAGCAAACACCTTCAAACATCCAAGCAACGCCGGGCACCCAGGCTAGTATTATTTAAAAGCTATGCATTACAGTGTCCGTTGGAGATACTCAGGTTATCTTGATCTGGCTTATGCTGGATTTGGTGTAAAAAAAAACGGCTAGTTAGAATAGGTTAATTTATTAGCTCCCTTTCATTCTAGAAGATTCTAGGAAATTTTATATATATAAAGGCTTCAACTTACGTTTTAAATGAAAAAGTTAAGTATCATAGTGCTATTGTTTTAAACAGAAACCTTTATCTTGAACACGCCCCTGTCATATCAAAGAACGTACTGTTGATTTTATATATCGGGCCTTTTGATTTATGTGGTAATAAAACTTCTCAAATGCACTTGTGATGTTAGGCTGTATAAGATGCTAACTTTAGTCAAAATCACCTGTTCTTTTTTTCATTGGATTTTTTTCGATTATCGATATTTATCAAAGCCATTCCGATACAAAACTTATCTAAGAACACTGCCAGGCACATAAAGTACATTTGTGTGAAATTTCATAAAAATCGGCATAGCCGTTTTCGAGTCCATAGGGAATGAATTCACAGACCTACAGACAAAGTTCCTTTTTATATAATACTAGCAAAGAGACCCGACATTGCTCGGGATTGAATGATCATCAACGAATATTTCACACTTCTATATTTTTATTGTCATCAAAATCCATGAAATCGTCCGGGAGGAAGCGTCACATGCCTCCATGCAGTAACTTGGTCCAAAATATATGTTATTCTACATTGCATTGTAGAGAATCTACTGTTTTTTTTATGAAATAATTTGATATAAACTTCTTTCCAGTTAACGAAAAAAAAAAAAACAATAAGAAAGTTTCGTGCGGAGTTTGAACCTACAAACTACGTTATGCAAAAACAAAAACAAACAAAAAACAAAACATGTAAATTTTCTTTGCAGCTAATGAAAAAAAATAAAGAAATTTACGTGTGGAGTTTGAATCTACAGACCACGTCATGCAATAAACAACAACAACAACAACAACAACACCACCACCACCACCACCACCACCACCACACTATCAACTTACCTACAGTAGAATTTTCACAGCTCTATCATTGTTGCTAAGCGACGACATGGAAAAAATGGCTTTACCGATGTTAGATAAATTAAAATAACGGTTTTGATTATCTAGCTGCTAATTATCAGGAGTATTTTGAGACAAAATTTAACTAAAATCACTCCCAGACTTATACACTAAAGAAGTTCTGTAAATTTTAAAGAAAATCTGTTCAATCGTTTCGAAGTCTATAAAGAACTCTCTCTCTCTCTCACACACACACACACACACACACACACACACACACACACACACACACACACACACACACACACACACAAAGTTGCAGGCATATAATTGTAGAGACTATGATATACATAAGTGGTCTTAAATGTTTGATCAGCAGCGTGTATATATATATATATATATATATATATATATATATATATATATATATATATATATATATATATATATATATACTGCTAATCAAAAATGGCATAATTGTATTGACAAACTGGTCTTCAGCAGATCACCGAAGTTAAGCAAAGTTGAGCCTAGTTAGTATCAGATGAGTGACCATTTGGGAATTCTAGGCGCTGTATATGTTCTCCGCTTATCTCGGCATTTGTTTCCAGTCATCCTGTACTTTATTTGCCACTGGTATTTGACAATGTCGTCTCAGGAGAGGTGTGGGTATCCATAGTATGACCAAGACTGAAGGAGCCTGCTTTATATATATATATATATATATATATATATATATATATATATATATATATATATATATATATATACACGCATGATTTTACATAAATATTTATATATACAAATATCATGAAAATATATATCATGAATATATATCTAATTTATATGTATATATATCTATAATATAAAGCTGAATGTGTGTGTATGTGGTCACGAATAGGCTCCTATATGGTTGACTATTTTTAAAAAACTGATTAAATATAATGATAGATGTATCGAGACACAGGAATGGGTATGTTTGATCTGGCAGAACAGTGGTTCATTAAAACTGTGGGGTCTGCATTCGCGCCTGGTCCACAAAGTATGGAAATAAAAAATTTAAAAATTTAAATAAAACCTTTACAAGTGTTTTTTATATAGATGTACATAAGAATACTTTGATAAGTATGTTTTAACTTAAATAGGGATGGTATAATAAAATTGTGGGGTCTGCGTTCGCATCTGGCCTTCATAGAATGGAAATAGACACAAACTTTAATAAATACTTTTCATATCTATCTGCGTAAGTATACTTTGATAATTATGTTTCAGTTTGAAGAAATATGGTATAATAAAATTATGAGGTGTTCGTTCGCGCCTGACCTCCATAGAATGGAAATATGTCACAAAGTTTAACAAGGTTTTTTAATATAAATCCACAGAATATTGTGATAAGTGTTTCAGTGTGAACAGGTATGGTATAATAAATGATGGGGTTTATCTATTTTATTTTTACTTTCATCATATTTTGCTTTGGTTTTGATACCCTCAAATACAACCCAAATTTACAACTCTTCCTTTTCATAACCTATCATACTTTCATAAATCAGAGTCCATTTTCTGTAGGCTGTTTTTGAACCCAGTCAGCGACGGGTACTTTTGCTAGTATATATATATATATATATATATATATATATATATATATATATATATATATATATATATATATATATATATATACACGCATGGTTTTACATAAATATTTATATATACAAATATCATGAGAATATATATCATGAGTATATATCTAATTTATATATATATATATATATATATATATATATATATATATATATATATATATATATATATATATATATGTATGTATGTATATATATGAGCCCTGTGCGACGGGCAAATGCTAATTCAATAGGCATTTGAGGAGAAATATTTATGGTCCCTGATATTTGTTCTAGTGGTTAGAGCTGCCGACTGTCAACACTATTGTTGCAGGTTCGATCCATGGCTGGGAAAAGGTGTATGTCTAGCCGCACTGATGAGTTGTGATACAACGAAACAGTACTGTATGTGGATGACTATATATATATATATATATATATATATATATATATATATATATATATATTAGATTTACATGGTTATTTTCCTTATATGTCCATAACTTTGTTCAGCCTAATTACCGAGTGTCTGCTTCATTTCATTACGATATCAATTATTGAATTGCAGACATTTTTTTTGATAAGTTGCACTGTACATATCAGTTCAGACAAACCATGATGAAATATAAGTGCTTTCATTCTTTTCTGTTATAAGAATTTTTATCACACCTATCATTGCACTGTCGTTTAATTTGGTTTGCTTCACAAGTAAAATGTAAGTTGTTGCCATGGCAACAAAGTAAACAAACCAATAACAATTAAAGCAAATCTATATATCAATAGCAGTAACCGCAACCTTCTCTATATACCTAACAAATATGGCTGTAGTTCCTGTGTTTCTTTCTTTGTTTTTATTGCGTAGACATTTTCTTTTTCTTTATGTCTGCTTTTATCCTTTCATATATTTTCTCTCTCTCTCTCTCTCTCTCTCTCTCTCTCTCTCTCTCTCTCTCTCTCTCTCTCTCTCTATCTATCTATCTATCTATCTATATTTCTCTCTCTCATACTTCATATCTCTATTCTACCTTCTCTTTACACTCATGTTATTTGGATTCTTCAGACTACTGGTCTCATCTTGAGTGTTATTTGCAAAATAATCCGGCAGATGTAGTCTCGACCTTCTTCAGGTTCTGTCCAACTCGAGAATCTGCACTAAATTTCAAAAGAAACCCTTTATTTAATCTACGTGGGTAGCATGCCCTCGTTCCGTCAGCTGTGACCCAGAGCAATTTGCAATTGTATTTTGAGTGTTGTTCTCCACTGACGTTTAACCTTCAACCTGCAGAAGAGTGTAACTTTAAAACGGAATTTTACCAAGTATTATATCCACTACGCTATGGGTCCCTGCTGGCGACATATATTGCACAATATTCTCAAAATATTTCGCTCTTTTCCTCTTTCCTTTTTTCCTCTCCGTCTTTCACACTTCTCTCTCTCTCTCTCTCTCTCTCTCTCTCTCTCTCTCTCTCTCTCTCCATCTTCTTTCATATGTCTTTTTCTCTTCTTCTTCTTCTTCTTCTTCTTCTTATTATTATTATTATTATTATTATTATTATTATTATTATGTACCCACTAAGAGTTCTCACACAGCTATCACCAGAGATAACGCACTGACAACAAGCAGTGGTGTCCCCTGGAGTCTGGGTGACACCAAGTCTCCCCAGATTTCTGGCAGCGACCATTGGTTTTTATTAAGATTTGGATGGCAATAATCCTTTCCAACGTCCTAGTCTTCTTTGCATTCTTTTAGTGAAAATCTGATTATTGCTCTTCCTCCTCGGTCTTTCCATCCTCCTTGACCCTTCACAGCTATTTTGTATGCTATCAACCGAGACTGATGCCTAATCTTTTAAAAATCTTCTTTTTATCTTGTTTATTATTTTATAATTATTTTCTCTCTTCCCTTTCATGTTCCTCTCTCTCTCCCTCCCTCTCTCTCTCTCTCTCTCTCTCTCTCTCTCTCTCTCTCTATCTATCTATCTATCTATCTATCTATCTCTCTTTCTCTCTCTCTCTCTCTCTATCTATCTATCTCTCTTTCTCACGCACACACACACCCTCCCTGTTAATTTTATCTATTTGGACTAGAAATGGTCATTGTTTTTCTGGAGGCGTATGTCTGGAATAGCATGGTCGTTTATTTGTCATGCAAACTTTTGAAATAACATTTCAATTACTAAATAAACAAATCGTATGGACAACGGTATGACGATATATATATTATTGCAATATTTGTGACTACTTATGGGGGTATGGTTCTATTAAAAACGATGCTGCTAGGAACTGACGAATCAAACTAATTTACGTTCTGCTACCAACCAATCAGAAACCAGAATTGCTCCAAAAAAATTCAACCTTTTCTTTAGCAACCCTGCATATGTTTTCTTCGTGTCAACACGGCAGGAATATTTTGCTTTGTGGCTACAAAAATTATAAAGTCAGGAACCTGAACAAAACATCTGTCTACTGAGAACCAGTCACCTCCAAGACTTGTATAGAACAACTAACCATCGGAAACTGTTCTGAAACTAAACATGGCTTTCAACTCAAGATATATCTATATATCTATAAAAGTGAAAGTGTCTGTCTGTCTGTGTGTGTGTGTCTGTCTGTGTACATTTCCTTACACAATAACTCTGTCAACTTTCAGCCTACAGACTCGAAATTTGATATACAGAGTACTGAGATTTGGGAAAATCTTTGTAATACGTTTTCGGCCAGAAATTTGGCTGTTAAGGGATCAAAGTTCAACAATTTGATCTTTGAGAACTCTACTAAACCCCTCCGCCAATTTTGGGTATAAACAATTGAAATTTTAGATATAGGTTCCTTGGATCTAACTTAATAACTTGATTTGAGTCCAAAACAATAAATGTTACTAGGTCATAATAAGGTTCAAAATTAAAACAAAATTTTATCTCTGCGATCTCTACCAAATTACTCAGACAATTTCTGGTCTAAACATTTGAAATTTTACATGAAGGGTATTCAGAGATAGGGGAAGTTTTTTAATCGGTTTGGGTCGAAAATTTGAGCTACAAATATATAACTCTATGTATGTATGTTTGCATGTCTGCCTAAAACTTTCGACAGAGGTGACGGATTTTCACAAGATCAGTATCGTTTTGAAGCTCGACCCTTCAAATGACAAATACCGAAAAATTGGCTAAAAACATTAATTTCTTCACCCTCAACTGGGCACTTTTCTATAGGGAGGGGTCGCTTTTTTCGCCAATATTTTCGAAAGTTATCCCCTCTTTTCGATTATCTAGCCTTAATTAAAACCTACATCACTTTCGGTTTAGCGGTAGTCGTAACAGCAAAGACGTCACGTTTTTTCACATTCTTTTCCTCCTTCATAGTACGAGTTCGAGCCTGCCTTCCTACTACCACTTTTTTGTTTTTGCTCAGTACATACCTCCAAACACCAGGGTAACGCCGAGCACCCATGGTAGTATATATATATATATATATATATATATATATATAAAATATATTTTATATATATATATATATATATATATATAAAATATATTTTATATATATATGTATATATATATATATATATATATATATATATATATATATATATATATATATACTAGCAGGGATGTTGTCCGGAATGAAATGTTCCAAACATCCAACACTTTTATTGTCATCAATGACAGGGAAATCACCCATTCATCAATCAAATCAATTGATCGCCTGTTCTAGTCAGCAACTCACCGCAGTGCACTGAGAGGCCTTCCTGCAGTGACTTATTCCTCAATTCATGGTAGTCTACATTACACTTTAAAGAACATACTGTTGATTTTATGAAATTATTTTTATATAATGACTTGAATTAAAGTTTAAAATGCAAAAGTCAAGTATCATGGTTCAATTGTGCTTAAAAAAACATTCATTTTGAACATATACCTGTTTGCTTACACTGTCTCAATCTCTCTTGTTTTGCTGCTATTTTTTGGTTCAGTTCTTCATGTTTCTTGTTTAGCCTCTCCCTGCTAGTCGCATTTCCAATTTTCCATCGTCTACACGTCGCTTTCTTCCTGCATACCGTTTAAGCTTCTTTTTTATGCTTGTTGATTTGTGTTTCGAGCCTCATTTCCCATCCAGGTTTCGTCGGTCCATCTTTTCCCGGCTGTTTTTCTCATTTGAATTTCATACTTACCATCTTGGTGCCTGCGTAAATTAATTATTATTATTATTATTATTATTATTATTATTATTATTATTATTATTATTATTATTATTATTGAGGCAGTAAAGCAGGATGCAAAGAGAAAGAAAAGGAATCTGAGCATAGCATGGATTGATTACAGAAAGGCTTACAACATGGTTCCTCATTCATGGATCCGTGAAACACTATTGATGATGAAGGTTGCTGGGAATGTGGTAGGGCTTTTGGAGACAAGTATGGATCAATGGAAAACGGTGATGACAGCAAACAGAGAGGAGACGGGTCAGGTTGGCATTAAACGTGGGATATTCCAAGGAGATTCGTTATCTCCACTTCTTTTTGTAATGATAATGATGCCACTGAGCATCCTCTTGAAGAGAGAGAAACACTAGGGTATAACTTTGGATCTGGTGGAAGACGCCTCAATCATCTACTGCTTATGGATGATTGGATGATATTTGTTAGAAATGAAAAGGAAATGGAGAGACTGGTAGAGCTCGTAGGGACACACTCGGAAGACATCAGGATGGAATTTGGGATTAGTAAATATGCAGTACTGGTGATGAAAAGAGGAGTAAAGGTTCATTCGAATGGAATAGTGCTGCCAAATGGAGAAATCATGAAAGAAATAGAAGATACAGGATATAAGTACTTAGGAGTGCTGGAGGGTGTAGGCATCATGAACAGAGAAATGAAGGAAAAAGTCAGGAAGGAGTATCTTAGAAGAGTGAAACTAATTGTGAAGTCGAAAGTGTATGGGGGAAACCTAATGAAAGCGGTGAATGCATGGGCAGTCAGTGTTTTGAGATACAATGCAGGAATTTTAGAATGGTCTGACAAGGATTTGCATGCCATGGATATTAAAGCAAGAAAAGTTTTAGCAATGTTTTTTATATTTCACATTCGAAGTAGCGTAGCAAGGCTGTATTAAAAGAGGAAAGATGGTGGGAGAGGATTGAAAAGTGTAAAAGATTGTGTTAGAACCGAGAAGATGTCGTTGAAGGAGCATGCGGTTAGAAGTGAGGAGTGGATGCTTAAGGTTGTGGCCAATGAAGTGGAGGTATGTGAGACCAAGGCTGATTATGTGAAACGTATGGATAGAGAAAGGGCAGAGGAACTGGCTAGGAAGAAAATGCTTGGAATGTTCTTCCAGGATATAGCAGAAGTGGCTGATGAAAGATCATGGCAATGGCTTAGAGCTGGGTATCTGACTAAGAGTACTGAAGCTTTTGTTTGTGCAGCACAAGAGCAGGCATTAGGAACACGATTGTTCAAAAAAGTGGTTCTAGGAGAGGAAGTTGCGGCAGAATGCTGGATTTGTGATAAGATCTCAGAGTCAATTGCGCACCTTGCAGCAGGGTGTTGTGGACTGGCCCAGAGAGAGTACCGCAAAAGACACAATCGCATGGGACTCCGGATATATTGGGAGGTGTGTAAGAGGGTTTGGGTGAAGTGTGCTGGAAAATGGTTTGAGGAGGTGCCTGATGAAGTGAGAACAAGTGAGGATGGCAAGGTAGAGGTATGGTGGGACAAAAGTGTCATAACGACCAAACATAATCGTCCGGATTTGGTCGTCATTGACAAAGTCGCAAAAAAAATGGCAGATTGTAGACTTTACAGTTCCCTGGGACAGGAATTTGAGAGAGAAGGAGAATGAGAAGTGGAGCAATTATGCTCCATTGGCCTTTGAGATAAGGCATATACACGGTGTTAAAACACAAATAATCCCGGTCGTAGTGGGTACAATAAGAGTAGTATCAAGTCATCTGGAAGGACAATTGAAAAAGACTACAAATCCCCAATGTTTTAGGTGGCCTTCAAACCTCTGCAATTGTAGGTACCACCAACATCCTTAGGAAAACCCTTGATCTTTGAAGTTCCTGATTTGGAGTCGGGATTAAGGGAAATTCTCTGGAAATGAATTTCACACCTTTCCAGGGAGGCTTTGATAAACGAAATCAAATTATTATTATTATCTCTTCTTCTCTTCTATCTTCTCTATCTCTTCTCTTCTCTTCTATCTATCTTCTATCTATCTATCTTCTTCTATCTATCTTCTATCTATCTATCTTCTATCTATCTATCTATCTATCTTCTATTCTATCTTCTTCTATCTATCTATCTATCTATCTATCTATCTTCTTCTTCTTCTATCTATCTATCTATCTATTCTTTTCCATCTTCTTCTATCTATCTATCTATTCTATCTATCTATCTTCTTCTTCTATCTTCTTCTATCTATTCTATCTATCTATCTATCTATCTTCTTCTTCTATCTTCTTCTATCTATCTTCTATCTATCTATCTTCTATCTTCTATCTTCTCTATTCTATCTTCTTCTATCTGTCTATCTTCTTCTATCTATCTATCTTCTATCTTCTATCTTCTATCTTCTATCTATCTATCTTCTCTATCTTCTTCTATCTATCTATTCTTCTATATAAATAAAATGAACTCATTTTTTCCCCTCCGACTTCGACCTTTATAGGACTGCACCTGCTTACATTTGGTGCAGCCGTATGGTTCACAAACTGAATCACGACATCTGCCGTATGTTATAGGCTTATTACATATCCAGTACCTCGCTGCTCGGAGTTTCCTATATTCTGTCTGGTGAGAGTCCACTGTAAAAATCGGTTATATTTAATGGAAGTAGTAGAGTAAACTCTCTCTACAAAATTCATCCTTCCACCGCCACTCACTTACACCGTTCCTGGCCGTTCACAGGAGACATTTAAAACCGAACACCGGTTAGAATTTATCTAAAAACTGGACTGGACTTACGCTGAAACGAAGCACGCTTACTTTGCCATTGGTTAGCATAAAACATAAACACAAATTATAAAGCATTTATTTTATTAAAATTAGTTTAAAACCGAACACAATCCGTTAGCTGGAATTGAATTCACAATTACATTACTTCGATTTCGTTATAACCCGCGTGTGAAAACCTGAATTGACATTTACGTGAAACGCACCAAACTTACTTTCACAAACACAACTTCCGTTTTGATCTTTCCTTTCCTTCTTTCTTTCTTTCTTTCTTTCTTTCTTACCTTACGTTGTCTTTTTCGCTTTTTGGATGATGGTGGTGGGGGTACTTCCCTATGTTTCTCTTTCTTTCCATAAACATAAACACAAACTAAACGCTATACGTTATCTTGAATTGTATTACCGAAACGAAACGAAACGGAACGTAACGAAACAACCTGATATTCCAGGTTTTACTTACACTCTATCACTCTACGACTCTTACTTGTGTATCAAAATAAATAACCCACTTTTAACAGAGAAATTACGAGATTTTTATATTGTATTCGCAGTTTCGTGTTAGGGGTGTCAAAAATTCCTACAAAAATTCTGATACTGCTAGCACTTCACTTTACTAATTAACTCGGAAATAGACCCAGAAAACTTTATTTTTCACGTGTACAAATACTTTTTCCCATTTGGCACATTAAGTTTACTCCTTACTCTTTCGAATACTATAGAAAACTCATAGGAAACCTACAAAAAATTTAGGATAAATCGGCTTGCACAACTAAGTCCCTCATTTTTGCCCGCTCAGTTTGGCACAGTTTACATATTTGGGTCCTTCTGTTTGCCGGGGGGGGGGCGATTATAACTTCCCCAAAACCGGGGTATTGGAAACATCCACAGCAATGTCTTTTTTTTTTTTTCACAAAAATTGACCACTACAAGAACTATGATTATTTCCACTTTTTGTCCGCAATAAATAACAAATAAATATACATCATTACCCGTTTATTTCGTTTGCAAAATACAGTCCGATGTTTGTATTTACATAAACTTTACTCCCCTCATATATTATCTACATCGATTCATAATGTGGTAGACTCATACATTTCGTTCATTAATGGAAACGTTGAATTTATTTATTTCGTCGGTAGAAGAGGGGGGGCAATAAAAACATAAACTTAATTCTGTCAGTTTCTTCTTTTTCAGTTGAAAAGGCAATCAAACATCAAAAGTAAAAAATCAAGACCATAGAGCTCATTAGTTGAGTATATAACAATTTTTCACTTTTTACACATTACAATCTTTTATAAAATATGCCACCAAAAAAGACTTCCCTTAGTCGTAATACAACAGCAGTTGCAAACAGAAAAAGAAGTCGACAATGCAAACATTATGAACAGTCTCAGGAAGACACTTCTGGTACTTCCTTGAACGAAAATGCAAATCAGGACTATGGGTCACATCAAGTTACTTTTGACCCAGACTTATATGAGGCGGACCAGTCACAACCTACGGATATAAACACATATGTGGAACTTAGGGTTGCGCAAAACAGACAGGCTATATTAGAAGCAATGCAGAGACACACATTACGCACAACTGCTCCTAAATCATCTTTCTGGTTGCACGAAGGACGTACATATGAGGCTAAACGTACTTATCAATTACGCTCAGATGTTCAAATTGGCACATTGAGTAATGAGACAATGCAAAGCAAAGAAATGGAATCGGGAATCACCAGGTATCTGTTGTTCTGGTGGAAAAGTTATTCTTCCAGATTTAGGTATACCTCCTGAACCATTACGCTCACTTATTGATAACAATTCAATTAACTCAACACATTTCTTGAACAACATCCGGAGTTACAATAACTGCTTCAGTATGACAAGCTTCGGTGCTGAACAAATACGTGAAGGAGCCTACATGCCCACATTTAAAGTTTGTGGGCAGATTTCTTATAGACTTGGTTCTTTGCTTCCCATTGATACTGGAAATCCACAGTATCTTCAAATATATTTCATGGATGATGATCAGCAAGAAGCTACGACAAGATGTAATTATGCTCCCAAAACAAAGTTTGACATTGTTCTTGATTTGCAAAATATGCTTCACCGAGAAAATAACTTTATCAAAAACTTCAAGATGGCTATGGAGCATGCTCCATGTGATGATTTCAAAGTAGTTATACATGCTGATAAAACTCCAAGACAAGAACATAAACGTTGTTTCAATGTTCCAGATGCACCTGAGGTTGCTGTTGTAATAGTCGGTCAAGAATTTCATCAGCGAGATATCATCTTGCATCGCAGAAACCATCAACTACAGCGTATTGCTGTAACACATTGGGCATATGATTCTTTACAGTACCCAATCATTCATTGGACAGGTCAAGAAGGTTATAATTTCTTTGTATGGCAGACAAATCCTCAAAATAAAGAGTTAGTAATAGGAAAAGAAATATCAGCTAATGCTTTCTACGCATTCCGAATTATGGTCCGTGACGACAGTTTTAATATTCTGATTAAATGTAGGAACCTATTCCAACAATACATAGTTGACATGTATGCTAAAATAGAGCATGAGAGGCTTATCTACATTAAAATTCATCAGAGGGAGCTAAGAGTTGCTGATTACATTCACTTAAGAGATTCTGTAAATATTGACGGCAACATTGAAAATGTGGGCCGTTTGACCATACTACCAGCAACATTTACTGGGGGACCACGATATATGCATGAACGCACACAATATGCATTGGTCTATGTGAGAAAACATGGAACTGCTGATTTATTTATAACTTTTACCTGCAATCCCAAATGGCCAGAGATTGTGAATGAACTCCTTCCATATCAACAACCACATGATCGGCATGACCTCATAGCAAGAGTTTTTCATCTAAAGCTACGTGTCCTTATGGATTTACTTACAAAAGGAAACATTTTCGGAGTGGTTGTAGCATATATGTACACTGTTGAGTGGCAGAAAAGAGGATTGCCACATGCTCATTGTCTGGTTTGGCTTCAGCAAAAATTGAGATCCTCTGACATAGACTCTATTATCAGTGCAGAAATTCCTGATCCTGTAACAGATCCAGTTTTACATGATATCATTAGACACAACATGATTCATGGACCATGTGGAACATTAAACAGCTCTGCACAATGTCTCAAAGAAGGAAAATGCTCTAAGAGATATCCAAAGAAATTTTTAAATGAAACTCGGTCAGATCAAAATGGTTACCCATTATATCGACGATTGCCTACTGATGCTGGAGGCTTTGAAACAACAGTTACCCTCCCTGGGAATGCAACGTTTCATGTAGACAACCGATGGGTTGTACCATACAATAAACCCCTTTGTAAGATCTTTAATGCACATATCAATGTCGAATATTGTAATAGTGTAAAATCAATTAAGTACATTTGTAAATATGTAAATAAAGGCAGTGATCAAGCTGTCTTCACATTGGAAAATAATGCTCATGATGAAGTTAAGAGATATGAAACCGGCCGTTATATTTCCACTAATGAAGCCATTTGGAGAATACTTAACTTCCACATACATGCGCATCATCCCACAGTTATTCACCTCGCAGTGCATCTAGAAAATGGACAGCGGGTTTACTTCACTGAAAATAACGCAGCTGATAGAGTTGCACATCCACCTCCAACTACTTTAACAGCGTTTTTCAATTTGTGTAAAACAGATGCTTTCGCACGTACACTTCTGTATGCTGAAATTCCCGCTTATTATACATGGGACACTCATAATAAAATATTCAAGCGACGCTTACAGGGTAGGTCAGTTCAAGGCTACCCGTGTGTTAAAAAAACTGAAGTTTTGGGCAGGGTATACACCGTGCATCCAAATCATTTTGAATGCTTCTGTTTGAGACTGCTTCTACATCATGTTAGAGGTCAACAGAACTTTAATGATCTAAAAAATATTAATGGTCAAATTATGAATACATTCAGAGATGCATGTGCTGCCCATGGACTGCTTGATGATGATAACCACTGGGATGCTACATTACAGGAAGCATCTACATCTGCCTTGGCACATAATTTGAGACATTTGTTTGCTATCATGTTAACTACCTGTGCAGTATCTTATCCAACACGACTTTGGCATACACACAAAAAAACATTAAGTGAAGATTTCCTTAGGGAACGCAATCAACATCCTGGGGCTGGTATAACTTTTACAGACAAAATCTTCAATACTGCTCTGGTTCATATTGAAGATATTACATATAAGATGAATGGTAAAACACTAACAGATTTGGGTCTTACCTCACCTGATAGATCTAATACACATCCTATTGTTACTGCTTGGACACGTGAAATTAGCTATCAACCACATGAGCAAGCATCAATTGTTCGGGACGGTATTGCAAAACTAAATAGTGAGCAAATTCATGTTTTTCGAACTGTAGTTAATACTGTTGAAGATCAGCAAGGTGGCCTTATATTCCTTGATGCACCAGGAGGAACAGGAAAGACATTTGTTACCAAGTTAATTCTTGCAAAAGTAAGGTCAGAAGGAAAAATAGCTGTAGCTGTGGCATCATCAGGTATTGCAGCAACCCTTCTTCCTGGTGGTAGAACAGCTCACTCCACATTCAAATTGCCATTATCATTAATAAAAGATTCTATTCCAATTTGCCATATAGAACGAGGATCAGATTCAGCTAAAATTTTACAGAATTGTTCCTTGATCATATGGGATGAATGTACAATGGCACATAAAAAAGCATTTGAAGCTCTAGATAAAACATTGCGTGATCTCAAGTCACGTGATGTTGTCATGGGTGGCATCACACTTTTATTATCTGGTGACTTCCGACAAACGCTTCCTATTGTTCCACGTGGAAGTCCTGCTGATGAGCTCGATGCTTGCATTAAATTGTCATATTTGTGGAAGTACATCAAGACTGTAACCTTATCTACAAACATGCGTGTCCATCTTAATAGTGACCCATTGGCTGATAAATTTGCTTCCATACTTCTACAAATTGGAGATGGCAAAATTCCAACAGACAAACATGGTAAAATTGTAATTACTTCAAGTATTGGATCAATTGTTTCCTCACTCGCAGAACTTTGTAACAAAGTTTACCCAAATATAGCTGCAAATTATACTAATCCTCAATGGCTAACAGAAAGAGCAATTTTAGCTCCAAAAAATGATATGGTACACATCATCAATGACCAACTGCTTGATGAAATTCCAGGTGAGGAACAAATTTACACTTCTCTAGATTCTACTGTAGATAATGACCATGCTGTACAGTACCCTACAGAATTTTTAAATTCCTTGCAATTACCTGGTATGCCACCACACAAATTAAAATTGAAATCTGGATGTCCAATTGTGTTAATCAGAAACCTTGATGCTCCACGACTATGCAATGGAACAAGATTATGTGTAACACGAATGCAACCTCATGTGATAGAAGCAGTCATATTGACTGGTGTAGCTACAGGCGAATTGACATTTCTTCCTAGAATACCAATTATTCCATCAGATTCAACAATTCCATTTAAAAGGCTTCAGTTCCCAATAAAATTATGTTTTGCCATGACAATAAATAAGTCGCAAGGACAAACCTTGGCAGTGGTTGGTCTGAACTTAGCTTCTTCTTGCTTTAGTCACGGACAGTTTTATGTAGGATGTTCACGGGTAGGTTCCCCACACAATCTATATATATTAGCACCAGAGGGTAGAACATCAAACATTGTGTATCCAAGAGCTTTATACAAATAGGAAAGCCAATTCTCCCTTCTATTATTTATAGTTATTTTTTGCTGTGAATTATCAGCATGGCAGTCTCATAAGTATTGTCCACACTCCACCCATATTCCTGTCAGGTCAATGTTTTAAAACTCTGATAGGAAATTCTTATGGGAAGTTTCTAATCTTTTTCATTATAGAATGTGTACCTTTTTCTATTAAAATTTAATTTAATACAACCGTTCACTTCTTTCATGTTAAGTTACTTAAAATCACTAAACTCAGTTGCAGTGCTCCGTGGCATAGTGGTTAGCATGCCGGACAATTCACATTATATTTTCACATTCGCGCTGACCTACCGTAGTCTTTTTTTTTTTTTTTTTCATAAACACCTAAAATGGATTTTCTTGGTGGCCGAGTTGTTAACATTGCATGTTTTTTTTTTTTTTCACACTTAATTTTCCAACTTTGCCCCAATACTCCGGGTTTGATCCTTCCTACTTACCTAACATCACTTTTTATTTATTAAACAATCCCCACCCTGGAAACAAACACCCGGGCAACGATTTTTTTTATTCTTTTGTTTTGATTTACTCAAAACCGCACACACCTCGAAACATCCGAGCAACGCCGGGTACCCCTGCTAGTTATCTATATATTAATACGATAGCGTGTGTGTTCTTTTGTGTGCCATGCTTTCCGGTAAATTTCATTGGTTGAGATTTAAGAACACACACGGTATCGTATTAATATATAGATTATACTAAATGTGAGTCAATGGATTTGGTGAGAGTTTAATGAGATGTCAGGCATAATCTCCTCCTTCTTTTCGAGTAGGGAGGATAATAGTCTGACGTGTTTACTTCCGATGATGTCATTGTCTTCTGTTAAAAACGATTCATATAATATATTTATGATGTACTGCATTGATATAAAATGTCATATTCCAAAAATCACATGGATGTACTGCTGATTCCAAAAATCAGGTAAATGGATCAGTGCACGCTAGGAGCTTATATGTAACATTCCAAAAATCGCGTAAATATATAAAGTAATCCTGAGTTCATATTTTTGTCCTTAATGTCCTCATGGCAGTAATTGAAAAAACTCTTCTCAGAATGAGGGGGATTAAAATCACTGGAATGCTGAGACTGATACTACATTTAGAAATTCATGTTGAAGCAATGGTTGCCTAATTTCTAACTGTGTTAATGTTTTCTGTATTAATTTCGAAAAGCTGCTGAATTAGTTTATGATTTAAACATTACGTTATTTCAAGTATATTTTAACAGTGGGGTAGGGGATATGTAGTCAGTCCCAGAAAGGGCTGAAACCGTTTACGCATTAAACATTACTTTATTTCATGTATATTTTTAACAGTGGGGTGGAGGATATTAAGTCAGTCCCGGAAGTGACTGCAACCATTTACCTTTTAGACATTACTTTATTTAATGAATATTTTTAACAGTGGGGTGGGGGATAAGAAGTCAGTTCTGGAAATGGCTAAAACAGTTTACGATTTAAACATTGCTTTATTTCATGTATATTTAAAACAGTTGAGTGAGGGATAAGAAGTCAGTCTCGGAAATTGGTGAAACAGTTTACGATTTAAACTTTATTTCAAGTATTTTTTTAACAATGGAGTGGCGGACATGAAGTCAGTCCCGGGATTGGATAAGATAAGTGCAAATACATACTAGCAGAATACTCAGCGTCGCCCAGGATTGAATGAGAAAGGTGGAAAAAAATATAGTAGAAGCATACCCAGCGTCTCCCAGGATCGAATAAGAAAGGTGTAAGATATATACTAGCAGAATATGTGGCGTCACCCGATATTGGCTAAGATAGGTGGAACATATATACTATGAGAATACCCAGAATTGATTGATATGTTTGTGATAAAATAACCAGCCCAGGCAAGATATCAAAGTTATTATTTTAGGATGGGGGAGGCGATAATGTCGGTTAAAATTATAAAAAATGATTATCAAAATTAGTAACATATCCAAGAATTATGAAAAATGATGAAACGCGAGTTATTGAGGGGGCAATAATGTGGTATAAATTATAAAAAATGATTGTCGAAATTAGTAAAATATCCAAAAATTATGAAAAATGATGAAATGTGAATTAATAGATTGGTGTGTTTGTAATGAAATAATAAGCCAAAATAATATATCAAATTTATTATTTTAGTAAGAAGGGGTAATAATGTGGTGTAAATTATAAAAAAATGATTGACGAAATTAGTAATATATCCAAGAATTATGAAAAATGATGAAATGTGAATTAATAGACTGGTGTGTTTGTGATGAAATAATAAGTCAAAATAATATATCAAAGTTAGTAAGATGGGGGTAATAATGTAGTGTAAATTATAAAAATATGATTTTCGAAATTAGTAAAATATCCAAGAATTATTAAAAATGATGAAATGTGAGTTAATGTATTGGTGTGTTTTTAATGAAATAATAAGGCCAGACAATATATCCAAATTATTATTCTCGTAAAGGGTTGGCGATAATGTAGGTCAAAATTATAAAAAAAATAGTTGTTGAAATTAGTAACATATCGAAGAATTATGAAAAATGATGAAATGTGAATTAATCGATTGGTGTGTTTGTAATGAAATAATCAACTCAGACAATATACCAAAATTATTATTTTCGTAAGGGGGGTTGCGATAATATAGGTTAAAATTATAAAAAATGATTGCCGGAATTAGTAACATATCCAAGAATTATTAAAAATGATGAAATGTGAGTTAATTGATTGGTGTATTTGTGATGAAATAATCAGGCCAAACAATATATCAAAGTTAATATTTAAGTGAAGGAGGGCGATACAGTTTTAACAAAATGGCTAGAATAATATGGTGGTGTTTTCATTCATGCTGAACGCCCACAGAATGCCCAGCAGCAATATATTACATATGAAAGATGCAACCGTGGAATTTCCACAGGTCCCGCTAGTTATTATTATTATTATTATTATTATTATTATTATTATTATTATTATTAATGTTGTAATTATTGTTATTATTTTTTTATTATTGTTTATTTTATTATTGTTATTATTTTTATTATTCTTGTTGTTATTATTGTTATCATTATTGTTATTATTATTTATTGTTGTTATTATTATAATTGTTATTATTATTAAAGGTTATTATTATTATTGTTATAATAATTGTTGTGATTATTATTATTCTTATTTGTATTGTTGTTAATATTAATGCTTTTTTATTATTATTTTATCATTATTATTGTTATTCTTTGTATTATTTAATGTTATTACTATTATTAGTAGTATTATTAATAATTATTATTAATGTTATTATTTTTATGATTATCATTATTGTTATCATTATTGGTAATATTATTTTATTATTGTTGTTATAATTATTATTATTGTTATTATTATTGTTGTTATTTATTATTATTATTATTATCATTGTTGTTTTGTTATTATTATTGTAATTATTGTTGTCATTGTTATTATAATTATTATTTTTGTTATTATTATGATTGCTATTGTTATCATTATTGTTATCATTATTGTTATTATTATTGTTGTTATTATTTTTATTATTGTTGTTATTTATTATTATTGTTATTTGTATTATTATTGTAAATATTATTATAAGTATTATTGTTGTTATTATTATAGTTAATATTATTATTATTGTTATTGTTAATATTATTGTTATTAATATTTTATTATTATTGTGAGGATTATTGTTATTATAGTTAATATTATAATTTTATTCTTATTGTTGTTATTATTATTGTAAATAATATTTTTATTATTACTATTATTATTGTTATTATTTGTATTGTTATTATTATTTTATTATTATTGTTATTAATATTTTATTATTATTGTTATTATTGTAATTATTATTGTTATTAATATTGGTATAATTTATTGTAATTATTTATTTTTCATAATTTTTTTGTTTTATTGTTGTTATTATTATTAATATTATTATTATTATTATTATTATTAATATTATTGTCATTATTATTATTGTTATTATTATTAATATCATTGTTATTATTCATTTTTATTATTATTGTGCATTTTAACTCTCCTGAAACGATTCAAAAGAACAAGTAAAATGTACCAGAGTTGATAACGTCACACAAGTAAGGCCAGTTTAAGCCTGGGATGAGTTATTTGCTGGGTTTGGCATCATCATCTTTACTGGGCCCCAGTCCACCAAGCGTTTGGCAACATTTACAACGATGCAGCTTAATCTGAAAACTAATGTTCAAGATTATTATTCATTAGATTGCATCGTTTATTGTCTATGAATAAGATATGAAAGTTTGTGTGCAGGAAAGGAAGTCCTTCTTGCTTTTTGTTTGCTCTCATGTAAGTCTGATAAGAACGGGGTTTTCTTCCTGAAATCAAGAGAAATGCGTTGGTAGAGGATAAAAGAGATAAAGCAAGGGAGTTGTGTGAAAAGATAAAAAGAAGATTGAAAAGGAAAGAGTAAAAATGATAGGAAGAAATAGGGAAACGCTGGAGTAATATATAATAAGAGTAAGAATAGAAGGTATTGAGAAAAATAATGGGTACTTGTACAGTTTAATCAAGAAATTAAACAATTAAAATATCGAGAAAAGGTTATATTGTACGTATGTTACAAGAACAAGTCCCTTGTTCTTGTAAGTAAAAATGAGATAGGATAGACCGAGAATTTGAACCTGGGAAGCTAGGTTTGGAATTAAGATTCAGGAAGGAATTCCCATTGTTAGTTTTAATATAAAATAGCAGATATGTTTGTTTGAAAAGGAATTCGATTGTTTAGAAATGTTATTGTAAAAAGGAATTTGATGATTCAATTCTGTTTATGAAGATTGAATTGAAACAATATCAGTTAGAAAAACGAACAATAGCAAATTTTAACACATTGAAAAATAGGTTAGGCCGAAAATAGGTTAGAAGAATTCGGTCTGCAAAATGGGATAGACATGTAAGGAACACAATGGAAAAACACGTTTTTATGACAGCACGTTGATGGTAGATACCTTTGAATTTTTTGGAACACACCACAGGGAGATAACTCAGTTTAAAGCGCCGACACTCCCTCCCCCATCTTTAATACTAGCTTTTCTTCCTAAATATTGAACCTTTTGCTCGGTATCATAACAAATTGTTTTTTTTGCTGTAAAAAATAAAATACTTGATGAAATTAAGTGAAATTTTGTTTTGGAGAACATCATTCCGTAACGGATACATACAATATAACCTTTTTTTCGATATTTTCATTTTTTTTAATGTCTTGATTAAACTGGACAAGTACCAAATAATGTAAGCGAGAGGTAAAATAGTGTTATAAAAAATATTAAGTTTTAGAGAGGGAAAATGAGGTAAAGTAGGGAGAAATAATAAAGGGAGAAACAGAGTTATTGATATAAAGGGAGTAAGTCGGAGAGGAGGAACTGAGGTAAGACTTAGAGAAAGAATAGAGGGATCAATAGATTGGTAAAAGGGGTTTAAGTAACTGTAAAATGTTTTTGATGGGGATATAAGACGAATGGATTCGCCAATCATTTTTATAACCAACGGCTGTGCTAAACAACCAATCAAAACGTCGCAAAATTATTATAAAAATCGTCAAATTTTGGATTCAATCAGTTCGCCATTTGCTATGTCACGGACCGCATTTAATTCTTCGCCACCATCTTGGTTACTGATCTGAATTACGCCGCCATCTTGGTTACTGATCTGAACTACGCTGCCATCTTTGTTCAACATAATATCTCAGAACTTAAGAGGTTAACTACGCGATGGACCGCATTTGATTCTTGGTCGCCATCTTGGTTACTGATCTGAACTACGCCGCCATCTGTGTTCAACACAATGTCTCAAAACTTAACAGTAAGGAACAGGAAAAACTGATGTAAGTCAGAGAAATAGAGATCATAATAAAAGGAGGCTAAGTAAGGAAGAGAAGAAAGAATGAGAGAATACTTCCGACAAACCCGACAAGCAGCTAAATCCCACCCCTTCACTGTATAGATCCCTAGATGCAAGAAAGCCTTCTACTCCAATAGTTTCTTCCTCAGAACTGCTAGACTTTGGAATTCCCTTCCGTTATTCTGCTTTCCCAACTGTACTGACATGCAGAAGTTCAAGTGCAATGTGAACAGACATCTTGCTGCTCATCTCCCTTCATAACGTCCCCGATAGTAGCCCCTTCTTCGTGCTTGTTTGTGGTGAAAATTGAAAAAAAAAAAAAGAATGAAAGAAGAAATATAATTATTGATGGAAGGAGTGTCTGTGGGGAAAGGAGGAGACAATAGAAGTATTAACCTTTTTTCTGACTATTGTGCCTTAAATGGAACATAATTTTTGAAGTAGTTCAGAATTTATAATTTTATTCCAAATTCGATTTTTTATCACATTTTTACATTGAATTTTTTTTTTTTCAATATTTTAGGCATATTGCTCTCCTCTAAACTGCAAAAAATATTTATGTAGTCTAGATTTTTTGATCTACTTATATTAAAAAAAAAAATAAATTCTGTGGTCGGCAAGATAAAGATAAATAAAAGGAGAGTAAATAAGACAGGGGACAAATGAGGTGAGATTGAGAAAGAAATACTGAGAAGAAGAACATGGAGGTATTAATAGAAGGAGTATGGAAGAAGGAATGAGGAGTTATTGGTAAGAGTCAGAAAGAGAGAGGGGAAGACATTATGGTGTTGATACCAAGAGAGTAAGAATTGTGGAGAGTGAGAAGAGAAATAAATGTAGACGAAAAGAAATAATAAAAGAAAGAAATTAAGAAAAGGATCAAATTTATAAAATGGGACTAAAAATGAGAGGGAGAAAAAACGGGGGGGGGTAAATAAAGATATCGATAAACGTTAATAACACTTATCCCTGAGTGGCTTTCGGGCTTTGATAAGTGGTGACCACTGTGTAAAAAAAAAAAAAAAACGTAGAGTGATTATGAAAAAGAGGGAAGTGAATTAATAAAAACATATAAGATATAGCAAAAGAGAGGTGAAGATTGAAAGAAAAGAATGCAGGCTGTTCCAAAAGTCTTGGACACATTTAATGGTGAATGGATAAATTGAATGAGAAAAAGTTTAATGACTTCATTGTCTAACGAGGCCCCGCCACACTGGAGCCTAAGGGTTAAAAAGTTTCCAAACAGATGGATTGGACGATCTGGGCAAGATGATCACGATCTCATGCTCACTTCCTCCCAGCTTTTCTTTGACCTTCACCTGTCAACTGACGCTGCTAATTCAACTGTTCTACATCTACTAAGCTAAAAAAAAAAAAAAAAAAGTCACATCTATTCTGTTAATGTGACCATACCTACATAATGAAATCTTTTTACTAGTATTTACTTGTCCTGTATTCATGGGGGAGATGAACAGGTGCTGGCAGAGGCAAGTACACATTATAGTGGTTGAACATTTTAAAGGTTGGTACTGTCAACTTGGAAGATTGACAGGTGTTTTGTATAGCCGAGTGCCGGAGGGGGGGGGGGTGAAAAGGTCACGGGCCTGCTGGCTGACAGCAGTTCAGAAAACAAAATAATATTTCGTTTTAAGGGTGTGTCAAATTATATACATCTCTCTTTCTCTCTCTCTCTCTCTTTCTCCTTCTTTCTCTCTTTTTCTTCATTGAAAGAGAGGAGAATTGAATTATAATGGTATTTTAAACAGTTGAAGTTGACATTCTGAACGCGACAGACACATTGTCACAACAGTTTTTTTTTTTTTACTTGGGAGTCACCACTAATCAAGGCCCGAAGGCCACTCGAGAATAAAAGTTAATGGATTTAAGGTGGAAGTGTAGTAATCGTTACTGGTGTAAATTGGGTAGAATAGTTTACATTGAATTTAAAGACTAACATGTTGTATTCAACCGGGAAGCAGACCAGCAGAACAATGTTCCACATGTGAAAATAAGCTTTGTTCACAGAATCTGTGTTTCGATTTAGGCACAGATAGGGAATGGAGGAAATCATATAGTTGTAGCTAGTCGAGTGGTTTTTGTGAAAGATTGGCACGAGAGAACCATAGATTGGAGTTCAGTCTAGCACTTGCCATGAAAATAACGATAGAGCAGAGACAGGCTCGCAACATCTGTAGGAAAGAGGTTGCAGAGAAGGGAAAAGAGCATCACCTACTAGATTTCGAAGCTGGTTTTGAACTCTAACAAGGCATGATAGGGTGCGTCGAGCAGCTCCTGCCCAGATATGACAACAGTACTCCATTTTATGGTGTATCTTGCCCTTATACAAGATGAGGATTACATCAGCAGTGAAATACCTACTAGAGCGGTAGAGTGATCCAACCATTTTTACAGCGATTTTGGCAACAGATTTGATGTATGTGTTCCATTTCAGATCACGAGTTAAGGTCTGTTCCACAAGTTTGTTAAGACATGCAGCTTCCTCAAGACGAGAGTAAAACAAACTTGATTTTCTTCATTCTCAAAAACAAATCATCCTATGCTGGATCCCAAGCCATATTGGCATCCTAGGAAACACAAAAGCTGACCTAGCTGCTAAAGAGTCACTAAACCTGGAAATATCCAACATAAAAATCCCCTACACCGACTTTAAACCCACCATAAACCTATACATCAAAACAAAATGACAACAGCAATGGAACACTTATACAAAAAACAAGCCACAAGAAATCAAACTTACACTTGGAGAATGAAGTCCCAAATCTAAACTAAACCGGAAAGAAGAGGTGATCATTACAAGAATCTTTGATATGTCAAGAGCTATTGCTCTAGACATGAAGTCCCTGTCGAGAGATTCACTAATCCTGTGTGATATAACAGTTAGTACATCAGCTGTAGATCTTGCAGAACGAAAACCATATTGCATGTCACTGAGCAGGTTATTTTTGCTGAGGTGGTTGGCCACTTCTCTGTTTATCATAGATTCTAGCAATTTACTCACCAAACAAAACATTTAATGGTTCAGCTTTAGTTGTTACTGTTTGATCTATCGTCAGACGGATAAGAAATAGTTAAAAATGAACCGATTTTAACGTATAAACATATATTAGCACATGCGTACAAGAACACTTTAAGTTGATTTACGCCTGCCAAGTTCAAATTTTTTTTACGTTTCACCTCCTAACAACTATTTTTATTGGCTAAAACCCCATAAAAGAGCAGTTCATAAAATGTAATCATTTGACCCATCTCGCGTTGCTCTGCGACCTTGTGTCTCGGAGGTGATGCCTTTTGAAAAAAATGGAGACAGACTGATATAGACTCATAAATTAGATTATAAGCATTATTATTATTGAATTATCATTATATTATATACTAGCAGGGGACGCTCGGCCTTGCCCAATCGTAAAATACACTTATATATATTTTAATTCATGGAGATCATTATTACAATGCCAATTCGCTATTGAATATTATATTGTACCTAATAAATATTAGTGATTTCAAAAGTTAAAAAAAATGACCGGGGTGCCATCAGCTAGAATCAAAACCAAAACATTTAGTCCTCTGGACTCCTTTTACTCGTTATAAACCATCCCTGATGTATGATTACTATTTCCTGTTAATTTCAGTGTTATGTGACCAGTAGTTTAAGAGTTTATCGGTTAAATATTTACACACACAGACACATACACGCACATACATCCAGTTTTATTTATATAGATTATTATAATATCATTATGTTAGATATTATAGGCATTATTATCATATTATCATATTAGATATCTCCTCCACCCCCGTGAATTAAACGTGCCCTCAGATACCAACCTGGAAATTTCTACACATCACTGCAGTACATACAGTGCCTAGCCTTCCAAATGGTCACCCATCTGGTACTGGCCAGACTCAACGTTGCTTAACTTCGGTGATCTGGCGAGGACCGATGTGTCAACGTGATTGTTCCGTGTTGTTAACGTGATTGTTTAACTCACGAGGGGGGGGGGATATACCCTCGAATCAAGACGGAAAGCAGCGGGAAACTACCGTCTTTACTTGTCTTCTCGAGATTACCATGGCTCGACAATTTGGAGAGATGTGGACGCCGATGCTATTAAAAAAACAGGGTTGTTGCATGCATGCATGTTAGATAATGTAGACATTATCATTACATTAGATATTATAGGCTTTATTATTATAATATTATTATATAAGATATTATAGGAATTATTATTATATTATTATTACATTACATATTATAGGTATTATCATTATATTATCGTTACATAAGATATTACAAACATTATTATTATATCATTATTACATTAGATATTATAGGCTTTCTTATTATTATAATATTATTATATAAGATGTTATAGGAATTATTATTATATTATTATTACATTACATATTATAGGCATTATCATTATATTATCATTATGTTAGGTATAATAGGCATTATCATTATATTATCGTTACATAAGATATTACAAACATTATTATTATATCATTATTACATTAGATATTATAGGCTTTATTATTATAATATTATTATATTAGATGTTATAGGAATTATTATCATATTATTATTACATTGCATATTATAGGCATTATCATTATATTATCGTTACATTAGTTATTATTGACATAACTATCTTTACATGAGATGGTATAGGCATTATAATTTTCTTATCGCTACATTAAATATATTATTCATTATTATCATTACATTAGATATAGGCATTAGTGTTATATCAGCAAGACATAAAATATTATTAGGATCATTATAATAATATCATTATATTACATATTTTAGGCTTTATCATTACATAAGATATTATAGGCATTCTCATTATATTTTTATTAGATTATCACTAGACCACCCGTGACCCGTTGGGTCAGTACGTTATATTAGCTATGGAATTCATGTATGAGTGTGACACTTGTGGCATAAAGAAAATAGTTTTTTTTTTTACATAACAGAAGCATTTCTATGAAAGTATATTAAAATGAAAAAAGAATATAGATAGATTTCTATGAGTCGTTCTGTTTATTATAATTGTTATTTTTTTTTAAATTACAGTTACTGAATTATAAGTGGTTGGTCATACTTATAGGTAAATATGCACTGAACAGGTATCATAATCCTTATTATAGTTAAATTCAAATTTTGATATATCATCTTTTAAATGAAATTGTTAGTTGAAAGTACAGAATAATAAAAAAAACACTCTCCACATGTTAATAATGGCTTTTTAAATAGAAAATGAAAATAAAATGTAACTTTTTTCATTTAATTTAAGCAAACATTCAGTACCCATTGTGTAAAGGAAAACACCATTTAATGTAATAGAAATGTGTGCATTTACCGATTCAGCTTTCCGTTTGGAAATGTAAGCAGATGACTTTAAAAAACATGGGAAGAAGAAAAAGAAATTTTTTTGTAATAACGCCCTCTAGTAAAAAGGTCTGCATTAGTTAAGGGGGATAACTCTATCCAGTTTTACATCGCTCCCTTTTTCTCTCTCTCACACATACACGTAACTATTTCTCGCGTACGTAACGAAAACAGAGGGAGTAGGAGTGTTGAAATCTATTAGAGGGAAAGTGAGAGGTGTTTTCTTTCCATAAATTGTATAGGGTAATATTTCATATTATTAATAGATTCATAGATAAATAGATTTTATAATATATATTATAATTATCTATGAATCTATGTATTATTTGTATATATAAATAACTATTTGATCAAATTAAATGAAATTGTTTGTATTAAAAGCAATATAAAAATTCCGGAATTGGAATAACGGATTGAAGACGTTGCTATTTACGCATGCGCAACCGGATGTTGAAAACCGGAAATCTGATTGCAAACATACAAGATCCATAGAGTTTTAGTATTATATAGATTACATTTGATATTATAGCCATTATTATTATATTACCATTATATTTAACATTATAGGCGTTATTATTATATTATCATAACATTAAATACTGACATTTTATTATATTATCATTACATTAGATATTATAGGCATTTTTATTACGTTATCGTAATATTAGATATTATAGGTTTAATTATTTTATTAACATTACATTGGCATTTTTATTATATTATCGTTTCAAATGGCATCATTGGAATTATTATCATTATATTAGATATTATAGGCATTATTATCATTACTTATGATATTATCGAAATTATCATTATATTATCATTACAAGTTGATATTATAAGCTTTATTATAATATTTTCATTACTTTAGATGTTATAAGAATTCTCATATAATCATTATAATTTGATATTATAGGTGTTAGTAATATATTATAATGATATTACATATTATAAGCATTATTATTATTCTATTATAATGTTATTGGATACTATATGCATTATTATTATTATTATTATTATTATTATTATTATTATTATTATTATTATTATTATTATAGGCATTTATATTATAACATTATTACTAGTGAACTTGTCAAACTCTCCTTATAAAATCAGCATTCAACATTCAAGTTCTAAAACCGAGGGTTGAACTTTGATTCCCTGAACAAATGTAAATGCATGGCTACATAACATATTAAGCAATTGATATTTTCCAAACCGTGTTTGTTTGAATGCAAGATAAAATGCGAAACAACGAAGTTACGAAGATTGCCTTACGTTTAGCCATGCAAAAACTGAAAGGCGATCTGTGCGTCTCTAAAATCAATATTAAATAACTTGCTTCTTACCAAGTCTCAAACACTTAATGATAGTACTTCGAAATTCAAGTAAAACGCATAATCAAACTCGGGAGAAATAATATGACCATCATAAAGAGTGGTTCTATCAAATGACCAATGATATAAAAATCGTAGACACTATTGGTGTCTAGTGAATAAGCTCAATAGCTTAATAGTTTGATTTGACTTGTTTTCGTGGAAATCTTTAGATGCGTCCAAACACTTGTCTGTTCGTCTTTTGGTTAGCCACACTTAAGTTTTTTAGTAACATTTTCGTATGTTGTAAATAACATTTTCGTTGGTTGGTCACAGTCAGGTTTGAAGTAGCATTTTGGTGGGGTTTGTAAGACTCAAGTTTTAAATATAATTTCGTTGGTTTGTCATGCTTAATCTTTAAAATAGCATTTTTGTTGTTATGTCAAATTTAAACCAGTTTTACTCTATGGAGCAGAGACATGAAAAACAACTGTCACCACTGTAAAGAAAACTCAGAAAACACCTGCTTCCGAAGAATTCTCGAAATTCGTTGGCCAACTACCAACAGGAACATGGAATTGTGGCAAAGAAGAGATAGAGGTAGAAATCGTCCACAGACATTGGAAATGGATAGGCCTGGCCACTCTCTTCATGGATCGCCATCTTATGCAAAATGAACTGCATTTTGGGGGAAACCCCACAAAGAAAGAGAGAGAGAGAGAAAGAGAGAGAGAGAGAGAGAGAGAGAGAGAGAGAGAGAGAGAGAGAGAGAGAGAGAGAATGAAGGGGAGCAAAAGAGAAAGAGAGGACTGTTGGGTGTAGATGTATTATAATAATTAAACTGATTAAAGATTACTCTTTTTAATCATTAATATTAGAATAAAAAAATACAATTGTAAGTTATTTCTCAAGGTGCTCCTCGCCGAGTTCTGCGCAATTCTTAAATAAACCAGTAAATGTATGTATGGATGTGCATGTGTCGCTATGAAAATATTTAGCTGATAAACTCTTAAACTACTGGTTACATAACAATGAATTTAATAAGAAATAATAATCATATACTAATAATGAGTAAAATCCTTGTTTCGATGGATCAATAACACATACAGTAATTTGTCGATAAGTTAAAATGCAAAATGTTCACTTCAACTTGCCAACATATTTCTATTACTTTTGCGCATGGACAAATTCATTCATACCTTGAAGTGGTTTAATTTTAAATCTTTCTTGTCTATCTGTCGATAGCTCAAACGATAGGGAACTGGTCTGGAGTGCTAAATACTTTGGTTTCTATTCTAGGTACCCAAGTCATTTTCTTTTTTTTAACTTTTGAAATCAGCTATATATATATATATATATATATATATATATATATATATATATATATATTATTATAATTATTATTATTATTATTATTATTATTATTATTATTATTATTATTATTAAATAGCGAATTGGCTTTGTAATGATAAATACAAAATCTGCATGAATTAAAATATATTTAAGTGTATTTTATAACCAGGCAAGACCGGGCGACCCCTGTTAATATTAAAATAAAAAACAATTATAAATTACGGTGCAATTGTAAAAGTAGTTTTGGGCCATATAAGTGACCAGCAGAGATATATAGAGAGCGTGAGATAGAGATAGAGAGAGGGGAAGGGAGAGGGGGGATGTTCAATTATAATTTATTTGGAGGTTATATTTTTACTAGCGTTAAATTATTCTCAATATTCAGAAAAGAAAATGTAAGAATATACAGAAATATCTTTGAGAACTGTGACGTAGTTTTGGTTACAGAAACGCAGACACAAAACACTCACATTATACATTCATCGTTTTCAGATTATTTTTATCCATATCTTCAAGCATGTATTGGACAGCTTTCTATAAACTTGACTTATCACTTTTCCTCTGTTTTCCTGGACCTTCCTTTCCCAACTGACTCTGCTATCCCAACTTTTCTACACATACTAACCCAAGCATTAACTCAATGTGAACAAACCAACAAAGTCTACTGCTATGCACACATCTCTCTATACTGTCCAGATTTTTTTTATGGAAATCGCTCGAGACCAAACATAAAGCCACTTGATGTAAGGAGTTAACAAGAACGAAAGATGATTATTACAAAGAAAAGAGGTGTTTATTGACCTTAGTTTTGAAAAGACTAAGGTTATAGGTAGGAGGAAAACAGTCAACAAAAAGAGAGTTCTACAAGCTGTAATTCTTGTAAAGAAGCTACTGGAATAATAAGCTGTATTACAATAAAATATCAAAACAGTGAATTGATGAAGACCACTAAACAAGTCAAACGAGTTGGAACAAAGGAAGCAGGTAATAAATCAGACAATTCTGAAAAACACATGCTATAATAGTATTTATAAAAAAAAAGACTGAGACTAACAACATCAGGTATGTGGGAGAGAGAGAGGTTACAAAGAAGAAAAAAGGTTTGAGCAAATCAAATTACAGATACGTTTTTGTAATTTATCAAGAACCTTCAAATGGGCAGACATTCACCAGCCTTAAAATGACAACAATACTGCATACATGGTCTGATAGTAAATTTGTAGAAATAGAATCTTTGACGAAAAAAAAAATAGAGACGTGAAAGTAGTTTAGCAATTGTTATGCTGAGCAAGCAAGTCTCATAAATTCTTGTTTCTTTTTATCAGAAAAACGGATGATTACATTCTTCTTCTTTAGGTAGGGGCCCAATGATAGTACTACTGATGATCAAAAATACAGGGTGGAACGACAAAATTGCCGCCATAGAAAAGACGACATGATTGCATTTCCGTTTGATGAAAACCAGTTTTCTTTTTCTGTTGTAGATCATTTACTAGTTGGTCAGTTGTGAACAAATCCCAAGAGCGATAGAAACCTTCTATCATGTCTGAAAGCGACACAATGTTCAACGAGCGAGATCGGAGCTGCGCTGCTGTACAACTCATGCTCTTTATGAAAACAGGACCATAGCCAGCATTCTCAAAACGCAATGTTGGATTGACATGAATAACAGGGAGATGCCCAGGGTTGTTTCAAGTGAGAGCCACATTATGCCACCTCACACCTTCGAAGTGGGCTTGAAAGTCAACACCAAAGTGTATCTGGATGTGCTGAAGTATGTAGTGATCTCCAAGTGCAATGAAGTGGCCGCTGGCAGACCTTGGGTATAGTAGCAAGACTAGGTGCCAGCCAACAAGTCCAAAGAGACCCAAACTTGGCTTTAGAAGGAGTGTTACGACTTTGTACCCTTACTCATTGGCTCCCCTTCCTCCCCCCGACTTGAACCACTGGACTACTTCGTTTGGCCATACGTCGAGAACATCACCAACATGACCTCTCACAACACCAAAGCCAGCCTGATCGCTGCCATCTGCCGAGTATTCACCTAGCTCCTGGTGGCACGTGGAAAAGACATGCTCCCAGTTCCGGACCTGTATCGAGGCGGTGATTGAGGCTGAAGGCGGCTACATTGAATAAATGTCAGCTCTACTACATAATCAAGTTACCTGAATTGATTTTTTCAGTAGAAGTTTTAAAATAAAGCTGTAGTGTTGTTTTCTTTAGGGCGACACTTTTATCGTTCCACCCTGTATACTGACAGCATCGAAAATGATTATTTACTATGAGGAATTTTTTTTTTTTTTTTACACGGAGCTCACTGCTTGTCAAAGCACAGAGGCCACTCTGGGATAAGGGATATTGAGTGTTAGAGACGATCAGTAATAGTGGGAATTTGGCAGGGGTTGATTATATAAGAAGACGGCTCAACCAGAACTTATTTACATTAGACTTGAAAACGACCATGTTAAATTCAGCTAAGAAGCAGCTCTACGATATTGTGCTTCACAGACACA
>NC_136502.1:11855884-11883384 GCF_053919585.1 Euprymna scolopes | reverse complement strand
TTCTATTTTCTTTTCATTGTCTCACCAATATAATTTTTTGTCTTTTAGTAGTTTCTATTGTCTTTTCATTGTCTCACCAATATAATTTTTTGTCTTTTAGTAGTTTCTTTCGTCTTTTCATTGTCTCACCAATATAATTTTTTTGTCTTTTAGTAGTTTCTTTCGTCTTTTCATTGTCTCACCAATATAATTTTTTGTCTTATAGTAGTTTCTATTTTCTTTTCATTGTCTCACCAATATAATTTTTTGTCTTTTAGTAGTTTTTATTGTCTTTTCATTGTCTCACCAATATAATTTTTTGTCTTATAGTAGTTTCTTTCGTCTTTTCATTGTCTCACCAATATAATTTTTTGTCTTTTAGTAGTTTCTTTCGTCTTTTCATTGTCTCACCAATATAATTTTTTGTCTTTTAGTAGTTTCTATTGTCTTTTCATTGTCTCACCAATAAAATTTTTTTCTTTTAGTAGTTTCTATTTTCTTTTCATTGTCTCACCAATATAATTTTTTTCTTTTAGTAGTTTCTATTGTCTTTTCATTGTCTCACCAATATAATTTTTTGTCTTTTAGTAGTCTCTTTTGTCTTTTAATTGTCTCACCAATATAATTTTTTCCTTTTAGTAGTTTCTTTCGTCTTTTCATTGTCTCACCAATATAATTTTTTGTCTTTTAGTAGTTTCTTTGTCTTTTCATTGTCTCAACAATATAATTTTTTGTCTTTTAGTAGTTTCTTTCGTCTTTTCATTGTCTCACCAATATAATTTTTTGTCTTTTAGTAGTCTCTTTTGTCTTTTCATTGTCTCACCAATATAATTTTTGTCTTTTAGTAGTTTCTTTTGTCTTTTCCTTGTCTCACCAATATAATTTTTTGTCTTTTAGTAGTCTCTTTTGTCTTTTCATTGTCTCACCAATATAATTTTTTGTCTTTTAGTAGTTTCTTTCGTCTTTTCATTGTCTCACCAATATAATTTTTTGTCCTTTAGTTATCTTTTTTGTCTTTTCATTGTCTAAACAATATAATTTTTTGTCTTTTAGTAGTTTCTTTTGTCTTTTCCTTGTCTCCCCAATATAATTTGTTGTCTTTTAGTAGTCTCTTTTGTCTTTTCATTGTCTCGCCAATATAATTTTTTGTCTTTTAGTAGTTTCTTTTGTCTTTTTATTGTCTCACCAATATAATTTTTTGTCTTTTAGTAGTTTCTTTTGTCTTTTCATTGTCTCACCAATATGATTTTTTGTCTTTTAGTAGTTTCTTTCGTCTTTTCATTGTCTCACCAATATAATTTTTTGTCTTTTAGTAGTTTAAATTGTCCTTTCATTGTCTCACCAATATAATTTTTTGTCTTTTAGTAGTTTATATTGTTTTTTCATTGTCTCACCAATATAATTTTTTGTCTTTTAGTAGTCTCTTTTGTCTTTTAATTGTCTCACCAATATAATTTTTTGTCTTTTAGTAGTTTCTTTCGTCTTTTCATTGTCTCACAATATAATTTTTTGTCTTTTAGTAGATTCTTTCGTCTTTTCATTGTCTCACAATATAATTTTGTGTCTTTTAGTAGTTTCTATTGTCTTTTCATTGTCTAAACAATATAATTTTTTGTCTTTTAGTAGTTTCTTTCGTCTTTTCATTGTTTCACCAATATAATTTTTTGTCTTTTAGTAGTTTCTTTCGTCTTTTCATTGTCTCACCAATATAATTTTTATATTTTACTAGTTTATATTTTTTTTTCATTGTCTCACCAATATAATTTTTTGTCTTTTAGTAGTCCCTTTTGTCTTTTCATTGTCTCACCAATATAATTTTTTGTCTTTTAGTAGTTTCTTTTGTCTTTTTATTGTCTCACCAATATAATTTTTTGTCTTTTAGTAGTTTCTTTTGTCTTTTCATTGTCTCACCAATATGATTTTTTGTCTTTTAGTAGTTTCTTTCGTCTTTTCATTGTCTCACCAATATAATTTTTTGTCTTTTAGTAGTTTCAATTGTCCTTTCATTGTCTCACCAATATAATTTTTTGTCTTTTAGTAGTTTATATTGTTTTTTCATTGTCTCACCAATATAATTTTTTGTCTTTTAATAGTTTCTATTGTCTTTTCATTGTCTCACCAATATAATTTTTTGTCTTTTAGTAGTTTCTGATGTCTTTTCATTGTCTCACCAATATAATTTTTTGTTTGTTAGTAGTTTCTATTGTTTTTTCATTGTCTTAACAATATAATTTTTGTATTTTAGTAGTTCTTTTGTCTTTTCATTGTCTCACCAATATAATTTTTTGTCTTTTAGTAGTCTCTTTCGCCTTTTCATTGTGTCACTAATAAATTTTTTTGTCTTTTAGTTGTCTCTTTCGTCTTTTCATTGTCTCACCAATATAATTTTTTGACTTTTAGGAGTTTCTATTGTCTTTTCATTGTCTCACCAATATAAGTTTTTGTCTTTTCGTAGTTTCAATTGTCTTCTCATTGTCTCACCAATATGATTTTTTGTCTTTTAGTAATCTCTTTTGTCTGTTAATTGTCTCACCAATATAATCTTTTGTCTTTTAGTAGTTTCTTTCGTCTTTTCATTGTCTTACATTATAATTTTTTGTCTTTTAGTAGTTTCTATTGTCTTTTCACTGTCTAAACAATATAATTTTTTGTCTTTTGGTAGTTTCTATTGTCTTTTCATTGTCTCACCAATATAATTTTTTGTCTTTTAGTAGTTTCTATTGTCTTTTCATTGTCTCACCAATATAATTTTTTGTCTTTTAGTAGTTTCTTCGTCTTTTCATTGTCTCACAATATAATTTTTAATTTTTAGTAGTTTATATTGTTTTTCATTGTCTCACCAATATAATTTTTTGTCTTTTAGTAGTTTCTATTGTCTTTTCATTGTCTCACAATATAATTTTTAGGTTTTAGTAGTTTATATTGTTTTTCATTGTCTCACCAATATAATTTTTTGTCTTTTAGTAATCTCTTTTGTCTTTTCATTGTCTCACCAATATAATTTTTTGTCTTTTAGTAGTTTCTTTCGTCTTTTCATTGTCCCACCGATATAATTTTTTGTCTTTAAGTAGTTTCTTTTGTCCTTTCATTGTCAAAACAATATAATTTTTTGTCTTTTAGTAATCTCTTTCGTCTTTTCATTGTCTCACCAATATAATTTTTTGTCTTGTAGTAGTTTCTTTCGTCTTTTCATTGTCTCACAATATAATTTTTTGTCTTTTAGTAGCTTCTATTGTCTTTTCATTGTCTAAACAATATATTTTTTTGTCTTTTAGTAGTTTCTATTGTCTTTTAATTGTCTAACGAATATAAGTTTTTGTCTTTTCGTAGTTTCAATTGTCTTCTTATTGTCTCAACAATATAATTTTTTGTCTTTTTGTAGTCTGTTTTGTCTGTTCATTGTCTCACCAATATAATCTTTTGTCTTTTAGTAGTTTCTATTGTCTTTTCATTGTCTCACCAACATAATTTTTTGTCTTTTAGTAGTTTCTTTTGTCTTTTCATTGTGTTACAATAAAATTTTTGTCTTTTAGTAGTTTCTATTGCCTTTTCACTGTCTAAACAATATATTTGTCTGTCTTTTAGTAGTTTCTATTGTCTTTTCATTGTCTCACCAATATAATTTTTTGTCTTTTACTAGTTTATATTGTTTTTTCATTATGTCACCAATATAATTTTTTGTCTTTTAGAAGTTTCAATTGTCTTTTCATTGTCTCACAATATAATTTTTATGTTTTAGTAGTTTATATTGTTTTTCATTGTCTCACCAATATAATTTTTTGTCTTTTAGTAGTTTATTTCGTCTTTTCATTGTCTCACCAATATAATTTTTTGTCTTTTAGTAGTTTCTTTCGTCTTTTCATTGTTTCACCAATATAATTTTTTGTCTTTAAGTAGTTTCTTTTGTCCTTTCATTGCCTCAAGAATATAATTTTTTTTTTTCTTTTAGTAGTCTGTTTTGTCTTTTATTTGTCTCACCAATATAATCTTTTGTCTTTTAGTAGTTTCTTTCGTCTTTTCATTATCTCACAATATAATTTTTTCTCTTTTAGTAGTTTCTTTTGTCTTTTCATTGTCTCACCAATATAATTTTTTATCTTTTAATAGTATCTATTGTCCTTTCATTGTCTCACCAATATAATTTTTTCTCTTTTAGTAATCTCTTTTGTCTTTTTATTGTCTCACCAATATAATTTTTTGTCTTTTAGTAATTTCTGTTGTCTTTTCATTGTCTCAACAATATAATTTTTTGTCTTTTAGTAGTTTCTTTCGTCTTTTAATTGTCTCACAATATAATTTTTTGTCTTTTAATAGTGTCATTTGTCTTTTCATTGTCTCACCAATATAATTTTTTGTGTTTTAGTTGTTTATATTGCTTTTCATTGTCTCACCAATATAATTCTTTATCTTTTAGTAGTTTCTTTCGTCTTTTTTTTGTCTCACCAATATAATCTTTTATCTGTTAGTAGTTTCTTTTGTCTTTTCATTGTATCACCAATATGATGTTTTGTCTTTTAGTAGTTTCTTTCGTCTTTTCATTGTCTCACAATATAATTTTTTGCCTTTTAGTAGTTTCTATTGTCTTTTCATTGTCAAAACAATATAATTTTTTGTCTTATAGTAGTTTCTTTCATCTTTCATTGTCTCACCAATATAATGTTTTGTCTTTTAGTAGTCTCCTTTGTCTTTTCATTGTCTCACCAATATAATCTTCTGTCTTTTAGTAGTCTCTTTTGTCTTTTCATTGTCTCACCAATATAATTTTTTTGTCTTTTAGTAGTTTCTTTCGTCTGTTCATTGTCTCACCAATATAATTTTTTGTCTTTTAGTAGTCTCTTTTGTCTTTTTATTGTCTCACCAATATAATGTTTTGTCTTTTAGTAAACTCTTTTGTCTTTTTATTGTCTTACCAATATAATCTTTTGTCTTTTAGTAGTTTCTATTGTCTTTTTATTGTCTCACCAATATAATGTTTTGTCTTTTAGTAGTTTCTATTGTCTTTTCATTGTCTCACAATATAATTTTTTGTCTTTTAGTAGTTTCTATTGTCTTTTCATTGTCCCACCAATATAATGTTTTGCCTTTTAGTAGTTTCTATTGTCTTTTCATTTTCTCACCAATATAATTTTTTGTCTTTTAGTAGTCTCTTTTGTCTTTTCATTTTCTCACCAATATAATTTTTTGTCTTTTAGTAGTTTCTTTCGTTTTTTCATTGTCGCACAATATAATTTTTTGTCTTTTAGAAGTTTCTATTGTTTTTTCATTGTCTCACCAATATAATTTTTTGTCTTTTAGTAGTCTCTTTTGTCTTTTCATTGTCTCACCAATATAATGTTTTGTCTTTTAGTAGTTTTATTGTCTTTTCATTGTCTCACCAATATAATTTTTTGTCCTTTGGTAGTCTCTTTTGTCTGTTCATTGTCTCACCAATATAATGTTTTGTCTTTTTGTAGTTTCTTTCGTCTTTTCATTGTCTCACAATATAATTTTTTGTCTTTTAGTAGTTTCTATTGTCTTTTAATTGTCTCACCAATATAAGTTTTTGCCTTTTAGTAGTTTCTATTGTCTTTTCGTGGTCTCACCAATATAATTTTTTGCCTGTTAGTAGTTTCTATAGTCTTTTCATTGTCTCAACAATATAATTTTTTGTCTTTTAGTTGTCTCTTTTGTCTTTTCATTGTCTCACCACTATAATTTTTTGTTTTTTAGTAGTTTCTTTCGTCTTTTCATTGTCAAAACAATATAATTTTTTGTCTTTTAGTAGTTTCTATTGTTTTTTCATTGTCTCACCAATAAAGTTTTTTGTCTTTTAGTAGTCTCTTTTGTCTTTTCATTGTCTCACCAATATAATTTTTTGTCTTTTAGTAGTCTCTTTTGTCTTTTCATTGTCTCACTAATATAATTTTTTGTCTTTTAATAGTCTCTTTTGTCTTTTCATTGTCTCACCAATATAATTTTTGTCTTTTAGTAGTTTCTTTTGTCTTTTCCTTGTCTCACCAATATAATTTTTTGTCTTTTAGTAGTTTCTATTGTCTTTTCATTGTCTCACCAATATAATTTTTTTGACTTTTAGTAGTTTCTATTGTCTTTTCATTGTCTCACCAATATAAATTTTTGCCTGTTAGTAGTTTCTATTGTCTTTTCATTGTCTCACCAATATAATGTTTTGTCTTTTAGTAGTTTCTTTTGTCTTTTCATTGTCTCACCAATATAATTTTGTGTCTTATAGTAATTTCTTTTGTCTTTTCATTGTCTTACCAATATAATATTTTGTCTTTCAGTAGTTTCTATTGTCTTTTTATTGTTTTACCAATATAATTTTTTGTCTTTTAGTAGTTTCTTTCGTCTTTTCATTGCCTCACAATATAATTTTTTGTCTTTTAGTAGTTTCTATTGTCTTTTCATTGTCTAAACAACATAATTTTTTGTCTTTTAGTTGTCTCTTTTGTCTTTTCATTGTCTCACAATATAATGTTTTGTCTTTTAGTAGTTTCTATTGTCTGTTCATTGTCACACCAATATAATCTTTTGTCTTTTAGTAGTTTGTATTGTCTTTTCATTGTCTCACCAATATAATCTTTTGTCTTTTAGTAGTTTCTATTATCTTTTCATTGTCTCACCAATATAATGTTTTGTCTTTTAGTAGTTTCTATTGTCTGTTCATTGTCTCACCAATATAATCTTTTGTCTTTTAGTAGTTTCTATTATCTTTTCATTGTCTCACCAATATAATTTTTTGTCTTTTAGTTGTCTCTTTTTTCTTTTCATTGTCTCACCAATATAATTTTTTGTCTTTTAGTAGTTTCTTTCGTCTTTTCCTTGTCTCACAATATAATTTTTGTCTTTTAGTAGTGTCTATTGTCTTTTCATTGTCTCACAATATAATTTTTTGCCTGTTAGTAGTTTCTATTGTCTTTTCATTGTCTCACCAATATAATTTTTTGCCTTTTAGTAGTTTCTATTGTCTTTTCATTGTCTCACCAATATAATTTTTTGCCTGTTAGTAGTTTCTATTGTCTTTTCATTGTCTCACCAATATAATTTTTTGTCTTTTAGTAGTTTCTATTGTCCTTTCATTGTCTCACCAATATAATTTTTTATCTGTTAGTAATCTCTTTTGTCTTTTCATTATGTCACCAATATAATTTTTTGTCTTTTAGTAGTTTTTTTTTGTCTTATCATTGTCTCACCAATATAATTTTTTTATCTTTTAGTAGTCTGTTTTGTCTTTTCATTGTCTCACCAATATAATTTTTTGTCTTTTAGTAGTTTCTATTGTCTTTTCATTGTCTCACCAATATAATTTTTTGTCTTTTAGTAGTTTCTATTGTCCTTTCATTGTCTCACCAATATAATTTTTTGTCTTTTGGTAGTCTCTTTTGTCTTTTCATTGTCCCACCAATATAATCTTTTGTCTTTTAGTAGTTTCTATTGTCTTTTCATTGTCTCACCAATATAATGGTCTGTCTTTTAGTAGTTTCTATTGTCTGTTCATTGTCTCACCAATATAATTTTTTGTCTTTTAGTAGTTTCTTTCGTCTTTTCATTGTCTCACAATCTAGTTTTTTGTCTTTTAGTAGTTTCTATTGTCTTTTCATTGTCTCACCAATACAATTTTTTATCTTTTAGTAGTCTCTTTTGTCTTTTCATTGTCTCACCAATATAATTTTTTATCTTTTAGTAGTTGCTATTGTCCTTTCATTGTCTCACCAATATAATTTTTTGTCTTTTGGTAGTCTCTTTTGTCTTTTCATTGTCCCACCAATATTATCTTTTGTCTTTTAGTAGTTTCTATTGTCTTTTCATTGTCTCACAATATAATTTTTTGTCTTTTAGTAGTTTCTATTGTCTTTTCATTGTCTCACCAATATAATTTTTTATCTTTTATTAGTCTCTTTTGTCTTTTCATTGTCTCAACAATATAATTTTTTTGTCTCTTTATTGTTTTATTTGTTTCTTTATTGTCTCACCAATAGATTTTTTCCAGTCCCAACATGGTATAGTTTTGATCCATGGGTTTTTTCTTCTTAATATTTTATGGGTGAGTTCAACTGTGTTTGAAAAGTATTTGTTTGTGCAAGTGTTGTGGCATTGGAAGCCATAAAATTCACTCATGATACAAAACCACTACACCTTAGTGAATCTTGTTTGACTTTAACATCCAAATGTACTATTTCACAAAGGCCGAAATCTTTCAACATTTCTAACACAATAACTAAAACAATCATTTTTTTAAATATTTTTTAAAAGACAATAATGGATTATCTCAAACTTTGGCCAATGTCCATATTTTTATTCATTTTTTTTTTTTTACAAAAGAGTAACGCTTATCAAGGCTTGAAGGCCAATCAAGGATAAGGGTTAATGGTTGTCAGGAAGTTGGTGAGATAACACTGCAATGATGTTGTAAATTAGATAGAATTACATTATTTAGGAGGACGGCTCAACAAGAACTTGTTTACATTGAACTTGAAAACAGCCATTGTGTAGTCAGCTGGAAAGCAGTCCGGTGGTACAGAGTTTCAGATGCAAGTATTTCAAGGAAATAAACTTTGTTTATGAAATTTATATTTAGTTCTAAACACAGATAAAAAGTGTGGGGAATTGTTGACATTGGGTGCAGCTAGACGAGTGTTTATTGTGCATGTTTTGTAGGGGGCGAGTGATAGATTGAAACTCATTTCAACTCTTGCCATGAAAATAATGATAGAGCAGAGACAGACTCACAACGTTTATTTTTCTGTTGTATAGAGGTTGTAAGGAGAAGAGAAGGGCATTGTCCACTAGATTTTGAAGTCGGTTTCGAATTCTGTCAAGTAAGAAAAGGTGCTCTATGCAGTTCCTTCCTAGATGTGGCAAGAGTGCTCCATCTTTGGACGTATTTAGCTCTCATAGAGGATTGTGTGAGAAGTTTTGTTTTTCCTTTTTTTATACATAGACATCACCATTTATCAAGGCCCAGAGGCCACTCGAGAATAAGGGTTAAAGAGTGTATTGGACATTATAGTAATCGTTAGTACTGTTAAAAAGTGTATTGGACATTATAGTAATCGTTAGTACTGGAAATTCAGTAAATTTGTTAACTTAAGAACTTGTTTACGTTGGACTTGAAGACAACCATATTGTAGTCAGCTGAAAAGCAGGCAAACGGAAGGCAGTTCCACAGGCGTGCAGTTCTAAGAAAGATACTTTATTCATGGAATCTATGTTTAGGTTTAGGCACAGATAAAGAGTGGGGGAAATTATTGATGTTTTCAGTTAGACGAGTGTTTCTCATGACAGTTTAGCAAGGGGGGAACATAGATTGGAGCTCAGACGAGCACTTGTATTTTTTTATTTATTTTTTATTTATTTTTCTTCCTTTGAAGATTGTAATGCTGGGTATGGGGCAGCCATACCAGCTGCCAACATTGTCCCGCTTTTTTATTGAAACCAACCGAGAGCTCTTTTTAGTATCCTTGTTGTTCCCTTAAGTGCAATTGTCTGGATCTCTTTTGCACTTGGTTTACCAGGAATATTAGTTAGGTAGGACTTCAGGTTCTTCTTCATAAGTCCTGTGGCACCTATGATAACTGGTATGATCGATATCTCCTTTAGGTTCCAGTTTCTTTTCATATCATACATGAGACCTTTGTATATGAATGGGGAAAGGAGTGGCTGATTACTTTTAATGCATCTAAAACCAAGCTTCTCTCTTTACATCATCAACGTTCTGATCCTCATCTGGAATCATTTTGACAAGCTTCTGGGCTTGACCTTTACTCCTGATCTTAAATGGAACACGTACATCAAATCTGTTGCCAAGGCCGCTGGAAAAATGATGGGATCTTTCTATCGATCTAGTAGATATCTCACTGCTGATGCAATTCTCTATCTATATAAGAGCCAGGTACATCCAAGGATGGAGTACTGTTGCCACATCTGAGCAGGAGCTGCTAGAAAGGACTTGTCCTGCCTTGATAGAGTTCAAAATAGACTTTGTAGCCTCGTAGGAGATGTCCTTTTCTCTTCCCTGCAACCTCTATCTCACAGAAGAGATGTTGCGAGTTTGTCTCTGCTGTATCGTTATTTTCATGGAAAATGTTCGACTGAGCTTCTATCTATGGTCCTCCCTTGCCAAACTTTCAGAAGAAACACTCGTCTTGCTGAAACCACTATCAATAATTCCCCTCCCTCTTTATCTGTTCCTAAATAAGTGGTGATGACTATGTAAAAAAAAAAAAAAAATCCAATCATTTTTATCGAACTTTTTTTTTCTTCCCACCATGTCTTTTATTTTTCCTGATTACCTCCCCATCATTTGCCTATACGTTCACCCACTCTTGCCTCTTGCATCATGCTTTCTGCCTCTTCTTGCCTTCCATTCTTCTCAGACATCTTGCATCTTCATCTTCTCCTATAGTACCTTAACTCAAAATGAGGTTCATTGACAAACTCACACAAAACGACTTCCATAGGATCTCCCAGAAATTATCGAAACTGTACAACAAGTGCATTGCAGCCGGAAGAGATTACTTCAAAAACAAACTAGAGTTTCTTGTGTATACTATCAATAAAAGTGCCCACACAAAAAAAGTCTGGGCACTTATTGAAGGCACCTCATATCAAATTATAATCCTATTCAAGGTATGACCGACTTGATTTTGTTGATCAGGTCTTCTTTGAGTTTCTAAGTTTGCACTGGCTTATTTCTTTCACATATATGTGTAACTTTTGGGGGTGTGAAACTATTTTTATTGGTTGAAAATACATTGAGTTAACATGTTCATGTGAAACTTACTTTCTTTTGGAAGTGATAAGGAGAAAGGAAGGGAGTAACATTATGGTCATTGCTTTTTAGTGTTCATTTGAATCACTGAGCGATTCAGTCACTACAAAAGCTTATTTAAAGTTGAAAGAGTGTTAATATTTGTTTTAGCTTAAACAGATCGTACACAATGTAAAAATAAATAATTTTTTAATTAGTGACGATCGCTACAAGGTCATACTATAATTAACGGTGGAAATAAATTTGCTTTAATTAAAAACATCACATGAGCTTCAGTCAATGGTCCCCCCTCGCCAAACATTCACAAGAAACACTCGTCTAGTTGAAAACACTATCAATAATTCGCCCCACTCTTTATCTGTGCCTAAACCCAAACGTAGATTCCATGAACAAAGCTTCTTTCTTAGAACTGCACGCCTGTGGAATTGTCTTCCGTTTTCCTGCTTTCCGGCTGACTACAATATGGTTGTGTTCAAGTCTAATGTAAATAAGTTCTTGATGAGCCGTTCCATATAAGTTATCAAATTTACCGAATTTTCATTACTAATGATTACTATATTATCCAATTTCTGCTGTACACTCTTTAACCCTTATACTTGAGTGGCCTCTTGGCCTTGATAATGTGGTGATGCCGGTTGGTTGGTTGGTTGTTTTTGTTTTACGGCATATCAACCTTTTTCAGGTTATTTAATGCTGAATCTAGTTATTTTGAGGAACGATTTTTAATGGAGTATATATTTTTTTTTACATCAGTTTCTATTTAACCCATAGTTGGGACCCTAACAGGTACTACCACTCCGGGTCAGAGTGGACCTGGGAGCAATGCCAATTAAAGGGTGGCTCCACACTCTCCAAAGCCCGCAAGGTGGGGCCTCACCATCGGATATAGTTTTAGGTCATAGGTGATGCCTGTGTAAAAAAAAAATAAAATAAAATAAAAAATATATTGATGAAACTGGAAAAAAATCAACGTGTACATATTATTTATAATTGTTTTAGTTCTGCAAAAGTTGGTTGTGGCAGTACCGCTTTAGTTAGTGAAATTGTCACCAGCTCGAACGAAGGTTACCAATAAGGGTATCACACTTAGTATCACACATCATATGTTAAAAAATAATAACTTTTTATGCAAGAATTGATTCCAAAATAACAATTATTGCATAGAAGACAGACCATCATTGTCCATGTCTTTTTGCCAAAAACCTACAAATTTTCACATTTGCTCAAAGTACTAACCTTTCAAAATAAAGACTATCATTGTCCAGGACCTTTTTCCAACGACCACAAGCTTTCAAAGTTAATCAAGGTACCAATACTTCAAAACAAAGACCATCATTCTCTACGTCTTTCTACCAAAGTACCTACTTAAGCAAAGTCCTAATCCTTAAAAAAAAAAAAAAGGACAATTATTGTCTGCTACCTTCTACCAAATTCCTGGAAGTTTTCAAATTTGATCAAAGTGCTTATCCTTCAAAATAAATTCTTCGAACAACGGCTGCTTTCTGGACCAAAACAACATTGCCATAAACACAGACTACCCTCTACCTTTTTATAATAACAGGCCCTGTCTAATATTTTCTATTTTATTCCATATTTTTCATAAGATGCGTCTGTATGTACATATGTATTTTATTTCAACATTAATTTCATTGGATTTGAGTTATCTATTAATTGATGATTGGAACGATTATGCATTCCTATTATCAAAAGATCATATATGAAGGAATGCTGTATCTTCACAATCAGATCATTAATTTGTTGGTGAATGCAACTGAAACTGCTGTTAGAATAGTAGAATCAGAAAATTCCACTCTTCTTAATTTTTAACTTTACATGAAAATTTTTACTGAAATTTAAAAAATTTTTTTTTTTTTGTTATTACATTTTCACCCCAAACAAGGCACATTGCCACTTTGGTGTAGGGGGCTACTATCAGGGGCAACAACTACTGGGGCACTATGTAGGGATTTGGGCAGCAAGATGTTGGTTCACGTTGCACTTGAACTTCTGCACGTCAGTACAGTTGGGGAAGCAGGGACCTGGAATGGAATTCCAAAGTCTAGCGGTTCTGGGAAAGAAACTACTGGAGTAGAAAGATCTTTTACATCTAGGGATCTCTACAGTGTGGGGGTGGGATTTTGCAGCCTGTCGGGTCAGTTGTGGGTGTTCACGTCGTAGGGGAACAAGTGTCTGCATTTCGTTAGAGCATTCACCATTAAAATACTTGTAGAACAAGCAGAGGGATGCAACGTTTCATCGATGAGACAGAGACTGAAGCTTAGATGCCAGTTCAGAGCCTATCAGATTTGCGACTCTCTTTTGAACCTTGTCAAGGAGCGAGAGACTAGTAGCCGATGCACCAGCCCAAATATGATAGCAATACTCCATACATGGGCGATATTTTTTTTAGTTTGAGATGATATCCCATACTTTGGGATAATTGTGCAAAGTGTGGGGTAATTGCGCCAACTAGCTAAAAGTGCTCTTTTGGCAACCACACATATAAAGAGCACTTTTTTTTAGTTGACACAATTGCCCTCAGATTTGGCGCAATTACCCCAAAGTAGGATATATAATTATTTCCACAATCGAACAACACCACAGTTTTAACAACACCATGAAAACCACACACCAGAGAAGTCGAACTTTGTTGAAGTGTTCTTTATCTGTATTAGTTAATGGACTTTTTTGTACGTGGCATGGTGGCTCAGGTGCTAGGGTGCTCACTTTGCATGCAAGTGACTTGGGTTTCAAATCATAAGTTCAGATATGTTCTAATAATAAGCCCAAGAAAGGGCAAACTCAAGTCTAGGATTTCCGGTCTGTGACTTTTATAGTTTGTGTAAGCTGCGGAGTTGTTTGATTGTAGAACTAACTATATTATTGTTGTGAGGCTTTCCGATTATCAAATATATATGATCATATTCAAAGCCTTGTTGTTTTCAGGACCAGATCATCAAGTTATCGGTGAATGCAACTGGAACTACTGCTAGTGTGTAAGTGTTGGGACGATTAATCAGAATTGGGATAAAAAGATCGGAACTTTTGGGATATCAGAATCGCTACAGGAAACGGAAAACTGTATCTAAAACTATTCGTTTAATTGTTTTATTTTATTATATTTTGTTTAAAACAAAGTCTTCCACTGCTAGTAGTAACGATGATAAAAATAAATATTCATAATTTTAAACTACCAGTAAAACTAAAATCAATAGATCATCCTCCACAAGTATATGTTTACGCTTAAGAAAATATCTGCACATGTAAAATGTGTTTTGACAGTAATCGGGAAAAATAGCAATTCTATAGTTAAATATTTAGAGATGTATTAAAAATCAGAACCGAAATCGGGAATTTAGTACGGAATCAGTAATTGTATCAGGAAAAATATTTGTAGTCAAAATTTCTGAACCGCAGCTTTCATTGTTTGTGTAAACTGCACCAGTGCTTGATTGTAGAAATAATTATATCATTGTTGTGATCCTGTGCGGATCCGGAAGAAAGACACAACTCTGTATTTAGTGAAAACAGAATATAGTGTACAAAAAAGTAAATATAACAAATAAATAGTGTGGGTATACGTCAGTCCGACTGCCATGTGTGCATGATTTGTGCATAACTTGTACGCTAACTCCAAGACATATTTTTCCGGTTTTTATAGTAAGTGGAAGAGTTCATTATTATCCGTAGGGTGGACACACCACAGCAATTATTATATTTTCAGCTCTAGTAATGTGTACACTATTGAGCTATCACTAAAATGTGAAAACCATGGTTGTGCAGTTCCAATTCGAGATCCTTTCAGGAGTGTGAAATCACGACTTAGTTGTAATTGGTTCTTAAGCAAAATCTTACTCGGATTGGCCATAAAAAGAACTGATCATCTTCAGACTATTAATTTACAGAATATATATCTCTACAATAAAAAAATTGAAGTATTAAAATCGTGAAACTTAAAAACTATTATCAACACGAAAATACCCCTGACGCACACAACAAGGATGGAATACTATTGCCATATCTGGGCAGGAGCTGCTAAAAACAGCCTATCCTGCCATGACAGAGTACAAAATAGACTTTGTGGCTTATTGGGGGATGCCCTTTTCTCTACCCTGCAACCTCTCTCCCACAGAAGAGACGTTGCGAGCCTATCCTTGTTTTATCGTTATTTCCATGGCAGGTGCTCGTCTGAACTCCAATCTCTGGTCCCCCCTCGCCAATCTTTCACGAAAAACACCCGTCTAGCTGAATCCACTGTGAAAAATTTCCCCCACTCTTTATTTGTGCCTAAATCAAAACGTGGATTCCATGAACAAAGCTTCTTTCTTAGAACTGCACGCCTGTGGAACTCTGTTCCGTCTGCCTGCTTCCCACCGGACTACAACTTGGATGTCTTCAAGTCCAACGTTAACAAATTCCTAATGAACCACCCCCTTAAGTAAACACTTCATCAAATCTCCACACTAACGTAATTTACTTGCAATAACCCTTATCCCTGAGTGGCTTCCGGGCCTTGATAAGTGGTGATCACTGTGTAAAAAAAAAAAACTAGTAGCAAAATCCCACCCCTTCAGGTCCCTAGACAGTTGAAGATTTTCTACTTTGATAACTTCTTTCCTTGGACCATTTGTTTGATTTGGTTATGGAATTCCAATCCTGCTACTTGTTTCCTCGAACATATCATAAGGCAGCAATTTAAATGTAAAAATCTTGCTGCACAACTCCCCACTCAGATTACCCCATCTATAAATCATAGCCCTATTACAGCAGCAGCCCTTACGCTTCAATGCTAATATGTCTTGTTTAGGAGAATAAAAGTAAAAAAAACAAAAAAAATCATGAGTAGACTCAGCATTAAATAACCTGGAAAACATTGATATGTCATAAAACAAACATCCATATATATAAAAGCGAAAATGTATGTATGTTCGCCTTTTGTGTATGTCTGCAAAAGGCTTTTTTCGTCGACCTTCTCGCTCGGCTCGCTTCTTCTTAAAACTTTTTATATCACGTCTAAATGATAATATCTACGATTTAAGAATGGGGGTCGCATGTGTATTTAATTTGCTCGACTTTCACGCGCTATTTTTTCCAGATATTTCGATCGCCGCATGTTTCTTTCGCTTTTCAGTATAAAACAAGCGAAAACTGGCTTGCAGTCGCGTCATGTTTCAAGATCAAACATCACGTGACTTAAGTTTCTCGCACCTGTCAATTTCATTTTATAAACGTTAAATTAAGATGCTTTCCCATTCCTCTTCTCTCGTGGGCGAGATTGTTAGGTCCCAGGGTTTTTTCCCATTTCGTTTCCACCTCCACGTCAAAGGTTCAGGGTTCAAGCCTACTTTCCTACTAAAACTTTTTTTTCTTTTACATCTCCAAACACCCGGCCAACGTTTATTTTGTAAAACAGGGTTATTTTGATCACCCCCCCCCAACAACAACACACACTTACAAACACCCGGGCCACGCCGGGTACCTCCCCCCGCTAGTATGTTATAAAACAAACATGTCATAAAACAAACATGTGATAGAACAAACATGTCATAAAACAGCCAAAAAAAGCAAAACCATCCACATTTATTTTATCTCCTCTTCCCTTCCCCCCTAAAAATATTGGACAGACTTTTTATGAAAGCAATGAACTAAGAGTATATACTCAAACTATTGTAGACAAGCACATTTTACGTCGAACGACTACACTCCGCTCGTGGTGGTGTATTGGTCATCGGCACAACTGAATGGACAAGCCAAAACACACATAGGGAAATCGATTCTTCCTATCCAGGACATCGAAGGATAACATATTGAGGTTGATCAAGCGGAAAAGCGACAAATTGTCTCAAAACATGCCATGTAGTGGTAGTAGTAGTAGTAGTAGTAATAATAATAATAATGATGATGATAATAATAATAATAATAATAATAATAATAAAAATAATAATGATAATAATAATAATAATGATAATGATAATAAAAATAATAATAATAATAATAATAAAAATAATAATAATAATAAAAATAATAATAATAATAATAATAAAAATAATAATAATAATAATAAAAATAATAATAATAATAAAAATAATGATAATAATAATAATAATAATAATAATAATAATAATAATAATAATAATAATGATAAAGACGAAAGAAATATGAATAAAAGATATTAAGACAAACTCAATGGCGCCGAAACAACCAGAGTAACATTATAAGAAAACTTTCATAATCTTGCATACTTTCCTCAAACACACATGGTGGCATAAACATCAGTTAGTACTACAGAAAATGGCAAGGGATGTTCTGGGAGGAAGGAAAACACTGTCCAGACCTCCACTGAAAGAGCACAGAGTGTATTGGAAGAGGTGACGAATGGTAGTTTGCAACTAGAATCCAATGCTAAACAGCTATTGCAATAATGCAAAGTGATTTGCAGTGGTAATCAAAAGAAGCAAAGAGTATTGAAAACCGGGGAAGACCTCTTGTTACTCAGACTCCAGGGAACATCACCTGTGTTCGTCAGTGAGTAATCACTGGTAATGTGTGAGAACTCCTAGTGAGTGAAGAATAATAATAGCAATAATCTCAATAATGTAGAAACATATAGAAAATCAATATAATACCGATAATAATAGGAGCACTAAGAATGATCACAAAAAAACTGGAAAAAAAAGAGTAGGAGAAATTGGACTCAAAGGGACGCCTATTACATTGGTGGAACAATAAAATTGTCACCCTAGAAAAGACGACATGATACCATTTCCATTTGATGAAACCAGTTTTCTTTTTTGTTGCAGACCATCTACTAGTTGGCCAGTTGTGTACTAATCCCAAGAGCGATAGGAGCCTTCTATCGTGTCTGAAAGTGACACAATGTTCATCAAGCGAGATAGGAGAAACATTATTGTACAACTCATGCTCTCTACCGATCCAAGTTATGACAACAGGACCATTGCCAGCACCCTCAAAATGCATTGCTAGATTGCCATGAATAACAGGGATATGCCCAGGGTGATCAAAACACAGTTTCCGGCCACGGTTATGGTTTTAGTGTGGTTTCAAGTGAGGGCTACATCATGCTACCTAACATCTTAGAAGTCAGCTTGAAAGTCGACACTAAAGTGTACCTGAACGTACTGAAGAATTTGGTGATCCCCTGGTGTAATCAGGTGGCCGCTGGCAGATCATGGGTGTGGCAGCAGGACTCAGCTGTCCAAAGTCCAAAGAGACCCAGACTTTGCTTCAGAATGAGTACTACGACTTTCTAACCTTGCTCTCACTGCCCCCCCCGCCTCTTCCTCTACCTGAATCTACTGGACTACTTCGTTTGGTCATATGTCGAGAATATCACCAACATGAATACCCACAACACTAAAGCCAGCCTAATCGCCACCAGCTGCCAAGTATTCGCCTAGCTCCCGCTAGCACTAGTAAAAAGGCATGCTCTCAATTCCGGATCTGTATCGAGGCGGTTATTGAGGCTGAAGGCGGTTACATTGAATAGAGGTCAGCTCTACTACATAATGAAGTTACCTGAATCGATTTTTCAATAAAGTTTTAAAATAAAGCTGTTGTGTTGTTTTCTTTAAGGCGACACATTTGAACATGAAAATATTAGACAAAATCTGTTATTATCAAAAGGTACTGTTTGTGTTTATGTTTTGGTCCAGAAATCAGCTGTAGTTTGAAGAATTTATTTTGAAAGATTGATACTTTGATCACATGTGAAAGCTTACATGAGGTTGGTAGAAAATATTAAACAATGATGTTCGTTTTCTTTGGGGTTTTTTTTTTGTTTGTTTTTTTTAAAGATTGGTACGTTGACCTAATTTGAAACTTGTTGGTCGCTGGTAAAAAAAACATAAACAATGGTGGTTCTGTTTTTGAAAGTTTGGTACCTTGATCAAATTTGAAAGCTTGTGATCGTTGGAAGAAAGTCGTGGACAATGGTGGTTCTTATTATTAAGGATTGGTATTTTGATTAAATTTGAAAGTTTACAATCGGAAATAATGAAAACAGCTGAAATATTAAAGAAAATCCTCGAATGTGGAAACCAGCCCACTTTAACTACAAATGGTAACCAGTCACATGTAATCTGAAATAGAAACGTAGAAAGAACATTACACAAGCCCAAAGGAACTGAAACTGCCAAAAATCACGTACATTGACCTCCCCACCCACCCTACCTCAAATAACACAAACAAACACACATGTGTGGGCACCAGCTTAAGGTAAAAATAAATATTTATTTTGATTTGAACAAAATAAAATTATCAGGAGAAAAAGAATCATCTAAAAATAACTTTAAAAAATTCAGCTTTTCTTATTCAAAAAAATTAAACATTTATTCATGAAACTTACCTTAGAATGATTTTTTTTTCTTGATTTGAATTTTATTTTTTTTTAAGTTTTGTAAAAAATTGTTCAATAATTATTCATTGTATTTTTTTTTGTCACACATTATTTATTGAATTATGCCCATAATATAGTTTTTTATTTAAAAAAATGGCCAAGGTCTACACAAAATTTTTTAAAAAAATCATGAAATTTATAACAAGACATTTTCTGCCTTCTTGAATGTATTACTTAGTGTCATCCTTGTTCACTTCCGGATGTTGTCCTAACACCTCCTTGTTTTGGCTGACATTTCTTCTTTCTTCTTGTACAGTTCCTGCAAATAATAAACTATTAGCAGACAAGTAATATGATCGCCTGGTTTAATGTATACCTATGGCTTGGTCCCTGGCCTTGGTAGAGTCATTTTGGATGGCAATAGCACGTTGGGTACAGCCAAAAAGCATACCAACATTTAATATAAATTGGGTATAAAAGTTATGTTTAAGCAAAGGAAAAAAATTAAAAATACATACAAACTTGTTAAAATGGAAATATTGAAAGCATTTGTATACAAGAGATAAGAATATAAAGTTATTTTCAGTCATTTATGCAAACACGTGTTTAGTGAAGAAAGTCGAGTTATTCATAAGGCTTAGAACATGACGATGAATATGCTGATAGTGTGAATATATGTGTACCTTGGGATTCACATGATGAAAAAAAAAAGAAAAGGCAGAAAAAGAAAAGGAAAGAAAGATAAAATTCGAACTGTGTTAAATGCATGTAGGTGTCATAAAAGAGAAGGGTTGGTTAATATTTTGTTTTATAATATTTTTAGTTACTTTGGGCTATAAACACTAATTGGAATTTGATAATAAAGAGGAGGGTCTTGTTCTAAGTTCGCTTGAGAATTTGTGAAATAAAAATTAGGTTTCTGTTTGTTTTATTATTATTATCATAACCAGAGCATTAGGATATTGACCGATATCTGGAACAAAGGTAATAAATAACCTGTCCCATTGACGAAATGTTGTATCCCTCTGCCTGTTTTACAAGTACCTTAACAGTAATTACTCTGACAAACTGCAAGCATTTGTACCCCCTCGACGTAAATACCCCCAACCAACCCAACAAGCAGCTAAATCCTACCCCTTCACAGTAGAGATCCCTAGATGTAAGAGAGCCTTCTACTCCAGTAGTTTCTTCCCCAGAACCGCTAGACTTTGGAATTCCCTTCCAGGTCCCTGGTTCCCTAACTGTACTGACATGCAGAAGTTCAAACGTAACGTGAACCGATATCTTGCTGTCCAACTCCCTACATAGTACCCCTGATGCTTATGTCTCTTATAGTAGCCCTCTACATCAAAGTGGCAATGTGCCTTGTTTGGGGTGAAAATGTAATAAAAAAAAGTGTTCTTATTCAGACACCGATTATAAGTAAAACCAAGAAACTGAGCAGACTGATTGGCACCGTAAACGCGTTTAACCGAATTTTCTAAAAGCTGTCAAGTGGTAAGAATTGTTTGTGAAAAACTAAATAATGCTACATACCTCACCATAAAACATAATTGTTAGTTAAATTACCTGTCAATAAGAAATTAAACAGTGGAGGATTGTGGATAATGTTAATTAAGTAAACGCATTTGTGATTTCAGGGATTAGCCAAAAGGTGTGAGTGGGAAGGAATCCCACTTTCATAGTAGCAGGGAAGAGAAATAAAGAAGAAGAAAAGGATGTAAATCCATTTACCATTCCAGTGTCAGAATGCTAGATTCCCACATATGAGAACCAATGAATATGACAAGAGATTAAACTAATAAACTATGTTTAAGAATTATGAGTTAAATTTTATTAAAAGGAAGGAAGGCAAAGTTATCCCCTACTTAATTATCCATATAACTAAGTGCATAAGTGAGCTTTAGTGACTCAACTTGACTCCCCACCAGGGTTTATGCCACTGGGGGATTGATCATTGTTCCTCAGTTTGGAGTTGAAATCACCAAACTTTAAAATCGCCCAGACTTTTATCAAAGAGAACCGTCCAGACACAAATAATTGAGTTAAGTTGTTGTGAAGGACCAGAGTTGTATAGTCCTTGAACGAATAATTATCGTTACTTTATCAAAAAAAAAAAAAAAAAAAAAAAAAAAGATCAGTTGTCAAAGTGCTATTCTTTCTTCTTTTGGCTTGAAATGACCTTTGCACCTCAGTGATACAGACCTTGGGGACCAGTGTCAGACGATTCATCCTCTAGATCTTTCCACAACATGGGGAGAATGATGATTCGCTATACGAGACCTTTACATACCCAACACCTTCACTAGAGTGACTGCTGAGTACCAAGAGACCAACCAAAACTTAGAACGTCTGAATTTGGTGACGTCACTCAGTAGACATCGTTGGAGGAGAAGAATAATTCATTTCTGTTCGCCTGACTGTCACTAGTGTGTAAGAATGTGCACACGATGTAGAAGGCTGGTATGTGAGTCATTGAGTTCTTTGCGATTTGCCTAACCCCAGCCAAAGGCACAGTGAGGACAGAGTGCAGAGAATACATTTTTGAGGTGCTGCTCAATTGTCGCAGGAACGAACAAACAGATGAAAGAAAGAAATAAAAATCCGGGTTGGCTTTTTTTCTGTTTAACACAAGTCGTTCATTACCGTTACTTTCCAAACAATGTCTGCTTCTTGTTTTTTCTTTCTGTTCTTTTCGTCTGCCAAGAGATTAACAAAACCTGCTGTCTCTACACCAGCTTTAAAACCTCCAGCTGCTCCAGCACACCCACATTTTTCTTTCTTCTCCTAACTACACGCTGGCCATAGCCAGCCCTTTCTTTTCTTTTTCTTTTTTTTTTTTTACATAGGAGTAACTATTTATCAAGTCCCAGAGGCCACTCAAGGATAAGGATTAAAGAGTGTACAGTAGTCAATGGGACAATATCAATAAGAATCGTTGTTAGGGTAAATTTGGTAAATTGGATTATTTAAGAGGAAAAGCTCATCAAGAACTTGTTTACATTGGACTTGAAGACGACCATATTGCAGTCAGCTGGAAAGCAAGTAAACAGAAGACAATTCCATGGGTGTGCAGTTCTCAGAAAGAAGCTTTGTTCATGGAGTCTACATTTAGGTTTATGTACGGATAAAGAGTGGGGGGAAATTATTCAGAGTGTTATCAGTTTTCTCGTGAAAGTTTGGCGATGGGGAACTATAGATTGGAGCTCAGCCGAGCACTTGCCATGAAAATAACGATAAAGCAGACAGACAAAGAATTGCATCAGCAATGAGATATCTAATGGATCGATAGAAGGATTCCACCATTTTTCCAGCAATCTTGGCAACAGATTTGATGTATGTGTTCCATTTCAGATCAGGAGTGAAGGTCAGTCCCAGAAGCTTGTCATGATATGGTGCTTCCCCAAGATGAGAGCCATTAATTTGAATTGATGTCAGATGAGGATCAGAGCGTTGATGATGTAAAGATAGAAGCTTGGTTTTAGATGCATTAAAAGTAACCAGTCACTTCTTTCCATATTGTACCATGTGCTCAAGATCAGAGGAGAGAGAATGAGAGAGAACTTAGTCATTTACAGTCTTTGATGTGTTGCCATAGATGGTAGTGTCGTCAACAAAAATCTCTACAAATGATCTAAGGATGTAATTTGGAAGATCATTAATGTAGATCAGGAAGAGAGTTAGACCCAGGATGGACCCCTGAGGAACTCCAGCATTAATACTATGAGCTCCTGATTTCTGCCCATCAACCACTACTCTTATGAACCTATCAGAGAGAAATGATTTAATAACTGAAAAGACATTTCCAGCTATACCATAGCTGGAGATCTTGTAAAGAAGACCTTTAAGCCATAACCTATCAAAGGCCTTTGATATGTCAAGAGCAATTACTCTAGAAAGGAAGCCTCCGTCAAGAGATTCACTAATTCTATGAGATATAACCTTAAGAACATCTGCTGTACATCTAGCAGAATAGAAACCATATTGCATGTCACTAAGAAGGTTATTTTTGCTGAGGTGGTTGACTACTTCTCTATTTAACAGATTCCAATAACTTACTCATGACACATAGGAGACTTATTGGTCTGTACTGAGAGGAAGGTGACCGATCACCTGAATTCTTAAATACAGGGCATACTGATGAGGTTTTCCAGGGTGTTGGGAAGCAATTCTCCTAAAGACCACGTTTAAACAGCTTTGTAAGTATGGGAGCTAGTTCTGGTTGAAGCTTTTTCTGCACTATAATTGGAATGCTGTCAGGGCCAGTTGCTTTACTGGAATCAAGGTTCTTGATTAGCTTGCCAACATCATGCACAGATATTTGTATGTCGTATAGCGTGTTTTCAGATACAGGACGAAATACAGAGGGTTGGCGGCCTTGATCGCAGAAGGTAGAATTAGCTGCAAAGTTCTTGGCAAAGACTTTGGCTTTGTCTGATGCTGACAAAATTACCTCAGGTCCATTGATGATGGTTGGGATAGAGCATAAGTTTCTGTTTGCTATTTGCCAAAACTGGGGGGAATCAAACCGCTTCTCAGCCACTTTGGACTTAACGGACTGAGCATACAACTCTCTCCTGCATTCTTCATTACTCTTCTTGGTAGTTTTGAAAGCAACTTTAGTCTCAGTACATCTGTTATGTTGTTAGCAATGGAAAAAGTGATTTCTGTGCGATATCGCAGCAGCACATTCTAGAGAGAACCACGGCTGGCTGTTAGGTTTTTGCTGGAATTTTTGGGGAGGTATGAAACGGTCTATACTGTTCAATCAGATCTGATACTATAGAGGATACATCCTTTTTAAACATGGAATGCAGAGGTAGATCTGATATAAATGTACAGAAGCTATCCCAGTCAACGATAGAGTATCGATATACTGTACGAGGGAGAAGTAAATCTGAGGACATTACATTTCGTTTTTATCTTAAATGTGTTGTCTTCGACTTTACGCTTCCATTTTCCTTGGTGCACACCATGCTTCTTTCGACCATGTGGTGTCCTTTGTTTCTTTTTCTTGCCTTACACACACTTCCTAATTTGAATATGTGCTTACTTTTGGCTACTGCTGCTAATATCTTGGCAAGCCAGCTATTTTACCGCTCCTGCTGATATTTTCCCATGCACTCATACGTACTCCATTGCACAATGCATCAGGATGGACAAATCTGGAGCAAACTGATTTTGTTGACCAGGTCTTATAGAAGTTTCTAAGTTTGGACTGACTTATACTTTTCACATACATGTGTTGTTACTTTATGAGATTTGAAACGATTTTCATTGGTTGAAAATATTTTGAGTTAACACGTTCATGTGAAAACTTACTTGTTTTGGGAAGTGAGTAAGAAAGCGAATTTTAAGGAAGCAGGTAAAGAAAGAGAATAGCTAGTGGATCTATTTGCATTTTAGCATACATACCTATTACTTCACATTTATGAGATGGTGAACGTAATTGCAAAATTTTGTATTCATACCAGTGTCTGCTTGATTCTCTTCAGTGTAACTAATGGCATTGTGAGCTTTCAATGAATTATTGATCATATAATAAACTAGTAGGAAGACTCGACGTTGCCCAGGATTGAATGAGGATCAACGAATGTTTCACCCCCGCCCCATATTTTTATTCTCATCAAAATCAGTGAAATCGCCCATTTTTCAATCAGATCGATTAATTGCCTGCTCTGATTAGGGATCCACCGTGGTGCACTGGCAGCAAGCTTCACATGCCTTTCCACAGTAACTTAATCCACAATAAAATGTAATTTGCATTGCTCTGTACAGAACCTACTGTTGATTTCATATGCCAGGACTTCCTACTTGTGCAGTGATAATGGCTTGAATTAAAGTTTAAAATGCGAAAGTCAAGTATCATGGTTCAATTGTGCTTCAAACAGGAATATTCATTTTGACTGCACTCCTGTCATATCAGAAACATACTGTTGATTTTATATGGCGGGCCATTCTGCTTGTGCGATAATAAAACTTCTCAAATGCATTTGTGATGTTTGGCTGTATAAGGTGTTAACTTTAGTCAAAATCGTCTGTTTCTTCTTTCATTGGATTTGTTTGAGTATCAATCATCAATACTTATTGAAGACATTCAGATACAGAACTTATCTAAGTACACTGCCAGGCGCATAAAGTACATTTGTGTTAAATTTCAAAAAAGTTTACCTAGTGGTTTAGGATTCCATAGGGAACGAACTCACACACACACACACACACACACACACACATACACACACACACACACACACAAAGTTGCTTTTATATTATAGATAGATAGATAGATAGATAGATAGCGATAGAGAAAAATTGAAGAACACATTTGTTGACATAGATAACATAATAGTCTCTGGGTAACTACTAATACGTTGATTGCAGCTTGAAGTGATTCCTGGCGATTGTCAACAAATGCAAACTCCCATTAAATAATGACACACGTATATTTACTCTGATAATCCCTTACTAAGACACACGGTGAGTAAAAAGATATACCGTCAGAAGATATCCGTTTTGTTGATTACGTACTGTTGTTACATCTGGGCTGATGAATCTCTGCTCCTTTTGAGGATGCCTTGATAAGGTTCAAAAGCAGAGATGTAATTTGATTGCTCCCACCCTTTCTTCTTTTTTGCACCTTCTTCCCCACAGACGTGATGTTGCTAGTCTCAGTCTTTTCTATATGCTAAAAAAAAAAAACGCCTTCATTCAGTCTCAAGAGGCAAATCATACCCCCTTGCAAGGATAGTCGCAGGTGTAATTGTGAAGCAAGGGTTGTGCAATTCCCACCATACCTCTTCTGAATCGGCACTGTTTGAATCCAGTGGCAAATAGAAGTTCAGGATAACCGGAAACAATGCCGATATCAGCAGAGAGCACACACAGCACCTGGAATTTCTAAATAGTCACCCATCTAGTACTGACCAGGCTCAACATTGCTTAACTTTGGAGATCTAACGGAAACTGGTATGTCAACATGATTATACTATATATCTTTTCTATATATCCTATTATGGTATGTGTTCTTCACAACTGTGTGATCTCTTCTCTGCTTCCTTTGTTCCAGTTCGTTTGACCTGTTGGCCCAGTGGTCTCCATCAATTTGCTGTTTTCATACGTCATTGTAATACAACTTCCTATTCCAGTAGCTTCTTCCCAAGAACTGGAGACCTGTGGAACTCTCTTCCTGCTGACTGTTTTCTCCTACCTATAACCTTGGTGTTTTCAAGGGTAACGTCAATAAGCAGCTCATCTTCCATTGTTGTTAGATTTTTCATGTTCAGTGTATTTTAATTGGCAATATTTTCCCCATAATTTATTTATCGTTGGAGAATTATTTCCCATTCTCATAAGCATTCACAGCATATTTTTTGAATAATTTTTTTTTATGGAAATCACTCCTGACAAGGCATGAAACCATTTGGGTGCTAAAAAATATTACTTCAAGGTCAAAAACAATAAGTGTTAGTTGGAATAAATTCTGACCCAGAAAGCAGCAGTTCTTCCCTCTTTGTCAGAAACATCGCTTATGGAATATGAGCTCTAAAGGACAAAATAAGCTAGATTCCGATATAGATTGAAAAGCAAATACTCATCGTGACTGAAAAAAAAATTTTTTGATTACTGTTCAATTTTTATAGAGCTTACAATGTAACATAATCTTTTTGATCTGGTTTTGAAAACTGAACGCTCTTCTAAAATTTGAACATGTATTTTTTATTCTAATGAGTCAACACTTACCAAGGCCAAAGGCCACTCGATAATAAAGTCCAATGAGATTGTCAGTTAAAATTATCAATAAATCTTTACTTCTGATAACTTTTGCTTCCCTTATTTTGTCCTTTAGTCCTTATATTCCCACTTACACTTATTATTGGCAAGATTTTGTCCTTGAAGTAATATTTTAGCTCCTTACATCAAGTAGCTCCATGCCTTGTCTGAAGCGATTTCCTTCAAAAATAATTATGACCAATACTATAAGAGGATTTGATATAATGGCTGACAAAACTTCATTACTTAAGAGGACGACCCAAATATTTATAGACACTGAACATAGAGGGGACTATATTTCACTAAACTGGGAAGCAGTCTTGCAGTATTGTGTTCCATGGATGAGGAGTTCTGAAAAATAAACTTTGTCCATAGAAAAATGTATCCAAAACCAAACATCTCTCTTTTCACCACCAACGATCATATCTCAACTTTGCCTCAGTTGAAATGAACGGCTCTCACCTTGATGAAACATTCTGCTTTGACAAACTTCTAGGGTTGACCTTTACCCTTGACCTGAAGTGAAAGGCCTACATCAGATCGATTGCCAAATCTGCTGGAAAAAATAATAAGCTCATTTTACTGCTCCAGAAAGTATCTAACTCCCGACCTAGAAGCAATCCTCTA
>NC_136502.1:11713384-11850884 GCF_053919585.1 Euprymna scolopes | reverse complement strand
TCTGTTTCCTTGCGTTTGGTATACACTACGAGATCTGCCTTTCTTTCTTTTCACAAGGATATCTTGCCCTACGCCCAAAATAGTAATATTGTTTACCAATTTAAATGCCAGTGTGATGCTGGTTATGTCGGGCGAACATCTTTGCATTTGCTAACTCATATAAACCAGCACGTTCCATCCATATTAGACAGGGACGGGAAGGATCTGGTAGTCTCCCTTCTTCTGCAGCCTTGGACTTTGCTATTGGCCAGCATTTGGTTGATAATCCATGCTATGCCGATAAGTATAAATTAGAGTGGTTCGAGATATTACACAGAGCAGACTCCAAAAACCACCTAAAGATTTTGGAGTCTGTCTCTATTGCGACCCGAAAACCTTTATGCCGACGAAAGGAGACGAAAAAACGTTATTTCACTTTGAGGAGCTTTGACCCCCTTCCCTCCTCGTCGTTGTGCCAATTTTAGTCGGGTTTTAAACATCTTATACACAGATTAAAATCTTTTATTTTAATCGTTTTTTTTTTTCAATTCTTGGCACTTCTGAATTCCCCTTAATGTTCTTTAATTTCGTCAATAATATTGTTTTCCTTTGTTATCGATTTTCTTCTGAAGAGATGATAGCCGAAAGAGCTCTTGAGAAATTTCTGCATATATTATTTAAATCTATATATAAGTTCTGTGCCTCCAAACAATATATATATATATATATATATATATATATATATATATATATATATATATATATATATATATATATATATCGGTATTTAAACTGAACTTTTTTAACCCAGCACGAAACTGGCCCGAACCTAAGTTTTAGACAGTTCAATATAAAGGTCAGTTTGGATCGGTTCAAATTCCATAGAAGTCCTACATTTAATTCAATCTAAAATTATCTTGTTGGATTTTTGCGTTTGTTATTGATAGCAATTAATGTGATAAATCATTGTTTAATTTTGACTAGCCAGTTATTTTATTTTTTGCCCTCCTTATTTTTAATAAAAAAATGTATTTCATTTTCTTTTTCAAATAACACTTATTTCAGTTCAAAACTGTTTTTACATGGAACCATGTCCACTTATCACTTTCATATTTTCTGCTGCTTACGTTCTTGAGAATAAAATGCCATTTTATATTATTAATTTATTTATTGTGAACTATTATCCTCATCTTTTTTAGATGTTTCACGACTTTTCGGGCAACTATTTCTCTGGCCTTCATCAGGTGGTAACCACGACGGGATAGGAACTCCGAATTTCCTGACGAAGGCCAGAGGAATAGTTGGCCGAAACGTCGTGAACAACATCTAAGAAAGATGAAGATAATAGTCCACAAGAAATAAATTAATAAATAATATTCATGTCAAAAATGAATTCCAATTAAAAATAATCTTATAGTACTTTCACTTTGATAGTTTGGGATATAGATTTACATGTGTTTAAATGAAAGCGTAAACTAGTTATATTTTAAAACAACTTCTGTAACATATAATTTGATTAATTAACTTGATTTCGAAAACCTACTTCGATTTTTTTTTCTTAGGAAAATGATATAAGCGACCTTTGGGGCTAATTTGTGCATATTTTCTTTTTCTTTGCAATTCTGTCAGCTGCTTCTTTTTATTTACTTTTTTAGTTTATATACTTTTTGCTGTTTTTCTTTTCTTTCAAAAAAATATAAGACCATCACCTGAATCTTTCCTTCTTTGTATGTATGTATTCTAATTAAAATAAAATATTATAAATAAAATATTCAGGAAAAAATAATTATTCGATTTCTAAGTCGTTTCTTATTGAAGGACAGTATAGCTATACACAAAACATAATTAAAAGCTTTTCCCTTTCATATTTCAAAATTACATTTGGCTTTTGTCCAGTGTTTTTGTTAGTCTCTTCTCTTGCCATTCTTATGAATTGTTTTGTTTCCTACATATCGTGTCTTGTGTCTTTTTTTTTTTACATGGTAGTCACCACTTATCAAGGCCCGGAAGCCACTCGGGGATAAGGGTTATTGCATGTACAGTAATCAATGGGATAGTATCGTAGTAATTGTTAATATTGGAGATTTGATAAGTGTCTTACTTAAGGGGGCGGTTTATCAGGAATTTGTTTATGATGGACTTGAAGACATCCAAGTTGTAGTCAGGTGGGAAGCAGGCAAACGGAAGAGAGTTCCACATGTGTGCAGTTTTTAAGAAAGAAGCTTTGTTCATGGAATCTACGCTTTGGTTTAGGCACAGTGTTCCTCATTTCGTATTGTTCAGTTTTACAGTGTCTCTTGCTGAAAAGAAATATCGAAAATTAGTGGTAGGTGGAGAAATATAAGGAATAAAAACATATAAAATAAAATTAAAAAATACAAGAAAAACAATAAAGAAAAAGAATTTAAGAGGTAAAACGTCTAACGCTTTATAGGTAGTCCAACCCAAGTCTTTGGAATGATAATCTGGCTAAGATGAGAGCAGTCTAATATAAAACGCCTAAAGACTGAACTCCAATGCTAGGTTTCCGGGTAAAATAATCGATTTGAACAACTCATATGTGTGAATATATATAAAAACAAAAAAACTTTTAAACGTGTAGTATGTTTTCAAAAAAAGGGCACAGTAAGGAAGTTAGGAATGTTATATTCAGCAGAAAGAGGAATTTTAAGTTCCAAAGAATCCTTTATATCCTTTTGAGGAAACCAGGTAAGTTGAATTGAAAAAAAAAAAAAAAAACAAAAAAAAACAAGTATCTGAGCGTTGATGGTGAAAGAAGAGATGCTTGGTGTTACTTGCTACAGTGATCAGCCTTTCTGGATTATGTATTTTGCTCATTTGTTTTGTATTTATACAGTGTGGAACGATAAATTTGTCACCCTAAAGAAAGCAACACTACAGCTGTATTTAAAACTTTTATTGAACAAATCAATTCAGGTAATTTGATTATGTAGTAGAGCTGACATTTATTCAATGCAGCCGCTTCAGCTTCAGTCACCACCTCGATACGGTCTGGAACTGGGAGCTTGCCTTTTTACTAGCGGGAGCTAGGTGAATACTCGGTAGATGGTGGCAATCAGGCTGGCTTTGGTGTTGTGAGTAATCATGTTGGTGATGTTCTTGACGGATGACCAAACGAAGTAGTCCAGCGGATTCAGGTCGGGGGAGGAGGGGGGCAGTGAGAAGGGTACAAAGTCATAGCACTCTTTCTGAAGCGAAGACTGGGTCTCTTTGGACTTGTGGGCTGGTGCTGAGTCCTGCTGCCACATCCAGGGTCTATTAGCGGCCACCTGATTACGCCAGGGGATCACTACCTTCTTCAGCAAATCCGGGTACACTTTAGTGTTGACTTTTAAGCCGACTTTGAAGATGTGAGGTGGCATGATGTGGCTCTCACTTGAAACCACACCAAAGACCATCACCCTAGGCACGTCCCCGTTATTCGTGTCAATCCAGCGATGCATTTAGAGATTTAGGTAATGGCCCCATTGTCATAACTTGGATAGGTAAAGAGCATGAATTGTACAGCAGTGCATCTCTGATCTTGCTTGTTGAACATTGTGTCACTTTCAGACATGATAGAAGGCTCCTATCGCTCTTGGTACACAACTGGCCAACTAGTAGATGGTCTGCAACAAAAAAAGAAAAACTGGTTTTCATCAAACGGAGATGGAATCATGTTGTCCTTTGTAGGATGACAATTTTATCGTTCTGCCCTTTATACTAAAATTATTATTTGCTCTTCTCTTTTTTGTACGTAGAGTCGGTTAATATCATCTTTCAAGTGCAATGCATTGTGCATGGTCATTAGTTTCCTAGTTTTCTGGTCAAGATGTCTAAGTTATTCTTTTTATATCCATGTGTCACAAATATGGTTACAGTCTGATTTATGAACAATTTGTTAAGGAATTCTGCTCATATCAAAAAGATCAGAAAAGATATTCTAACAAAGTTCACTAAGTTTTGTAACTCATGCTAAAAAGCAGAGTTTGAAAGTCACGCCAATAAAATCAGTTTCCTTCTTAATTTATAATCATGTGGAAGTTTGAGAGGACCAAATCGTGTGAATACAGCAGCCACTGTTGGAGCCAATTATCTCCCTTGGAAGTAACTCTTCTTCCAACAAGTGTCTCAGGCATAGTAATTAAAAATAAATAAATAAATAAAAACACATAGATCCTCTCTAAATACTGATGTAAAAATAATCCTCCTTTTTTGTGGAAATAGACCCAGACAAGGCATGGCGCCACTTGATGTTAGGAGTTAAGCAAAAATGCTACCTTAATATCAAAAACTTGCCAACAATAAGTGTTAGATGGAATAACTTCTGACCCAGAAAACAGCAGTTCTTCCCTCTTTGTCAGAAACATCACTCCTGGAATGTGAGGACTAAAGGACAAAATAAGGAAAGCAAGAGTTATGCAGTTGCCGAAAGTAAACCTAAGATCCACTTTTTACTCTCCTTATTCAAAAAGAAAAAGAAAAAGAGTTTTTTTTTCTCTCAATCCAGTGAATATTTTTTCCAGGTTATTTATATGGAGCAAACAACAAAAAAATGTTATTTCTGTAAACAAAAAAAAAAATGGCGTGCAATAGTAACAAATGATTTATTATTAATTTTAATGGGGAGTTGGGTAAATTCCAACCCCCATAAAAATGTACTTACATATATAATTCATAGGCTGCAAAACTATTCTTTTTTTCCTGTGCATTTTTTGTTCTATAATCACATATACAAATGATTATGATATAAATAATAGGGTGTTTGCATAAGATGGTGATCTTTGAAACCAACGCATTTTAGGTGAAAAAATTATTATATACTTACGTGTCATGACAAGATTAGTATAAATTTCAAAAACTACGAAAAATGATCCAATACATGATGTGCTAGAGGTATTTTAAACTAGCAGTAACTCTTAACCAGCATTGCCCGGTGAAAGCGTGCCCCCTCCCACCGCGAAAAAAGATTGTTGTTGTTGTTGCTGTTGTTGTTGTTGTTGCTGCTGCCAACCCCATCAATTCTCATGTTGCAAATGGCTTTCAGAATAAACACCCCCAACTCCTCATGGTAAGACAGGCAACTGCCTCAAGCCATATATATATATATATATATATATATATATATATATATAATGATTGCAATGTCTTGTCAGACAAATGCCACTCCCTCAGAGACTTAAAGTCCTTGAGCCCAAAAATGACTTCCATCGCCACAGGATCATTTTAATAGACAAATGCCTGAGGGAGTATCTATACACAGATGATTTTACAGAGTCTTACCTTTGTACGACAGCTAAGTCTCTCTCTCAGTTCAAAATGTTGAGATCTAGCAACAAGCAAGAGCAAGATAGCCAGCAATAAGTTAAACTGCAGACCAGCTTAATGCGGGTACTGGTCTCCCACTTTATGGTTTTTTAAATCAGAGATTTGCTTCTCCTAGAAAGGTTGCCTTCACCACGGCTTACGGGCGCCCTTTCCACCCCAACACACACATACATATACACAAACACACGTGGTGCTAGTTGGCCGTTGACCCCGAAAAAGGGTTTATTCGCCCTTTGGAAGGTCTTGTTTTTAATCCTTCATATATATATATATATATATATATATATATATAGACGTTGCCCAGGATTGAATAATGATCAACAAATGTTTCAGACTCCCATATTTTTTATTGTAATTGAAATCGGTAAAAATCGCCTATTTTTCAATCAAATCGATTTATTGCCTGTTCTAGTTGGCAACCCGTCGCGGTGCACCAGGAGGAAGCTTCACATGCCTCCCCACAGTGATTTAGCCCACAATACATTGCAGTTTACATTGCACTGTAAAGAACCTATTGGTGATTTTACAGAATTACTAGCAGGGTGAGCCAACATTGCCCGGGATTGAATACTGATCAATGAATGTTTCACACTCCCATATTTTATTGTCATCGAAATCGGTGAAATATCCCCTTTTTCAATTAAATCGATCGATTACCTGCACTAATTGGGGACACATCGTGATGCACCTGGAGGAAGCTTCACATGTCTCCCCACAGTGACTTAGTTAACAATACATTGTAGTCTACATTGCACTGTAGAGAACCTACTATATAAAATTATTTTTTATATATAATGGCTTGCATTAAAGTTTAAAATGCAAAAATCAAGTATCATGCTTCAATTGTGTTCTCAACAGAAACATTCATTTCGCCACACCCTTGTCATATAAAAGAACCTACCGTTGATTTTATACGTTGGGCCTTTCAGCTTGTGCGGTGATAAAACTTCTCAAATGCACTTGTGATGTTAACTTTGGTCAAAATTTCCTGTTCCTTCTTTCATCAGATTTTTTGGATAATCGATAATCGATCCTTATCAAAGCCATTCTGATACAAAACTTATCTAAGAACACTGCCAGGCACATAAAGTACCTTCGTGTGAAATTTTATAGAAATCGACCCAGCTGTTTCGAGTCCATTGGGAATGTACTCACAGACACACAGATACAGAAAGACAAAGTTCCTTTTAATAGCTTGCATTAAAGTTTAAAATGCAAAAGTCAAGTATCATGCTTCAATTGTGCTCTAAACAGAAAAATTCATTTTGAATGCGCCGCTGTCATATCAAAGAATCTACTGTTGATTTTATATGTCTGGTATTACTGCTTGTGCGGTGATAATAGTTTGACTTTAAGTTTAAAATGAAAAAGTCCAGTATCATGGTGCAATTGAGTTTTAAACAGAAGCATCCATTTGTAGTGCACCCCTACCATATCAAAGGATTTACTGTTGATTTTATATGTCGGGCCTTTCAGCTGCTTGTGTGGCGATTGAACTTCTCAAATGCACTTATGATATATAAGGTCTTGTTGTGACGTTAGGTTGTATAAGGTGTTAACTTTGGTCAAAATTGAATTTCGGCGGATTATTTTGATTATCTAAGAACACAGCCAGGCACATGAAGTACATTCATGTAAAATTTCATAAAAATCGACCCAGCCGTTTTTTTTTTTGTTTTTTTTCTTTTTATTACATTTTCACCCCAAACAAGGCACATTGCCACTTTGGTGTAGGGGGCTACTATCAGGGGAAACATCTACTGGGGTACTATGTAGGGATTAGGGCAGCGAGATGTTGGTTCACGTTGCACTTGAACTTATGCATGTCAGTACAGTTGGGGAAGCAGTGACCTGGAATGGAATTCCAAAGTCTAGCAGTTCTGGGGAAGAAACTACTGGAGTAGAAAGATCTTTTACATCTAGGGATCTCTACAGTGTGGGGGTGGGATTTTGCAGCTTGTCGGATCTGTCGAGGGTGTTCACGTCGTGGGGGCACAAGTGCTTGCAGTTCTTCAGAGCATTCACCATTATAATACTTGTAGAACAGGCAGAGGGATGCAACGTTTCGACGATGGGACAGAGGCTGAAGTTTAGATGCCAGTTCAGGGCCTATCAGATTTGCGACTCTCTTTTGAACCCTGTCAAGGAGCGAGAAACTAGTAGCCGATGCACCGGCCCAAATATGAAGCAATACTCCATACATGGGCGAATAGTGGCCTTATAGAGGTACAGGATACTTTCGGGTGTTAGAAGTTTTCTAGCACGGTAGAGAGAGCCCACCTTCCTTGCAGCGGCCCTGGCAATGCCCTCGATGTAATTGTTCCAACTCATGTTTCCTGTGAACGTTAGGCCAAAGAGCTTGAGAGACGTACTCTCAGATAAAGAGTCGTTGGCCATTGCTATAGGTGGTAGAGAAGGTTTCTTGTAATTATTGAATGAAACCAGTTTTGTCTTGGTGGCATTGAACGTTACCATCCATTTTTGTCCCCATTCCACTACTGATTGGAGGTCATCCTCTCGTGTTTCTGCCATTACTTTAGATATATGTTCATTTGTTTTCCTGTCGTGCCTGCTATAGAGTGTGGTGTCATCAGCATATATACCCATCTCAGAGGCAACTTTGTCGGGGAGGTCATTTATGAAGATCAGGAACAGCAGAGGTCCAAGGATAGATCCCTGGGGCACTCCCGCATTTATATCATATTGTTTAGATGTACGACCGTCGAGGACAACCTGGATTTTTCTCTTATCTAAGAAGGATTTAATTATGTTAAGTATTCTACCAGTGATACCGTAAGATCTAATCTTCCTGAGGAGACCCTCATGCCATACCCTGTCAAAAGCCTTAGATATATCTAGAGCTACCGCTCTGCCCTCTCCCGCTTTGTCCAGTGAATGGTATATGCGTTCAGAGATTACAGTGAGGATGTCTGCCGTGGAACGGGCTTGTCTAAATCCATATTGATGGTCGGTCAGAAGTTTAGCATCTGTAAGGTGCTGGACTAGAGCATGGTTAATTAAGGTCTCAAATATTTTGGCAAAAAGTGGGAGGAGGCTAATAGGGCGATAATTTAATGGGTCAGTTCTTTCGCCAGAATTCTTGAATACTGGTACTACAGAAGCAGTTTTCCAACAGCTCGGAAAGCAAGATTCATTAAGGCATTTGTTGTAGCTCTTCGAGTCCATAGGGAACGAATTCTCACACACACACACACACACACACACACACACACACACAACGTTCCTTTTATATATATATATATATATATACATATATATATACATACATATATATATATATATATAAAATGAAAATTACAATTGAATTTACCAAAATGATCCAAGATGGTAAAATTAAAGTAAATTATAAATATTAAAGAATTAATATTTATAAAATTATCTCAGCCAGATATAAAAGCTCGATAATACCAAATAGGAAATAGAGCTTATAATATGAGCAAACAGTTAATGAAATATGTTAAAAAAACACTTTGAAATGAGTTAAAAACATATTTAATTTGAAAAGGAAACACTAGATAAATGGATAGTCCTTAATCCGTGGAGTTTCGAAGAAATACTCTCCTTCTCATCAGAGGGTAGGAAAATATATATATATATATATATATATATATATATATATATATATATATATATATATATATATATATATAATAAATTTTCTTCCTTGATCTTTCTTATTTATATTTATATCTCGGCAGTAGAATAAAAAGCATATCTTATTTTTCTTTTATTAATATTATTGGAATTTTTTCCTTTTTTCCTTGTACACATTTTTGTGAAATTTTCCATGGATTTCTGCCTTTGAATTATTATGGACCATCTTTTTCCAATTACAGGATTTTTGGATTTTACTTGTGCAAATGGAAATTCAATTAACTTTCTTGAAGTTATATACTTGGATTTTACCGTCACTGGATTATTTATTTTCCACCAGACTATCCATTCATGTGTAATCACCTTTTTCTTCACCATATCCCCTCTGCTTCACTTTTTTGTTTTCAAGTAAGATCTTTGACTTACTTGCAGTTTCATCAAATACTTTTGCATGCAAAATCCGATCCCGCATTTTGCTAATTTCTACCTTCTGATGAGAAGGAAAGTATTTCTTCGAAACTCCGCGGATTAAGGACTATCCACTTATTAAGTGTTTCCTTGTCAGATTAAATATGTTTTTAACTCATTTCAAAGTGTTTTTTAACATGTTTTATTATCTGTTTGCTCGTATATATATATATATACATATATATATATATATATATATATATATATATATACTAGCAGGTCATCCGGCATTACCCAGTTGTAAAATATGCATAAATATTATATTTTAATTCATACAGAATCTGATACATGTGCATGCGAGTATTATATTTTTTTTTCTAATCAGTTCACTTCATGTTAGAAAAAAAAATACTCGAGCTGAGATCGAAACCAAAACCTAAACACAGTGAGTCAAGTACGATAACAATTAGGCTAGCTTGACACATCTTTAAAAAGTTTTTTCAAACTTACTTATTCTTAACATAGGAAATCTGTCATGTAAACCATTCAGGCATGCACATTCATGAAACAATTGACAAACAGATAAAAATCTGATGATCCCTACGTATCAATTTTTCAGTTTTGACCCCTTAGAAGCCTCTTTTTTCCGGATGAAAACCAAATTCAAAGTTTTCCACATGTCTGAATAAAAAAATTCGTTGAGTATATAGGTTGAGAAGTGTCCTCACACACGTCCTCACTTTTATAGATATATAGATAACTAGAAAATAAATAGATATATAAATAACGAGAAAATATACCCGGTGTTGCCCAGCCATAAAATACGCAAAAATATCATATTTTAATTAATGCAGATTTTTTATTTATTATAAACAGAAATACCATAGGCATTAAACGTAACGTTAAATTCTTAAAAAAAAATGTAAAAAAAAACAAACAGAAACTGAAACACGTGCATAGTATTATATTTTTTTCTAAACAGTTCACTTCCTGTAATTAAAAAACAAAAATGCTCAAGCTGAGATCAAAACCAAAACTTAAAGACAGTGAGTCAAGTACGATAGCCATTACACCAGCTTGACTTGACTTTAAAAGTGTTTTCAAACCATATTAATACTTAACATAAGTAAGCTGTCATATTTCACGACCGCGCATGCACAGTCATGAAACAGTTTACAAGCAGATAAAAATCCGGTGACCTCCCACGTACCAATTTTTCAATGTTAATCCCTTAGAAGCCCTTTTTTCGGATGAAAACCAAATTAAAAAGTTTTCCACGTATTTGAATATCTCATATACCGAATTTCAAGTCTGTAGATTAAATATTCGTTGAGTATATAGGTTGAGAAGTGTCCTCACACACACACACATTCTCACTTTTATAGATATATAGATTAGTTATTCGGGTAATTTATTATTATAGGAGAAATAACCAGAGTGCTCAATTATTTGTGCAACAAACACAGATTCCATGAACAAAGCTTCTTTCCTAGAACTGCTTACTTATGGAATTCTTTTCTGCTAGCCTGCTTTCCGGCTAACTACGATATGATTGTCTTCAAGTCCAATGTAAACAAGTTCTTGTTGAGCCAACACCTTAAATAATTAAATTCTACCCAATTTCCACCACTAACGATTACTACGCTGTTGTTTTGGTGACCTCTGTACATTCATTAAACCTTATTCTCGAGTGGCTTGCTGGTCTTGATAAGTGGTGATTCATTTCTAAAAAATGAAATAAAAATTCAATTAACTCAATACATTAGTCTGATCTTTTATTAATAACTTCAGTTTCAAGAAATTATCGGTTTTTCATGCTAAAGATAGCAAATATAATTGATTCTTAAGTTGATGTTAAATTATCAAAACTAATAAAAATCATATTATACAATCAAAACATCGAAGAATCGGTTACATTTGGTATTTTTAGCCGTGTGGACTGAGTTTCCAGTATTTCCATGAAAAAGAAAATACCGATAGCAGATCAAACTAATTTATAATGAAGTATTCTTGTCACATTTATACTGGTGCATCTACTACTAGTCTCTCACTTCTGGACAGGGTTCAGAAAAGAGTCGCTAACCTAATGTGTCCTGAACTGTCATCTAAGCTTCAGCTTCTGTCCCATTGACGAAATGTTGCAACCCTCTGCCTGTTTTACAAATATTTTAATCGTAGATGCTCCAATGAACTACAAGCCCTTGTACCCTCTCGATGTAAATACCCCCCGACAAACCTGACAAGCAGCAAAATTCCACCCCTATACAGTAGAGACCCCCAGACATCAGAAAGCCTTCTACTCTAATAGTTTCTTCTCCAGAACTGCTAGACTTTGGAATTCACTTCCGGTTTCCCCGACTGTATGACATGCAGAAGTTCAAGTGTAATGTAAACAATCATCTTGCTGCTAAACTCCCTACATAGTATTCCTGCAATTGTGTCCCAGACAGTAGCCCCCTACATCAAAGTGGTACTGTGCCTTGTTGGAGTGAAAATGCACTAAAAAATATATATGCATACAAAATTAAAGAAACTTCACTTGACATACGTCCTTTGTTGATTAACAAAAGTGATAAATTTGCCAAACAAATCTCGATGTCTGTACAAAAATATTATTTTGCATCGAATAGACGTGGGGGGGGGGTTCCACTAGAACCATTTTATCTTGAATTCGAAAAGATGTTTGACCCTCTCCCCACCATAATAATTCTATTGTTCATTTAATCAATTTGTGGTTCACACTGTCATACGGACGTCGCAAAGATTGGACATCCCGATCGAACAACATCAAAAATTCGATACTCAAATTATTTACTATCTGATATTTCAAATAATACCTACGGTTTGGTCATCGGCGAACATCTTATAAATAACCGTTCTTGTGTCTCTAAGTTCAGTGTCGACTTATTCGCCATTTGTGTAAGTCACACCTGCTTTTCCATTTCAAAATTTTAGAATTTATTTACATTAAATCTTTGAGACCTTCTCTTTGTAACAAAAAAAAATTCTTAGGACTTATTATGACTTCAATTTGATTCTTTCCGCATTTTATTTTGTTCCCCGTCATATTCTCCCAATTTGACAATATTTTGTAATCGTAATTCCTAACCACGAGCTAGCTGTGTTGAGCAAGATTTGAAAACGATAAGCTAGCCCTTTCATTTCATTATTATTTTTGAATGATCTAATAATTCCGTCTTTATATAGCCATAATTAAACTCTGTACCCCTATATATATATATATATATATATATATATATATATATATATATATATATAATTCTCTTCGTTTCATGGATTTGTTAAAACGGATTCGCTCAGCTTTTCACTGTGTTCCTTCTAAGAGATATTAGACCATCTTGCTTACGATTCAGTTTTTATCTCAATATACATGGTGATATGAAAGAGATTTTATCAGCTCTTGCAACTGTTCTGTCGATCCTCCTATTTGAAAATGCTTGCAAGTGTTTTACTCTCATTAACTTTCAGGACTTTACTAGGATTTTATGAGGATTTCATTTTCAACTCACGTTAACTTTCTGAATTTTTAAACAGTCGACATTTTTTCCTCTCTGGAACCTATTGCGGATTTCTTAAAGTTTAAATGTTCCTTCTTTTAATTTGGTTTTCTAGTTTTTATTTTTTCGTATAATATATATATACACACACACACATATATATATATATATATATATATATATATATATATATATATATATATATAGTTATCCACATACAGTACTGTTTCACAGCTCATCAGTGTGGCTAGACAGGCAACTCCCTCAAGCCAGGATCGAAACCCAACCGCCCAAATGACAGTCAAGGCTTCTCACCATTACGCTATACGGCTACTGCTGTAAGGGTAATGAATTTAACGATGTTTTGACACCGTCCAAATTCCTCCACTCGATTTGTTTACACAAAGAGCATCGCTTAATATGCTAATGACAGTTTCTATATCACTTCCCGATATATATATATATATATATACTTGTTTATTGTAATATAAACATGCTCACATCCCGCTGCTACAAACAGCCACTTGTTTCAATCAAACAACAGATATCATCAGGCAGCGACTTCACTATTCAAATGTTCATTGAATAATCAATAATCAAGGTTATTCAATGAACATTTGAATAGTCAAGTCGCTGCCTGATGATATCTGTTGTTTGATTGAAACAAGTGGCTGTTTGTAGCAGCGGGATGTGAGCATGTTTATATAACAATAAACAAGTATTATCAGCTCTTTTTATTGAGCACTATCTAACAACCTCGTTGAATTCACTAGCCCATTACTTTTGAATAAAAAAAACCCCGCGTATATATATATATATATATATATATATATATATATATATATATATATATATATATATATATATATATATGTGCGTGTGCGTGCGTGTGTGTGTGTGTGTGTGTGTGTGTGTGTGTGTAACTAGTACAATGTATAAAAAACGGTACACATCCTTATAAGACAACATGATTCTACATAGAGAAAAGAACAATTATATTATATTGTTTCGATTAAAAATACGTTATCCCGTTTACTGATTTAGGATAATCATTTTTAATTATTTCAGATTAGCAGTCGTCTAGGCTTGACTAAGTAATTTTTTAAATAAATTATAACAAAATATATCATTGTATTTCCAATAACACGATACACCAATAACAAATGAAAATGGCAAGCAAGAAACAGTTTGATTTGCCAGTTTAAATGCTATTTGGTTTAAAAATCGGAGAAGATAGCTTTATACAGGGTGGAACGATAAAATTGTCGCCATAGAAGACGATATGATTCCATTTCCGTTTGATGAAAACCTGTTTTCTTTTTTGTTTTGCTGTAGACCATCTACTAGTTGACCAGTTGTATACAAATCCCAAGAGCGATTGGAGCCTTCTATCATGTCTGAAAGTGACACACTGTATAAGTCATGCTCTCTATCCATGCAAGTTATGACAACAGGATCATTGCCAGCACCTTCAAAATGCCACGTGGATAACAGGGACGTGCCGAAAGTGATGAAAACAAAGTTTCCGTTCATGGTTATGGTCTTTGGTGCGATTTCAAGTGAGGGTCACATCGTGCCACCTCACATCATCAAAGCTGGCTTGAAAGTCAACACCAAAGTGTACCTGGATGTGCTGAAGAGTGTGGTGATCATCTGGTGTAATCAGGTGGCCGCTGGCAGACCCTGAGTGTGGCAGCAGGACTCGGCAGCAGCTCACAAGTCCAAAGAGACCCAGGCTTGGCTTCAGAAGGATTGCTACGACTTTGTACCTTTTTCTCACTGGTCGCCCTCATTCCCCGACCTGAATCTGCTGGACTACTTCAAGAACATCACCAACATGACTACTCACAACATCAAAGCCAGTCTGATCGCTGTCATCCGCTGACAATTCGCAGAGCTCTCACTAGTGCTTGTAAAAAAAGCATGCTCCAAGTTCCAGACCAATGTCAAGGCTGTGATTGAGGCTGAAGGCAACAACATATATATATATATAATCTGGGTAGTTTTTTTTTTTGTTAATATCCGTTAGAAGCGCTGACTGAAATTTGAAGGATAAAATACGTATTGAATACGTCTGAAGCCAAAATTGCAACGCGAAATTAATAAAAATAAATAAATGAAATACAAAAATAAAAAATAAACACTCGTTTATTTATTAATTTCGCGTTGCATATTGGGCTTCAAACGTATTCAATACGTATTTTATATATATATTATTATTATTATTATTTTATGTATCTACATGAAATTTTATATAAATATTTTCAGTATTTACTTCGATCGGGTTGATACATAAGCAGAGCTAGCTATTAGGTTGGCGCAAAAATAATGATTTTTTTTTTTTGACATTCAACTTCAAAAGATCAAAACTCCTTTCATAATAAACTTTATTAATCGAAATAAGAACCATTAGAATCGGCAAATTTTTGCCAACGAGAAATAAGTTTATTTATTCCATTAGCATAAAAATCTGGAGTTCTGGAAGCGACAAAGTCATTGAAGGCTGATTCGGCATCATCTTGGCTTTTGAAGAATTTATCTCGCAGGAAGTTGTTGAGATGCTTGAAAAAGTGGTAATCAGTAGGCGAGAGATCCAGTGAATATGGTAGATGAGGAAGAAGCTTTTAGCCCAATTGGTTCAGCTTCTGCAGGGTCAGTTGAGCAACATGCGGGCGAGTGTTGTCATGGAGGAGAATTGGTTCCTTCATATTGACCAATCTTGGGTAACATACGTTGGAGCTTCTGGTGCATTTCGTTAATTTGTTGGCAGTACTTCTTTATCGTAATCGTTTTGCCTGGATTCTAGAAGCTGTGATGGATGAGACTGGCAAAAGACCACCAAACAGTCACCATAACCTTTTTTTGGTGCAATTTTGACTTTGGAAAGTGTTTTGGAGCTTCTCCGACATCCAACCACTGTGCTGATTGCTGCAGAGCATCCACTTCTCATCACACGTCACAATCCACTCAAGAAATGGGTTATTTTTGTTGCGCAGAAGGAGCGTAGAAGACACGTCAAAACAACAATTTTTTTGATTATCGCTCAATTCATGCGGCACCCATTTATTCAACTTTTTTGACTTCCCTACTTGTTTTAAATGGCGAACGACTGTTGAGAGCTCGACCTTGAGTTCAACAGCAACTTCTCGTGTGGTTTTGCAAGAATCAGAAATTAAAAAAAAACAAAAAACAAATTGTAAATTCCATACCAATTTGTAAATCACACTTTTAAGCCATCATATATTTATTTTAGCCACATTCTTAACATGTTAAAACATTTTTTTTTACACGCGAGGTGCTTCACTATTTCATGATAATTTAAATGTAATTTGAACTGAAGCTTATAAAATCATCCAGATTTTAAATGAAACAGTAATCAAAAACTGCCTGAAGACGACTGAAGAAAATCAGTTGAAAGTACTTGCAAAAAAAAAACACAGATGGACGAAAACGACTACTGAACATTCCTACACAAATTCAACTGAGACATAAAAATGACCATTCGAAAATGGAAAAATGACAAAAAAAATCATTAAGTAAAAACACTCCGTGCTATTGAACAATATCTTTCTGAATGAAAACATGCTGCCTAAATACACAATATATATATATATATATATATATATATATATATATATATGTTATTTATTTGTCAGTGATACTCTTTGAATGAATTCAATTATTTATACGAAAGTGCATTTTTACCTAAATGCTTGTTGGGAATAATTTTCCCTTCAACCAATTTGGTACCCCTATATGGGGAACGGCATATATATTGTTTTTAAAATATAATTATCCACTGACAAGTGTTCCGTTGTCTACGACTCATCAGAGTGGTTGAATCTAGCGAGATTCGAAATCGGGACCCCTCGGTAATGAACCTAAACTCTTAACCTGCTCGTCCATCTCGCACAACTGTTTGGATATATCGCGATTTACTTAGATGTTATTTGCTTTTGTTTTTGCGATACGTTTTTGAATGAATTAAATAATTTACGAAAATGTGAATTGGGAATAATTTTCCTTTTAACCAATTTGGTACCGCCAAAATTATTTTTTATATATAATCACCACCACTCTCACTGCACTTTTGCTAGGAATTATATATATATATATATATATATATATATATATATATATATATACATATATATATATATATATATATATATATATATATATACTAACAAAAGTACCCATCGTTGACTGGGTTCAAAAACAGTCTACATAAAATGGACTCTGATTTATGAAAGTATGATAGGTTATGAAAAGGAAGGGTTGTAAAGAGATAGCTTCGAATTTGAGGGTATCAAAACCAAAGCAAAATATGATGAAAGTAAAAATAAAATAGATAAGCCCATAATTTATTATACCATACCTGTTCACAGTGAAACACTTATCACAATATTCTGTGGATCTATATTAAAAAACCTTGTTAAACTTTGTGACATATTTCCATTCTATGGAGGTCAGGTGCGAACGAACACCCCATAATTTTATTATACCATATTTCTTCAAACTGAAACATAATTATCAAAATATACTTATGCAGATAGATATGAAAAGTCTTTATTAAAGTTTGTGCCTATTTCCATTCTATGGAGGCCAGGCGCGAACGCAGAGCCCACAATTTTATTATACCATCCCTATTTAAGTTAAAACATACTTATCAAAGTATTATTATGTACATCTATATAAAAAAAAAACACTTGTAAACGTTTTTTTTTTATTTTTTTATTTTTTATTTCCATACTATGTGGACCAGGCGCGAACGCAGACCCCACAATTTTAATGAACCACCGTTCTGCCAGATGAAACATACCCATTCCTGTGTCTCGATACATCTTCTATCATTATATGTAATCAGTTTTTTAAAATAGTCAATCATATAGGAGCCTATTTGTGACCACACACACACAAAAACATTCAGCTTTATATATATATATATATATATATATATATATATATATATATATATATATATATTGTGGGTGAAAACATGTACATGATGATACATGATACATGTATATCATGATACATGATACATGTATATCATGATACATGAGTCATGTATGTATTGCTCACATTCATATGAACAAAGAAAAAATACTCTATTCAATCTATGATAGATAGAATACAAAAGAAATATAAAAATCTTATTGTTGTTATTCTGTTGTTACATAAAAAATCGTTTAGATCATCCCTAACGGAGTGAGTTCAATCCCCGCTGGGAGTCATGTACTTTATGACGTTGGGCTAAAATACTTTTACGTAAACACATATACACACATCTATATACTTTTTTGATTACTTATTCACTCCTCAAATCTATCTATCTATCTATCTATCTATCTATCTATTTCATGCATGCTTTCTCTCTCTCTCTCTCTCTCTCTCTCTCTCTCTCTCTCTCTAAGTTTCACATATATGAGAGTTGTTCCAAAAGTAAAGCCTCCTATTTTTTTAACTCACAAGTTGAAGATTTACGAAGACGGATTGGTATCATTAACATAAGCGACCTTTTGTGCTAAAGAAATTATTTTTCTACATAGTCACCACCATTCTCAATGCACTTTTGCTAGGAATTTCATGATGCATATTTGCTTCTGATGCATGTTCATGACAGGAATTGCTGTTAATATCTGCAACAAAGAGATGAAACGCTCAGGTCATGAATGCATAAGCTCAGTTATTATGACAATGCAATTTGCAATCCGCTCTGATCAATTCGGGCGGAATAAAGAAAATGGGAGGCATTATTTTGGAACATCCCTCGTGCGTTTAAGAAAAAATGTATGCATATAAAATCAGATTGTGATCATATAAAGAGGTACTGCCGACTTAACAATAAAAAAAATATTCCTGAGTCCGATAGAAACATTCCTTAGTTCGACAAGATACACCTGAAGAAGGTCGGAGGTTACATTGACCGAAACCATACTCAAGACGAGAGCAATAGTCCACTGAATCCAAACAATACAAATAACTACTCCTCATCTCAAAAGTCATTGTTTATTTATCTATTTTGCTTATTTTTTGTCGGACCAGAGAAAACATTTCATGTTCCCTTTTTTAAAACTCTTTTTCACCCCAAACAAGGCATATTGCCATTTGGAACATAAAGGCCTACTATTTGGGATCATGCCTAACAGGGCACTGTGAAGAGTTAAGCAGCAAGATGTCTGTTCACATTACATTTAAACTTTTGCAGAGTAATTCTCAGGGAAGCAGAAAACAGAGAAGGAATTCCAAAATCCAGAAATCTGAGGAAAAAAAAAACTATTAGAGTAGAAAGTCTTCCGATATTTAGAGACTTCAACAGTGAAGGGGTGGGATTTTGCTGCTTGAAGGTGCATAAGTGCTATGAATTCATCAGAGCACATTCCATTAAAGTACTTGGAAAACAGAAGCAGGGATTTAACATTGCAGCGATGGGGCAGTGTTTTTTTTTTTTACAAAGGCATCACCACTTATCAAGGCCAAGAGGCCACTCGAAGATAAGGGTTAAAGAGTGTACAGTAGACAATTGGGCAATAAAGTAATCGTTAGTAATGGAAATTCGGTAAATTTGTTAACTTATATGGAACGGCTCATTAAAAACTTGTTTACGCTAGACTTCAAGTAAACCATATTGTAGTCAGCTGGAAAGCAGGAAAATGGAAGACAATTCCATAGGCGTGCAGTTCTAACAAAGAAGCTTTGTTCATGGAATCTACGTTTTGATTTAGGCACACATAAAGAGTGGGGGAAATTATTGATAGTGTTTTCTGCTAGACAGGTGTTTCTTGTGAAAGTTTGGCGAGGAGAACCATAGATTGGAGCTCAGTTGAGTACCTGCTACGAAAATAACGATAAAGCAGAGACAAACTCGCAACATCTCTTCTGTGAGAAAATGGTTTCAGGGAAGAGAAAAGGACATCTCCTAGGAGGCTACAAAGTCAATTTCGAACCATATCAAGGCAGGATAAGTTCTTTCTAGCAGCTCCTGCCCAGATGTGGCAACAGTACTCCATCCTTGGACGTATCTGGTTCTTATATAGATAGCGAATTGCATCAGCAGTGAGATATCTACTGGATCGATAGAAGAATCCCACCATTTTTCCAGCAGTCTTGGCAACGGATTTAATGTATGTGTTCCATTTAAGATCAAGAGTAAAGGTCAAGCCCAGAAGCTTGTCAAAACATGAGGCCTCCCCAAGACGAGAGCCATGTTTGGCGCTTGGCCGATATTAATCTGTTATTAAATGTACCCAAAGTCCAGTTGTCCAGTTGTTTCTTACGGAACATTTTTAGGTGTCTTCTTTGTCTGAAGTCTAACCGTGAAAGAAGCCATTGTGTAATTTGCTCATTTTGTGCATCACGTGACAGTTTTACGGTTTGTCTTTGTTGTGTCTGCACAAATAATTAACAAGAACACAGAAAGTAAAGGTAGACAATAATATATTAGGAAGAAAAGTTATGTACATATTTACATGTCTTCAGATATACTTCAGTTGGAGATATTCCGGCAGGTGGCGTGTTGCTTACTGGAGGCAGCATAGGCATCTTGCCTATTTGGTGGTCGTTGCAGAACTCTCCCGGTATTGGTGATTGATACCTTTATATATCTCACTCACCCACCTATGTTAATTAGTGGGCGTCTCCACAACAGTCTTTTTTTCAGGTCTCTTAATATATGCATTCATCTATGACATCAGCGTGATGGAGATCACATAATAGGCTATGTTCGCCATCATTATCATTATAAATAAAGTCAGTACAAGGATGCTGAGAGTGATCAAGGGTGGATGGTCATGTCACAGACTGAACAGTAATGAGAAGAGAATTGTTTGTGTATCTATTCTTTTGTAGACTGTTATCCTCATCTTCACCGCGTTTCGACCAATGCATCCTCTGGCCTTCTTCAGGTGCTTAACCGCGATGGGATAGGAATACTGAGTCTTGTAACTGTATCTTCAATAATTACTGCCTTCCATAGTTGTTGTTGTCTCACCACGTTTTGGCCAACTAATCCTCTGGCCTGCTTTGGGTAGGATTGAAATCTCTATTTTCAGAAGAAGGCCAGAGGATGAGTTGGCCGAAACGTGGTAAAACAATAACAACAATGAAAATGAAGATAACAGTTCACAAAAAAACGAAAACAAAAATTATTAAGCCTCATCTCAAAGAATTATAAGTAAAATAAATAAATAAAATAATATATAAGCGAATTGTTTTTGATTTTTTCATCTTTTAAGTAACTCACCATTCGAAAAAATAGAATCAGATGAAAAGGAAGCAAATAAATCAAAATCAAAGTTGATAAATTATTTCGTTAATGCACAGAGCAGATCCTGTCGGCAACGTATTCATTTTTTTTTGTTGTTGTTGTTGTTTATTATATTTAATAATACCCCCTCCATCACCCTAAAAAAAGAGGAGTTCGTGGACGAGTCCAATTAATAAACAAACAAGATAAATACAGAATAAACACACTTTTGTTCCCTTTTTGAGAAAGAGAGCACAAGTTTTTGTTTGGCTTTTTATTTGAATTATTTACTGCTTATTCAGAAAAAAAAGGGTTCATTGCATATTAAAAAGATAAAGAGCATTTGATATTATTTGTTAGAAAGAAAAAGAAGAAATTGATATATTTTTATTCTTTTATTCATCCCAAACAAGGCATAGTGCCACTTGGATATAAGTGGGTTATTATGTGGGACCATATCCAAAGCTACATTATGTAGGGAGTTGAGCAGCAAGCTGTCTGTTCACATTACACTTGAACTTCTGCAGGTTCATACAACCAGGAGAGCAGGAATCAGAGAAAGAATTCCTAAGTCTAGCAGTCTAAGGAAAAAAAAAACTATTAGAGTAGAAGGCTTTCCGGCATCTAGGGATCTCAACAGTGACGGGGTGGGATTTTGGTGCTTGTTGGGTTAGCCCAAAGTATATACGTCGAGGGGGCACAAGTATTATGAGTTCATCAGAGCACATTTCATTAAAGTACTTGTAAAACAAGCACAGTGGTGCAACATTGCGGCGATGGGACAGAGATTGTAGTTTGGCCGACAGTGTGGGATCAATTAGATTTGAGACTTTTTTGGACCCTGTCTAAGTGAGAAAGTTGTGGCAGATGCACTAGTCCAAGCGAAGCAACAATAATCCATGCATGTGCGAATTGTGGCTTTATGAAGATATAGAATACTTTCTAGTGTGAATAATTTTCTAGCACGGTATAGGAAGCCTATCCTTTTTGCAGCAGTCTTGGCAATGTCCTCAATGTATTTGTTCTAATTCATGTTGCCTGTGAATGTAAAGCTGAAGAGTTCGAAGGATGGCCTCTCAGGTAGGGTGTTATTTATTATGGCAATCGGTGGTTGAGAAGGTTTTTTGTAATTGTTAAAGGAAGGTAGCTTAGTTAGGCCTGTTTATATTTTTATATACACAGGATTTATTTCTAAACTTATTAACAGATCATTATGAGTTTTGGGACAGTTTTGGCATATTTTAAAGGTTCGCTTTGTGGGGAGCATACTGTTGGCCCAACTTCCAATCTGAAAAAGCAAGATCACTTTCATTGAAATCGATAGTCATTGTACACTAATAAAGCAAGAGTTCTTGATTTCAGTTTCTTTCTTAACACTTCTTAAGCTTAAGCCTTAAACTTTAGACGTTTTCTATAATCACAATAAAGTAATAGATTTTGATCAAAAGTAGAATATGGTTTACTATTATTATATCTTGATTTAAATCTTTGTAAGAGGGAATAAATGCAACATTGCTCTGTTTGTAAAATTAATTCTACCCATCCTGAGGTGGGTATTCTTTTTGTATGATATATGTGTGCATGTGTACATATACAGGGTGACCCCCCAAAAACGCGCCCCAACTCTAATTCAGCCTCGTTTCTTAGTGTTTTGTCTGAATGAAATGAGACTTTGATAATAACTAGTTTATTATATTCAAAGGATCACATCAAAACACTAGGGTCTTTGGCCTTTTTTCTTCGTTGACTGTAAAATGCTCAGAAAAACAATTGAATGTCCTCTGTTTTTTTGGGGGGAGGGGGGTCATCCTATATATATATATAGTGCTGTGTGTGTGTGTCTGGTCACAAATAGGCTCCTAGATTGTTGACTATTTTAAAAAATTGATTACATATAATGATAGAAGATGTATCGAGACACAGGAATGGGTATGTTTGATCTGGCAGAACGGTGGTTCATTAAAATTATGGGATCTGCGTACGCGCCTGGTCCACAAAGTCTGAAAATAAAAAATTAAAAAATTAAAAAAAAAACGTTTACAAGTGTTTTTGATATAGATGTACATAAGAATACTTTGATAAGTATGTTTTAATTTAAATAGGGATGGTATAATAAAATTGTGGGGTTTGCGTTCGCGCCTGACCTCCATAGAATGGAAATAGGTACAAACTTTAATAAAGACTTTTCAGATCTATCTGCGTAAGTATACTTTGATAATTATGTTTCAGTTTGAAGAAATATGGTATAATAAAATTATGGGGTGTTCGTTCGCACCTGACCTCCATAGAATGGAAATATGTCACAAAGTTTAACAAGATATTTAATATAGATCCACAGAATATTGTGATAAGTGTTTCAGTGTGGACAGGTATGGTATAATAAATTATGGGGCTTATCTATTTTATTTTTACTTTCATCATATTTTGCTTTGGTTTTGATACCCCCAAATTCGAAGCTATATCTTTACAACCCTTCCTTTTCATAACCTATCATACTTTCATAAATCAGAGTCCATTTTCTGTAGGCTGTTTTTGAACCCAGTCAACGATGGGTACTTTTGCTAGTATAAATATATATATAGATAGATGTTTTTTTATTTGTTTTTGTTAGCGATACTTTCTTGAATGAATTCAAGTATTAATACGAAAGTGCATTTTTACCTAAATGCTTGTTGGGAATAATTTTCCCATTGACCAATCTGGTACCCCCTTTTAATGGGGAGCGGCATATATATTATTTTTAAAATATAATTATCCATTGATACGTGTTTCGTCGTCCACGACTCATCAGAGTGGCTGAATCTAGCGAGATTCGAAAGCGGCACCTCGTGATAAGAAGCCTAAACCTTATATATATATACACACACACACACACACACACACACACACACTTTAAAGCTAGAACCCAGAATTAGATGCAATCGACCAATTGCATCGACAACGGACAACGCCAGACCCAAAGCGGGTTTCGGTGTACTGCATCATCAGTGACGTGCTCCGACATAGGCGTGAGCCCAGGTCGTCGCACGCATAAAGTGTGCAATACTGACGACCTACCCTTATGGGCCACGGCGCAATCTATTGGCTATACCTCGATTTTTAAATTCTTATATTTTATCTAGTTCTACATTCTACTGTGTGACAAGTCACGCGTCCGATACAACTAAAATAGTTACTATTGGTATGCAGGCGGTAGACATCACATCTACAAACTGAAATCAGCCGACTCCCCAGACACGATTTCGGAACAACCTATTTGCTGAGGGACATCACCTCTCTACGAAGAACGAACCGCTTTTTCTACATATATTAGACATAAAGAGGAGATTATAGATATATATATAAATACCTGTTCACATACACTTTTTTCATGATAAAACTAAAACATGGTCAACATCATGAATTTTGGAATATAACTTTTTGCCATTTATTCTCTATATTGCTCTGTAATTACATTGAGCTTCTTATATAAGGATTGATATATAATAAGAAAATATATTTCTACAGAAATATATGTGTGTGTGTGTGTGTGTGTACAGGTATATGTATGAGTATATACATATATATATATATATATATATATATATATATATATATATATATATATATATATATGCATATTCATGTGTATGTATATGTATGCTGGTGTGGATATGCATGCACAGTTTTAAGTGTAAGTCTTACTATTGGACCTGTTAAAATCCTTATTAATATTATTTTTATTATTACTTGTGACTATAACAACCAAGATGAGGAAATCAGTCCGACAATCTCAATCAGTGTTTCCGCAAGTCACCATTGCCGCTGCCCGTCATGTCACCCACATCTAACTCCGTCCGAAGAAAGTTAAAAATCACACCACAGTCCCAGCAACGATTCCGTGGCCTTCAGCCAACTTTTCGCAGACTGAATAATCGCTGCTCGAACTTATCACAATGTGGACCTCAACTGCCTTACACTAAAAAGCGGCACGGATAAAAGTGTTATTTATAAAAACTGTAAACGGACAAAATACTCCATCCCTTACTACGCAATCAACAATGGATCAATATTCTACGCTGACGACCTTTTTTTCCTTAGTATTTCGCATTCGTAAAGTTTTCTTCGTAAAATTACGCTGACATTAATAACTTCCTCAGTCTCGCAGGATTTCTTCAGTCACTAAAGGCTTCCAAGAACACCTTAACAATTATGCAGTACTCTTTTTTTCAGTTGAATGATATTCCCGAACTGTTGTCTTTTAAAAAGTACACATCTCACCACATTAATGGAACCCAATCTTTTTAATTTCACCCACATGGGGAGAAAGTGCACATTCAAGAAGGACTTGACTTACATAGCACACAAAAAATTATCCTTTTCTGGTTAATAAAAATGATTTTAAATGTTTGTATTTGTTCCCGAGTCGTTACTATTTGCTGATGCTTCTTTCTTTTTATCTATCTATCTATCTATCTATCTATCTATCACTTTGTCTGTCTGTGTATGATGAGTTCTTAGATAGATTTTGTATCGAAATGTCTTCGAGAAGTATCGATAATCGAAAAAATCCGATGAAAGAAAGAACGGTCGATTTTAATCAACACAGCCTAACATCACAAGTGTATATGAGAAGTTTTCTTACCACACAAGCAGAAAGTCCTAGCATATAAAATTAACAGAAGGTTCTTTGATATGACAGGGCTGCGTTAGGAATGACTGTTTCTTTTTAGAGCACAATTGCTTCTCTACAGTGCAATGTAAACTACACTGTATCGTTGACCAAGCCACTACGGGGAGGCACGTGAAACTTCCTCCTGGTGCATTACGGTGGGTTCCCAACTAATGTAGGCTAGTAATCGATTTGATTGAAAAATGGGTGACTTCACCGATTTCGATGGCAATAAAAATATGGGAGGGTAAAACATTCGCTGATCATCATTCAATCCCGGGCAACGGCGGGTCTCCCTGGTAGACTATACTAATTTCGCCATGACACGTAAGTATGTAATAATGTTTTCACCTAAAATGCGTTGGTTAAAAAGATCACCAATATAAATATTAAACAAGGATGTCGACACTTTGCTTCCAGCTCCAAAAGCTAGGGAGAATAGAAAGATGTAAAATGGGGCTGAACTCGTCTATTGGAACAAATTTTAAGTTTTACAAATAGAAAAATTTATTTACACTGAAAATTTTAATTTTTTTTTTTTTTTTTTTTTTTTTTTTTTTTAAATTACATTTTCACCCCAAACAAGGCACATTGCCACTTTGGTGTAGGGGGCTACTATCAGGGAAAACAACTACTGGGGTACTATGTAGAGATTTGGGCAGCAAGATGTTGGTTCACGTTGCACTTGAACTTCTGCATGTCAGTACAGTTGGGGAAGCAGTGACCTGGAATGGAATTCCAAAGTCTAGCGGTTCTGGGGAAGAAACTACCGGAGTAGAAAGATCTTTTACATCTAGGGATTTCTACAGTGTGGGGGTGGGATTTTGCAGCTTGTCGTGTCTGTCGAGGGTGGTCACGTCGTGGGGGCACAAGTGCTTGCAGTTCATCAGAGCATTCACCATTAAAATACTTGTAGAACAGGCAGAGGGATGCAACGTTTCGTCGATGGGACAGAGGCTGAAGCTTAGATGCCAGTTTAGGGCCTATCAGATTTGCGACTCTCTTTTGAACCTTGTCAAGGAGCGAGAGACTAGTAGCCGATCCACCAGCCCAAACACGACAGCAATACTCCATACATGGGCGAATACATAGAGGTACAGGATACTTTCGGGTGTTAGTAGTTTTCTAGCACGGTAGAGAGAGCCCACCTTCCTTGCAGAGGATTTCATTTCGATACATTCTTCTCCAAATATGTTCGTGACTTCAGGGTCCACGTTCTAAGCCATTCGCATTCCAATGATTATAAAAGCAACCTGACTCATGAAAAAGAATTTCAAAAACTACTTGGCAAATATACCCGGTGAACCAAGTGCAAGAGCGATAAAACAATTGCACTTAAAGGGGCGGTTGGAATCTTAAAAAGACCTATCGGTTGGAATGTATGAGATAGCAGGTGTGTGTTTGATGTAGGATGTCATATCCTCAGTTATGACGTAATAACAAGAAAATTAAAAAAGAAAACGTACAAAGAAAAAAAACTTGGGGTTTATTGTCTAATATTGAATGATTAGGTTAAAGCAGTAGATGTATGTACGTGTATGCGTCTCTGTAAAAATATTTAACCGATAAACTCTTAAATTACTGGTCGTATAACACTGAAATTAATAGGAAATCGTAATCACACACCAAGGATGGTTTAACGAGTAAAATCTTTGTCTGGATGGATCAATAACGCGTATGTCGGCAAGTTCACGTACAAAATGTTTATTTCAACTTGCCGACATATTTCTATTACTTTTACGCATAGCTTGAAGAGGTTTCATTTTAAATCTTTCTTATCTATCTGTCGATAGCTCAAACGGCAGGGAACATGGTTGGGATGCTAAATGTTTTGGTTTCAATTCCAGCTGATGGCACTCAAGTCATTTTTTATTTAACTTTTGAAAGCAGAACTCTACATTAGGTACAATGTAATATTCAATATAGAATTTGCCCTGTAATAATAAATATGGAATCTGTATGAATTAAAATATATTTAAGCATATTTTACGATCAGGCAAGGCCGGGCACCCCCACCCCCATCACCTATTGTTCGAAGACAATTAACAAAAATTGAGTTTTGCTACATTGGCCTAAGATTTTCCAAAATTTCAGTGTTAACTAAAACTGTTCCTTTTTTACTTTTTTATGTATTGTTTTAAAATCAAACTAGAATTACGTAAGTATCAACTAAAAGGGGACTTTCGCCCAGTATACACCGACAAGACTGGTACATCATAAAAAACCTAGACACCTCAAAGAAAATGAGATCATATGGTATCACTGGAAGAATACATAATGTAATTAAATCCTTCTTAAGTAAGAGAAAAATCCAGGTTGTCCTCGACGGTCGTACATCTAAACAATATGATATAAATGCGGGATTGCGGGAGTGCCTAAGAGCTCTATCCTCAATACATGTTACCGTTACATAGGCGGATATATATTCGGTGGGTTTCTAACAATATTTTGTATAATTTGTTTGTTTGAACTCATTTTCCCAAACTTACCGTGTTCAATAGCGAGCATGTCGCCATTTTTCTTTTTCAAATATATCGATAAACACTGCATGATTTTCGAACCGATTACACGTTTTAAAGTGAGTAAAACCACTAAAACCTTTTCCAGATAGGTAGAAGAGTAACTTATCTAGCCTTTGATAACATTTATTTGTGATATATTTGTTTTTTGACAACTTTTTCGAATCTATGTGTATAGTAAAACAAGACTCGTACTTCATTGTTATCTCGAAAACAGTAATATATCCAAAAATTACGAAAGTTCATCGAGTAGAAAGCTATTTATAGTTAAAAGTAATTTTTACGGAAAATTGGGTAAAATTATATTTTTCTTAGATATTATAAAAGGGACGATGAAGAGTTCATACAAAGGGGACATAACCCGGAACGCAAATTTTAGATTACATTTTAATGGCTACCAACCACCATTTTAGCCTTATAATGATAGATTTTTTTTTTACTCCTAAAAACACAACAACAGCACTTGTTCTAGTCGATGAATTTTCGTAATTATTGGATATATTATTATTTTCGACATGACAATTAAGTACGTAATATTGTTTTTGCTCAAAACGACATCAAATTTAAAAAATCGATCTGTCAACTCTATCCTAACAAGCACCAAAGTTTACCCTAACCGTCTGGAACTTAGTTTTCCGGTTTCTACAATCCTTTTCTTTATTTTTTTTATGTTTTTTCTTTCTTTCTTTCTTATTAACTGTACCTCACATCGCCACAAAATGAAAGTAAAAAGACTCCCGGGTAATACCGAGCTAGTAATCAATATCGTTAATGCACCTGGCATTTTTTTTTCTTTCATCTTTTGAATCTCATTCAAATACCCACCTTTTTATCTTTAATTATGTTGGTGCTTCTTCGTTATTAGATCGAAATTCGAAATATTGTATTCCAAGTGAAAGTAATGATATTTTTACTTGGTTTTCATGTCGCAGTAATTAAGATATCCAAAAGTTACGAAAAACGATGAGGTAAAAAATTAATCATGCAAATAATGTTCGAAGACAATCGGCGAAAATTGAGTTTTGCTAAATTGACCCAAGATTTTCAGTTTTCAGAAAATAATTACTTCTCTTGTTTCTATTCAAACTCTCCGGTTTCTTTTTCTTAGCCAAACTTATCGTTTTCCGTAATTTTTGGATATGTTCATTACAACGACATGACAAGTCTATACATTGATCTTAATGTAAATTCAATATTTCTATTTTCGAATTTCGATCTTATGGCGAAGTTATCCATCTCTATAAGTTATTTGCACTTTATTTAATTTTAAGGGCAAATGTAGACGCAAGGTCGGTTTTTTGATGTAAGAAATATCGGTAAAACTATACAAACACCGTGACAGCGAATTAACCCTACCCCTAACCCTAACCCTAACCCCTAACCCTAACCCTAACCCTAACCCTAAACCCTAACCCTAACCCTAAACCCTAACCCTAACCCTAACCCTAATCCTAACCCTAACCCTAACGCTGTCACGGTGTTTGTATAATAATACCGAAATATCTAGCTCTCCAAAAAAAAGCGGTGGGGGTCACTCTTCATTGGGACTAATCATAGCATCAAGATTCCTCCACAAATGTGGGGGCTCAGTCGATAGGCAATAGATCCATCGTTTCTACCAAAAGAAGACTATAATATCTGTGATGATAATGGTCTGAAACCGATACTACACTTTCATCCTAACTAAATAGTCGAATTGCATTTCCATAAAAACTGAATGTGATACAAGAAACGTCCAGCATCTCCAAAACGAGGATACTCTGAATCTGAACTCTCAACCGAGAGCAAAAATCGCTTGATCCGACATGTCAGTATTTACTGGTAAGGGTGTCTCAGGCTACAAGACATAAATACTTGAACTAATGGTCTACTAAGACCGACCAGAATATATACATTTTAAATTATTTTTTTGGCAAATAAAATTTAAAAAAATATACCAGACACAAGGCCATTAAAACCTGAGTGATTGATTTCTTTCAGTATTTGTTCACTACCATACGGCATTTAGCTAATGGACTACACTATTGAAATATCGGTATTTATGCAGAGAAGGTACCGTGCTGAAATAATAACGTTATTATTAAGAAAGCCATTCTTAACATGGGAGAGGAGGAGGGTGTTTTGTAAATATTCTGTACTTTCACCTAACAATTTGATAAACAAACAATACTTTAAAACTTGAATTTTAACTTGAAAATACTATTTTAAAATAGCACGGTATCTTCTCTGCATAAATACCAACATATCTTAAATTATTATTATTTTTTTTTAATCAATTTGATTAGCAAATTAATTGCTTTCATTTTAGGAGAGTTCCGTCCGCACAGTGTAAGAGTTAACAAACTCCCCCAGCACGTCTTAAGAATTTTTTTTTTTTTTTAAATTTGTTTGGGTATGTTAAACTGCACAGGTGTCGAAAAAGTATTTATTATATTTGCAATTTCATGAAAAATGATGAGTGTGACAATAGAAAGTACTTCAAAGACTAAAAAAAAACAATAAAAAATAAATAAATAGATAATCATAGGGGAGTCAGTAAGATTCTTCTAACTCTTTCTAAAAGTAGACCTCTATTGTTTCTCAGGTTTTGGAACTCAGGAATCGAAGGTAAGCATGTCAATCTCTAAATGGGAGTGGGACTTAAGAGGGATGACATTGAATAAGTATGGAATTTAGTAGTGGGAGTGGGGTGCTTCTAAAATGAAAGTGAAGAGTGGGCGTTTTGAAGGATCTTTATTATCGACAAAAAAAAAAAAAAGAAAAAAGGCCAGGGGGTAGGACACATCTAAAAGTAACCAGGCGGAGGTCCAAAAAACCAAAAACACAAACACTTCTCACTACTGCGTGCGTTAGATTTTGATTATGGCCAGTGGGCCAGGTAATATTTATCCTTCTTTTACCACATGTGGGAATCCAACTTACCCAGAAGGCAGCACCAAGGATGCCAGCACAATTTATTATGATCGATCCCGTCAGCATTCCCCGGTATTTTTCCCCGAAAGAGAAGGTAATACATGGGAGGATAGCCTTCTGGAGCACAGAATTACACTCTAATGTGATATCAGCCGGAGGGCAGTGTCGGAACAGTGTTTTGTTGTGTCTCCGGATTTATTTGCGCGCGCGCGTGTGTGTGTGTGTCTCTCTCTCTCTCTCTTTCCCTCCCTATCTTTTTTATCTCTTTCTCTCTCTATCTTTTTGTATCGTCTTTTTGTCTCTTTTTCTCCTGTCTATTTTCGTCCCTTTCACTCCTCCCTCTCTCTTTATTTCTTTATTTATCTTTCTCTCTCTCTCTCTCTCTCTCTCTCACTCTCTCTCTCTATCTCTGTTTTATTTTTCCTCCTCTCTCTTTTCTCTTTTTTCTCTTTCTCACTCTCTCTCTCTCTTTATCTCTCTTTTTCCTCCTCTCTCTTTTTTCTTTTTTCTCTCTCCCCTCTCCCCTTTCTCCTCCCTCTCTTTTCTCTCTCTCTCTTCCTTTTTTTCTTTTTCTCTCTTTGCTTTTCTATTTTTGTATCTCTTTCTTTATCTTTCTCCCCCTCACACCTTCTTTCCAACGCACCGGTATCTGTGCGCGTTCACCACCGACACGAGCAGCGGCAGCAGCAACCAACCAACCAACAGAACAGCAGAGATTCTACCAGAGAATGAACGTCTCTCCTTTTTTCAATACGGACTACAAGACACGACGAAGTGGATTTAAAACTGTGCAGGTAAGTTCAAACACATTAAACACAACAAAACAAAGTAAGAAAAGCAAAAAGCAAGTTATCCATGGCACTTTAAAACATTTGTTTTTGTTTAAAGAAATATCAATTCTTGAAAAATACTTTTTCTTTAAATTTTTTTTTTTATTATAAAAAAATATGGTGCTTATTTAGAATGATACTTATTTAAAAAAAAAATACAAAAAATATCTTTACGGTATACATACTCATCACGTCATATTCCAAAAATCACGTAAATAGATCAAGTTTAAAGAAGAAGCGAGACGTCGGATTTCTATCGGCCATGTTCAATAAATAAAAGGAAGACAACTCAATTTGAACTATCGAGTCCAAAACCAGCATTAGAATAGATACAGTTGGTATCGCTAAAACTCGTAAATTTTAATTGTCTGAGTTAAAAAAAATATGCTTGATCAATTTATGTGATTTTTGGAATATATGACGGGTACATCAAATATTTTTTTAAATAAGTGTAATTTTGAATAAGCACCAAAAGATGTTTTCTGTGTTCTTTTCTTGCAAATCACAGCAACCATTAAAAAGGGGGGGTACTGTCTTTTTACTTGATACACGAACTAATATGCGGATCAGAGTGTAGTATGTGCTATGTTCATTCTCAGCAGTCTATCCTGCCAGGTATTACCTCTCTCTGTGAGGGTGTTTACCTGCTTCTCATTTACAGCGAGGTTAGACAGCCATGAAGTTAGTTTAACGGTGGGTTGGGTAAATTCCCCACCCCAGAAGACAATGTTTGAGAGAGAACATTCTCATTTCCTGGTATGAGCGCCTCCTCAGACACATGCTAAATTTTCGGTATTATTATACAAACACCGTGACAGCGTTAGGGTTAGGGTTAGGATTAGGGTTAGGGTTTAGGGTTAGGGTTAGGGTTGGGGTTAGGGTTAGGTTTAGGGTTAGGGTTAGGGGTAGGGGTAATTCGCTGTCACGGTGTTTGTATAGTTTTACCAAATTTTCCTTGTTTTTTTTTTTGTTTTTTTTAACTTAATAACTCTGTGAAATTAAAAAAAAATTAGTTCTAATTGTTTATTTTAACATTTTTATTTTATTTGTTTTTTATATCAAATTTAACATTATTTAAAAAATATTATTTCAGTATTTTGTCTTTTTATTTGTGTGTGTCAGGACCCCCCCCCCCCCGAAAAAAAAAACTCTAACATTTTAAAGTACGTGACTTGTTTTTTCTTTTGTTTTTTTTTGTTTTTTTTGCTTTTAAATACTATTTTTAACGTAGAAAAAATAAATAAAAAGTTTAGTTTTAATATGTAATTTTTTTTTAACTTAATTATAAAGGAAGTCTGAAAGATATTTTAAAACAAAACTTTTTTATTAGATACTTATTTTGGTCAATGTGCACTTGCACTGGTTGTCCAACCTCCAAAGGGTTTATTCCGAAAGCCGTTCTTAACATGGAGAGGTTAGGGGTGTTTATTCCGAAACTCGTTCTAAACATGGGGAGGTTGATGTTGATTCCGAAAGCCGTTCTAATATGGAGAGGTTGGGGGTATTTATTCCGAAAGGTATTTCCAACCTCCCCGTAATCAACTTCTTGAAAAGTCTTCGGGTGCCCCCCCCCCCCAGTGCACTGCACCTTCACCCTTATTTTTTTTAATGCAATATCGTTATTAAAGCAATAAATAAAATAAAGTTTTGGCGGCTGTACGAGAGTGTCCACTCCCTAAAAATGTGTGTTTTATACTCCCCCCCCCCCAACAATTACAAGTATCATGTTAGCAGAAAAAAAATAAAAAATAAAATGACTTTTACTTTCGTTATAACGTCACGTGACACGTCGGTAAAGAAATGGACCGTGAACCGTAAGTCAGGTAAAGTGAACCCCCTTCTTAAAAATCATTAATTTAAAAAAATTTCTGTAATTTATGATAATCGCCAGAAAAAGTTAAAAAAAAAAAAAAAAAATGGTATAAAACACGAATTTTTAGGGGGTGGGCAGTGGGCACTATCGTCGTACAGGTCTGCCAAAAGTGCTTCTACAGAATTTTAACCGAAACAAACTGACTTTTGCCGAACTAAAAACTTAGTGGTGTTCATGCAGAGAGTGATCCCTGCTGAGATAATAACGTTATTATTTAAAAAGCCATTCTTTGTTTTGTACCTATTCTGTACTTTAACCTTACAATTGAATAAAAAAACATAAAACTTTAATTAAATGTGGAAATACGATTTTAAAAAAATAGCGTGAATCACTCTCTGCATTAGTACCAACTTAGTTTAACACTTATGCAGAGAAAAGGTACCATGCTGAAACAATACTATTTAGAAACACATTCTTAAGGTGCGGTGTTTTGTGATTATTTTGTACTTTCACCTAACAACAAGATACAGTAAAACTTGAATGTAACTTGAAACTAAAATAAATAAGCATAATACCTTCTCTACATAAGTACCCTTAATTGAAGGTTAAGCTAGTGTTAAAACAAAAATTACAACGTGTATTTTTTTTTTTTTTTTTTTTTTTACAAAGGCATCACCACATTATCAAGGCCCAGAGGCCACTCAAGGATAAGGGTTAAAGAGTGTACAGTAGAAATTTGTCAATATAGTAATCATTAGTAATGAAAATTTGGTAAATTTAATAACTTATATGGAACGGCTCATCAAGAACTTATTTACTTTAGACTTGAACACAACCATATTGTAGTCAGCCGGAAAGCAGGAAAACGGAAGACGTATACTTTTAGTTCTTAATTATTGAGATGAGGAATGACTTCGTATTTGGATTATTCGGACTACTATTCTCACCTTCAGTGTTATTCTTTAACAACGTTTCGTTTCAGTCACTGTAACCTCTGACCTTCTTCAGGTGTACAAGTTGCCATTTTTAAATCTGAAGAGGGTCGGAGTTTACATCGATCTAAACGTCGTGTAAATGACACTCAAGATGAGAACAGTGTATACTTGTGTTAGTTTGTAATTTAATTTGCATCTAATGCATCTTTAAACATCAATTCCCTATTTTTTTTTTTTTTTTTTTTTTTTTTTTTTTTTAGGGGAAACTTTTAAATTGATTAACATGCCGATGTTTACCAACTAAACATTTGCCTTTCAAAAGTTGCTATTTAGATGTATTTGGATCTATTTTTGAACGAATATCACATTTAAAACTGTCGCCGACAAGTAGTTTTTATGATATTAAAACATGTATTATACAATCAATGTATTCCTAATGGTTTTCAGTGGTCGCCATTTTTTTTCACCGTTGATAATACAACCGGAAGCACATGCGCATTTAAGTGAAAAAAAAAAAAAAAAAAAAAAAAAAAAAAAAAATGTCGACCACTGAAAACCATCAGAGAATACATTGGATAGTAAAGGTCTAAATATCATTAAAAAAAAAAAAAAAAAAAAGTACTAGCAGACGACAATTTCGTTCAAAACAGACCAAAATACATCTAAAAGAACTTTTAAAAGTGACTGTTTAGTCGGTAGATCCGCAATTTGATCTTTAAAAAAAATTGTTTCTTTCGTCAATGTGCACTGCCACTGCACTGGTGGGTGTGCAAAGGGTGTTTATTCCGAAAACCGTTCTTAACATGATGAGTTGGGGATGTTTATTCTCAAAGACATTTTCTTATTTACGATCCGCCATGGTTTTCGGAATAAACACCCTTTGCCGGTTGGACAATTGACAGTTTCTTTTTAACTTGCCCCCCCCCCAAACACAAAGTTAAAAACAAGTTCAGGTTTTTAAATTAGGGAGAATCTAGCTCATTGAATTGAGAACAACAACATATATGACGTACTCCTACAATTATTTTGTCCCCGTGCACACTGTAAAGTGAATGAAAGTGATTTGGATGAATAAATACGTCCTTTCCCCAAAAGAGGAAGGTAATATCTGGAAAAGTGACCTCCTAGGACAGAACAGTTATTACACTTTTATCCTAGCCCAACATGCCGAATAAAAATTAAAAACCTTATAGACTTAGCTCCACACATGAGCATTTTTATTATTAGGGAAAAATCTAACTTGCAAAAAGGGACACTGGATTTGAAACTGGTAGTATGTTGGCAGAGTTGAACATTCCTCGGCAAATTTAGAAAGCCATTCTTAACATCGGGAGAGGGAAATAAGGTCTTTGTGTACTCTTCCGAAACCCTCCTAAAATGAAAATTAATTTGTCCGAGAATGTTAAACTGTACAAGCGCCAGGATTTGTCTACAGCCAGAACAGATACTAGACTTTGATCACAACTCTAAAATCTGACAGACATTGTTTTTTACTTGCCTCCCCGCGAGGACAACGTTAGATACAAGGTTGATTTTTGGCGGGAGTGCTGTTTCTTATCCGACGTTCGTCTACAAGGAGATATCTTGCTCCACAAAATTTAGACTCTGAATAGAACAGAAATTAAAATTGTCTAAATTTACAGATACTGCACTTTGATCTAAGTTTCCTTTTATTTGCCTTCCCACGAGGGCAAAGTGAGATACAAGGTTGTACCGATGGCATAACAGATACTACACTTAGATTCTTGCTCGAAAGCGAGGAAATGCATTCTTTAATTTTCTTTTCTTTTTTTTTCTTTTTTGTCTAAGTTGCTTACCTTCGCACGAAGGTTGGCTATAACACAAGGTTGAACTTAATGTGGGGCGTGGCTATCTCTGAACACAAGGGCGCTCTCCGCCGTTAACAATATAACAAAATTGTCTGGTTGGACCCGTCGACATTTCCGATTGAGGGTGCTTCGGGCGATGAACACATTAGTTCTCGGCCTGGGAGAATGACAATCCTGAGAACAGTAAATATATATTTTTTACATTTATTTTAGTTACTTATATTGGAGGAGGAGGAGGAGAATGCTGTAAGCAACGAGAAGATGCTTTGATGGAAGGAAAAAAAAAAAAAAAATTTTTGTGTCCGCGTGTTTCAACATTTCAAGTGTCAAAAATCACCATTCCTCATTGATTGGAAACCATTGCGTATATTTGTGTGCGTGTGTGCGACACGTGCGTCTATGTATTGAAGAGATCGGCGGAGTGCGTTTCTTATTGTGTAATGCTTGCTTTGTCATTCTGAAGTTATCGCTTTATTTTATTACAATTCGAACAGGAAGACTCGACTTCGCCCGGGATTCAATAAGGAATCTTATGATCCCTTGTATTCTCCCCCTGTTTATATATATTTTTTACTCGTAATATTTTTTTTGATGTTCTGGTCCAGAATTCTTCCTATATTAAAACACACACACACACACACACACACACACACACACACACACACACACACACACAGAAATATATCTGTATGATATACGCACTCGTAACGGAACATAAATGTCATATTCCAAAAATAACGTAAATTGATCAAGTAGTTTCATTTTTAGCTAAAAATCCAATTTTATGAGTAAACAAGTAGGGGCTGCCTCGCGTCACCACTTTGAAAAAACAGATATAACTCAACAATAATTCAAACTTGCGAGATCAGCCTTGTAATGCCTACGATTTCTCGTTAATTGCGTAAAATCACTTAAAAATTATCTATATGAAAATAAAACTTTTATCAATTTACGTGATTTTTCGAATTTTTCGTTCTGTCGCAGGTTCTCTTATATTAAAAAAAATGCATATAATATTTAAGCTAGTCGGATTGTGTGAATAAGCTAAAAGCAGGATGATATGGAAGGAAATTAACTACGAGCTTTACATGGGGGAAAAACATAAAACACGTGTGGAGCTTTTTCATATCTATTAAAATTAACGGAAAAACATTCCTGCATAAATGCCGTAACAAGAAGTTTAATGTACAGCTGCTGCTGTTACTTTTGTTGGATATTTTTTTACTATAAGACAATAAACCGAACGGAAAAAGTGGTCAGAAACAAATGTATCCACCCAATAAATGTAACGGTGATATTTATTGGGTAAGATTTCTACTCGCATTTTGTTCTATTTTCGAGTTTGGAGCAATTTTCGAGGCTCCAAAACTGATTTTTGAGGTTCCAAAATATGTTGGCCATCTTGTCGTTTTAACTTAATCGCGTGGTACTACTTGCGTTTTAAACTTAATAAACGCTTTAAAATAAGTTAAAACACCAAAAACTTACCCAGGTAAGGAGAAGAATAACTAATCTTGCCTTTGGTAACATTTATTTGTTATATATTTTTATCACCTTTTCGGTTTGTTATCTATAGTAAAAAAAAAAAAAAAATGCCCCTCTTTTCTACTGGTAAACAATAGCTTGCAGACGTACACACACATCAATGCATGTAAACATCAAAATTATTAACTAGTTATGTTAAGTACTTGAAAAACATTTTACGGCATATAAATAGGTAAAATGCCATCAACAAAATTACAAATGTATAACACCAAATATTAATTCATTATAAACTGTTTTTAAAAACAAAGACCGGTAATGACCGAGATCTTTATGATTCTTTCTCTTCTGAACTTCAGCACGTGATGCAATGGGGGGGGGGGGGAGGTGGCTAGTTAATTTGAATGCATAAAAACCAAGCTTCTCTTTTTCCACCACCAACGCTCTGACTCCCATCTGGCCCTAATCGAAATGAATGGCTCGTTTTAGGCAAGCCCCCTACTTTGACAAGCTTCTGAGTCTGACTTTCACCCCTGATCTGAAACAGAGCACATACATAAAATCCATTGCCAAGGTTGCCGGAAAAATGATTGGATCATTCTATTACTCAAGTAAATATCTTGCTTCCGATGCAATACTCTACCTGTATAAGAGCTAAGTATGTCCTAGAATGGAGTACTGTTGCCATATCTAGGCCGGAGCTGCTCGGACCTTCCTACCCTGCCTTAACAGAGTTCAAAGCTGCCCTAAAAACCTGGTGGGTGATGCCCTTTTCTCCTCCTGGCAACCTCTTCCCCACATAAGAGACGTTACTAACCTGTCTCTAATCTATCGTTATTTTCATGGCAACTGTTTGTCTGAGCTCCAATCTATGGTCTTCCTCATCAAACTTTTACAAAAAAAGTCCTCGTCTAACTATAACCATTATCAACAATTTCTCACACTCTCTATCTGTGACAAAATCTAACTGCTTCTGTACACCCATTAACCTTGGATGTTAAGATGTGTACCCAGTCATATCTGACAGAACAAGAATAATCTACTCCTGTGGATTAAATACTGATCCAGTTCAAAATTCCATCTAAGTTCCTCAATTTGAAAAGATGTGTTACATTCTTTTTTTTTTTTTTCCTTGAGCGATTGTGATGAAAATGATAATCTTCTATCACATGAGACAATGGTGTTTTTTTTTTTTTTACAGTGATCACCACTTATCAAGGCCCGGAAGCCACTCAGGAATAAGGGTTATTGCAAGTACATTACGTTAGTGTGGAGATTTGATGAAGTGTTTAATTAAGGGGGTGGTTCATTAGGAATTTGTTAACATTGAGCTTGAAGACATCCAAGTTGTAGTCCGGTTGTTTTGCACCCAGTCTGGTGCACTATAGCGTCTACTCTGGCTATACAGTTGAATTCTGAATTTGTAGCTTTGTAGCTACACGTGCAGGCTATAAAGAGACTTAGGTTTGCCTATTTACGAAGGTCTCCTTAAGATTTATAGACACAGTCGAACAGAAAGGCAAGCCAATACAGTCAGTGCCAGCTTGATTGCAGGAGTTGTTGGAAAGATGTTGCAAAGCTTCACTATCTGCCTATCGAGACTCCAAACCAGATTTTTATCAGGGTTTACTCTTTTAGCCTTTTCCTTTCCCAAGGCATTCACAAGGCAGTAGAACTATTTCCCCATAGCTGGTGGTTCGTTCATGTGTTGGTCTTTTTATTCCCTGCATCATCGTTATTTCACTTCACCGTTTCATGTGTGGCCATGTCGTCTTATGGTTGTCAATCATCTCGTCTGTTTATTAGATGAATAAACTATTCATGCATAAAAAAACACAAAGAGACTTTGCTGAGCTCTTTAAAGTTTTATTGGAGAGAATTTATTTATGGGAAGAGAGACTATGTAACTAAAATTATTTCCTTAACTTAGTTTTCTAACTTGAGAAATGAGACACGGACGGACAGATATCTAAGTGACATTCGCTTTAGATCATTCTCCATTATTGTGCCATGTCCCATCCACACAGCTTCCAGAGCGAGACCGATTAGAAACCTTAGTTTGTCTTGCTTGAAAACGTCATATTGTGATCATTCAACTTTAGTTTTGTATACAGACTTTGACGTTTTACCTACTTCAATCCACATTTGTTTTGGCGTAGAATTTCATTAGCAGTTAGTTTATCCTGAGATGTAATAATGTAATTTTTATAAAATTTCACACTAGCTAACCTAATCGCTGCTTACTTGCATAGGGTTCCTTCTATATGTACCTGAAATTACATCAACCAAAACGTGAATATAAAAACCAAGATGCGAATAGTAGTTAGAATAATTAAAATAATATGAATTAACAATCCTCATCTAAAAAATTCAGAAACGTGATATTCTTTTTGGATCATTTATGCCAAATCATCATCGTATGAATCTGAAGATTCTATTGTTGGCATTGGTTTCCCTGATATTTTTGTAGTCCGAATTCTTCCTATAAAGACATCAGGGGATTATAGCAGGATCACATGAAGCTTGCCAACATCTTAAGTGAAACTGATTTTCTGTGGAACCAACTGAATTCTAACTAGAGACATCCAGGTCCTCAGTCTGTATCATTAATTACTTGTCCAGTTAAAACTGTTGTTTAGTACTTATATCCATTACGCCACAGGTTTACCAGCTAAAATGTTGTGAGATTAATATCTAAGATAAAAACAGTGGTCCAAATGGTCCTATTAATAGAACTGCCAGATATTAGCAGAGTGGACCTGGGAGCAATGAAAACAAACTCAAGGCTTGTCTCTACACTTTTCAAAGATATAAAATGTGGGACTTCATCACTAGACACAACTTAATATCATATTGCGGGCAAAGTTAATATTAAATTTCTGAATTTTTGAGATGAAGATTTTTTCATATTATTTGGATGCAATTGGACTACTGTTCTCATCTTAAGTATCATTTTTACAACGTTTCAGTTGATATAACCTCCGACCTCCTTCAGGTGTATCTTATCAAACTTGGGTATGTTTCTATCGAACTTGGGAATTTCGAATGGAACCCTTTATTTACTTCACGTGGGCAGCATGCTCTTGTTCCATCAGTTGTGGTGCAATGGTTAGAGTACTTGAAAAAATCAATTATAAAAGTGATATTCTCCTGAAGATTCAATTTTCAGTGCGGCAACCGAAAAATACAATTGCAAATTACTTAGGACCTCTATCCAGTCTGGCTGACAGAGCAAGAGCATGCTACCCCTGTGAAGTAAATATAAGGTTCCGTTTGAAATTCCATCTAAATTCCAGAGTTTGACAGAAACATTCCCGAGTTTGACAAGATACACCTGAAGGTTGGAGGTTTCATCAACCGAAAAATTGTGAAAATGACACTCAAAATGAGAAGGTAGTTGGATGAATGCAAATAATACAAATACTAATATTGTCCAGGATGCTTAATGAATGCCAGACACTCGTTAGATTTGTCAGCTGCTTCACATAATCTTCGAATCAAATTCTAAACGTAGCAATTATATTGTCACTTATGTTCCTGCAAGAATTTGTCAGTGCAATTGTGTTACATTTTAATCTTGTCATTCATGCATACAACCAAATTGGCATCATTATTACAAAAACACATCTTTCTGACTGGGGGCTTGTTGTCTGAAAATCAAAGCTCATTATTTTTAAGAGATCAAGACAAAACTGATGGAAGACAGATGAGGTTTATTTGACTTGATCTTCTTTCCAAATCATTGACCAGTGTGATACGGGGAAAGACAGTGATCGATAGTCACCGTTTAATCATATTTTGTCAGCTCGTAGCATTTTCTCACATTCACACGTATACTTCTAAGAAACTGTTTCTCTCTCCCACTCTCTTTTTGAGCCATGTGACGTTACGTTTGTTTCTATCAATTTCTACAGTCTAATAATCCTAATCTAGTTCAGCAAGTGGATCCTGACTGAACTTTCATTTTCTGTTTTTGTCAACTAACCATTTTATATACTAGTGGATTTACCCGCCCAATATCTAACATTACATTAATATATTTTTCTTTACTCCTTTTCATACCAAACATGGCATTTTGTCACTTGGAATATAAGAGACTACTAATTAGGAGTGTGCCTAACAGGGAGCTTGGAAGAGTTGAGTAGCAAGATGTTTGTTCACATTACATTTAAACTTCAGCAGGTTAGTACAGTCAGGGAAGCAATGAACAGGGAATTTCAAAGTCTCTGAGGAAAGAAATTATTTTAATAGAAAGTTTTCCAGCATCTATCACCTCAACAGAGAAGGGATGGTTTTTTGCTGCTTGTTTGGTTGGTCGGCAGTATGTACGTCAAGAGGGCATATATGCTAAGAGTTCATCCGAACACATTCTATTAAAGTACTCGTAAAACAATGATGGAACAGAGGTTGAAACTTGTTTGATAGTGCGGGACCTATTAGATTTGAGACTCTGTTTTTTTTGTCTAAGAGTGAGAGACTTGTGGTGGATGTGTTTTTTGTTCTTTAAGCAACTCTTCCTCTTTTGTTTTTAGAAGTTTTTAATTTATTAATTAAAAAAAAGAAGAAATTTAAACATTTATAATGGCGGTGTGCAGAGCGATTTTTTTTTAACTACAGACTGATAAGGGTGTTCTAAAAGTAATGCCTCCTATTTTTTGTTCCACTTGAATGAATCAGGAGATTGCAAATCGCATTGTTATGATGACTGAACTTATGCATTCATGATCTGAAAGTTTCTTCTGTCTGTTGCGTATATTGATGGCGTGAGACTGTAAGAAAGCAACCCTTGTCATGGACGTGCGTCAGAAGCGAAGTGTCATTGAATTCCTGGCAAAAGTATATTGAGAATGGCGGTGACTATGTAGAAAAATTAACTCGTTTTAATGGTCTCATTTTTTTGTAGCTCTTCAACTTTTGGAGTTAAAAATATGGGCTTTACTTTTAGGAAAATATTTGTACATCATGTAAAACTACTATTTAAGCCTAAAGGGTCAAACATGCTAAATTTCAATGTAGATATACATTAAGTTAACTACTAAATTGATAGATAAAAAACTATTTCATTTTAAAACACACGATGAATAAATTTAGAAATCTATAAGTGTATAAGAAGACTATTAGCAAGGTAAGATGGTGAAGCGCTGAACAAACACGAACGAAAGTATTAAGATTATCGATATTCGTATATTCACTTTTCAAAAGTTTTCACATGTAAATCAATGATTTGAAGAAGTACCTCTTTTTCAAAACAGAAAACAAACTAAAAGTATTCATTCGTATTATTTGGATTCATCGAACCTGTTCTCATCTTGAGTGTGATTTTCACAACGTTTCGGTCGATATAACATCTTCATCAGGTGTATCTTGTCGAACTCAGAAATGTTTCTGTCAGACTGTTGAAGGTTCAATTCTCAGTGTGGGCGGCTGAAAAATACAATTGCAAGTTACTTAGGACCTTTATTCAGTCATGGCTGACAGAACAAGAGCATGCTACCCCCATGAAGTAAATAAAGGGTCCGTTCGAAAATGTCAAAATTCCCAAGTTCGACAGATACATTCCCGAGTTGGACAAGATACACTCGAAGAAGGTCGGAGGTTATATCGACCGAAACGTTGTGAAAATGACATTCAAGATTAGAACAATAGTCTGATGAAATCAAATAATATGAACAACCAATCCTCAGCTCAAAATTTCAGAAACGTCAAACAAAAAGTATGTCGTAAAAATGGAACAAATAATACGAAAACTGTACAGCTCACTTCGCTATCCCAGTATCTTAGCTTATATATATATATACACACACACACACACGCTTACCAGCATGGTTTTGAGATGAGACCTGGTTACCGCACTCCAGTAAATAAATCCTATCAAGATTTTGTTAAGGAAAAATCAAGAAATTAACCGCCTAAGGGATAGATCAATCAGGGAGAGTTGAGACTGACATGCCGTTTCTGACAGCTGAAAGACTGGCTCAAAATGATAAGTGGGAGAATTTTGTTTTCAAGCTTATGACGAAGCTCTCTAGAATATGTACATAAGTGAAGCCATACTTATATTGTTGGGGAAAATGTAGGAACCCATAATTTAATCTTAACTATTGTTAAAATAGAAACTACTTCTTTTTTTTTTTTTTTCTTTTTTATTGTGAACGATGTATCATTTACGATTAGTTTTGTGTTTCGGGAACAAATAAAAAAAATGGCTGATTTACTGCGAAAACAGACAAATCAAAATCAGAGGTCGTTATTCGAACTGAGGGATCAGAAATTTTGGTCAAAGTGATTGTCTTCAATTTTCGAAACATGTGGGTGTATATGTGCAATTTTCGAAACATGTGGGTGTATATGTGCAATTTTCGAAACATGTGGGTGTAGATGTACAGGTCTGGGTGTGCATGTTTCATCACCCATGAAGGTTTCAGAGCTTATGTGCACAAGTTTAGAAGATTATGTGTGCAAATTTTGTTTCGAATGATGTGTATGTGTTCTAAAATATATTTCGACAATGTTTGTGTTTGTTTCATCTTCACTTAAATCCTTTGATTCGTTTATCATGTCTGCTTTATGAAAACTTGCTGCGAATTATTTATCACCGTTTATCTAGCAATTTTACTTGCATTAAACCGTATCAATTTTGGAATCATATTTTGATGCTTTTAACTTATTTGAAAGATGGCTAATAAAACAATTCAGCAACATGTACCATTTTAAACCGTGTTTTTATTTCAATTCTGTATGCTGGTGCGCGCGCGCGCGCGCGCGCACACACACACACACACACACACACACACACACACACACACACACACACACACACACACACACACACACACACACATACTAGCAGCATGCCAAGCATTGCCCAATCGTAAAATACTCATAAATATTATATTTGAATCCATGCAGATTTCACGTTAGAGAGCCAATTCTCTATTAATTATTATCCAATATATGATAATGATTTCAAATGTTAAAAAAAAAATATGACTTGAGTACCATTTGCTATTTTGTGCATGTGAAAAAATAACAGCAGGAGTAATATTTTATTCAACTTACCCTGTCAAGGTAAACTGTTTTTTGTTAAATTTTGACTCCTTAGCAATTTTTGTCTGCTAAAAAACAAATCAAAAGTGTGCTACAGATCCAAATAGCCTATATATCAAATTTCAACTCTATAGACTAAATATTCAGAGAGAAGTTTGGTAGAGATTTTTCGCACACTCACAAACAAGGTCACTTTATATATATATATATATATATATATATATGTATGTGTGTGTCCTAGAACGTTTTCATCTTAACTTCTACGTAATTAGGCACCATGTAGAAACAATGCATAAAAAGAATTGAGCGTAATAGTGAAATGAAACCAATCATCTTATAAGAAACCAAAAAAAATAATTAATGAACGCTCGTTTTTCAAAGGAATATGCAAATTAGTTAACCTTCACATATCCATGACTGAATATATTAAAAAGTTCGTTTTAGTAATTTTTAAATAGAAAAATTGACTTAATATCAATGTCAGATAAAGAAAACAAAAAACTCAACTTTATATATATACCAGGTTGCCCGGGTGTTTGGAGGTGTATGTTGAACAAAAAAAAAAAAAAAAAAAAAGCGGTCAATTTTTTTAAACTTTGACGCCTATTATGACCCCTTAACATTTATTGTTTTGGGCTCAAATCAAGTTAAGTTAGATCCATGTCCAAGGAACCTATATCTAAAATTTCAAGTGTTTAGACCCACAATTGTCGGAGGAGTTTGGTAGAGTTCTCAAAGGCCAAATCGTTGAACTTTGAACCCTTAACAACCAAATTTCTGGCCGAAAATGGATTACAAAGATTTTCCCATATCTCAGTACCCTGTATATCAAATTTCGAATCTGTAGACTTAAAATTGACAGAGTTATTGCGTAGGGAAATGTACACACACACACAGAGGCATGTTCACTTTTATATATATATATACTAGCATGGGTGCCCGACGTTGCCCGGGTGTTTGGAGGTTTATGCTGAGCAAAAAAAAAAAAGAGAAACGGTCAATTTTTTAAAACTTGACTCCTATTATGACACCTTAAAATTTTTTTTGGGCTCAAATCAAGTTATTAAGTTATCTCCATGTCCAAGGAACCTATATCTAAAATTTCAAGTGTTTAGACCCAAAATTGTCAGGAGTTTGGTAAAGTTCTCAAAGGTCAACGATTTGACCTTTGACCCCTTAACAGCCAAATTTCTGGCCAAAAATGGATCATAGATTTTCCCCACTCTCAGTACCCTGTATACCAAATTTCGAGTCTGTAGACTAAAAATTGACAGAGTTAAATGTACACAGACACATTCAATTTTATAGATATATAGATAGATAGATTTGTTAAACAAAAATATATACGTATACATAAATATATATGGAAACAATTTTGTGCTTACTATAAACTTTTTTCGCAAATATTATGCAAGTATAAATCATGTAGTATATCTGCATGAATATAATTACATGTAATAGTTAACTAAAGATGATTATCCCATTAGAAACACGAAGCAACTAATAGGGAATTAATTAAAATGAATGTTTAAAAGAACATGCAAATTAGCTAGATCTTTTGCTAGTGAATGCAATTCCAAATATAAGAAAATTGTATTTTCTTTTTAAATAAATAGAAAAGAATTTTTAATATGAATATCAATACACACAAAAGAAAACCGAATTTATAGAAGTATGTATATATATATATATATATATATTATATAAAGCTGAATGTCTGTGTGTCAGGTCACGAATAGGCTCCTATATGGTTTACTATTTTCAAAAACTGATTACATATAATGATAGATGTATCGAGACACAGGAATGGGTATGTTTGATCTGGCAGAACGGTGGTTCATTAAAATTGTGGGGTCTGCATTCGCGCCTGGTCAAAGTATGGAAATAAAAAAATTTAAAACTTAAAAAAAAAAACGTTTACAAGTGTTTTTGATATAGATGTACATAATAATACTTTGATAAGTATGTTTTAACTTAAATAGGGATGGTATAATAAAATTGTGGGGTCTGCGTTCGCGCCTAGTATCCATAGAATGGAAATAGGCACAAACTTTAATAAAGACTTTTCATATCTATCTGCATAAGTATACTTTGATAATTGTTTCAGTTTGAAGAAATATGGTATAATAAAATTATGGGGTGTTCGTTCGCACCTGACCTCTATAGAATGTAAATATGTCACAAAGTTTAACAAGGTTTTTTAATATAGATCCACAGAATATTGTGATAAGTGTTTCAGTGTGAACAGGTATGGTATAATAAATTATGGGGCTTATCTATTTTATTTTTATTTTCATCATATTTTGCTTTGGTTTTGATATCCCCAAATTCAACCCAAATTTACAACCCTTCCTTTTCATAACCTATCATACTTTCATAAATCAGAGTCCATTTTCTGTAGGCTGTTTTTGAACCCAGTCAACGACGGGTACTTTTGTTAGTATATATATATATTTAATCTTACGTTGATATACCAGTTCTCATTAGATCACCACAGTTAAGAAACGATAAGCCTGGCCAGTACCAGATGGGTAACCATTTGGGAATACCAAGCAAGCACTGTATGTATTGTGCTGGGAGGTAGAAATTTCCGAGTTAGTATCTGGGGGTAAGTTTAAAACCATTGAGACATGCACCTCAATCTTCGTTAAGACTAATGATTAATAGGAGTACTCTGCTATAAAAGCGAGGTTTACTGTTTGCTCTGTCTTCAGCAATCGACCGCACCGGCTAAAATTAGCAGTTCTAAAAAGTGCGGATGAACCTTTTTTTTTTTTTTTTTTATTACAAGGTGGTCACCACTTATCAAGGCCCGGAAGCCACTCATGGATAAGGGTTATTGTAAGTACAGTACGTTAGTGTGGATATTTTAGAGTGTCTACTTAAGGGGGCGGTTCATCAGGAATTTGTTTACGTTGGACTTGAAGACATCCAAGTTGTAGTCAGGAGGGAAGCAGGCAGACGGAACAAAAAGACCAAAAGCCTTTACTACTATGAACAAATCATTTGTGCCTGAATCTTATACGTTGCGATTTGACAGAAGAGTCTCTCTCTGTCTATGCTATTTATTCCTGAAAAGCTTGTGAAAACAAAGTATTAATATTACTTCAAAACAAATTGAAATTTTTTTTCTATTCAATCTAAACAAATGAAAGCTGATTCCAATATCGGTTTTCCATAAAAATTCTTTGTTCATAAAATGTACTTAATTTTCATTATTGAAAATAAATTACATTTGTATGTTTATTATCTGTGAAAATAACCAGTTTCGTTTTTGGAAGACTGGAAAATTCAGTTAGTTTAAAAAATGTTTATATGAATCTTTTTTGGAAAACATATACAAGTATTAATGTATTAATGTACCTATCTCTGTGTGCGCGTGTGCGTGTGTGTGTGTGTGTATGTTTGTGTACATGTGCGTATGTTTGTGTACGTGTTTATATTTTATGTATGCACTTGTGTGTGTATATATATGTGTGTGTGTGTGTGTGTGTGTAATATTATGTACATACACAAATGCATAAAAATTTAAAGATGACATAATAAAAGGAAAAATTTTCGGATTTTTTAATCATATCCATATGCATTTTTTTTCTTTTAAAATTGATAAGTGCTTTTTCTTCTGATTGGTTAAGGGCAAAATAAATTATTTGATTGATTTTGCACTACGAAACAGGTGCTGTCAAGAATTGTACATGTGAAACATACTTGAAGGAATACATTGTAAGATGGTCAACATTTTGAAATTTGAAATAGACATTTGTCGTTTATTTGTTATATGCTCTGTAATTACATCGAACTTCATTAATTGAAGGATTGGTATAAGTAAAAGGTGAAATATAATTGAAGAAACATTTCCACACACACACACACATATATATATCTATATATATATATATGATGAGCTGTGAAACAGCGAAACAGTACTGTATGTGGATGACTATATATATATATATATATATATATATATATATATATATATATATATATATATATAATAAACAATATATATATGTAATAAACAATGCGGATATGTAAAAAAGAAAACGAAAAAAACAATTATATTACAAAACGATGCAAACGATGACACGTATATATTTTGAAGTGGATTGTTACAACTAGCGTTGAATGCAGTGATTAACGGAATTTTCCAATAAATTTTCACCGTGTGATATATTATGAATATGTGATAGACCCTTGAAAGCAAGCAAGATTGTATAGCATGCAGGAGGTGGACACAAAGATACGGTTATTTTATTTTATTTTTTTTTGTGTGGATTTTTTTCTTGGATTTTGTCATTACCTGCAATGGATTTATTTATGTACATTTTATCCACGAAAGCAAAACAATTTGCATTTAAAAAAAATTGAAGTGAAGACTTGGATTAACAGAAAGATGAATTATGAGTCGTACGTGCATTAGATTCTCTGTGTGTGTTTATTTTATATATATATATATATATATATATATAATATTAGATTTATTTATACAAACATTGATGGCTACATATGTGCATACATGTTTCTGTAATCACTCGTTATTGGGGAGATTACGTCTTCAGGCCAAGAATTTCCCTCAAAATTTCAACTCAAGGTACAAAGTCATTCTCTTATATCACCTACAAAAATAAAATCTTTTCTTCGATTAGGGAGGGAAACACAGAATTATTTCATTTAGAATAGGAGGTAGGGGGGGTTGGTCTGTGGGAGGATAAGTAAGGACATGCCGCTGATCCATCTATTTATTTCATGCCTTTATTTTATCTCATCTTAATTTCCGTGCGGACACTTTTTATAACCTTAAAATTTAGTATCCATTCTCCAGTGTACTATTATAAAATGCTTAAGAAGTTCGCCAATTTGGCGTCAGTTACTATGGTTAACTTTTAAGGCTGTCAACAATTGTAAACGGCCACCCAGTAGGAACAAAACGATATTTTTTATTTTTACATATGCATATTTCAAAAGTATACATATACGCAAATATACAATGTGTGTGTCTATACACGCACATGCACATATATATTTCATGTAGAAAACAATGGAATTTTTACTTTTTTTTTTTTTTTTTAAGTAGTTTGGTCTTGCAAAATTGTATTTGGGCTTTTTCAAAGTGTCACATATGGACTAAGGAACAAATAGAATATTATGTAGATGCTTTTTAGTAAATATAAATGTCATTGTCGCGATGATTGTTGAGGATAATCTCTAAAAATATTAAAGACAACTAAATCCATTTAATAGTAGAAATGTTTGGAAAAATAGTAGCTTATGCCCAAAAGCGTTCTCGCATTTCAGCAGTAAATGTTGAGTCCGATTTGTCCCTTTTCATGTATAGGGTGCTCAAACAGTCCGGTCTGATTTTGAAAGAAGAAAAAAATATTAGCTCTAATCTATTCATTTTATGGGTAAAATTAACTGAGTAATTGTAAGAATAAAATTCACTCATACATTTATATTCTTTTATTCATAAAATTAGTGGGAGGGGGGGGTCATAAAATATGCTTAAATATGATATTTTAATTTGTCCAGATTTTGTAGATATTATTATAGAGTCGTGATTTCAAAATTAAAAATAAAAGTATCTGGGTGCCATCAGCTAGAATCAGAACCGAAAGCAAAACTGTAGCATTCAAAGCTGGTAACGTTACCACTGTACCAACGTGACACGTATATGAACTGATTAGAAATAAACTAAGATGAATGTACAAAATGTATAACGATTTTTTTTCAATTTTAACCCATTTTTGACCCCTTAAAAATTGTTAACCGGCTAAAGACCCATAAAAGAACGGTCCATAAAAAATCCAATCATTTGAGACCCCTAGCTCCACTTTGTGACTTTTAGTTTCAAGAGATAGTTTGAAAATATGGAGACAGACACAGACATATGGCTTTTTATATATTAGATTACTCAGATTTGGGCACTACTTATCAAGGCCAAAAGCTACTCGAGTAAAAGGGTTAATGAGTTTCACCCAGAAGATGGTAAACATTATGGGAGTAGCAACATAGATTACTTATGAAAAGAATTTGTGTATATTGGATTTGAAAAACGTGGGTGTATATGTACAATTTGTCAGAAAAGTAGTCCCATAGTGAAAATCTTATAAGGAGGAACCAAAGTTTTGAGCTCGGTTGAACAGCAAGAACTTCCTGGATATGACCTTAAACTATATCCAGTGGTGAGGCCCCAGCTTGCGGGCTTTGGGGAGTGTGGAGTCACCCTTTAATTGCCATTGCTCCCAGGCCCACTCTGACCCGGAGTAGTAGCACCTGTTAGGGTCCCAACTATGGGTTAAATAGAAACCGACTTGAAAACAACAAATATATTCTATTAAAAAAATTTTCTTCAAAATCTTTGGATTCGGCATTGAATAGCCTGAAAAGAGTTGATATGCCGTAAAATAAAAACAACCAACAATAGTAAGAAACCCGTTGCACATTTCTAAGCAAGGCTATAAAAAAACAACCGTTGTGTTAATAGCATAAAAAATAAATTTTTAAAATTAATTTAATTTATTCAAGTTATCTGTATTTCTGGAAAAGTTTTAAATAATTTACAATTTTCAAACTGATTTTTGCTTGTTATTACAAAGTTTCAGCTGTTTTTTCTCTACAATCTTTTTTTTTTTTTTTTTTTTTTTAGTTGTGCTGAACTTGGGAATGGTTTTATATATATATATATATATATATATATATATATATATATATATATTGTTGGAGATAACCTAAGGTTAATCAGGTATACCAGGAGGTTGACTTAGTGATGAGCCTTTAGTATCCAACATCGTTTGGGAGACAAAATTCCCACATTAGGTTCGTATAGTTGGAATTACTTGAAAGAAAATTCAATTCTTGTGCGGATAGAAAAAAGGGCTATGACCTCTAAGATGAGTGTTGAAAGTTGAATTGGAGTGATGGCTTTTGGAGAAAAGAAATTACCACCATGTATATTAATTCCGCTATTATGCAACTAATAACGTCAGGTTTCAATCTTACTCTACAACCAAACATCTTGCAAAAATTGTACTTGCAATATACCCCCCCCCTACTTGAATATCAACACCGTTTCTAGTACTGAAATATTTTAAATAATTCTAAATATATAGTTTCTCCAGTTTTAGTTGGATTACTGCCATCTAGGTCTTTTGTGTACTGATGGTTTTTTATACCTGGACTATTTTACATCCAAATTTCACTTTTTAGCATTGCATCTCTCTGATACCGATATGGTTGAAAAAAACTTCTGATTTTATCCATTTTAAAATTAATTGTTCTAAAATCAAATCATGTCGCTTCATTGATAAAAAACAGTACAGTTTTAACTGTATTCGTTTGAAAAAATGACATTCATTTTATCAAGTTTGTCGAGTTTGAAGATTAGTTAGCTTACAATTACTTTTATAAAGAAAAGAAAATAAAACAATATTTAATGTTTTAGAAGGGATTGAATTACAATTGTAAATAAAGAAGTTATACCCGTTTTATCTATTTAATTAATATTTAATTGCTGCCAATAACAATTTCTAAAAGAAAGAAGGGTTTATAGACTCTGACAGACATTTTCTTCAAAAAGAATATTATATTTTTTTTGATTTTCAGATGAGGATTGATTATTCAGATAATTTGGATTCTTCGAACTTCCATTCTCATCTTAAGTGTTATTTTAACATTTTGGTTGATGTAACCTCCGATCTTCTTCAGGTGCATCTTGTCAAACTCAGGAATCTACACGGAATTTCATACGGAGCCCGTTATTTAATACATGGGGCGTTTTGGATAAAGTAGCATTCAAAAAACAAAGAATTAGCAACTATGTCCCAAAGCCTAGCTAGAGTCCGAACACGGTACCCCCGTAATAATAATAAAGGGTTGGGTTCGAGACTCCTAACAAACGGTTCCCCAGTTCGATACAAAACACCTGACGAAGGCCGGAGGGCAAAACGGCCGAAACGTTGTGACAATAACAACCAAGATGAGGAAGTCAGTCTGACAATCTCAATCAATTGGATAAAGTACTTGGTAAAATTCAATAAGTTATACTTCCTAGAGGTCGAAGGTTCAATCTTCAATGTGGGTGACACTCAAAATACAGTTACAAATTAGGACTTCTACCCAGTCATGGCTGATGGAACGAGAACATGTTACACCCATAGATTTAATAAAGGGTTCTGTTCAAAATTATGTTCAGACTCCAGAGTTCAGCAGAAAACCTCCCAACTTCAACAAGATATACCTGAAGAAAGCCGGAGGTTACATCAACCGAGACGTTGTGAAAATAAAACTCAAGATGAGAACACTAATCCGAAGAATCCAAATGATATGAATATTATTTACAGTAAATTTTACAAATTGATTTAGAAAACAAACATTTAGAAAATTTAATCTTGCCTTTATTATATGAAGTACTTTAACACCCATAACTCTGTATTACCACATGAATATTTTTTTACATAACAAATGTATCGGTACTTTTCGACATCAGTAAATAATCTATCTATATATCTATAAAAGTGAAAGTGTCTGTCTGTGTATCTACATTTCCCTACGCAATAATTCTGTCAATTTTAAGTCTACAGACTCGAAATTTGATATACAGTGTACTGAGATTTGGGAAAATTGATGTGATCGGTTTTCGGCCAGAAATTTAGCGATTAAGGGATCAAAGTTTAACGATTTGACCTTTGAGAACTCTACCAAACTCCTCCGCCAAACACTTGAAATTTTAGATATAAGTTCCTTGGACATGGATCTAACAATAACTCGATTTGAGCCCAAAACAAATTTTAAGGGGTCATAATAGAGGTCAAAGTTTTAAAAATTCACCTTTTTCTTTTCTTTTTTTTTCTTTTTTTTTTCTCAGCATACACCTCAAAACACCCGGGCAACGCCGGGCACCCATGCTAGTAATCTATATAAATAAAACAGGTGTGTGTGTGTGTGTGTGTGTGTGTGTAAATATTTAACAGCAAAATTATTAAACTACTAGTTATATAAAACTGAAATGAACAGGAAACGGTAATAATATACCAAGGATGGTTTATAACGAATATTTTTTTATTATCTTTAAAATCAGTACTATATAATAGGTATAATATTCAATGTAATAATAAAAAATATGTAAAGTGTACTTTACGACCGGGCAAAGTCGGGTGCCTCTTGCTAGTTATCAATAAAATTGAAAATATCGTGAAAGTAGATCATTTCATATTCATCTGAAATCTGTTTTTTTACACTGTTGTTCTATGCAAGATCTGGATAAACAAAAATTTCATCCTCAGATCTGAATTAACATTTTATGACAGCAGCGTCTTGTCCACACAGCTATATACAAATGAAACTTGTCAGCTGAAAATCAGAAAAGAAATTAGATGCGTTTGATTCCAAGTGCCTTAGAAATATTTTAAGGATCAAATGAAGCAATCAAATTACCAACTAAAAAGACGGATCAAACTAACCAACAGGTTGTATTGTCAATAATCTATAAATGATATCTAGACAGGTTTAGACATACCCTGAAATTGGCCCCAAAGAGAAATGTCAACCAAGTGCTGCAATGGACTCCTGATGAAAAAAAGAATAGGATGACCAAAAATGAACTGAAGACAGACAATCAACATAGATGTGATTGCAATGGGAAGAATTAAGTGGGACGCTGTTGATCTGGTTTCAGATCAAAAACACAGATATACAGTAAATTCAGGGTAGCAGGAAGGGAATTCCATAATTTAACTGTTCCAGGGAAGAAACTATTATAGTAGAAAGCTTTCTGATATTTAGGAACCTCAACAGTGAAGGGGTGAGATTTTGTTGCTAAGTGGGTTTGTTGGGATATGTACATCGAAGTGCAACGAGTTCATCAGAACATATTCCATTAAAATATTTGTAAAACAGGCATAGAGATGCAACATTGCGGCGATGGGATAGGGGTCGGAGCTTAGTTGACAAAATGGAACCTATTAGATTGAAAACTCTTTTTTGATCCTATCCAAGACTAGTGGCAGATGCATCAACCCAAATGTGGCAACAATGCTCCATACATGGGCGAACAGTGGCCTTTTAGAGGTATAGAATACTCTCAGATGTGAGTAGTCTTCTAGCTCAATAGTAACGTAACATGGCCGCAGCCGAGATTGAACTCTCTACCCGAGTTTGTAGTGTAATTCAAATCTTGTCCGTAACTAAATACTTGATGCTTTGCTAAAGCTATCAAGGGTACTTATATTGTGATGCCATCACTTACCACAGCTTTAGAGAGGCCCATCTACCCTCAATGGAAGGATAGACCGCACCAGTTTTCAACCTGGTATTTTACCTTGCCATACATACAGCGCCTTGTCTTCCTAAATGATTTGCCAGGCTTTATGTTGCTTGACTGGCAAGAACCGGTGTGTCAACATGATGGTACAGTATACTCAATAGCTCGATAGAGGGAACCCACCTTTTATGCATCAGCCTTCGCAATGTCCTCAATTTATTTGTTCCAGTTCATATTGCCCACGAATGTTAGGCTGAGGAGTTTGAAGGAAGAATTCTCAGGTAGTGTTTATTTGTCATGAATATCAGTGGTTGAAGAGGCTTCTTGTAATTGTTAAAGGAGAGCAGCTTAGTCTTACTGGCATTAAATGTTACCATCCATTTGCGAGCCCCATTCCACTACAGTCTGGGGTCATTTTCTAATGATTCTGCCATTGTCTTAGATTTATGCACATCTGTTCTTTCCTCATACACATTAATAAAGCACTGTATCATGAGCAAATATACCCATCTTGGACACAATATTATCAGGGAGTTGTTTATGAATATCAGGAATAATAGTGGTCCAAGGACGACCCTGGAGGCACTCCTGCATTAATGTTATGCTGTGTGGATGTACGTCTATCAATGACAACCTGGATGGTCCTATTGTCTAAGAAGGATCTAATTATATTTAGTATACGGCCAGTTATACCATACAATTTAATTTTCATTAGCAGCCCTTCATGCCAGACTTTGTCAAAGGCCTTGAATATATCAAGGGCTACAGCCCTGGCTTTGCCAACCTTATCCAATGCACGGCATTGGCGTTCAGAGATGACTGTTAAAATATCAGCAGTAGAACGACATTGCCTAAATCCATACTATTTGTCAGAGAGAAGATTAGCTTTTGCAAGGTGGTGGACTAGTGCTTGATTAATTAACGTCTCAAAAATTTAAGCAAAGAGGAAGGGAAGACTGATAAGGTGATAACTGAGAGGGTCCATCCTTTCACCAGAATTCTTGTACACTGATACCACAGAGGCCATTTTTCAGCTATTAGGGAAGCAAGATTCAGTAAGATTTCTGATCATCAGTTAATATACAGTTGGGAAAATAAGTATTGGACACATCCCATTATTCTTTATTTAACACATTTTTTATGCAGCGAATGACGTGAAAATTTAACAAGAAATAGTTACTAATTTAACAATAACAAATAACTTTAGAAATTGGAACCTTTTAATGCATAACGAAAATTATATAATAAAAAAGAAAATAGCCGGAAAAAAAGTATTGGACACATTGTTTTAAATTATATTTTATTATTTTTTATAAATAATGTTGGAAATTGTTATTTGCATTTTAATTTGCTGACACTATTATACGTTTTAGAAGTTTCTCGATTGTTGTAGACCATACTCTACGTCGTTGGAAAGTATTGGAACACGTTAGTCACCAGTAAGCTATCACACGTGAAGGTTCTCAGGATGAGTAAACGTAAAGAACTCTCTCAAGTCGTCCGTGATAAGATTATTGCCGAGCACAAGAATGGAATTGGTTATCGGCGTATATCTGCTCAATTCAAAATCCCTGTAAGCACCATAGGAAACCTTATTAGGAAATGGAAGGTGCATGACTCAACTGTGAACCGTCCGTGCACCGGAGCTCCTTGCAAGATGTCGGATCGAGCAGTGAGAAAGATTGTACAAAAAGTTCAACAGCAACCGAGAACCACACGAGGCGAACTTCAGAAAGATTTGGAAGAAGCAGGGATAGTAGTAACGAAACCAATGATTAGTAATGTACTCCGACGCAACGGTCTTAAATCGTGTACACCTCGAAAGACAACATTACTAAAAAAAATGTCCTGTTAATGCTCGTCTGGAGTTTGCAAGAGACCACTTATTGAAAACAGATGATTACTGGAAGAATGTGATCTGGTTCGATGAGACGAAAGTGGAATTTTTCGGCATTAACTGTACGTATGGCACAGCACACGATCCCAAGAACACCCTCCCCACTGTAAAATTGTTAAATCTTTACGTCATTCGCTGCATAAAAAATGTGTTAAATAAAGAATAATGGGATGTGTCCAACACTTATTTTCCCAACTGTATTTGGGAGTCAGTGTTACTTGAGGCAATTTGTGGCTTGTAGGTCCCTGAGAGTGTTCTAAGTTCAACAACTCTGCATTAGACAAATATGATAATGATTGGTGGTCAACACAGACAGCTATCAACGGACAATGTTTGGCGGTCTTTTTCTGCATTGGCAGTATCACACACATACAGACACACAGACACACACGGAGCTCAGTTGATTTATACTAACATCTTGTGTTGTTCTTATCGTAGTGCAACCACAAAGGCGATGATTGCTAAATATATTCATATTATCATATTTTAAGTTTCTTTATGGTACATCTAAATATAAAAAAAAAAAAATGGTTCCTGAGTTCAAAGGTTGGTGATATTTATATATATTTTTTTTACTAGCATCTACTAAGATATTAAGGAAAAATTAAAGATAGTTCAATTATTGCATTGGTTTACAAATATATAACACCTTAAAATCTCATAGAATATTGCAACACTTTCTGGTTTCTGCATGTAGACATGGTAATTAAAATGTAATATTAAGAGTACTAGGCATAAAAGTAGAGTAACAAAACTAAAGAAAACTGTTCAAAATTAGTTACAGCAAGAAATAAAAAAAACTTAGGAACAACTACTGTACTAGAAAGACGAACGATGTGATTTAAACTCTTAAAATAATTTATTGAATTTTTAACTATATGCATTTTGAAAATATTTCCAGTTCCATCGTCGCAGTGTTGCAGCTCTGTGTCTATTTTACAAGTACTTTAATGGAATGTGCTCCGATGAACTAGTAGAATTTGTGCCTCCTTGACATACATACCCCAAAATAACCTGACGAGCAGCAAAATTCCACTCGATCACTGAAGTCCTTAGATACCAAAAAGCCTTCTATTCTAATGGTTTCTTCTCACAAACTGATAGACTTTGGAATTCCCTTCCTGTTTCCTGCTTCTCTAACTGTATTGATATGCAGAACATCAAAGGTTGTTCTGTGAAAAAAACATTCAAGATGAGAACAGTAGTCCAAAGAATCCAAATAATACAAATTGATAATCCTCATCTAAAAAATTCCAAAATAAAATCTTCATATATGTATGCATGGTGTTTGCCCTAATTCTTCAACGAATTAAAAGTTTATGCATTGCATGAAGTTTCATGTTATGTCTAAGACTGATTTTAATTTGTAGGTGGTATTTTGACAGATATAAACCGTTGCTGGTCGGAGTGGGTCGGGAAGTAATGGCAATGGATGCTTCAACACTCCTGAAATGTTTAGAACCACTATTATTGGTTGGACATGTTTAGAACCACTATTATTGGTTGAACATGTTTTGAACCGCTATTATTGGTTGGACATGTTTTGAACCACTATTATTGGTTGGACATGTTTTGAACCGCTATTATTGGTTGGACATGTTTTGAACCGCTATTATTGGTTGGACATGTTTTGAACCGCTATTATTGGTTGGACATGTTTTGAACCGCTATTATTGGTTGGACATGTTTTGAACCGCTATTATTGGTTGGACATGTTTTGAACCGCTATTATTGGTTGGACATGTTTAGAACCGCTATTATTGGTTGGACATGTTTAGAACCGCTATTATTGGTTGGACATGTTTAGAACCGCTATTATTGGTTGGACATGTTTAGAACCGCTATTATTGGTTGGACATGTTTAGAACCGCTATTATTGGTTGGACATGTTTAGAACTGCTATTATTGGTTGGACATGTTTAGAACCGCTATTATTGGTTGGACATGTTTAGAACCGCTATTATTGGTTGGACATGTTTAGAACCGCTATTATTGGTTGGACATGTTTAGAACCGCTATTATTGGTCCGGCATGTTTTGAACCGCTATTATTGGTTGGACATGTTTAGAACCGCTATTATTGGTTGGACATGTTTAGAACCACTATTATTGGTCCGGCATGTTTTGAACCGCTATTATTGATCTGAAAGAGGTGTTCGCTGTGACCTTGAAATGTAACATTTTGCAAAAGAATTCAACCAAATAAAGATTGTTTCCAGAAGATATGAGGAATATTGGAAAATCATTTTAAAAAAAGTCATATCTATTTATAAAATTATTTAAATATTGTGTGTGTGTTTGTGTAAATAATTTTGAAATGAAAAAAATAAACATTGATTAAAATAAAATGAAAAATATAGAATAAACTGTTTTAAAATAAAAAAAACATGAAGCTAAATTTTAATAAAACACAAGGATGGACTTTTACTTCCGAGAAAAAGAAAAGACCACCAAAACTAAAAAAAAACATTTCTCTGAATGATTTTTAATCTTAAATAAGTATTTCTACTTAAAAAAAAAAAAAGATAGAAAAAATAAAATTATTTTTTTTGCATCTTAGCGTGTTTTTTTTAAAACAGTTTGTTTATTCTATAATTTTCATAAACATTGATTATCTAAAATAGTTAACTAATCCTATTAAAAAATAATTTGGTTAAAGAAAAAAAGGCATGCATCTCTTAGTTTATCCTTGCCCTATAGATAAACTTAGGTATGAATATATGTTTTGGTAAACGAAAAGAAAAAAACAATCCCTCATCAGCTTTGATCACTAAGAATTAAAATGAAATAAAGTATTAAAAATATTTTCAATATAAACTATTAAGAAAAGTATTTTCAAACTCGAAATATTTCAATTATAAAAATAGTAAAATATTTCAAGTAGAAAATAATTGCATTTGATTATTCATAATAGAATTTTTATAAAATCTAACTATAAACATCAGTTTGATTTTTTTTGTGTTAATAAGAGATAACAAAATTACCCTCTCCCCCAAAACAAAATGAAACTAAAAATAATTACGCCCCTAAAACTAAAAATAAAACAAACAGAAATTAATTCTCCTACCTCCTCGACACAAAAAATCTTAAATAACAAACATCTGACCCAACAGTTTTTAAATAAACATCATAGGTCATGATTTTTATAAGCAAGTATAACTTTTCTTTGTCTAGAACGACTGTTGTTTCTCTCTCTCTCTCTGATGCACAGCAGCTTCTCTTTCTCTCTCTCTCTCTCTCTGATGCACAGCAGCTTCTCTTTCTCTCTCTCTCTCTCTCTCTCTCTCTCTGACATGCAGTCGCTGCTCTCCCTGATGAACTGTCACTTCTTTCATCTCGGGCGAACTATCAATTCTTTGTGGCTCTCCCTCTGAGGAACTGCCACTTCTTTAATCTCTGAGGAACTGCCACTTCATTAATCTCTGACGAACTGCCTCTTTAGAATGTTATGCCGAGTCGAACTGCCTCTTTCGAATGTTATGCCGAGTCGAACTGCCTCTTTCGAATGTTATGCCGAATCAATATAAGCGAGACTAACTTTCTGATGTTTATTTTGTACGCAATGTTTGCAGTTTTATTGTTCACACCTCGAAAATATGTACAAATTTATCTTTTTGGTTTTAATTGTTTTTCTTTTATTCATTCAGTAGCATGAAACAAAGTTTGATTGTCTGTTCTTCATTGTAGAAGATCATCTTTTGACCGTAGTCGAGAGGATGGAGTTCACACGCTTACGCCAGATATCCTTGTCCTGCATGAATGCTTCCCAGTTTCTCTTAATATTGGCATTCCTTGAAAGACATCTGAGTATTTGAGTCTTCTTATCCTGGAGTGGATAATAGGGTTCCACAGAAGTAGAGAAGGAATGCAGTGTCTTTAAAATTTCCAGACTTTTTAACAGGTATTTAGACTCTTGAAAAGTCAGTATGTTATCGCTATACATCTTATGAATAATAGTCCAAATAATACAAAAAATAATCATGAGATAACGGGCCAATTTTTATGATTTCAGGTTCAAATGAACAGCTAAGGGTGGAATTGGAATACACCCTACTAAAGCCAGATTGTCACAGCTGGTGAATTTAAAAAGTGCAATCTGGATGTGAGGACACTTTAGAAGAACGATATGCAATAAAATTTTGTCTTAAACTTAGAAAAAATGCCATTGAACCATATGGAATGCTTCAGACTACTTTTGAGCCATTTAGCATGTTTTTGAGTGGCATAAGTCATTCAAGGAAGGCAGGGAGTTTGAAAGGGATGATGAGAGTTGTGGGAGAAATAAGGAAATCACAACACCAGAATTGATTGGCCAAATAAAGAATTTCATGGATAAGGACAGTCGTGTGTCTATAGAGACAATAAGTGCACAGTTTGATGTCAGTGTGGGATTGTACACAATTATTTGCTAGGAACTGAAAATTTTGAAGATTTGTGTGAAGTTTGTCCCAAGAATGTTTAAAAGATCAGAAAGAAAGGCGTTTTCATGACAGCAGAGAGATGGTCAAGCTAATCAATTCAGATCCCACAGTTCTTGATGCTCTGGTGACCTACGATGAAAATTGGATCTGCTGCTATGACCCAGAGACCAAAAGAAAGAGTTCCTAGTGGAAGCATTCTGGCTCTCCCAGACCCAAGTAGGCCAAACAGAGCAAATCTACCCAGAAACTTATCTTTTTTTGACAGCATGGGTGTAATCTATACACACTGGGTTCCCACTAGACAGTCAACAAGGAATACTATGTTGAGGTTTTAAAGGAGTTCAAGAAGAGATTCCGTTATGAGACAATTAAGATGAAAGTGACTGTGGTAAGGATGATTGACATGCTCACACAAAAGGACATTTATGGGCCTTCCAGAAATTGTTGAAAGGGTACTACAAGTGAATTGCAGCCGAAGGAGATTACTTCGAAGGAGAGTAGAGTTTGTACTCTCAGTAAAAGTGCCCATACAAAAAAAAGTCTGGAAACTTATTGAAGGTATCTCGTAACTTCATTTACTGAGACAATGGCCTGCAAACTAAACATGTCCTGTTTTGACGATAGATGATGCTCATGGAAGTTCACCATAGATTTGTTTGGTTAAATGGGTCTTCCAGGAGAAGGCAGGTATATGTACCTTTCAGGCTTGTTTCCAACTTTTGGAAAGTATATTTCCTTAATATGGAGGAGGATGACTAAATTCTATCTATTGCCTATCATGTTGTTTCGGTTCTTAACCAGAATGGATGGCCTGAATAACTCTGTGACTGTGTATACACTCATTAAGGTTAGTAACGATGTATACACTTGATTATTTGATTATAATATCTAGTATCCCCAAGTTGCCACCCATCAAAGTACATGTTCGTTACAGTTCAAATTTTTTCTCGACCCCCCCCCACGCCATCTGGCCTCATCAAAAACAAACAAAAATAAATCTGACTCCACTTTTCTTTTACAACCTGAGCATTTAGTAACGTTACTCTCCCGTTTCAACACCACTTAAGTCTCTTGCTGATGTCCATCTCGCCCAGTGTACACTTTTCTTTTCTGACCTCACGCTGGCCGTAGCCAGCCATTTCTCGACTTCAACTTTACGCGTCCGTTTTCTCTGACGTCGACTTTTGCTTCTCTTTTTCTTGTCATGCCAATTCGTGCACCCTTCCTAATTTATATATCCGCTTTTTTTGGCGACTGCTGCTACTGCTGCAAATCTCTTTGTAAGCCAGCCATCCTTCACTGCTGCTGCTATTTTCCCATGTGCTTATATGCACCGTTATAACAAGAATAACCGATATTCAACATAATTTAGTTGTAAACAAAAAGTTTTAGAGAAAAAGATTTAAATCAATTTATATTTTTATATAACTGTATTTTACTTTGCGCACTATGAAAAGGTGATAAACCTTTTCACTGCCTGTAAAGAAGGCCAAGTGCTAAAGCCTAAAGTCCACATGGAGAATGGCTTTTAAGTTCGTCTCTATACATAATAAAACAGGCACAGTTTTTCTCGTCTAGAAATCTCATTTTTAGTATAAATCAGCAAAATCCAGTCCTCAACTCTTGATTGGGGGAAAAATTAAAATTGCCTTAGCCTATAAGCATTTCTCCATCAGTAACAGAGTGAAGACCAAACAGACACAGCAGTTTTTTATGGTAAAATATACAATAATTAAATAATACTGATTTGAATAAAAATTAAAATCTGCCACAGTCTAGAAGGATTTCTCCGTCACTAACTGAAGACCAGACAGATACATTTTTTTAAGTAATCAATTCAAACCAGCACTATTCGCCAGTAACTACCAGTGCTGACACTTACAACCAGTGGCTTTTGCTGTCACTTCCGGAAAATGCCAGACAGTGGAAGCCAGATTATTTCATTTTGGCCATGGCCGCCAATACCTGCTATTTTCTAGGGCTAACAATATTTTTGGCAGGAGGTGGGTAACCTTTACCATATATATTCTGGCTTCCACCAGGTAATGCCAGTACACGAGTCCTGCTGGTAATTAATAAATATCAATGCTTTACATTTTATTTTTTTTTAAAAGATCTAAAGTTTTCAAAATATGGTCACTGATATTTTTTCATGGCTAACGTGGTCTATTTTTGCGTACCTTGGTTATGTTTAAACTTAAACATCAATAAAAATATACTGGTCCCCAAAAACCTATATTCTTACGTTGTAATGTAATCTTTATGAGTTTTAATATGTGAGAGGTAATTCGATTGATGACAAAAATAAAATGAACATAAAAATACATAAGAGGACATACTTTTCTTGCAAGACATTTCCTGTGAAATGACAGAAAGCAAAAAAAAAAAAAATTTTTATTGGTTTGTATCAATACAAATATTTCTAGTGTCTACGTAAACATGATCGATAGCAAACTCACCATTTTCTTTACTTTTATTAGCGTTTTTTATCTATAAAGGAAGACAGACTATTTTTAAGATAGATTTTTTTTTGATTTCCAATAAATATCTGTACAAAACATATTTAAGAACACTGCCAGAAATATAAATTACTTCTGTGTGAAATTTGCAAAAAATAGGTTCAGCCGTTTTAGAACCTATGAGGAACTCTCTCTCTCTCTCACACACACACACTGACTTTTATATAATAGTAGAGAACAAAATACATAATAAACAGCTGATGATACCCTTTTCTATTTTTAGGTTTTAGACTCGGCTTATAATTTACAACTAATATATATGGGTTTCTTTTGGAATTTTGCGAATTTTCCAGCAATGAAATCGACATATACTATTTCTAAGTTTGCAATATATAAATTTTATTAGTATCCAGACAATAAACCACTTGGATGCCATATATTAGTGTTAGCGTCCCTAATTATGAGGAAAAGAGCTAGATTCATACTCATTTCGTAAGGGTATTAGGCAAAGTGATGTTAGAGTTCTAGTAAGACTTGAAGATGCTAGTGTAATTACAAGAGATAGGAGTTGATTTAGTATAAGCAAACAAAACTGGATAGAAATCAAGTGGGGAGTGCTTTCGCAAAATAAAAAGGAGACTAAGAATTTAATGTTTGTTTAACTTTATATGCAAAGAAAAGTTCACTTAATGGAACAAATTAGGGAACATTTTGCCATGACTAATCAGCAGAGCATTACCACTGTTGACCAAGGGAAGAGTCTATTATGTGGTTTAAACAGTGTAATAATGTATGGGAGTGAAAACCTGGCAATTGAGTTGAGGACATGAGTTGCCTGGAAAAAAATTGACATAAGAATGAGGTGATGAATGTGTAGTACGAGTTCAAGACACTAGCTTAGATCTGATGACTTCAGAGAAAGATTAAATGGAGATCAGTGCCGATTAAGACTTTGATGATGTGGTCATATTGAAAGGATGGAAAGGAGTTTTTGGATGAGTAGATGTAGAACAGTTGACACTTTTCTTCATCGATGGAAAAATATCGTGCACATTATACTTACACATGCACATACATGCACAAAAGATGTCTGTTAACAGTGCAGAGAGACCGAGAGATAAGTGGCGTACACTTGTTGCAAGGAGACTCTGGCCACATGCTTGTTGAACCGAGAGCTGTTTGGTATCTAGGCGAGGGTCTTATATGCAAAATAGCACTGTTGACCATTCAGAAAGGCAGAAAAAAAAGTGAAACTTTTGTTAAAAGATTAAGTTCATTTTTGGATGCCACGTCGTTTGTGTTTTGGTGTATCTCTTGCTTTCCGACTGCTATTGGTGAAGAGAAGATGAATGACTACTGCTGCTGATATTAAGAGCGAACAGTTTTCCTGTTGTTGAAGAAGAGGAAAAAAATTATCCGGCTCCTTGTGTGAATATTGGGTGCTTGCATTTTGTGTGTTATTTCAACTCTAATTTAGGTGACTGAAATAGGAATTAACGAAACTTATCTTTTTATGTTCACAATAAAGTAAAGAATATTTTCTTAGTATTCGTGGGAGAAAGAATGCTTAAAACGTATATAAAAAAAAAAAATCTAAAAAATAATTTCTAATAGATTTTTAAGTTTCAACATGTTCATCATAATTAGTCAAACAAAGGATAAAAACGTTTTCTAATTGATTTCCAGTAATGTGTGAAAGCACATGGGTTACTTTAGCTTTTCAAGTCTTTCAATGAACGATGTTTGCTTGTATTATTATTTTTTTTTTTTTTCCACATTGTAAGTTTCATGTATACAAACCATTACAAAGCGATTGTTGCGATGAGGAAACCAGGTTTGATAAGCATCACACAAAAGATGTTGCTAGCTTCTACTTTACTGCTCGACTAAACTCAAATGCCTAGTCCCCCCCTCCACCTGTAAAACATTCACTGGAAAACACTTATATACTAAAAACCAAACAATTTCCATGAACAAAGTTTCTTTCCTAGAACATCATCATCTTTAAAGAGTTCAACTAAACTCAAATCCCTAGTCCCCCCTCCACCTGTAAAACATTCACAGGAAAACACTTATATACCAAAAACCAAACAATTTCCATGAACAAAGTTTCTTTCCTAGAACGTCATCATTTTTAAGGAGTTAATTCCCTCATGCTAACATGAATAATAAATGAATCTACATGAAGGAGAGTTGGCTGCCTGTATGTGTGCATGTGTTGAGAGAGGAGAAAGAGACGGTGGGTAGAGGTGGGAGGGAGAAGGTAGGTGTGTAGAGATAGAATTTTTAATAGAAATGTTACATTTTTACCCAGGACAACACCAAGCAACCCTGCTAGTTAAATATAAAGGCACAATCACAGAAAGAGATACCACGTGACATGTTACTCACGTGAGAAAGGCAAAGAGATAGCTTGTCTCATTATCTGTTGGGATTTATCTCTCTCCCACCGCAACAACTGTGATACTAGGGTTCGAAAGTGGGATTGAAAATGTCAGCACTTCGGAGATGGAGCACTCTGACCCTGTAAAAGACGCTTGTGTAGCCCTGTCAGCATTCCTCAGCAGAGCGCCTCAGGCAATTCACCATAAACTAACCTCTTTTAAAAGAACAGAACAGAATCAATATTACGCTGCAATCAGCAGGGATCAGATCATTACAGAAATGGTCGAATCTCTGTTGATTTGGGGGCTGACGATTAAAAAAAAAACAAGCCACGGATGATCTACATTGTGCATCTCCCCTCCACCCTTTGTCATCTTTTATGTGTCCACTTTGCTTGAAGTTTTGCCACGGTGAAACAGAAATCATGTGATTTCATTGACTTATGTTTCTGGAATCACCTGAAAAATTTTCTATTCAAAATTACACACATCTCCATAAAATAATATGGAATGATATTGGGCAAACGTGAATGCCAAGAAAACGGTCCACTTTTAATTCATCTGTTAAGTTATTTTGAATTTCAAAACTAACATGCAGAGTAGAGTGGCAAGGAGTTCCACATCTCAGTACCGACTGATTAGTCTATTGTGTGTCATGAGTAACTTGTCAGTCATCTATGATTTACATAGTGACAAGCAATATGTATCAAAGGTTTTCTTCATTAATATGTTAAGGAATATCTGACAATGTCTTCTCAATCATCAAATCTTTTCTCTCTGTAAAAGTAGTTGTTGACAAACCGAAGTCTCAAGCGCATAGTATCAATTGAGCCCAACCCTCTTCCTGATTTTAATTAATAATTTTCCACATCTATGCAGATGACACAACTATTCTCCGCTTGACAACTCACTGATCCCAATATTGTGTGTTGTGGATTTCTTCTTCACATTCTGTTCTTATGGCCGTATCATCATAATTTCTCACATTGATAGCCATCGAGGGGAGCCCATGGGCTCATGAGTGTAAAATAAAATAACATTGAAAGAACAAAAGAAAATAAAGACTCTGACACTTTCTTTGAATATTCATTGCACTCTGGGTGTATGTAACATCATTGGCCCTCTAAATGCTAAGGTCTACACCTATATCTACTCGAGGCCACTTCTGTCAGTAAGTTGATCAATTCCTTTCCCCATCTGCTCCGAGCCAAGAGTTGTATTTGACTGCATTCAACTTACAATTCTTTAAGTCCATCTCATGTTTATCATCCATAGTCACTTCCTAGTATCATAAAATTCATTGGTAATCCTAAAGTACCCACAAACCAAATCTAAATAGATCTCCGGTCTATTCGGTCCCCCTCTTATAGCCACAGTCACACTCTGACTAACAATACCATGTCAAGTTTCTTTTGTCTACTGATAAATTCTATTTCATATTTCTTTAGTTACCCCATAAATCTACTTGCTATTCTTTTGTTTGTTATCCCTTTGTCCTGTTTTGTTCTTTTTCTTCCCAACACTTGGGATAGGGTGGCGTCTATAGTATTTCAATGAGCATTGGTGCTAAACATTTCTCACTCTCTCTTCTAACTTGGAGCAAGTAGTGCAATGGGGGGGGGCTTGTTATTTTACCATCTCTAAAACTGAGCTTCTCTACTTTTTCCCAGTTGAAATAAATGGGTACATCTTTAAATAAACCCCCTTCATTGTAAGTTCCTAGGATGGACACACTTGTTATACTATTGACCCCTCCCCCGTCTGAAATGTGAGAACTCCAATCCTTAGTTCCATCTCGTAAAACATTTACAGCAAGAACTCGTCTATCTACAACAGCGGCAAAGAACTTTCCTTTTTCAGTGTATCTAAAATCAAAAAACTTCCATGAACAAAGTTTCTCTTCTAGAACATTCCACAGGGTTGCTCCCCAATTGACTAAAATATGACTGTAGATTCAGTAGAACGTTATAATTCTATTAAATAAAAATTCAGTAGAACGTTATAATTCTATTAAATAAAAATTCAGTAGAAGTTATAATTCTATTAAATAAAAATTCAGCAGAACGTTATAATTCTATTAAATAAAAATTCAGTAGAACGTTATAATTCTATTAAATAAAAATTCAGCAGAACGTTTTTTTTTTTTTTTTTTTTATTACATTTTCAACCCAAACAAGGCAAATTGCCACTTTGGTGTAGGGGGCTACTATCAGGGGCAACAACTGCTGGGGTACTATGTAGGGATTTGGGCAGTAAGATGTCGGTTCACGTTACACTTGAACTTCTGAACGTCAGTACTGTTGGGGAAGCAGGGACCTGGAATGGAATTCCAGAGTCTAGCGGTTCTGGGGAAGAAACTATTGGAGTAAAAAGATCTTTTACATCTAGGGATCTCTACAGTGTGGGGGTGGGATTTAGCAGCCTGTCAGGTTTGTCGAGGGTGCTCACGTCGTGGGGGCACAAGTGATTGCAGTTCGTCAGAGCATTCACCACTAAAATACTTGTAGAAAAGGCAGAGGGATGCAACATTTCGCCTATGGGACAGAGGCTGAAGCTTAGATGCCAGTTCAGGGCCTATCAGGTTTGCGACTCTCTTTTGAACCTTGTCAAGGAGCGAGAGACTAGTAGCAGATGCACCAGCCCAGATGTGGCAGCAATACTCCATACATGGGCGAATGGTGGCCTTATAGAGGTACAGGATACTTTCGGGTGTTAGTAGTTTTCTAGCACGGTATAGAGAGCCGACCTTTCTTGAAGCAGCCCTGGCAATGCCTTCAATGTAATTGTTCCAACTCATGTTTCCTGTGAACGTTAGGCCAAGGAGTTTGAAAGATGTACTCTCAGATAAAGAGTCGTTGGCCATTGCTATAGGTGGTAGAGAGGGTTTCTTGTAATTATTGAATGAAACTAGTTTAGTCTTGGCAGCATTGAACGCGACCAACCACTTTTGTCCCCATTCCACCACAGATTGGAGGTCTTCCTCTAGTGTTTTTGCCATTTCTTTAAAAATGTGTTCATTCGTCTTCCTGTCGTGCCTGCCATAGAGTGTAGTGTCATCAGCATATATACCCATCTCAGAGGCAATTTTTTCGGGGAGGTCATTTATGAATATCAGGAACAATAGAGGTCCAAGGATAGAACCCTGGGGAACCCCCGCATTTATATCATATTGTTTAGATGTACAACCGTCGAGGACAACCTGGATTTTTCTCTTATCTAAGAAGGATTTAATTATGTATTCTACCAGTGATACCGTATGATCTGATTTTCCTGAGGAGACCCTCATGCCATGCCCTGTCAAAAGCCTTAGATATATCTAGAGCTACCGCTCTGCCCTCCTCCGCTTTGTCCAGTGAATGGTATATATACGTTCAGAGATCACAGTTAGGATGTCTGCTGTGGAACGGGCTTGTCTAAATCCATATTGTTTGTCAGTCAGAAGTTTAGCATCTGTAAGATGATGGACTAGAGCATGGTTAATTATGGTCTCAAATATTTTGGCAAAAAGTGGGAGGAGGCTAATGGGGCGATAATTTGATGGGTCAGTCCTTTCGCAAGAATTCTTGAATACTGGTACAACAGAGGCAGTTTTCCAACACCCCAGAAAGCAAGCTTCATTAAGGCATTTGTTGTAGAGTTTGGAGAGAACTGGAGCTACTTCGGCTGAGCACTTTTTTAATAGCACAGCTGGGATAAGATCAGGTCCACATGCTTTTGAAGTGTCAAGGTTTTTTAATATAGCATGCACCTGAGCAGGGGTGGTTTTCAGATCGTCTAGCGTGGCGTCTGTCCGCATAGGAAAGTCAGGTAGAGGGTGGTTGGAAGGGTCCAGTGTGGAGTTTGAGGCAAACCGACTAGCAAGCATGTTAGCCTTGTCGGCTGCTGAGGAGACAACCTCGTGATTGTTGGTTAGTGGGGGAATTGTTGTTATAATTCTATTAAATAAAAATTCAGCAGAACGTTATTATTCTATTAAATAAAAATTCAGCAGAATGTTATAATTCTATTAAATAAAAATTCAGCAGAACGTTATTATTCTATTAAATAAAAATGCAGCAGAACGTTATTATTCTAATAAATAAAAATTCAGTAGAAGTTATAATTCTATTAAATAAAAATTCAGTAGAAGTTATAATTCTATTAAATAAAAATTCAGTAGAAGTTATAATTCTATTAAATAAAAATTCACTAGAAGTTATAATTCTATTAAATAAAAATTCAGTAGAAGTTATAATTCTATTAAATAAAAATTCAGTAGAAGTTATAATTCTATTAAATAAAAATTCAGTAGAAGTTATAATTCTATTAAATAAAAATTCAGTAGAAGTTATAATTCTATTAAATAAAAATTCAGCAGAACGTTATTATTCTATTAAATAAAAATTCAGTAGAAGTTATAATTCTATTAAATAAAAATTCAGTAGAAGTTATAATTCTATTAAATAAAAATTCAGTAGAAGTTATAATTCTATTAAATAAAAATTCAGTAGAAGTTATAATTCTATTAAATAAAAATTCAGTAGAAGTTATAATTCTATTAAATAAAAATTCAGTAGAAGTTATAATTCTATTAAATAAAAATTCAGTAGAAGTTATAATTCTATTAAATAAAAATTCAGTAGAAGTTATAATTCTATTAAATAAAAATTCAGTAGAAGTTATAATTCTATTAAATAAAAATTCAGCAGAACGTCATTATTCTATTAAATAAAAATTCAGTAGAACGTCATTATTCTATTAAATAAAAATTCAGTAGAACGTCATTATTCTATTAAATAAAAATTCAGTAGAACGTCATTATTCTATTAAATAAAAATTCAGTAGAACGTTATTATTCTATTAAATAAAAATTTAGCAGAACGTTATTATTCTATTAAATAAAAATTCAGCAGAACGTTATTATTCTATTAGATATCTTGTAGAACAATAAGAGAAAATTATTTAAACAGAAAAATGCTATGCAGTTTCTCATTTAATCATTCTTGGTTATTTTTGAACCCCTGCTGAGACGAATAACATTGTCGAAATGTTGATTAATCTGTACAAGGATTTTCTGATGTCTATAGAATCTAACTTGTATTTCATTTCTAATCTAAATGTTCTCGAGTCGGTTTTATTTGTATACCCTTATATATATATATATATATATATATATATATATATATATATATATATATATATATATATATATATATATAATGCAGTTTTTCTCCTCTTCTGATGATAAGCATTTAGTTTCGAAATGCAATTGACTAAAAAGGTTCTTTTCTACCCCTTATGTTTTCCTTATTGATCTGATGTTAATATCAAGTTCTATGTAACTTATTTCTCATCTTTTAATTTAATGTATGAATTGCTCCTCTTAACTGGGTAGAGCTCTTACTACCTAGATAGGTTTGCTTTATTAAAGATATCTTAGTCAGATATATATATATATATATATATATATATATATATATATATATACCGTTGGGTCAGTATGTTATATTAGCTATGGAATTAATGTATGAGCGTGACACTTGTGACGGAAAGAAAACAGTGTTTTGTGATATAACAAACATTTCTATGAAAGTATATTAAAATGAAAAAAGAATATAGATAGGTTTCTATGAGTCATTCTGTTTATTATAACTGATTATTTTTGAAAAAAAAACAAACAAACTTACAGCCATTGAATTATAAGTGGTTTGCCATACTTATAAGTAAATGTGCACTGAACAGATACCATAATACTTAAAGTTAAATTCAAATTTTGATATCTTTTAATTTAAATGAAAAAAAACAAAACAATTGGGACGCTGAAAACGTACACAGTAGAACAATACGTTTTATTGTTGCGTTGATTATTTATTTTTAACGCAAATTAAAAACAAAAACTTATTTCAGGGTTATTTATTTATGTTGGTAGTGTAGAAGAAAATGTATGAATGTTTTTAAGAAAGGTGTATTAAAAATGGAGAATAAATTTTAAAAAAAAAAGAGGAAGGCGGTGAAATCGCCATTGTAAAATGCTCTTTTGGTTGTCAACGGGTTAAAGTAGATTTATTTGTAAGAAAATTGCATTAAAATAACTTAAACGTAATACGGAAATGAACGATGTAAAAAAAAACAAAATCAGAAAGTATTAACAATTGTTTATTTGGATAATTTAAACGCGAAAAAAATTGGGACGCTGAAAGCGTACACAGTAAAACAATTCGTTGATTATTTATGAAACAGGTCGATGATTATATGTAATATTGTAAACACGTTTTGCGTTTGCTTCCCATATTTTGAAGTTTTTTATTGAATAAATTTAAGGTATTCGCTTTTCTAAGGACGCCCGTTTGTTCGAATCAAACCGGTCCAGCGATTTGTGTTTATTTGTTTACGTTGTTATGGGTTTATATTTATGTACGCATGCGCAACCAGAAGTCGTAAACCGGATGTTGGATTACAACACCCGTTACAAGATCATTTGAGTTTTATTATATATATTTCTTCGTTGAAAATTCTAAATATAGATATCTTTAAAATGTAAGTATAATAGTTTAAAAATAATATATATATAGACATAAATAAATAACAACGTCTGTTTATATTTCAAAGCACACACAGACACACAGATGTTTTCATTCTCGTGAAATACAAGTTGTTGGAAATTTTAAATATCTTATTTATGGATAATCAAAGATTGATTATCGAACATGACTTATTAGTAATTAAGTTAATTATTTCAATATTACAAAATTGATCTTTTCTTTTCGTAATTAATCGAATATTGATTTTCTTGTAAGAAGTTTCCATTAAAACATCTTCACTTGTAATGCTTATATATACTAGCTGGACGCCTGGCGTTGTCTGGTTGTACAATACGCTTAAACGTAATATTTTAATTTATGCAAATTGCGTATGTATTATTATAGAATCAATCCTCTATTGAATATTATATTATGAGGAATTATTTACCCAAAGGTTTAATTCGCAAAAAAAAAAAAAAAAATTGTCATTCATCAAATTCTGTCTGTGTTTCTTTATAATAATATCATGTCAGCTAATATGGCTTGACAATCTTAAAAATAGTCTTTCTTCTCTTATAGATAAAAAGAAAATTTTACAGGGAAATATTTCACGTTACACATGTGAAACCTTCGCCGGTGTAACGTAAAATATTTCCCCGTAAAAATTGTTTTTGTTTATAAGAGAACAAAGACTATATTTAAGATCTGAGTTTTTGATTTTCGATATTTATTGGATAAATTTCTGTACAAAACATATCTAAGAACACTGCCAGACATATAAATTATCTTTCTGTGAAATTTGCAAAAGATAAGCTCGGTCGTTTCGGAACCTATGAGGAAGGAACTCCCACACACTGACATTGACATATATATATATATATATATATATATATATATGTAAATGTGGTAGTTCTATTCTATGCTACATGATAATAAATTAACTGTGTGTGTATATATATAACTAGCTCGTAAACTCATACACAAACCATTACCTTTTCTTTTCCAGTTATAAAAATAATTTTTCCCTTAATCAGTTCCGGCTACTCTCATTGGCTGCAAATTAAAAACTCGCTTATTGTTAAATAAACGAACACAACATTAACAGACATGGCCACTATCATTTTAACCTAAAACAAATCAATTGTTTTTCTTTCTTTCCTAAATATAATACTTCGTTTACTATATTATTGTTTAGTAAGCTTTTTTTCCTGCATAAACAAACAAGCATGTCAGTGTTACGTATATGTGTGTTTGGTGATCGTCTAGCGATTAAAATGAACAGTTAATTCATTTATCAATGAATACGAGACACTTTGTTTATAAAAACAGACTTAGTTTATTTTACGATATTTAATATACACGCTTCTTTTTATTGAAGTATCTTCGACCTCCTAACCCAGTTCGTCACCAGCCCGAGGATTCCATTGTTTATTTTCGTTTGCCTAGTCTGACCTATAACCGATTTGACGTCATGGATCCAGGTCGTTCACAAGCCCGGGGATTCCATTGTTTATTTTCGTTTGCTTGGACATTAGCTCGTTCGCATCTCTCCATAACATTAGCAGGAGCTTGAAGAGACTATGGAAGGAAATATGCACGGAGATATAATATACCTATACACACAGAGTGCGAAGGACAAAGAGAGAAAGAGAGAGAGACGGGGGAGGGACAGAGAAAGAGCGTCATCATCAGCAGTGCTTGACAGCCACATCCCCACTCACAAAATGGAGTGTCTATTCCGAAAGCCGTTCTTTACATGAGGAGGTTGATGGTTGGGCTGCTACAACAACAACAACAACCGTACTTTAATTTCTAACGCGAGGGGGGGCACAACACCGGTTAACGGGTATACTTTTAACATTACAATGCAAAGGTAATCCAGCTAGGTAGAAGAGTAACTTATCTAGCTTGTGACACTTTTCTTTGCTTGTTGGCTTACAGTGGCTACGACTGTGACAAAGATTTCTCTGTCAAATACATAAACAAACTTACATTTTCATAACATTACATACATAAACAAACTTACATTTGCTTACATTTACATACATAAAAAAACGGCATGACTACTTATTTACTTAGCCAAATAACCGGTTTATTCTGTTATGAAAGAAGCGCTGACAAATTAAATATTATGACAGATTTGCATAGAAAAAACCTTAAAAAAAAAAAAAAATCCAACAATGAAAATAAGTCAAATATTTAACTTCATTTATTATCCCCAAAATGATTTTAATAATATATTACTCTTTACAGTTCCTTAGAGAAAGGTTCCATGTTTCCGTTAAAAGCAAAAATAACGGTTGCTTTTCGCAGTTATTAAAACCATTTAAATAAACTGCAACGCAAAACTAATCCAGGTAGGTAGAACAGTAACTTATCTAGCCTTTGACACTTGCCAAAACGGTCACTTGCTACTTTTAGTTTTGGGATGCACTCATTTATTTTTATATATGCTATAACATTTTTCTACTTTTGTTTTTTTTTTATATACTAGAACATTTTTTTTTTACTTTCTATATATATTTTTTTTTAATAATTTGAATTGTACACGTGACCTTTTTTAACATTTGAATTTTGTATCTCATTAACAACGTAATATCTTTTTAACAAATAGAATCCATTAAATGCCTTCACACAAAATAAACAAGTTTATTTATTTATATATATATTTTTTAAATTAGGAGAATTTTTTTTAAAAAATACCACAATATTTATGTGTGTAATTATTTTTCTTTCAAGTTCATAAAACTCGAGAGTTTATTTTATAGGTTTTACCGAAATGAAACTCGATTTCGTATACTTTTAATAGTTATTGTCAAAAATCAATAATAATAAAAAGAATAGTTATTTAATGGCAGCGAACAGAGATAGACACAAGGTCCGTTTTAGATGTAGGGTACATACAATTTTCCCACAGATGGCACACTGGATTGGGGAAAAAAATAACTTTATCTTTTTATATGGGAGGAGGGGTTGTCTATTCAGGCAGCTGTTCTTCACATGGGGATGTTGGGGGTGTCTATTCCGAACGCCGTTCTTAAGATTGAGAGGTTGTGGTGAAAGCCGTTCTTAACATGGGGAGTTTGGGATGTCTTTTCCAAACGCCGTTCTTAACATGACAATAAAATTGGAATTTAATTTAATACTATTGGTAGAAGAGTTGAAAAGAAGAGGATGACTTGAACACCAAAGATTGAAAATGTATCCATAGGTATACATTTTGAAAAAAAAAAAAAGGAATGGGAGAGTCTTGGATAATAACATAGTTAAAAGTTAAATTATTAATTATCGATCCATATATCTGTCTACCTACCTATTTATCTATCTATCCAGTGATATTGTTAAAATAGTTTATATTGGGAGTTATTTGTTTAAGTGGATGTCAACTCCTTGAAAGAACTGCAAAACCTAACGATGGAGATGTACAAGTGACTGAGGACCGCTTGTGAATTTTATATTCCCATGAAACTTCCTCCTTTGAAGGAAACTGGTTCAACCTGCCTAGGATGAGTGCTGCGTTGGTATTCAGTATATTAAAATGTATTTTATCTCAACTTGTGTATAAATATGACTTGCATACGTTTTTATGTTTGCGTATATGGCATAATCACACTGACACACAGGTTCTCCCCAGATCATCATACAAGGTGCAGGCAATATTTGTCTGTGAGGAAAAAACAGTAATTTCATTTTTTGAAAAGTTATTCATCAGACTTAGGTTGCCTTCATGATTTTGTTCTGTCAATTTCATTTGAGCTTGCCTTACACTTTGATGACGGCCTTGAGGTAGCCTCACAATTGACAATATGTTTTACTTACTATCTCCTAACTTATACTCTCAAAGGCTTTGGGGATCCTGATCTTCTGGCTTGTCTTTTGTGCTGCAACTGTTTCTGCTGGTATCTCCTTCGATTGTGGCCCACACAAAGGAGTCAGGGATGGTTGTGGTTGCCGTCACGTTAAGTGATCAATGAAGTTCTTTGACAACAAGGCTTGGGTCTTATGGCATGGCTCAGTCTTGTTGCCGTATGTATGCCCGATCTTCAGGTACCTGGTCGATCCAGAGTTTTACTACTCCTCTCATGATGCGGATGTAGCCGTTATATTAAGTTAGCACAATATCTTCAAACTTCAATATTCTGATGACGTCAGAGCATCAATCATAGATTTATCTCTCTGATGTTGCATCTTGAATCATTTAGTTTCTTTCTGATCTTTTCTATCATTCTTATTCTGACGTTAAGGAAGTTTGGAATCTTATGTCTTTCTGGTGTGAATTCTAAGGAGTATATTTACTATAAATATGAAAGTTAAAACGTTACGTACTTGGTCCGGGCAGCGCCAAGTAAGCTGGACAATTATTATGATCATTATTGATATTTTTAAAAATAGAAACAGAAAGATTGGATCAAGATGAAAGGTAATTTTTAGGATAAAAATATTTGTCAGAAATAAAAAAGGAATGTTAACCAGATAAACAAGTATACTTAACAAAGGTGAGTCATCCGATTTGTGTCTTTGGTCACGTGGAGTAAATGATGTAATGAGATAGTTTGAGCGATACATAGAAATTTGTCGAGCGTTGGTTGAGGGAGAGAGACGGTCCAATGACTGAAATGAGTCTAAGCTAAGAGACAGCCAGAAACTGTCGATAGTAAAACTCTAAAACCAGCGTGTAGCTTTACAATGGGGAAACGTTGGGAAACAAAATTGCTGTAAATAAAACCAGGGGTTTAGGTTGTACGAATCTTCATTTGCAACTTTTTCAAGGATCCGTCAAACCAAGATCAACCTAGATAGATTAGGTATGTTTCTCAATTATCCGATATTAACCTTCTAAAGAACCGTATGTTTCATATTATGGCAAAGACCTCTATCATAAATGCTACATGCTCTGTTTATACACTCAACATTTTTGGGACAATTAAGTATATCATACATTCATATATACTCGTAAATATATGAACATCTTATGTAGACCATATAAAAATTGTCTTTAGTAATAATTTAAAAAAAAATGAACATATCAGTTTTCATGAAGACAAAACTGACAACGGACTTCAGAAATATCTCGGCATTGTTTTCAATTGTCTTGGACTTCTTGCCACTGGACTTCAATAGAGAAGTGCGGTTGTAGAATGTGCAACCTTGCTTCATTATACTCCATGTGCAAGCAGCCTAGTAGGGGAGTATCCATTCTCTTGAGACTAAAAGAGACCTCTCCCTATATCTATATATATAAAAATGAAACGTCTGGTTTGTTCAACTTAACTAAACTAGAAAACTACAAGTTTGTTTTTCGTTATATTTTGCAACAGTGATTGTATTTAACCCAACTGTGTTTTTAAATATTAAAAAGTAAAAAATGTTACCATATTAAAAAAACTTTTTTCGATATCGTTACTTTCCGTTACGATTTCAGGCAAGGCTATTTACCGGAAATACTTCCGGTTTATATTGAATCTGCTTTCATTATTTAGATTATTCAGTGACATTTCATATCGATAAGTATGCCATTAATCCTGTTTTGTTTTTTTCTATAGAAAAAATGCATTAATTTGTTTTTTTTCCTTCCTGCATTTTCTTTACGTGTTCCTCTCTGGCATAACAAAATGATAATAAGAAAAAAACTACTCGCCGGGATTCGTCTACACCAGTTTTGTTTGTTGTTTCAAAAAAAAATACACAAAAAAATTTGTTTCACTTTTTCTAAACTAAAAAAAAATACTTTAACAAAAAAGTTGTTTGTTAATTTTTACGACTTGCTCCAGCGAATTATAAACACCCTAACCTCCCCATATTAAAACTGACTTTCAGATTAAACACCCCCCAAACCTCGAAAGTCGTTCTTAACATTGGGAGGTTACGGGGGAGTTATTCCAGAAGCCGTTTTTAACATTGGGATTTACGCTTGGTTCGGACAATACGCTGGGGCAAGTCGTAAAATGAACGGCGTTATTGTTTATTGCAAAAATTGCTTAAAATTTATTTTTTTGACAAAAAAAAATTAACATTTTCTACAAACATTTAATAAGAAATACAAATGAACAGTAGATTTTTTTTGGGGGGGGGTGTTGATGTTTTGTTTCTACATTTAAAATTTTACTTTAGAATTTCTTTCATATAGCTTTGTTAATATTACATCGGCTTTATCCGGCTGTTGACGTTATGCACCGGTGAAAGCCGAACGTTGAGAAAATAATTACAAAACACTTAAAATTTAATTCATTGTGGATTTATTCAAGCATTTCTTTGGAAAATAAATATTTAAAAAAAAGTGGCGCTTATGCACTTATGGTACCGTGCTATTTTTAAAAATAGTATTTTCGCATTAAATTAAAGTTTTACAATCTTTTTATTTATTAAATTGTTAGGTGAAAGTACAGATAGCCCGTTGCCTTCTGTAATGTCCCCTTTTTTCGTTGCCTTCTGTAATGTCCCCCTTTTTCGTTGCCTTCTGTAATGTCCCCCTTTTTCGTTGCCTTCTGTAATATCCCCCTTTTTCGTTGCCTTCTGTAATATCCCCTTTTTCGTTGCCTTCTGTAATGTCCCCCTTTTTCGTTGCCTTCTGTAATGTCCCCCTTTTTCGTTGCCTTCTGTAATGTCCCCCTTTTTCGTTGCCTTCTGTAATGTCCCCCTTTTTCGTTGCCTTCTGTAATGTCCCCCTTTTTCGTTGCCTTCTGTAATGTCCCCCTTTTTCGTTGCCTTCTGTAATGTCCCCCTTTTTCGTTGCCTTCTGTAATGTCCCCCTTTTTCGTTGCCTTCTGTAATGTCCAGTTTTTTTTTCGTTGCCTTCTGTAATGTCCAGTTTTTTTTTCGTTGCCTTCTGTAATGTCCAGTTTTTTTTTCGTTGCCTTCTGTAATGTCCAGTTTTTTTTTCGTTGCCTTATGTAATGTCCAGTTTTATTTTCGTTGCCTTCTGTAATGTCCATTTTTTTTTTCGTTGCCTTCTGTAATGTCCATTTTTTCGTTGCCTTCTGTAATGTCCATTTTTTTTCGTTGCCTTCTGTTATGTCCATTTTTTTCGTTGCCTTCTGTAATGTCCCTTTTTTTCGTTGCCTTCTGTAATGTCCCTTTTTTTCGTTGCCTTCTGTAATGTCCATATTTTCGTTGCCTTCTGTAATGTTCATTTTTTTTCGTTGCCTTCTGTAATGTTCATTTTTTTTCGTTGCCTTCTGTAATGTCCATTTTTTTCGTTGCCTTCTGTAATGTCCATTTTTTTCGTTGCCTTCTGTAATGTCCATTTTTTTTTCGTTGCCTTCTGTAATGTCCATTTTTTTTCGTTGCCTTCTGTAATGTCCATTTTTTTTCGTTGCCTTCTGTAATGCCCATTTTTTTTTTCGTTGCCTTCTGTAATGTCCATTTTTTTTTTCGTTGCCTTCTGTAATGTCCATTTTTTTTCGTTGCCTTCTGTAATGTCCATTTTTTTTTTCGTTGCCTTCTGTAATGTCCATTTTTTTTTCGTTGCCTTCTGTAATGTCCATTTTTTTTTCGTTGCCTTCTGTAATGTCCAGTTTTTATTTTCGTAGCCTTCTGTAATGTCCATTTTTTTCCGTTGCCTTCTGTAATGTCCATTTTTTTTCGTTGCCTTCTGTAATGTCCATTTTTTTTTTTTCGTTGCCTTCTGTAATGTTCATTTTTTTTTCGTTGCCTTCTGTAATGTCCTTTTTTTTTTCGTTGCCTTCTGTAATGTTCATTTTTTTTCGTTGCCTTCTGTAATGTCCATTTTTTTTGTTGCATTCTGTAATCTCCATATTTTTTCGTTGCCTTCTGTAATATCCATTTTTTTTTTCTATGCCTTCTGTAATGTCCATTTTTTTCGTTGCCTTCTGTAATGTCCATTTTTTTCGTTGCCTTCTGTAATGTCCATTTTTTTCGTTGCCTTCTGTAATGTTCATTTTTTTTCGTTGCCTTCTGTAATGTCCCCCTTTTTCGTTGCCTTCTGTAATGTCCATTTTTTTTCCGTTGCCTTCTGTAATGTCCATTTTTTTTCGTTGCCTTCTGTAATGTCCATTTTTTTTCGTTGCCTTCTGTAATATCCATTTTTTTCTATGCCTTCTGTAATGTCCATTTTTTTCGTTGCCTTCTGTAATGTCCATTTTTTTCGTTGCCTTCTGTAATGTCCATTTTTTTCGTTGCCTTCTGTAATGTCCATTTTTTTCGTTGCCTTCTGTAATGTCCCCCTTTTTCGTTGCCTTCTGTAATGTCCCCCTTTTTCGTTGTCTTCTGTAATGTCCCCCTTTTTCGTTGCCTTCTGTAATGTCCCCCTTTTTCGTTGCCTTCTGTAATGTTTAGTTTTTTTTCGTTGCCTTCTGTAATGTTTAGTTTTTTTTTCGTTGCCTTCTGTAATGTCCATTTTTTTTTCGTTGCCTTCTGTAATGTCCCCTTTTTTTCGTTGCCTTCTGTAATGTCCCCCTTTTTCGTTGCCTTCTGTAATGTCCCCCTTTTTCGTTGCCTTCTGTAATGTCCCCCTTTTTCGTTGCCTTCTGTAATGTCCCCCTTTTTCGTTGCCTTCTGTAATGTCCCCCTTTTTCGTTGCCTTCTGTAATGTCCCCCTTTTTCGTTGCCTTCTGTAATATCCCCCTTTTTCGTTGCCTTCTGTAATGTCCCCCTTTTTCGTTGCCTTCTGTAATGTCCCCCTTTTTCGTTGCCTTCTGTAATGTCCCCCTTTTTTTCGTTGCCTTCTGTAATGTCCAGTTTTTTTTTTCGTTGCCTTCTGTAATGTCCAGTTTTTTTTTTCGTTGCCTTCTGTAATGTCCAGTTTTTTTTCGTTGCCTTCTGTAATGTCCATTTTTTTCGTTGCCTTCTGTAATGTCCATTTTTTTTCGTTGCCTTCTGTAATGTCCATTTTTTTCGTTGCCTTCTGTAATGTCCATTTTTTTCGTTGCCTTCTGTAATGTCCATTTTTTTCGTTGCCTTCTGTAATGACCATTTTTTTCGTTGCCTTCTGTAATGTCCATTTTTTACGTTGCCTTCTGTAATGTCCATTTTTTTCGTTGCCTTCTGTAATGTCCATTTTTTCGTTGCCTTCTGTAATGTCCCCCTTTTTCGTTGCCTTCTGTAATGTCCATTTTTTTCGTTGCCTTCTGTAATGTCCATTTTTTTCGTTGCCTTCTGTAATGTCCATTTTTTTCGTTGCCTTCTGTAATGTCCATTTTTTTCGTTGCCTTCTGTAATGTCCATTTTTTTCGTTGCCTTCTGTAATGTCCATTTTTTTCGTTGCCTTCTGTAATGTCCATTTTTTTCGTTGCCTTCTGTAATGTCCATTTTTTTCGTTGCCTTCTGTAATGTCCATTTTTTTCGTTGCCTTCTGTAATGTCCATTTTTTTCGTTGCCTTCTGTAATGTCCATTTTTTTCGTTGCCTTCTGTAATGTCCATTTTTTTTTCGTTGCCTTCTGTAATGTCCATTTTTTTTTCGTTGCCTTCTGTAATGTCCATTTTTTTTTCGTTGCCTTCTGTAATGTCCAGTTTGTTTTTTTCGTAGCCTTCTGTAATGTCCATTTTTTTCCGTTGCCTTCTGTAATGTCCATTTTTTTCGTTGCCTTCTGTAATGTCCAGTTTTTTTTTTTTCGTTGCCTTCTGTAATGTCCATTTTTTTTCGTTGCCTTCTGTAATGTCCATTTTTTTTCGTTGCCTTCTGTAATGTCCATTTTTTTTCGTTGCCTTCTGTAATGTTCATTTTTTTTCGTTGCCTTCTGTAATGTCCATTTGTTTTCGTTGCCTTCTGTAATGTCCATTTTTTTTCGTTGCCTTCTGTAATATCCATTTTTTTTCGTTGCCTTCTGTAATATCCATTTTTTTCTATGCCTTCTGTAATGTCCATTTTTTTCGTTGCCTTCTGTAACGTCCATTTTTTTCGTTGCCTTCTGTAATGTTCATTTTTTTTCGTTGCCTTCTGTAATGTCCCCCTTTTTCGTTGCCTTCTGTATGTCCCCCTTTTTGGTTGCCTTCTGTAATGTCCCCCTTTTTCGTTGCCTTCTGTAATGTCCATTTTTTTCTTCGTTGCTCTGTAATGTCCATTTTTTCTTCGTTGCTCTGTAATGTCCAGTTTTTTTTCGTTGCCTTCTGTAATGTCCCCTTTTTTTCGTTGCCTTCTGTAATGTCCCCTTTTTTTCGTTGCCTTCTGTAATGTCCCCTTTTTTCGTTGCCTTCTGTAATGTCCCCTTTTTTTCGTTGCCTTCTGTAATGTCCCCTTTTTTTCGTTGCCTTCTGTAATGTCCCCTTTTTGTCGTTGCCTTCTATAATGTCCCCTTTTTGTCGTTGCCTTCTTTAATGTCCCCTTTTTGTCGTTGCCTTCTTTAATGTCCCCTTTTTGTCGTTGCCTTCTTTAATGTCCCCTTTTTGTCGTTGCCTTCTGTAATGTCCCCTTTTTGTCGTTGCTTTCTTTTATTGTCTTTGCCTCTAATGCTCACTTGCTTTCTTGAATGTCACCCTGTTCTTCTTTAATGCTCCTTAGTATTTGGATTATATTTTTCTTAGATTCACTTTTTCAGTTGCATCTTTCTAAAATTGGGAAACTTTATAATGGAATTCACGAACTTGTATGATATTTCAAACTTAATCAATTATTTAATCCATGGGTTTAGATTCTATATTTTCTCTTTCTCTACTATATATTTTTTCCTGTTTATTTATCCCACTTTTTCTGTGTGTTTCTTTCTCTTTTTCACATTTTCTCTCTGTTCCTCTCTATTTTTCATTTGTTTTTGCTTGCCCCCTTCTTTTTTTTCCATTGATCTTATTACCGTTTTTTTTTTCTTCTGTTTTCCTTTCTTTCCCGTCAAATCTATTATATCTTGGACGACTGTCTTCCACGCTCTTTCCCACACATCCCTTCGTCGCATATTCTGATAAAATAGATTAATTTTGTCACAAATTTAATGCCGTTTTAATGCTTCAGGATGTCTCATCTCGGCAAATCGATATGAACATTAAAATATGCGCGAATAAGGAACATATCTTCAGATATCTGCAAATACTTCAATCATAAAAGGCGGATAACAACGTGCTTGTGCGTCTGCCGACGTGGAGGCGGACTTAAGGTTTGGATAAAAATTAAAAATAAGGGGGAGGTAAGGCTAGGCAATTACGAAAAGTAATTTCCACACGACCACTGTTAAAACTTAAACAAAAAAACAATCTTTTAACTTAATATCACGAACTTGTTTAAGTCAGTCAAACTAGTTTTTTACAATTATTGTTTATATATATATATATATATTACACACATAGAATAAATGACAAAAAGTTATATTCCAAAATTCATGATGTTGACCATCTTATAATTTATTCCTTTAAATCAGTTGACTTATACAATTCTTTACAGTATCTAATTCGTAGCGCAAAATCAATGACTTAATAATTATACCAATTATTGAATCTATTATGCCCTTAACTCATCAGATTTCAGAATCAACTGATTTAAAGGAATAACTCATCATAGATTCACTAATTGATATAATAATTAATTGATTTTGCGCTACGAAACAGGTACTGTCAAGAATTGTATAAATCAACTGATTCAAAGAAATAAATTATAAGATGGTCAACATCATGAATTTTGGAATATAACTTTTTGTCATTTATTCTATATATTGCTCTGTAATTACATTGAGCTTCTTATATAAGGATTGATATATAATAAGAAACTATATTTTTACAGAAATATATATCCTTACAAAGGAGTTACCACATATCAAGGCTCGGAAGCCACTCAAGGATAAGGGTTAATGTGTGTAATGTAGTCATTAGGACAGTAGCATAGTAATCGTTTTACGATGGAAATGTGGTATAATCAGATTATTTACGAGGACGGTTCAATAAGAACTTTTTTTACAATATTGTAGTTAGCTGGAAAGCAGACCACCAGAACAGTTCCACAGACGGGCATTATAGGAAAGAAGCTTTGTTGATGAAATTCACGTTTAGGTTTAGGCATTGACAGGGAGTGGGGGAATTTATGGATAGTGATTTTGGCTAGTGTTTTTTTTTTTTTTTTTTTTTTTTTGTGAAAGATTGGCGCATATAAAAAGTTCTTTTAAAAAGTTCTTTACTTAAAAATGTTTATTTGCGCATGTGCTGAAGAGAATTTTAAATTGATGTACGCCTGCCAAGTTTATAAAAACCAAATAGAATTTGTTCCACAGGTCCAAATTCCCTATATATCAAGTTTGAAGTCTGTAGACCAAAAATTGACAGAAGAGTTTGGAAGGGATCGTTCTTCACACAGACAAACAAGATCGCTTAGTGTCTATGTATGGATTTTTAATTTTAAAGTTTGTCAGAATAGGAATATTTTTATTGTGTTTTTTCTTTGAAACGATAAAAAAATATATTCTTTTAATCAATAAATCTATACACATTTTAATATACAACATATATTTTGAAGTGTGTGCATCGGTTTTGAATTTTTAAGTTTGCCAAAAATTTTTGCTTGAAACGATAAGTACTTAAGAACATATTCTTTTCGTAAGTTAAATAAATATATGCGAATGAAATGGCTTTTTATAATACTAGCAGTTGAGCCCGGGTCCTATGTACTGTTCATAACTTTATGTGCATATATATATATATATATATATATATATTAAAAAGTTTGACTCATGTCCTGCTAAGCTACATCTAAAATTCCAAGTGTTTAGACCCAAAATTGGCGGAGGAGTTTGGTAAAGTCTGCAAAGGTCAACTCTTTCAAATTTTCGCCCAAATCTGATTAAAAAGCTTTATGTAAAATTTCAAATGTTTAGACTCAAAATTGACTGAATAGTTTGTTAGAGACAGCCAAATATTTCAAGAAAATGCAAATGAAAAAAATTATGGAAGAGTGATTTGAGTGATTTCATCGAAAAATATATTTGCTTTTATTACAATTAGAATTTCTTTAGATTTCATTTTATTGCAGTTTTCTTTCTTTTTTTTCTCAGCAGTCTTTGTTTCATAGTGAGTTCTCTCCCCTCTTTTTATGTATTTATATTTTTTTGGTTAAACCTTTTCTTATTTGAACTTTTATAATATTGTGTGATTTTTTTTTTTTTTTTTTTTTTACAAAGGCATCACCACATTATCAAGGCCCAGAGGCCACTCAAGGATAAGGGTTAAAGAGTGTACAGTAGAAATTGGTCAATATAGTAATCATTAGTAATGAAAATTTGGTAAATTTAATAACTTATATGGAACGGCTCATCAAGAACTTATTTACATTAGACTTGAACACAACCATAGTATTCTTTATTTTACATTACTTTTACTTTCTATGATGTAAAGATGTCACCATTTTTTCCCTTGTGATTCTAGCCATTATTTTTCTCTTATTTTTTAAAGAAAATATCTCGAAAAAGAATGATTGAAAAAAATCTGAGCACAGTGTTTCAGAGTACATAATCGATTTTCAGTTTTATGATCGATGAAATTAATCCATGTAGATGACTGAAAATTTTTTATCAATACTTCATTTTCTTATCATTTTTATCTTGTAGGCAGAAATTTTTGTATTATTTTATAAAACATGTAAAATATCTGGTAGCTCTATATGAAGTCGTAAGCTCGGGTACATCGTTTTACTCTGGCTGGCATTTTTTTTCTCTTTCTATCTGTAATTCTATTCTGGAGTGTATCTTGATGTATTTGTGTCGTGAAGAATAAGTTTTGTCCTGGATACGAATCCACCAAATTCTGATCTGGAATACGATAATCACATTTCGTAATTTGAACAGTGGTTTATCATTGTTTCTTCTCATTTGAGCCTACACTGTCTAAAATCATCAAACTCAATGGCCTGATGCTGTCTGAATGGGTAATACCATTGTTGTCACACAAAAGTTATTGTTCAATGCTCATTAATGTTTAATCGTTAAATCTGTCTTGTGAAAGGCTGCTTCTTTGTTTGCAGTTTAGGCTTCCTGATTTCTTGGAACATAGCGCCGAAATGATGCTCCTCCAACGAACCTGGTTCTGGCTGATCCTCTTCAGTTCCACCATGTCATTTTGGCAGTGTCTCGATGCTTCTTTTCCATGTCTGCCTCGGGAGACCAATTTTACGTTTGCCTTGCGGGTTCCATTCAAGGGCCTGCCTGGTGATATTCCGCAAGGTGTGGCCAATACAGTTCCATTTTCGTTTTTCAATCTCTGTCTCCATTGAGGTTTGGTGGGTTTTGTCCCACAGTTGTTCATTGGAAATAGTCTCTGGCCATCTGCTGTTAATGATGTTTCTGACACATCTTTTGGTGAATGTCTGGAGTTTGTGGGTGTTGGTCTTGGTCACTCTCCACGTTTCTGAACCATAGAGTAGAACCGACTTCACATTGGTGTTGAAAATTGTTCGCAGTTGGTGAGCATTTATTGTTGAAGTGCTGTTGAATCGACAGTACTGTGTTCGAATGGGTAATTTTGTGTAAAATCATGTTGTGCAATCAACAGTTCCTTCATTGATCTCCGGCTTCAGTTTACTTCTTTTCAAGGTTGGAGGAGAGAGATTCGGAGATCCTGGTCGTTGCTATACATGGATAAAAACAACGCTTCTTACTTCTTTGTCAGAAACAGTACTCATGGAATGTTCAGAAAAAAAACAAGCTTAAAAGGAACTTCACACTCGGTGTTCAATTCTCTGGACTCTAAACAGGCTAGCCAAACGATTAGCCTTTCAAAAACCCAATAGAAAAGGAAGGGGTGGATAGAAAGCTGACTGACAGTCTAATTCTATTATCTTTAACTTTTGGTATAAAGAAATGCAATGCGAACTGTCAGAGGTTTTGACAACACATTTGAACTGTAGCATTTTTACTTTTTAGCAGTGTAACTCTGGCCCAGTGTCGCTAATTAATTCACAATCTCATTTGTAGGTTTAAGAGGAAACCTCTTAGAAAGAAATGACATTTTCTTCTGCTTGTCATTCTAGATTTGAAACTTGAGTGCATGAAAGATCAAAACTGTTTCTCTAACAAGTGAAATGCAACAATTAAAGAGAAAGATTAGAAAAAATGATTTCACCACATAAACTGTAACACCTGTTATATGAGAAAATGTTAATTTTTTTTTTTTTAAGAACTTGTGAAATGCACATACATACACGCACACACATTCGAAAATTCGTGCTTATCTATATATATATATATATATATATATATATATATATATATATAGTGCGTTTGTGTGTAAGCAGTATTTTTTTTTCATTTTTGCTTCACATAAACATGTTAAAACAGAAGAAAAAATTCTAATAAGCTTTGTAGGATAAAAATTAAATTTTTGGTAAGATACTTAAAGAGAAAAAAAAAATGAGATTGTGAATATGGATTTCTTTTTCATACTATTTGAAAATAACGTTTATTTGTAAAAAAAAAAAAAAAAAAAAAAAAAAAAAAAAAAAGGGGTGGGCCAATTATACAGAGTTGCAATTAAATTTTGCTCAGGTGAATGCTAAGACATTGCTGCCGATTTTTCTTGTGAAATAGTCAACCTATTTTTTTCTAATCACTCTCTCTCTCCCTATATATATACACACACACATATATATATTACATCATCAACATTGACCCCCGTCTGGCATCAATTGAAATGAATGACTTTCGTTTTGGGGAGGCTCCATGTTTTGACAAGCTTGTGAGTCGGACCTTTACTCCTGATCTGAAATGGAACACGAACATCAAATCTGTTCCCAAGACTGCTGGAAAAATGGTAGAATCATTTTACTGCTCCAGTACTACCTGCTGATGCAATTCTCTACCTGTATAAGAGCCAGGTACGTCCAAGGATGGAGTACTGTTGCCACATCTGGGTAGGAACTGCTAGAAGCAGCTTATCCTGCCTTGACAGAATTCAGAATAGACTTCGTAGCCCAATCGGGTATGCCTTTTTCTCTTCACTTCAACCTCTTTCTCACAGAAGAGATATTGCAAGCCTGCCTTTGCTTTATTGTTATTTTCATTACAAGTGCTCGTCTGAGCTCCAATCTATGGTTCCCCCTTTCCAAACTTTCACAAAAAAACATTTGCTAGCTGAAACCACTATCAATAATTTCCTCCGCACTTTATCTGTGCCTAAGCGTAAAAGCTTGTTTCTTAGAACTGCACGCCTGTGGAATTGTCTTCCATTTCCCTGCTTTCCAGCTGACTACAATACGGTTGTCTTCAAGTCCAACATAAACAAGTTCTTGATGAGCCATTCTTCTTAATTAATCCTATTTACCAAACTTCCACTACTAATGATTACTACGATATTGTCCTATTGACTACCGTCCGCTCATTAACACTTATCCTTAAGTGGTATCCTGGTCTTGATAAGTGGTGACTCCTTTGTAAAAAAAAAACCTCAGTGTTAGTATGTGTGTGTGTTCCAAAAGTAATGCCACCTATTTTTTATTCTGCCCGAATGGATCAGAGGATATTGCCAATTGCATTGTTATGATAAAGTTTCATCCTTCTTGCAGATATTGACGGTGTGAGACTCTAAAAAAGCAACGCCTGTTATGACTGTGTGCCAAGAAGCATAGATGTGTCATTGAATTCCTGGTAAAAGTGCATTGAGAATGGTGTTAATTATGTAGAAAAATAAATTTTACAGTACAAAAGATCACTCGTTTTAATGTTACCACTCCCATTTTCGTAGCTTTTTTAAAAAAACTTTTTGAATTAAACTACACTCGTATGTGTATGTATGTGTGTGTGTGTGTGTGTGTGTGTGTATATATATATGACAGGCACTTGAATTGATTTGTCCTTTGTCATTGGAGGGGAAGCTGTTTTATATTAAGGTAATTTATATTTTTGCCTATTTTTTCCAGAGTGCCTCTTTTTGAGTTGTTTACTTCCGCATAAAAACTGACCTTGTGTCACATTTTGCTTTTGTGGGGAAACAAATACTAATAGTCTGTTATGTATGATGCTTTTTTTCTGTTTTTTTGCAGGTCATATCACAGACTAAAGAAATCCTTTCATTAATATTAATCACGAAAACAAAACTGCATAAACAAGCATATTTTAATGCAGTATTGAGCTGAAACGACTCCATTGCAGGTTTAAAAGATATTGTGATCCGATCGTTTGCCAGAGAGTGTCTTGGTGTGTCATGAGGACGTTTCTAGAGTGGCTGTTATGTTCTGAGCAATCTCAACATGTGTAGACCATACATAGTTCTTTACATTAAAGGGTTGATACGTGATGTTTCAGTAGCTACATCTGCTGGTGGTGGGTCTTCTTTTCGTGTTCTTAAGTAACAGGCACACAGAGAGAGAGAGAGAGAGAGACAGACAGACAGACAGAGAGAGAGACATTTAAAAAGGAGTACTTTTTATTTTTTTTTTTTTAACTTGGAGAGTTAAAGTATGCAATCCGTTGCCTTCCATTATTGGAATTATTCATTATCATCTTGGGTGTTATTTTCACAATGCTTTGGTCGATGTAACCTCCGACCTTTTTCAGGTGTATCTTGTCGAACTCTTGAATGTTTCTGTCGAATTTGAGGAATTTTGAACAGAACCCTTTTATTTAATCCACGAGGGGAACATGCTCTTGTTCCATCAGCCATGACTGACTGGGTAGAACTACTAAGTAATTTACACTTGTATTTTGAGGGTCGCTTCCACTGAGGATTAAACCTTCAACCTTCAGAAGAATGTAATTTACAAGTGAATTTTACCAAATAGTTTATCCACTATACCACAGGTCCTTGTGCACAATTAAGGTATAAATTTTGGGAGCCTATTTTTGTTTTTATATGTACAATCTTATTATTTATAACTATACATCCTTACTTATTATTACAAATTACCAATATATTTATATACTTATCCATACGTCCAATGTCACAAAAAACATCAAAAACATTCATGAGAAATGAATTACCTCCCTTTATAGTTGCTCTTTATCAGTTAAAAATCTTTAAAACCATTTCCTGTCCAAATATTAAAAAAAAACAAAAAAAAAACATGCTGTTTGTTTAGTTTCAGTTGACTATTTTATTTTATAATTCTTTTAAGTCATTTTGAGAGGAGACTAAGTTTTTTTTTATTATAATTTCTTTTTAAAATTTAAAAAATTGTGCAAGTGAATTGACATCTTTTACTATATAATTGATATAAAAATTATTCAGAAAAAAAACAATGTTATGTGTGAAATTTTCATTGAAAAAAAATGTAAATTTTTAAATCGATTCTTTTTAGCTTTAAAAGATTAAAAAAGAATTTACTATAAAATTGTTTTAAATTTATTATTTGTTTTATTTTATTTAAAAATTTTTCAACTACCATGGAATTTCTATGGGTTCTGTTAGTATATATTATTTTGACTATCTGCTATCTATAATTAACTAGCCTGGCTGCCTAGCGTTGTCTGGTTGTTTTGAGGTGTGGTGAGCAAAAAAAAAAAAAAAAACAAAAAAAAACGCAGGCAGGCTCGAACCCGTACCACAAAGGAATAAGAGAACGTGAAAAAAAAGTGACGTCTTTGCCGTTGCGTCCATTGCCAAGCCGGAGGTGCCGAACGTTTAAATTAAGGCTAGTCAATCGAAAAAAGGGGATGACTTCCAAAAATATCAGTGAGAAAAACGACCCCTCCTTGTAAAAAAGTGTCCAGTTGAGGGTGAAGGAATTAATGTTTTTCGCCAATTTTTTGATGTTTGTCTTCGAAGGGTCGGACTTCAAAATGACACTGATCTTGTGAAACTCCTTCGCCTCTGTGGAAAGTTTTAGGCAGACATGCAAACGTACATACATACATACATACATGCATGCATACATTTAAACAGACGGTTGAGATTTATATTATAGATGGTTCTGAATTGTATTAAGTTCTATACTATCAAAGGCCATAAATGACAAAGTTCTCTCTAATTTTCTCTCCTCTGATCTTGAGCACATGGTACAATGGAGGAAGAGGTGACTAATTACTTTTAATGCATCTAAAACCAAGCTTCTATCTTTACATCATCAACGTTCTGATCTCCATCTGGCATCAACTGAAATGGATGGCGCTCGTCTTGAGGAGGCTCCATATTTTGACAAGCTTCTGGGCTTGAACTTTACTCCTGATCTGAAATGGAACACGTACATCAAATCTGTTGGTAAGGTTGCTGGAAAAATGGTGAGATCCTTCTACCGCTCCAGTAGATATCTCGCTGCTGATGTAATTCCCTATCTATATAAAAGCCAAGTACGTCCAATGATGGAGTACTGTTGCCACTTCTGGGCAGGAGCTGCTAGAATCAGTCCAAAATAGACTTCATAGCTAAGTGGGGAATGCCCTTTTTTTATTCCCTGCAACCTCTTTCCCACAGAAGAGATTTTGCAATCCTGTCTTTGTTTTATCGTTATTTCCATGGAAAGTGCTCGTCTGAGCTCCAATCTCTGGTCCCCCCCCTCGACAATGTTTCATAAAAAAAACCCGTCTAGCTGAAATCACTGCTAATAATTTTCCCCACTCTTTATCTATGCCTAAATCAAAACATAGATTCCATGAACAAAGCTTCTTTCTTAGAACTACACGCCTATGAACTTTCTTCCATTTGCCTGCTTCCCAGTTGACAACAACTTTGTTGTCTTCAAATCCAACATAAACAAATTCTTGATGAACCGCCTCCTTAAGTAATCCAATTTACCAAATTCCCATGACTAACGATTACAATATTATCCCATGGACTACTTTACAGTCTATAACCCTTATCCTCGAGTGGTCTCCGGGCCTTGATAAGTGGTGACTCCTATGTAAAAAAAAAAAAAAAAAAAAAAAAGTCTTAGTATTGTTCATTGCTCATCATATGTACTGCTTCTTTGAGTCGTCTAATTCTCCACTTTCCTTATTTGTCTATAGTTCTTACTTCATCCCCTCAAAGTAGATGGTCTCTCTCTGCCGATCATATGTAGTCAGCCATGTCTGAATTTTCAATATCTTCACATATTAAGAGTAAGTTTAGAAGAACATCGAAAAATTGTAAAAGCAGAGAAAAGTTGCTTTCTGAGCATCTCACAGTCAGTTTGAGTTTGTGTGCTTCTTGTGGCAAGATAGACCTTTGTTCTAACCTAATTGTTTGGTTGGAAAATGTTTGGATTAATTTTTGTTCAGTAGTAGAAAATAAGTATCATTTATAACATTGGTTCTTATTCAGAATAACTTATTTAAAAATACGTACCTGTTACAGAACAAAAATGTCATATTTCAAAAATCAGGCAAATTGAAAAACCGACCTTCCCTGACGAAATCTAGTCCAGCTGACCCCCCAAAAAATGTATAAATTTTAGATATTCACTCAGTGCAACGCTGATCAAGAAAATACTAACTTTGTGCTACAACAAATACACAAAAACAATTGTAATAGAGTATTACCTGATAAAGTAAATTTTTTTTACTCGTTCTATATTTCATGCGCCGTCTTTCGTACACTCCTATCTCGCGCAGTATCTTTCGCTCTCTCCCCATTTCATGCACTGTGTCTAGCACTCTCTCCATCTTTTTCATATTCTCTTCCAATCTTGCGCTCACACTGTTTTTTGTTTTTTTATTTCACACACCACCACATGTCGTGTGCATACCATTATTTTTACTCTTTCTATCATAAACAAACCTTTTTCTGTTTCTCTTTTTTGCACTAGTTTCTTTCCATCTTTTCTCTCCTTTAGCTCATCATCTGTTTTTGTTCTCTCATTTATCTGTAATATATTAATCACGCATGCGCACACTTATCATGCATTAGAAAGTAATGTCTTTGTGTACACGCATGAACACATTTTTCTTTACTGTTCATATGTTCGCAAATAAAGGGAATTAATCAAAATATATGAGCGTTTGTTATAGATTATAATAAAAAAGATCAAAATAACGATATAAATAAGTGTTAAAGATTTTATAGTTATTTTTATGTGTAAATGTCTTTATATTTCCTGAAAACTCAGCAAGAGGGAAAATAATCTAGTTATGCCGAATGCAATATCAAATTCACGTTGAAAATGTCGTAGGAAATTTCCGAAAAAAAAAATTGGAAGAAGCTAAATACATGAAGAGATTGCATTCTTTGCAAATTTGATGTTGATGTTTCCTTTTACCTCTGCAGTTTCATCTTGCACCTTTCCCTGCACGTTGCCATCATGCATAAATTCATTTTTAGTTTATGAACGCAAGCAAATCTTTTGTATAGACAACCGAACAAATGTAGAGAAAAATCAAACAAAACTGCAACATCTGATAGAATTCTAATATGGCCGAAGACAAAAAGAAACGCTCTAATTTCAATCATTTCTCTTTATATATTAAATTTATGTTTATTCTTATGTCAATTTTTCTAGTATATATATATATATATATATATATATATATATATATAAACAGAGAGTAAAAATTAAGTTTTAGAATCTAATAGGATCTGTAAACTTAGAGTAAATATTAATATTTATATAGTAATTCTCACCAAGATAGGAAATAGAGCTTGTTATGGAAGAAAAAAATTAAAGACTGTAAAAACTATATTTTACATTAATTTATTGTTCAACAGAATACTCCAAAAGGTATATTGAAATTTCATTAATCTGCAGAGTTTTTAAGAAATGCATTCTTCTCATCAGAGGAAAGAGTAATAAATGAATATTATAGCAAAGCTATGAATTTGCTGGTCATGGCATTAATTAAAATAGCATTACATGGAAACTAGTCATAAATGCAGAAAAAAAAAACTTTTTTGTGCAAAGAATTTATAAAAATGGGAAAAAATCCAAGAAATCAAAAGTTACATTAAAAGTCAAGGAAAAAAAAAAAAAAAACAGATGAAAAAATATGGAAAGATCCAGTATTATCAATACGAAAAAATGATAGTATTCCCATAGAAAAAATCTAGAATGTGCTTAGTAATCCAAAAAAGATTATTCATTTGCTAATATATTTCCTATGATGAGAACACAGTTCTCTGAAACTCCGCAGATTAAGGAAACTTCAATATACCTTTTTTGAGTATCCTGTCGAACAATACATTAATGTAAAATATATTTTTAGTCTTTATTTTTGTTTCTTATTAAATAATATATATCCGGTAGACCAATTACATGGTTACGACAATAACAAAGCTACTGTTTCGGTTAATTAATGAGTAATTCATTAAGTAACCTAAAGTTCCAATTGCAAATAGATATGCTCTCTAAATAAAAGCACGTGATTTATACTCGCAATTAAAAAATAGGGGAAGGGTGTAATAAAGATGAATATAATTATATTAGTGAGTAAGATAATGAGTAGATAGACATGTAAAGAGGAAAGGGTATAGATAGATGGGAATGGGTGTGAGATAAAGCTTAGATGACTTAATTCTGACGGGTAGTTTAAAATAAAGCAAAAGGAAAATGGTAAGGAAATAAGAAAATTAAAAAAAAAAAAAAAAAGGTCAGACGACGTGTTCACCAAACTAATTTGCATATTGTTTTGAAAAACTATTGCTCATTAATTATATTTTATATTTCCTTTTTAGATGATTAGTTTGATTTCATTATTATGTTTAACTCTATTAATGCATAGTTTTTACATTATGCATAATTGCGCAGAATTTAGGATGAAAACGTTTTAGCACATGAAAATGTTTGAGCTTCTCAGTGTGTTTTCGAAAAGTCTCTATCAAACTCCTCTCTGAATATTTGGTCTACAGACTTGAAGTTTGATATATAGGGTATTTAGACTCTGGAAACACTTTACTTTTAACACTTTTTAGCGTGTGAAAGTAGCTGCTGAGGAGTCAAAATTAAAGAAAACTGTTGACTTTGACAGTAAGAAATCTAACTTCTGAGCATGGGCATATACGCATTTTTAAAAGAAAATTTATATATATATATATATATAACGACTCTAATATTTAGAAGATTTAAACAAATTGAAATCACTAATTGTATTGGGGATAATATTGGAATCGCCCCATCACTAATATAAGGATGGAGTACTGCTGCCACATCTGGGCAGGAGCTGCTAAAAACAGCCTATCCTGCCTTGACAGAGTACAAAATAGACTTTGTGGCTTAGTGGGGGATGCCCTTTTCTCTTCCTTGCAACCTCTCTCCCACAGAAGTGATGTTGCAAGCCTATCTTTATTTTATCGTTATTTCCATGGCAAGTGCTCGTCTGAGCTGCAATCTCTGGTCCCCCTCGCCAATCTTTCACGAAAAACACCCGTCTAGCTGAAACCACTGTCAATAATTTTCCCCACTCTTTATCTGTGCCTAAATCAAAACATAGATTCTATGAACAAAGCTTCTTTCTTAGAACTGCACGCCTGTGGAACCCTCTGCAGCTTGCCTGTTTCCCTCCTGACTTCAACTTGGATTTCTTCAAGTCCAACATAAACAAATTCCTGATGAACTGCCCCCTTAAGTAAGACACTTTATCGAATCTCCAATACTAACTATTACTACGATACTATCCCATTGATTACCGTACACACAATAACCCTTATCCCCGAGTGGCTTCTGGGCCTTGATAAATGGTAACCTCCATGTAAAAAAAAAACGTATCTTTTATACTTCTATACTCCTATAAATTTCGGTTTCTTTTGTGTATTGATATTCATATTAAAAACCCTTTTTTTATTTATTTAAAAAGAAAATACAACTTTATTATATATGGGTCGTGGAATTGCATTCATCTGAAAAAGAACTAGCTGATTTGCATATTCTTTTAAACATTCATTTTAATTAATTCTCTATTAGTTTTTTTCAGTTTTCTTATGGGATGATCATCTTCGGTTAACTATTACATGTAATTATATTCATGCAGATATTCTACATGATTTATACTTACATAATATACGTGTAAAAAGGTTATAGTAAACATAAACCTCTCGCTGCGTAGATACACATGGTGGCAAAAAGAAAGTCTGCACTTGTAATTTTTACAAAAACTGCAAATTTAAGCTAAATTTAATTGTAACTGTCTGAACAACATATACCTCATTTGATTGGTCTTTTATTCCTCTATAATTTTACCTGTTCATATTTCACTTTTAATTGAAATATTCTAGTGTTCACATCAATTTAAAAAAATAACTTCAAATTGAGGAAGCAAAAAGAAAGTCCGCACAATGGAAAATTGTTATTTAAATGTAACTTTAGGACATTAATGCAACACAAATACAACAGGAACACAATGAACTAGGTAATATTTCGTAGCATAGCCCTTCTGCAATTTGATACCTGCAATCTTTTGTGAATTCCTTGAATTAGACTGCAGCAATACTGAGTGGCTTCCGGGCCTTGATAAGTGGTGACCACCTTGTAAAAAAAAAAAAAAAAAAAAAAAAAAAAAAACAGAAGCTGAACACAGTTCAGGGCAAGTTATGAGAAAGAGGTCTAGGAACTTGCATACTGGCCGTCAGTATCGGGAACACGGGTGGGTTCGTGAACAATCTGAGTGAGGTCATAAGCAATGGAGAAATCATGATGGACTTCCCCTCATCATCGGTCTTGTTTGAGTGAGTTAACCATTTCACATTGTGAACATTGAAGCCTCTACAGACATGTATATTAGCTGAAGGATAAGCAGATAGGACGTTGTCAATTTTCTCAGATATGCTTTTAAAGATAGTAACTCCGCTGTTGTGGGGGCGATAGAGAGCAAATATGAATGCAGTAGTTTGAGCAAGTGCAACCCGGAAGCACATATAGGGTAAGTTAGGATCTTCTCTGAAGATGTCGCTACCACATGGAAAGTCATCTTTTATATAGGCACATATTCCATGCCCATGGCAATCTTGGGGGTCAGATTTGCAAGTTAAATTAGAGTATCCTTTAATTACGAACTCCTAGGGAAATGGTCTGTCCAATGCCAGTGTCATTTGGAAATATGTCTGGTTTAGTCTCCTGTAATTGGGTTTCAACCTCTGGAAGGTTAGAACGTAGACCCCTGATGAAGGAGACCTGGTAGTAGGGGTCTACGTTAGAAGTTGGAGATCCGGGTTTAATTGTGCATTTTTTATTGAGACCTCTCATAATGGTGTTTTGGGATCTGTGGACTAGGTCGACAGACATGCCTGAAGCAGGGCAGAGAGGGAAAGTAAGAGAGAAATAGAAATGAAGAAATTTTTTTTTTGTAGCACATGATTAGGTAAAGCGTAACAATTACTCACTAATATGGCATCGAGAGGCCCCACCAGAGACTACTGCATGGTCCAGAATCCATTCACCAAATGGCAATACAGCAGCCCCAGTACTTTGCACCTGTTGATAGGACAGTCTCCTTAGTGGTTAATCCAAGGTTCGGGTCCCTGACTATCAGGCGGATAACGTCAGCCCAGATAAAACGTATACTTTACTAGTGAAATGGCTATAAGGATAGACATAAAAACAGAAAATTTCCAACATCCCTGGCAGCTGTTCACGCAAAATACTACCAACCTAGAAAACAGCCTTTTCTTCTCCCTTTGTCAGAAAAATCACTCATTAAAAATGAGGACTAAGGGACAAATAAAGAGAAGCAAGAGTAACAGGAGTTGCCGATAACGCATCCACAATGCATTGTCTACTCTCCATTAAAAAAAAAATTAAGGATAATAAAAGTCCATTTGGTGTGTTTAAGAGGGGGTTAGGTGAAAGATTCCCCTCTCACCAACTGAAAATGAAACATGGAATATCATGCTCTTCCAGGAACCTCTTGACATTGCCAACTGTGTGAATGGGAGAATTATCCTGCATGAAGATGGGATTATCATCCAAATTCCGACCAAAGTAGGGTAGAAAATTCTCAGTCAACATATTAATGTACTTGATCAAATTAATTCGACCTTGAAAGCGAACTATAGGCCCTGGATCATTGGTACTAATAATACTCCACACCAAAACTGAACCTTCACTACCTTGCAGCATTGAAACTGAGCACCTAGGATTAAATTCTTTGTCTTTCCTCCAACAGACGTACTGCCTACCATCACTGCCTAGCCTATTGAACTTGCTTTCGTTGATAAAAAGCACTTTTGATCAATATGAAGTCCTGATCTTCATTGTATCTGAAGTCCAGACGGTGCTTTCTGTTCTTTACAGAAATCATTGGCTTGCATCTTGCAACATATCCTCACAAATTAAATTTAATCTGTTCTTGACAGTAGGAAGAGTACTTTTTAACAAGATTGCACTGTTGTTGGATTTGGGGAGCCGTTTCAAATCTGTTGTACGACCAAATTTAGGGGTATCACAAACACTGCCAGTGTTTTGGTGCTTTTGCACAGTCTCTCGTACCGTTTTCTCATCACATTTCAATCTGCGGCCGATTTCTCGATTGGACAAACCAGAAAAGTGGAGATTAATGAGCTCCTAACGATTACTAAAAGAAAGTCGTGGCATATGGACTAAATGTTACATTGTATTACCTGGAACAACAACAATTATGATTAGAGATGCTTTGTTGCCTGTTGTTGGATATTTTAAACTGATTTAGGGGCAATAATTTAAGCTGGTTTTAAGCGAATTTGTTGCTGCAGACTTTCTTTTTGCCTCCTCAATTTGAAGTTATTTTTTTTTTTAAATTAACGTGAACACTAAAATATTTCAATTAAAAGTCAAATATGAATAGGTAAAATTATAGAGGAATAAAAGGCGAATCAAATGAGGTATAGGTTGTTTAAACAGTTACATTAAATTTAGCTTAAATTTGCAGTTTTTAAAAATTACAAGTGCGGACTTTCTTTTTGCCGGCACTGTATATTTATATTAGTTTAAACAATTTTGCCTACCAAACTCCTTTGTTAGTTTTGGTCTACAGACATGAAACTTAATATATAGGGTATTCAAATCCATACGAAAATTTATATTTGGGCAAAATCGGTGGAAAAGTGAAAATTAATAAAGAAAAAATGGAATTTGTTGGGTAAAGGTCAAACGAATATGCATGCATGACATAATAACTGTTTTTATTTTTAGTCTTGCAGCAAACATCTCTTCATAGCTCAGGCATTAACGTCAAAGAAAAGAAAAGTTGTAAGCTAAACGTTTTGATTTTGATGAAAACGGGTTTTCTTTTTTCCTGTTGTAGACCATCTAGTACCAGTTGTGTACAAATTTCAAGAGCAATAAGGAACCTTCTATCATGTCTGAAAATTACACGATATTCAATGAGCAAGATCAGAGATGTGCTGCTGTACAACTCATGCTTTCTACCGACCCAAGTCAAAAGGTATTATTGGATTGCCACGAATAACAGGGGTGCACCGAGCGTGATGAAAACAAAGTGTTATGGTCTTTGGTGTGATTTCAAGTGAGGGCCACATCATGCCACCTCACATCTATGAAATTTGTTTTAAAGTGTACTTGGATGTGCTGAAGAGCATAGTGATTCCCTAGTGTAATCAGGTGGCTGCTGGAAGACCCTGGGTGTGACAGCAGGATTCTGAACTGGCCCACGTCCAACTAGACCCAGGCTTGACTTCAGAAGGGGTACTACGACTTTGTACCCTTCTCTCACTGGCCTCCCTCCTCCTCTGACCTCAACCCGCTGGACTATTTCGTTTGGTCATATGTCGAAAACATCACCAACGACCTCTCATAAGCCAGCCTGATTACTGCCATCCGCTGAGTATTCACCTGAGCTTGTCGAAAGGCATGCTCCCAGTTTTGGACCTGGTTGAAGGCAGCTACATTGAACAGATGTCAGCTCTTCTACAGAATCAAGTTATCTAAATTGATTTTTCAATAAAAGTTTTAAAATAAATAAAATAAATTTAGAGTGACACTTTTATCGTTCCACCCTGTATAATGAAAGTAAAGTCGATTTTGTTATTAAAATTCTACTCTGCTCACACTTTAAGTCAATTATTGTGTGTTTGCGAAAAAGAGTATTCACCTATTTTGTTTGCTTTCAATACTTTCTACATTCTTTTCTGATCATCCTGATATATCATGATCCCGATGTCAAAAATAATAAAATGTTAAATAATTATTCCTCTTTAAAAGGAGAATGTTTATATTTATTAGAATTTTAATAATTTAATATAAATTATTAAAATATAAATTGGATAATCGTACAAAATGAACTCCTTTTAAAATGAGAATTTTAAATAAGAATACAATTTCTGTTTGTTTATAAAAAAAACTCTCACCCTACATTAAAAAACAAAATATTTTTTATATATCCATTCTTCCCATCTTAAAATAAATATTTCCCTGATATCAAAAATCGAGCGAAAAAAGCCAAACAACTTGCTTTTCTTAACCGTTTGTTTGCAAATATCATCTATATATATAAAAGCGAAAATGTATGTTCGCTTTTTGTGTATGTCCAAGAAAGGCTTTTTTCAGAGAAGTGGTCGGTCGCCTAGCAACTTTTAAAAACTTTTTATATCACATGTAAATCGTAATATCTCAGAGTTAACAACGGAGCTCGTCTGTCTATTTAATTTGCTCAACTTCGGGAAGATAAATATTCTAAATGAAATGCTACCCCGCAGTCAAAAGTTGACCTCATTAAGTCATTAAAACGTGCACCTGCTAATTTAAGTAATTAAATAAATTCAAACGTGTTTCCGTTAGCATCTCGTGGTGGCGCAATGGTTAACGTTGCACGTTTTTTTTTTTCACACTTTAATTTACAACTTTGCCTCAAGGGTTCGGGTTCGATCCTCATACTTACCTACCAAAACATTTTTTTATTATTTTACCCCCCCCCTCCCGGAGTTTTGATTTACCCACAACCACACACACCTCCAAACACCCGGGCAACACCGGGTACTCCTCACTAGTGTCCATTGAAAGCGAACGTGAATTGGAACAGTTACATTGAGGGAATTGCCAAAGCTGCTGCAAAGAAGGTAGGCTCCCTCTATCATGCTAGAAAGTTACTTACGCCTGAGAGTATCCTGTACCTCTACATGCATGGAGTATTGTTGCCACATTTGGGCTGGTGCATATGCTATTAGTCTCTCACTCTTACACAGGGTCCAAAAGAGTCGCCAACCTAATAGGTCATGCACTGGTCAACTAGGCTTGAACCGCTGTCCCATCAACAAAAGGTTGCATTCTCTTGCCTGTTTTACAAGTATTTTAATGGCAGGTGCACCAACGAATTTCAAGCTCTTGTAATCCCTCGACGTTAATACCCCTGATAAACCCAACAAGCAGCAAAATCCCACCCCTACATAGTAGAGATCCTTAGATGCCAGAAAGCCTTCTATTTAAAGATTCTTCCCTCAAACTGCTAGACTTTGAAATTCCTTTCCGGGTCTTAGCTTCCTAGACTATACTGATGTGCAGAAGCTCAAGTGTAATGCAAGAAATCTTGCTGCTCAACTCCCTACATAGTATCCTTGCAAATTATATCCCAGATAGCAGCCCCCTATATCAAAGTGACACTGTGCCTTGTTTTGAGTGAAAATGCAATTTTTTTTTTTTTTTTTTTTAAGTCGACCCGAATGTTTTGCTTTTGTTTTGCTTATTTGGTGGGATTCTTGAAAGCTAATCGATCCCAAATTTGCGTTACCGATAATATGCAATAAAGCAAGAAACAGCAAAGAAACTTAGAACTGCATGCCTGTGGAACTCTGTTCCGTCTGCCTGCTTCCCACCGGACTACAACTTGGATGTCTTCAAGTCCAACGTTAACAAATTCCTAATGAACCGCCCCCTTAAGTAAACACTTCATCAAATCTCCACACTAGCGTACTGTACTTGCAATAACCCTTATCCCTGAGTGGCTTCCGGGCCTTGATAAGTGATGACCACCATGTAAAAAAAAAAAAATGTCTAAAATTCAAATAGATCATATTGTTACCTATGATTTAATGTATTGAATTAAATAAAATTTTTAAAATATTTTGGTAGCTTACCTTCTTTGGAGTACTCTATCGGTGTGTAAGATTTAAATTTTGTATGATTAATATTATTGAAGTTATCAACAAAATTTTGATTTGCAGTGAAGTGAGAAACAGTTTATATATTTGAAATCTGTTTTTTTTTCTCTGTTTTGATTGTAAATTTAATTTTCTAATCAATATGGTGGTTAGTATAAAAAATCTATTTCATACAGAGTGGAATGATAAAGTTGTCGCCCTAAAGAAAACAACACTACAGCTTTATTTTAACACTATTATTGAAAAATCAATTCAAGAAACTTGATTATGTAGTAGTGTTATATTGCACCAAATTGTTTTTGTTATATAGTTCATTATTATTATTATTGTTCTTGTTCGTATTTCTTGTTGTTACTGTTATTGTTATAAAAAGTGATGCTTAGATGTTGTTGAAACTTAGAGATTGTTCGTGTTATAAAGCATGTTCGTTTTATGAAGTTTTTCATATATTATATTAAAAAATCTTCATTACTTAGATGTGTAGACGCTCTTTGTGTGTTGAGATAGTGTTCAGACAGTCTTAGTGTAGATATGAGATGTGTATGTCAAGACATTTTATAACACAGATATATAGACATATAATAACAATTTTCCCTTTACCTTTTGGTAGAATCACAACACAAAGACGACGTTTATAAAAACACATGATGGGTTTATTTCTTCTCACAACCGGCCGTAGTTTTCATCATCAAGGATTCAAAGCTTCACATTCTAAGTTTCAAAAGTGACCGTCTCGCTTCTAAACGTTCGAATCCCAGACTCCAGACTATCGTCTGTCGTCCTCAAACTCCCTCTCTGTTTCTCTCCAGTTTTTCTTTCTTTAACTCTAAAGTTTTCTAACTATATCTAGAACTTCCCATTTTCCATGACGTCATACACATGTTAAAACATGTGTCTTCTTTCACGTGTTCTGGACATGCGTGTCCAAAACTTTTTCTTTTGTTTACAAAAGGAATTTTAACCTATATTCCCAATAACCTATTTTTCCAATATGTTAAAAACATGTTTATTAAATTATTTTGTATAGTTGCATTCCTCAATTGAATTTTTCATAAGACTTGTCAACGCACATTCTTTTCTTGAAACTATTTTATCTCTAAGCTAAACAATGGTTTGTTTTACATTCCATTTTCTAATTCTCTCTCGTAATCTATTTCTAAACCTAATTTACGAGGTTCGAATTTCGTCTATTCTATTTCATTTTCATTTTAACTAAATCTCTCTATTTTTATACTTACATGAAGAGGGGACAGCCCTTATCATGTAACAGTAAAGCTGACATCTATGCAATGTAGCCGCCTTCAACCTCAATCACAGCGTCGGTACAGGTTCAGAACTGAGAGCATGCCATTTCCACAAGCATCGGCAGAAGCTCAGCGAATACTCAGCAGATGGCAGTGATCAGGCTGGCTTTAGTGTTTTGAGAGGTCATTTTGATGATGTTCTCGACGTATGACTAAACGAAGTAGTCCAGCAGATTCAGGTCAGGGGAGGAGGGAGGTCAATAAGAGAAGGATACAAATTCATAGCACTTCTTCTGAAGCCAAGCCTGGGTCTCTTTGGACTTGTGGGCCAGTGCAGAGTCCTGCTGTCACACCCAGTGTCTTCCAGAGGCCACCTGATAGCACTAGGGGATCACTGTACTCTTTAGCACATCCAGGTACACTTTGGAGTTGACTTTCAAGAAGCCATCAAAGATGTGGCCCTCAATTTAAACCACAAAGACCATAACCGTGGCTGGAAACTTTGTTTTCATCACCCTGGGCACATCCATATTATTTGTAGCAATTCAGCGATCATTTTGAGGGTGCTGGCAATTATCCTGTTTTCATAACTTGGATCGATAACGAGCAGGGATTGTAAATGTCACATCTCTGATCTTGCTCGTTGAATATTGTCATTTTCAGACATAAAAAAGGCTCCTATCGCTCTTAGGATTTGTACACAACTGGCCAACTAGTAGATGGTCTACAACAAAAACAAAGAAAACCGGTTTTCATGAAACGGAAATGGAATCCTGTCGTCTTTTCTAGGGCAACAATTTTATCATTGCACCCTACAGGGTTTTTTTTTATTACTCTATCGTTTCCAAACATATTGTAAGTTATTAAACATTTTCCTTTATTTTAAACTAGCTGTATCTACCCGACATTGCCTGGAGGCGTCTTTTTCCTCAAATGTTAACTATACTGCAAGATTACTTTATTATGTATTATTTTTTTTATCGGTAAAATTATAATTATATGAATTGAAGAACCATTTTGAAAATGTGAAAAAGATTGATTTCTCTTTTTTCTTACATTTTTAAAGAAATTTGATTAAAATTTTTTTTTTTTTTTTTTTCGGCTAAATATCTGGGTCATTTTTTTTTTTTTTTTTCGGCTAAATATCTGGGTCATTTTTTTTTTTTTTCGGCTAAATATCTGGGTCATTTTTTTTTTTTTTTCGGCTAAATATCTGGGTCATTTTTTTTTTTTTCGGCTAAATATCTGGGTCATTTTTTTTTTTTTCGGCTAAATATCTGGGTCATTTTTTTTTTTTTTTTTCGGCTAAATATCTGGGTCATTTTTTTTTTTTTTTTCGGCTAAATATCTGGGTCATTTTTTTTTTTTTCGGCTAAATATCTGGGTCATTTTTTTTTTTTTTCGGCTAAATATCTGGGTCATTTTTTTTTTTTTTTCGGCTAAATATCTGGGTCATTTTTTTTTTTTTCGGCTAAATATCTGGGTCATTTTTTTTTTTTTCGGCTAAATATCTGGGTCATTTTTTTTTTTTTTTTTCGGCTAAATATCTGGGTCATTTTTTTTTTTTTTTTTCGGCTAAATATCTGGGTCATTTTTTTTTTTTTTCGGCTAAATATCTGGGTCATTTTTTTTTTTTTTTCGGCTAAATATCTGGGTCATTTTTTTTTTTTTTTCGGCTAAATATCTGGGTCATTTTTTTTTTTTTTTTCGGCTAAATATCTGGGTCATTTTTTTTTTTTTTTCGGCTAAATATCTGGGTCATTTTTTTTTTTTTTTCGGCTAAATATCTGGGTCATTTTTTTTTTACTCTTGACTTTCTTACGTTTTTTATTTATTTTTTTTAATTATGTACACTTGACTTTTTTTTTTTAATTTTTACTTAATTATGTTTTTTCATAGGACACTGCCCGGGGGGGGTCTTTTATTCTCAGTTATACTGCAATATTACCATTTTTGTTTTATTTAATTATTATGTGTTATTTACTAACGGAAAAATATTTATACGAATTGCAGAACCATTGTGCAGAAGTGAAAGAAATTGATTGAATGATTTTTCTTTTTTTCTTTTCCATTTATAAAAAAAAAAAAAAAAATTCAGCCAAAATACCTTCATATTATACCCGTTGTTATACGGGACATTTTTTTTTATACTTTCAACTTTCTTACATTTCATTTCTATTTTATTTTATTTATTTATTTTTTTTACATGGGGTCACCACTTATCAAGGCCTGAAGGCCACTCAGGGATAAGGGTTATTGCGTGTACAGTAATCAATTAGATAGTATTGTAGTAATCATTAGTATTGGGGGTTTTGATAGAGTGTCTTATTTAAGGGGGCAGTTTGTCAGGAGTTTGTTTATGTTGGACTTGAAGACGTCCAAGTTGTAGTCAGGTGGGAAACAGGCAAGCGGCAGAGAGTTCCACTGGTGTGCAGTTCTAAGAAAGAAGCTTTGCTCATGGAATCTTTATTTTTAACTATGTACTTGAACTTTAAAAAAAGTAATTTTTACTTAATTATTATTTTAAGTGGGATGTTGAAAGTAACATTGAATTATTTCATTATCGTTTGATTATGAAATTCTCAACAAATGTTTCTCAACTTTATGACCATTAGATTAAGTTATAATTTAAAAAAAAAAAAAAAGCCGTCCACTGATAGCTTAAGCTCTGATGGATCATGGTTCTCTAAAATTAGGTTATAGATTTTTTGGCTCTTGTCCTATATGGGATCAGACAAAAATTCCACTGATTGAGAAGATGACATCTTTAAACCCCCTTTAATAGACTTCGACATTTTATCCATTCAAACGCTTTTATGTCGATGTGAAATAAAGTGACCTTCTGACACTCCATACATTATAAGTTCACTAATCGTCGCATCTATAGGAAATATTGATCGACACTTGACTGGTCGATAATCTATACAAAGGTCATTTGTCTGTGTGTCTGGCTAAAGCTCATAAACTAAAATATTCAGAACATATATACTAGCAGAGAGACCCGACGTTACCCGGGATGGAATAATGATTTACCAATGTTTCACTCTCTCATATTTTTATTGCCATCGCCCATTTTTCAATCAAAAAATGTGCCGTGGTGAAGCTTCACATGCCTCCCCGCAGTGATTAGTCCACAGTAGATTTTAGTCTAAATTGCACTGTAGAGAACCTAGTCTTGATTTTATAAAATTATTTTTATGTATAATGAATTGAATTAAGTTTAAAATGCAAAAGTATCATGCTTCAAGTGTGCTCTGAACAGAAACATTAATTTCGAACGCGCCCCTGTCATATCAAAGAACCTACTCTTGATTTTATATGCTTGGCCTTACTGATTGTGTGGTGATAATAACTTTAATTTAAGCTTAAAATGAAAAGGTCAAATATAAAGGTTGCATAACGACGTACACGTTGAATGTTGGGTTTTATATTTTATCTGTATATTCATGTACGTGTAAATGCGTGTATCTATATACGTCGTATCATTTAGTTGATCGTCTAGTGTGTATATTGTAACATTTATGCAACAGTTCTAACAGGAAACGATTGACGTGGACGTATCGAAACAGTTGTAGATAAACAGTTCTTTTTAACATGTAAATAAATAACACAACACATACCTGAATTATATACGAACATTTATTTTCATGATTTTGACCGGCATCTTCAGAGATTACGTCTTCATATCTTTGCTGCCTTGAGTCATCCGTTCTCTCTGATGTTCAGCTAACGACTCCGTATCTGCTCAAATCTACATATCATGAGACCTCAACCGCTGACGTAACATAAATCTGATTATTTGTTTATCCAAACCAAAAATTATGTTTTTCCTGTATTTTCTAAAATCACATTTTTTTGTAGTTTTTAATTATTTCAGCTGTCAATCACTTTTTCCAAATATTATTGTTGATTTTTTTTAATCATAATAATCGATCTAGTGACCCGCCGTCGCTCGAATCAATAATATTAATAATGTTTTGACCCTTGGCCCTGCCTGCAACAGTTAACAGATACTACGCTATGATCCCAGTGAAAGGATCACAACATTACATGTAAATTATAAATAGGTTTTTAGTTCTCACACTGCAAGAACTAAGACACCAAGGTTAGAAAGTGTAATTAAGAAGTTAGCCCCCCAGAAAAGGGGCACTCTGACCTGCAAAAAGTGCCTGAGCAGACCCGTCGGCGTGTCCTGGTAAGGACGCCTCAGGCGATTACTAATAACCTAAACCCTTCTCAAAGAGAGAAGGCAAAGACTGTGAGGGTGTACCTCCTAGAACTGCAGAGAACTAAACTTCCATTGCAAAATCAACAGACCGGATCATTACAGGAATAGTCTAATAGAGGAATGGTCTAATCTCTGTTGATTTTGGAGTTCAAGAATAAAATTCTCGAGTAGAAATCTTGAGTTGTAGCATTTGAGAACTATACTTTCGTTTACACTGGGTGACCTTTGATCTGGCCTGGCAAATGAAGTTTGCGATTCAATATTATATTTTAAGTTTGTTTTTAAGAAAAACAAATAATGAATGAATAAACAGAACAATTTTGGCAATGTTTCTCATAATTATGTTGCTGACAGTCATAATTGAAACAGTGATAAACAAACAAGAAATTATGATTGTGTTTCAGAGAAAATTAAAGGTGGACTAATTAAAAATGAGTTCAATGAATTCAAAACAAAAAATGGGGGAAAACACGAGGAAATAACAATTCATTTTCTTCCTTTGAAGATTGTAATGCTGGGTATGGGGCAGCCAAACCAGCTGCCAACATTCTCCTGCTTTTTATTGAAACCAACCGAGAGCTCTTTTTAGTATCCTCGCTGGTCCCTTAAGTGCAATTTTCTGGATTTCTTTTGTACTTTGTTCGCCAGGAATATTAGTTAGGTAGGACTTCAGGTTCTTCTTCATAAGCCCTGTGGCACCTATTATAACTGGTATGAATGATTAGAATAGGAAAAAATGTGCGTCTTAACAATTTTTTTGTATTATTTAATTTTGATGGAAATAGAAAATCTAAAGTTATTTGTAAACACAATGACACTTTTTATTCATTTTTATACAGTAGTATAGCACTTTTATGTTGATGACCGACGATGGTATGTCACTTATAGTGGTATGATACGTTTCTGTTGATAATGGCCGACGATGGTATGGCATTTTCTTGATAGTATATGTTTTTGTCTATGGTGGTTGACAGTAGTAGTGCACTCTTCTCACGATGGTATGTCATCTATTTTTATGATGGCAAACGATCATATGGAATTTTTCTTACGATGGTATGTTACTTTTCTGTTGATGATGACCAACGTTGGTATGGCACTTTTTATGATGGTATGCTACTTTTCTGTTGATGATGACCAACGTTGGTATGGCACTTTTTATGATGGTATGTTACTTTTCTGTTGATGATGACCAACGTTGGTATGGCACTTTTTACGATGGTATGCTACTTTTCTGTTGATGATGACCAACGTTGGTATGGCACTTTTTACGATGGTATGCTACTTTTCTGTTGATGATGACCAACGTTAGTATGTCACTTTTTATGATGGTATGTTACTTTTCTGTTGATGATGACCAACGTTGGTATGGCACTTTTTACGATGGTATGCTACTTTTCTGTTGATGATGACCAACGTTGGTATGTCACTTTTTATGATGGTATGTTACTTTTCTGTTGATGATGACCAACGTTGGTATGGCACTTTTTATGATGGTATGTTACTTTTCTGTTGATGATGACCAACGTTGGTATGGCACTTTTTATGATGGTATGTTACTTTTCTGTTGATGATGACCAACGTTGGTATGGCACTTTTTACGATGGTATGTTACTTTTCTGTTGATGATGACCAACGTTAGTATGTCACTTTTTATGATGGTATGTTACTTTTCTGTTGATGATGACCAACGTTGGTATGGCACTTTTTACAATGGTATGTTACTTTTCTGTTGATGAATTGCTGCCGATTGTGACTTACAAAACTATAAAACAATTTCATGTACATGTGTCGCTGATATTACTGTAACTTTAATGACACACTGAATTATTATTCCTTTATTCAATATAAAATATTGAACTAAAAATGCAATGGCATAAAATAAAATTAATTTTTTAAAAGTATCTTCAATAAAATAATCAGAAATAAAACCCACCAGAATACATTTCTATTTCTTTGTAAACAAATTGGTCATTTCAGTATTTTGTTAATAGTTTGAGAAAAAAATATTTATGACTTTTCAAAATTTTCAAAGAAATAAGGATGCATTAAATTTAACTCTTTATTTAATCCTGTAGTGAAATAAATGGTAACATTGAATGCTCCTAAGATTAAACTGCTTTCCTTTAATAATCAAAAGAAACCTTCTCAACCGCTGAGAGTCATGGCTAATGATATGCTACCTGAAAGCTCTTCGTTCAAACTCCTCAGTTTAACGTTTACAGGGAACATGAATTGAAACAAATACATCGAGTGCTTTGCCAAGGCTGCGGTAAAAAAGGTTGGCTTTCTCTATTGTGCTAGGTTACTTATGCCTGAAAGTATCCGGTACATCTTAAAGGCCACCATTCGCTCATTTATTGATGTATTATTTGGGTTGCTGCATCTGCAACTAGTCTCTCACTCCTAGACAGGGTTAAAAATGAGTTGCCAATCTAATAGGTCTTACACTGGCAACTAAACTCCAACTTCTGTCCCATCGAAATTTTGCATTCCTGTGCTTATTTTACAAGTATTTTAATGGAACGTGCTCCAACGAACTCCAAGCCCTTGTACCCCCTACGACTGAAATACCCCTAACTAACCTGACAAAATGCCAACCCATAACTGTAATCCCTAGACACAGGACAGCCTTCTACTCTAATAGCTTCTTCCCTCGAACTGCTAGACTTTGGAATTCCCTCTCAGATCCCTGCTTAGTTAACTGTACTGACAAGCAGAAGTTCAGGTATAATAAAGATCTACAGGGGATTATCTCCCTTTCATCGTCATACTAGAATGGTCTGCAAGGACTCGTGGCATAGTGGATAAAGTACTTGGTAAAATTCAGTTTTAAAGTTGGAGGCTGAAGATTCAATGCAATAATAATGAAATCCTCAGTACGGGCAACAATCAAAATGCAATTGCAAATTACTTAGGATGAAACGAGAGCATGCTAACTCCCTGAATTAAATAAAGTGTTCCATTAAAAAATTCTGTGTAGATTTCAGAGTTCGACAAGATACACCGGAAGAAGGTCGGAAGTTACATTGGCTGAAATATTGTAAAAATGACACTCGAGACTAAAACAGTAGTCCAAAGTATTTAAATAATACCACTAAGCGATACTCATTTAAAAAATTCACGAGCATATTTTCATTTTTGCATTCATGTTTTGACCAATAAAACCTCTGATCATCTTCATGTTCTAAACTTGGTAATCATTATGTCGAACCATGAAATCTATGCAGACCAATAACAAATAAAGGCTTGGAAGTGATAGTCTTCTAGAGGTTGGAGATTAAATCCTTACCGACAAGAATAACAAAAAATAGAAAAATATCACAATCACATGGACTTTTTTTTTCTATTTTGCTTTTTTACCCCAAACAAGGCACAGTGCCACTTGTATGTAAGGGCTACTATTTGGGACAAAATTTACAGGGAGACTATGAATTTTACCAAATATTTTATCAACTATGCCATGAGTTCTTGCAGACAATTCTAGTATGGCGATGCAAGGAAGATAATCTCTTATCGATCTTTATCAGTTACCTCCCCTTTGTCAAGCAATTTTTTCACAAATTCGAAATTAAAACCATAAAATAGATACTAACAAAGTGCAAAACTATGCAGCAGCCAATAACTTTTTTTCTTCAAACGACAACCAACATGCATGAAGATGGTTGAAGAACTATCCGACCGAAACGTTGCACAAATCACACTCAAGATGAGAACGATAGTCCGATCAATACAAGTAATATAAACAATCGGCCGTCATCTCAAGAAAAAAAATCATAATTTTAATTCTAGTATGAATTTTTGGGAGACAAATTTATTTTTTTAGATATACAATCTTACTACTTCTCATTCTATGTATTTATTACTACATGTTATTACTACATGTTATTACTACATGTTATTACTACATGTTATTACTACATGTTATTACTACCATATTATTACTACATGTTATTACTACCATGTTATTACTACCATGTTATTACTACCATAATTGCACCAACTAGCTAAAAGTGCTTTTTATATGCGTGGTTGCCAAAAGAGCACTTTTGTCTTGGTGCAATTTACCCCAAAGTACGATCTATGTATATGTTAACAGCAGATTGCCAAATTCAACAGAAAGACTCCTGAATTCGACAAGATATACCTGAAGAAGGTTGGAGGTTACATCGGTCGAAATGTGAAAATAACACTGATGAATACAGTAGTGCAAAGACTCCAAATAATACGAAGATGAGAATAGTAATCTGAATGATGCAAATGATGGATATTATGTTGGATAAGAACAATGAGATGCGATATTTCTGTTAATTGTTTAACAACGACGATGTTAAAATTCTTTCATCATCATCATCAGTAGTATGCTTTGATTTGCTGTCATAAACTGAAATTGGCTGAAAGCCATTTTGTGGGAAAAGACAGAAAACGAATAAATAAATTCACTTTCATGCTTAAAAGGAAATTAAATCTATTTAACAAATAAATATATCACAAAATATCTGCGGCTTTTTGAAAGCGCCTTGCATATAAATCATGCTCTATATCGGTTTAATTGTCATGCAATATTCCAAAACAAGTATTCAAATATATATATATATATATATATATATATATATATATATATATATATATATACACGCACACACACTCAAACGTACACACTGAACACAGATTTACAGTGTTAGGAATGTTCAGCCTGGGAAACTTGGTATCAAAATATACAATAAATATTAATGTTAGAAAAGCTATAATGATAAAAATATCATCATCCAGAAGAGGTGGTGGAAAATGAGGACGTTAAGATTCTCTAGGATTTCATAATTCAGTGTGATCGAGTGATAACTCACAGGAAACCGAATATTGTAGTTCTGAACAAAAAAAAACAATGGATGCCAAATTCTTGATATGGCTTGTCCAAACGACATCAACTTAACAGACAAGAAAAATGAGAAAATACAGAACTATCAGAAACTGAGGATGGAGTTGCTAGATTATGGAATAAAAAAAAAAAAAAAAACTTCCATCGTGCCAATAATCATAGGTGTGCTTGGCTAAATTCCTGTAATCTTATGTAACAGCTGAACTCCGTGGGAATCAGATACAACATAACCGTACTCCAGAAGTCAGTTCTGCTTGTCTCAGCAAACATCCTACATCAGGTTCTTTCTAATTGATTCTTTGACTATCCTCGCTAGCTTTGGTGTAAGAGCCTGCTCTTGAGTGAAAAAAAAAAAAACCCAGGGTAAAACATCACAACACTGAAGTTAATGAAATAACAATAGAAATTAAAGGTTGAGGTTGTAAAATAGGTGGCAATTATGAGACGATTACAATTTTTTTTTTTTTTCGATTCCGATACAATTACCACATCCAATTCTTTTAAACTTCTCCATGTTTAGCCGTAAAGTTGTGTATTTTTTATTTCTTTTAGTATCAGATTACCATAAAACCCATGTTATATGTGCATGCATTTTTGCAAATGTAAAATACACTTGTAGGAGGTGTGTGTGTGTGGGGGGGTCTATAGATTTTGATTTCAGTTTAAAATTTATCAGTATTTACCATTTTATCGTGAATACCAGCAAAGGAAAATGAAGTTTTAAACAAAAACAAACATAAAAGCAACAATTAAAAGAATCTTTTCGTCCAACATAGTGGTGACTGCTATATGAGCAAAATGACGTCACGGTAAGGAAAAAGATTATATAAAGGAGGAAGCACATTTGAGAAGACTATCACTTTAGAGATGTGGATGACGTTCGAGAGCACGGTCATGTTAGAGACGTCACAGCTGCTATGTAAAGTCACGCGTAGCGGGAGAAGGAGGAAATATCGTTGTACAACAAAAAAAGTGAGTTGGAGTTCTTTTCGCCTCTTTGTCTACTTTGTGACTGAGGCTACGACGGGTTGGGTACCGTTACATTTGGCCTCGGAAACTAGACACAAATTTTACCAATACCAATTACCCCAACAGTTCTGATTTTGTTTTTTGTTTTTATTCTTGATTCTGATTGTCACAACATAATGATGTGGAATGGCTTCCATTTAAGAATAACATTAACACTATGGACGTTGCAATAGAAATTAAATAAAAACATAAAAAGTCAGCACTATTGTTTCATTATTATTTATGGAAATCGCTCTAGACTAGGTATAAAGCTACCTGATTTAAGTAAATGAAAAATATTATTTCAAAGTCAAAAACTAGCCATCATTAAGTGTTATATGGATAAATTCTCGCCCAGAAAATGATAATTGTTCCCTCTTTGTCAAAACATCACTCATCATAGAATGTGAGGACTAAAGGACAAAATAAAGGAAATGAGAGTTACAAGGCTGCCGAAAATAAACCTATGGTCCACTTTTTAAACATTTTATAGCTCCACCTCTAAAAAACACACCCATAATGTGATGGCACCAGCTTAAATTGATACAACACAAAAGTCTTGAAGGGTTAAGGAGGATGGAAAGACCAAAATTAGAGAGCACTAACCAGATCTCCACGGGAAGGGTGCAAAGAGTACTGGAACTTTTGCAAGGCTTTTTGTCATGTAAATTCTGAAGATGATCAATAGTGGTTGCCAGTAATCGGTGGTAAATGGCTTTTGTTATAATGCAAAATCATTTGCAATGATTATTAAAAGGGTTGAGTACTGTAAATCTGAGAAGAGTTATTGTCACTTGAATTCCATTATTGTTAGCAATCTGTTAGTGTGTCAATAAAGATCTAACATTGCTTTCAAAAGAAAAAAAAGAAAACCTAAAAATGTTAAACTTTGTTTCTGAATTTTTACGACCAGGAAATGACTTGTTATTTGGATTCTTTGGACTACTGTTCTCATCTTGAGTGTCATTTCCACAACGTTTCGGTTGGTGTAACTACCAACCTTTTCCAGATGTCTCTTGTCAACCTCTGGAATCTTTCTGTCAAATTGTGGAATCTGCATAGAATTTTAAATGGAACATTTTATTTAATCAACATAAGTAACATGCTCTCGTTCCATCAGTCATGATTAGGTAGAAGTCCTACGTAATTTGTAATTGTATTTTGTGTGTCGTCTGCACTAATGATTAAACATTCAACCTTTACAAGAGTATAGATTACTTTTCATATCTATTTGCGTAAGTATACTTTGATAATTATGTTTCAGTTTGAAAAAATGTGATATAATAAACTTATTGGGTGTTCGTTTGCACCTGACCTCCATAGAATGTAAATATGTCACAAAGTTTAACAAGGTTTTTTAAAAGGGGCGAGGGTCCACAATAATACATTAACTTTGATCTTAATTCACGTTAGCTTTTATTTAATTTTTTGAGTTGAATCATATTGTGTCGAATAAATTCACCTCATAAATTCATGTTCTTATTAAAGTGAAAGCTAAAAAAAAAAAAGTCTGAACTTTAGACAATTCTCGACACAAATTTTGCATAACTCTGTTTTTTTCCTTCTCCACTTGTACATGGCACGCTTTTGAAAATAGATAAATAAGAAAAAATAAGAACGTTACTTGTTATCGTGTCAACAGAAGGAAAAAATCCTGCTCACGTTATTACATGTCTTTTTAAAAACATTTACACAACCTTTTTATTTTTATTTATATATCTATTTTAGCTTTTTTTTGTCGGTGTACTAGAAGGAATCCAGTTGATTACAACCCTTTCTGTGTTACAATAGTACAAACCTGAATCCGACGGCACAATACTACACCGTTCAATACTGTAAAACTGAAACGAAGCTGTTCTGCTTGAAAAGGGCGTCATTTTCTTCTTATTCATATTTATATCGATTCTTTGCTTTAAAAAACTAAAGTAATTACGTGTTTACTTTTTTAATATCCCATTTTGCTGTTTCGGATTATTTTACTAAAGTAAGTAAAGCTTCATTATTTTTCAAACCTGTTTTTGTTTCTTTGTTTTTCGATATTTCGTCGATATTATTTAGTAAGAGTGTTTAGCAGAAAAGCCAACAAACGACTACCCGAAAAAATAAATATACAAGAAATAAATGTTACCATAGTCAATAAAAGTTCAGTTCATGTTTTTTTTTGTTTTGAAATAGTTTTTAATGCTCTTTACTTGAAATAATTCCAGCGAACCGAAATTAAAACGAAATTTGAGACGATAACTACTTAAATGAATTTTTATATAAACTACACATGCCATAATCGAATATTCCTCAAGCACAAAATAACGGAAAACATTAAAATATGTTTATAAATATTCCTTACGTTGACGGAACTCTCTTAAATTGTTAACACAGAATGCTCAGGGGCCCCTCCTTCAAATTGAAAACGGAGCTCTCCATTTCAAAGTCGCTGCCATTTTGATTTTTTTTTTAACCGGTTCATGAATTAAAAGAAAAAAATGTTTTTTACAAACTACTTAAAAATACAAACCAATGAACTTTTCTACCATAAAAGTAACTTTTATTGACTATAGTAACATTTATTTCTTGTATATTTATATTATTATATATATAACATTTTTTCTTTGTAAGGAAACATCATTTTGTTGGTCACTCTTGGCTACGAATGGAAACAAAGTTGATAAAAAAAATATATTTTCACGAAAATTATCTTTACTTTCATCATATTTTGCTTAGGTTTTGATACTCCAAAATTTTACCCTATCTCTTTACAACCTATCATACTTTCATCAACCACAGTCCATTTTCTGTAGGCTGTTTTCGAACCCAGTCAACGACGGGCACTTCTGCTAGTATATATATATATATATATATATATATATATATATATGAAAAACAATAAGAATGGGACAGTTCCAATATTTTTCTGATTCCGATACAATTACAAATTCTGTTCTAAATTCTTGATTTTGATACCTTTTAAATTTCTAAATATAGTTTTTTTTATGTGGTAGGATCGGATTACTGCAAATCCCCATATATTTGCGAAAATGTAAAAATAAACTTGGTGGGGGGTGATGTGTAGACTTTAGTTTTATTGGTAGTTTAAATCAACAACTAATTATTATTTCATTATTAATATGAGATGTGGAAAATTAAGTTTTCAACAAAAACAAAGAAAAAAACCCAAAAAGAATTGTTTTGGCCATTGAAAAGTAGACAGAAATTTTCCAATACTAATTCTGATACCTCAAAAAGTACCGAATTTTTAAATCCTGATTCTGATTAATCGTCCCAACAATACTACATATGAAACACATGTCCCAGCGAAAATGGGTGAAGCGAATGTCTCAGTACAAAACAGTTTTACACCGAGTTTGTGGATTTTTGAGATGAGGATTGAAACCAATGTAACGATAGGCACATCCTCTTACGTCGATAATTACAATTCAATTCCCTTTCTTTGTAAGAGAAAGAGAGTGGAGAGAGAGAGAGAGAGAGAGAGAGAGACATGCATACATAACTGGCTTGGTGACGAGTTCTTTTACGTTTGACCTTTTGAAACCTGGGTCTCTTATCGTTTTGACAAAACTGAATTTTGTCAGTCAGACCTGGTTGATATATTCTGACATCTTGGAAATCAAACAGCACCTGCATGACGTGTGTGTGCTTCGCCACACGAAGAAGTTTGGCACAAGCGCCTTAACAAAATGTGGGGGATTGAGGCTCCCTCGAATAGGGCTCTCGCCCATTGTGCCACAAAGACCTAAAATAAAAAAGGTATATGCAGTCTGTTGTGAAGGTTGCTGGGAAAATAGTTGAATCATTCTACTGCTCCAGAAAATACTTAATTTCAGATGCAATCCTCTACATATATAGAAACCAGATACAATCTAAGATGAAATACTGCTGTCACATCTAGAGAGATGTCATATAGAGCACTCAATCCAGATTTGACAGGTTACACAATCAACTTTACAATCTAGTGGGGTATGATTTCTCTCTACAGCCCCTTTCTCACAGTCTCTCTCTACTCTTATTACCATGTGTAGTTTTTGACTTTTTGGTGGATATACATGTACACAAACAACTTCCCTTAATATAATAGATTATATTTGTTATTCAAATAATGTTTCATCGTTGCTGTGCTTTGATATAAAAATGTTTGTGTTTGTTTTCATGCTGGCATTTTTACACCTGTTCATCTTTTTTGTTCAATAGTTCATTTGTTTAGAACTTATTTAAAAAATGTTTTATTCAATTCTGTTTTGAGGGTGCTACTAGACCAGATTCTCTATAGATATTGGCTTTCTCAGCTAAAAAGCACCAAACATTGTTATTTTTCCCCTTTCTCTTTGTAAAACTCGATTATGTTCTGCAAAGTCGAAATAAAAACAATTTTCTTCTACAAAAAGAGGAAAAAAAGCAAACCAAACGTTACAAATACTTAGATATAAAAAACTTGAAGTAGAAAACCTTTTTCCAAAATTACTGGATTCAGCATTAAACAATCCAAAATTACTGGATTCAGCATTAAATAATCCAAAATTATGAGATTTTGTAGTAAATAACCCAAAAACACATCAACCATTCATTTTTTTCCTTCCGCTTTTTTCTTGCTCTCTCTTTCTTTACATTTCTCTTTATGTTTTCCTCTCTCTTTATATTTTTTTCTCTCTCCCATGTATCTATATATATATATATATATATATATATATATATACAGGGTGTTTCAAAAGTCTTGGGAACATAAAGATTTTTAATAACTCAAAAACTATTAGGAGTTAAAAAATGAAATTGGTACCGTTGGAAAGGTTAAAGTTTCAAGTTTTGTGGGGAATCTTCAAACTTGCTCAATATGAGCACCATTCGTCACACGGCAGACATCTAGTCGATAGTCCATTTCCTGCCAAACGCGTTCCAGCATCTTGACGTCAATGGTTCCCACAACTGCCGTTATTCGAGCCTTTAGTTCGTCAATATCTCTTGGAAGGGGCGGCACATAGACTTGTTGCTTGACAAAGCCCCAAAGGAAAAAGTCACACTCAGTACCCCATATGCGAGTGCTATGCTTGTTAACTTTGCCATTCAGATAGAACGTCGCCTCATCGCTAAAAACAAGCCGGTCATCAAAGCCGTTATCTTCCAACTTCTCTTGCATTGCAATGCAAAAGTCACGGCGAAGTGGCTTATCAGTGTCCTTCAACTTTTGGACCAACTTGAGCTTGTAAGGTACCATTTGCAGTCGTTTCCTTAAGACACGCCAGACAGTTGCTGGAGCAAGCTGAAGTTCCCTGCTGGCTCTTCTCACTGATTTACGGGGGCTCTGCTGAAAGGCTTCCGGACTTGCTCAACTGCATCTTCTGAAGTTGAAGGGCGACCTGTTCGCTTACTTGGGCACAAACACCCATCTTTCACAAATTTAGCATGCCATCTGACAATGGGTTTCCTTTCAGGGACTTCTTTTCTAAATTTCCTGCGAAATGCACGCTGAACACATGTCCACGATTCAGTCTTTGCAAATTGGAGGACGCAAAACGCCTTGTCTTGTTTAGAGAACGCCATTACTGCACATGGAAAGATAAGACGAAAATCATTAGTATGACCAAAAACTTGATTAAGCAAGCTTTAAAATGACACCAGTTTCATTTTTCTACCTGGAATAGTTCATGAGATATACGCATTTGTAATGTTCCCAAGACTTTTGAAACACCCTGTATATAACTACTTAATTTACTCACATAAAATTAATATACGAAAGTATAAATTTATGCATAAACTTGAAGTATTTAAGTATTTACTTCAAAAGTGCTCAATACGTAGGTAGAGCTAGTTAGTAATTTATAAAATATATATATGGCGATTAAGCTACACTGAATATTCTGCGTTTCATCTACTCTAGGACTCTTCAGGCTTATGCGCGAATTTTGTCGTTGTTTGTCGTTTTTATATACAGATTCAGCCACTCTGATGAGTCGTAGACGACGAAACACGTGTCAGTGGATAAATACATTTTAAACTATATACATGATATTCAGTTCATGATGTTATATTTGAATTAATTTTCTGTAGAACCGATAAACATAATCTTTAGGATATTCTAATTTTTCATTGTGACAAAGATTTAATTTCTTTGAAGTTTCTCCAATATTTTTGCAAGGTTTCAAAAAAAATAATGCACATGCACACATATGTAAATCTTAAGATGTTTGAAATATATAATTACGATTGTTATTTTTTTTTTTTTCATATTTAAATGTTCTTTCTTATAACATGCAATTGCTTTATGGCCACGCACATGCTTTCGCAGCAGTTACTTTTCTTTTTCTTTTCTCTTTGATATTTGTGTGCTTAACAAAATAGAGATATTTAATCATACAAGAACGAAAAAAACAACAAAAAAACAAATACAGAAAATGTTTTCAACAAAGCAAAATAAACTCCTAGAACACAAACTGAGGAGAAAATTGATATTGTGACATGCGTATCAAATATATATTTTCGACTGAATATATATATATGTGTGTATGTATATATATATATATATATACATATATATATATATATATCTGTGTGTGTTTGTATGCGTGTGTATATATATGTATGCGTGTGTATATATATATATATCTCTGTGTGTGTTTGTATGCGTGTGTATATATATGTATGCGTGTGTATATATATATATATATATCTCTGTGTGTGTTTGTATGTGTGTGTATATATATATATCTGTGTGTGTTTGTATGTGTGTGTATATATATATATATCTGTGTGTATATATATATATCTGTGTGTATATATATGTATGTGTATATATATATATATATATATATATATATCTGTGTGTGTTTGTATGTGTGTGTATATATGTCTGTGTGTATGTATGTATATATATATATATATATATATGTGTGTGTGTGTGTATATATACAGTGCCGCCAAAAAGCAATTCCGCACTTGTCATTTTTTTTCCAAAACCACAATTTTCATCTAATTTGAATGTAACTGTTTAAACAACCTATACCTCATTTGATTCGCCTTTTATTCCTCTATAGTTTTACATGTTGATATTTGACTTTTAATTGAAGTATCTTAGTGTTCACGTCAATTTAAAAAAAGGAACTTTAAATCGAGAAGGTAGAAAGAAAGTCCGCACAATGGAAAATTGTTATTCAAATGTAAGTTTAGAACATTAATGCAACACAAATACAACAGGAATATAATGAATTAATATTTAGTAGAATAGCCCTTCTGCAATTTGATAGTTTGCAAATTTTGAGGCATTCTCTTGAATTAGTCTGTGGCATTACTCTGGTGAAAGGGCATCCCACTTTAATTTTTGTCCAAAGTTTTTTCAGATTTGAAATTTTATCATTACGTAGCGGTTGCTTGATGTAATGCCATACGTTTTCGATAGGATTGAGGTCTGGAGATTGTGCAGGCCAATCCAAACACGGAATATCATGCTCTTCAAGGAAACTCTTGACATTGCCAGCTGTGTAGATGGGAGCATTATGTTGTATGAAGTATCAAAGTAAGATAGAAAATGCTCAGTCAACATTAGTGTACTTGGTCGAATTAATTCGACTTTGCAAGCGAACTATAGGCCTTGAACCATTGGCACTAATAACGCTCCACACCAAAACTGAACCTCCACCACCTTGTAGCGTTGAAACTGTGCACTTAGAATTAAATTCTTTGTCCTTCCTTCAATGGACGTACTGCCTATCATCACTGCCCAGCCTATTGAATTTGCTTTCATTGCTAAAAATCACTTTCAATCAATATGAAGAGTAATGATCTTTATTGCATCTAAGTCCAGACGGCGCTTTCTGTTCTTTACAAAAATCATTGGCTTCAATCTTGCAACACACTCACAAATTAAATTTCTTCGATCTGTTCTTAGCTGTAAAAAGAGCACTTTTTAACAAGATTACACTGTTGTTGGATTAGGGGAGCTATTTCAAATCTTTCTGGGGTTGGGGATCTTGAAAGCATTTTCTACTCTGTAAGAAGTAACTCTGGGACGACCAAATTTCGAGGTTTCATGAACACTGCTGCTGTGGTTCTGTGTTTTTGCATTTTTTCATTCTTAGTGTTTTCTAATCGCATTTCAATCTGTGGCTGACATCTTAATTGGATAAACCAGAAAGGTGCATATTAATGAGCTCCTGACGATCACTAAGATAAATGTGAGGCACATAGACTAAATATTATGTCGTATAATCTAGAACAACAAATATGATTAGAGATGCTTCGTTGCCTAAAAGATGGATATTTTAAGCTCATTTTTTTGCTGCTGAGTTGCTTTTTGACTTCTCGATTTGAAGTTAATTTTTTAAATTGATAGGAACATTAAGTTACTTCAATTAATAATCAACTATGAACAGGTAAATATATAGAGAATTAAAACACAAATCAAATGAGGTTGTTTAAGCAGTTGCATTCAATTAACGTTAAATTTGCGATTTTAAAAAAAAAATGACAAGTGCTGACTTTTTATTTTTAAAATTTTTTTAAATTTTTTCTGGGTGTGAAATTTGTAGAATAACACATCTTAACAGTGTGAATTCTTTAATTTTTGCTCAACTACTCTTATAATAATCGACATAAATACCTCAGTCTAACTCGACAAGCAGCAAAACGCCACCCCTTCATTGTAGAGATCCCTGGATGCCGGAAAGCCTTCTACCCAAACTGCAGGACTTTGGAATTAACTCCTGGTTTTCTGACTGACAGGACGCAGTGTGACCTCACAAATATATACATGTAAATGTATACAGATATTCGTGTGTGTATATATATATATATATGTAGATATGCATATGTGTGTGTGTATATATGCATGTACAGATATGTGTGTGTATATATGCATGTACAGATATGTGTGTGTATATATGCATGTACAGATGTGTGTGTATATATGCGTGCATAGATATGTGTGTGTATATATATATATATATATATATATGTAGATATATATGTATGTAGATATGCATATGTGTGTGTGTATATATGCATATATATATATATATATATCTGCTTCAACATGGAGGGATGCATGTAGCTAATGCATGACACACACTGATTCACCAATACCACAGGATTGGGTTTATGGCCTATTGCTTTTTCTCATCAAGGGGGAAGGAATAAAATCTGACTGCGATCACCACCATGGGATAACGATTCTTGAATCGGCAGCAAAGGTGCTGGTGAGAGTTTTGTTGAATAAGCTCACTGAAAACATCTGTCCGTTAATCATTCCTGAGGTGCAATGTGGTTTCACTTTGCGTTGGGGTACTCTGGATATGATATTTACTGCAAGGCAGCTACGGGAAAAATGTTTTGAACAACAGATGCCACTTTATCAAGTATTTGTGGGCCTCATAAAGGCGTTCAACACCGTAAACAGACAGGCCTTGTGAGTAATTCTTAGGAAGATAGGATGGAATCCTATTTTTGTCAGGATTTTTCAAGGTTGCATTTAACGGGTAATTATCCGGGGAGTTTGCCATTGACAACGGTGTGAAACAGGGGAATATTCCGGCTCCAACTTTATTCTCAAATTACTTTGCAGTGCTTCTTGCATACACATTTTAGGATTGCGATAAAGGTGTCTTTCTCCACTTTAGGACTACTTGCAAAGTGTTTAAGATTTAATTCCAAGTTACATACCTTTGGAGGTCTAGTTAGAGAACTACTCTATGCTGATGATGCTGATTTTGTGTCTCATTGGGAGCGCGATATGCAGAATATAATTGTTTTTGGCTTAACTATCAACGTTAAGATGAAAGTGATGTTCACCCCTGCACCTGGTGCTCCATATGTCGAACCAAATATCTGTGGGGGAAAAGTAGGCTGGATGTTTGGAACACATTTGTGTACTTTGGTAGCACAGTTTCCAGAGATGGCTCTCTGGATGCGGAGATACATCTTCGCATCCAGAGGGCCAGCACAGCATTTGGAACACTAGAAAAGCTGCTGTGGTGTGATCGTGACATCTCTGCCAAAACCAAGATCAGTGTTTACTCGACCTGTGTACTTTCTGTTTTGCTTTACTCATCTGAATGTTGAAGCAACTCGAGAGATTCCATCAGAAATGCTTTCGGCAAATTCTAAATGTAAAATGGCAGTCACTGACATCAAACACGGATATTCTCAGGAAGGCTTAGTGTTTAACTATCGAAGCAATGTTGATGCGGAACTAATGGCGATGATAGTTAGGTCATGTTGTTCGAATGGAGGATGTGAAGCTGCCTAAGCAGTTGTTTTAAGGCGAGCTTAAGACTGGGAAACGTCCTCAACATCGACCAAAGAAGCGCTTCAATGATTGCATAAAAGACGATCTTACGTCATCTTTGATTTTAAAATATATATATATATATATATATATATATATATATATATATTATATGCAGTCATTCATGCTTTACCAACGTATTTATATAATGTGTTCATATTGCTATAATCAACAATATATATATATATTAGTGGTCTGGCAAGGCCACAGGGAAGACAACCAAGCAAAAAGAACCCTAAGCAAAATTCATCTCAAAGCAGCAAAACTAAAACTGGCTTGCTAGGACACTATATATATATGTAGGCAAATTTGGATATATTTTGTTGGTTTGAAAATATAGCTTCCTTTTTAGCAATTGTCATAAAATTTTAACTATAGAATTGTATTATAATCTTCAAAAAGTTTGCAAATTTTCATGTAGTTTCGTTCCATAGAACCGAAAGTAGGACTCTTTCAATAATCAATTTGGCTACAAGTATATATTGTTACATAATCCTAAAAATAGATTGTGTGTTAAAAAGAAAACTTTAAATTTTGACATATTTTTGTCGACGAAGAATGCATCTTCTTTTTGTTGTGTTTAAATTGTCGCAGAAGCAAAAGGAGAGAAAGAGTGTAGAAAAAAGACAAAGGAGGAAAGAGTTGAATAAAACGTTCAACCGATATTAACACTTCCCACTCCCTTCAGTAGGAGTCAGCGATTTGGTGAGGTCATCCTCATTGCTGTTTTCTTCATTACCACCATCATTACTACCAGTCTGTTCCATTATCCCGTCTCGTGGTTCCATAGGCGGTGTCTCACAATCAGGGCAGGGGGGCAGTATCCGTCTTTGTCGGGTACTTCTCCGAAGAATCGGAGGCGTCATCTCCTCGGTGTGCTCCATCATCCCTTCTCGCGGGGTTTCGCAATCACGGGGGGTGGGCAGTATTTGTCTCTGTCGAGTATTTCGATGAGGCATTACTTCTTGTGTCCATCGCTCTCCTCACTATTGTCATCAGTATGTCCCATCATTCCCTTGTCTGGTTCTGTTGGTGGTGTTTCTATGGTCACCTGAAGGGGCAGTAAGTGATCCGGATCATCTCTGAACGGTGTATGATCCTCCTCATCGTCCTCAGAATCAGAAGAGGTATAACAAGGGCAGATATCTTTTACGTGACGTGGTATGCCACCAATCAACATGGTCTGAGGACTTATGATTTCGTCTATTTTTCCCCGGAAAAATTTCGTAGTGCACCCAGCATTCGGGGGTTTTATCCAAACAAGGTCTCCCACCTGATATGGTGTATTGACAACACTCACCACTGATGGTATGGCATCAACTCCTTTCACACACTGTTCATATTGGTAAATCCCATTGGCTGGTGCAGTTGCTGGTGTTGCATTGTCCTTGGGTGTTATATTATACCAGTACACAGCTTCTGGAATAGAGCACTGCGTCCTGGCTGCAATTCTTTTGATGGTGCGGTGACACCGTTCTGCTATACCATTACCCTCGGGATAATATGCACACCGATAATGCATTTTAATCCCCCATTCGTGCACGAATTTCTAAAATTCTTGACATCAAAATGTGGCGGCATTATCAGTCAGAATTTCAATCGGGGCACCACGTTCAAAAAAGACGGCTCTCAACTGTTGTATAATGCTGGCTGCATCCTGTCGTGTCAACAGGCGCCATATTGTGAAACGCGTCGGGCCACAATCCGTCATGGTCAAAAAATGTTTGTCCCCATAATGTGTTATGTCCATCCCTACTCGCTGCCAGTTGCCCTCAACCTCGAGCTTCCCTTTTTGCCATTGGGATGGTGCCGGATCAATTCTCTGACACTCTTCACACATGCTTTTGTAGTTGCAGGGCATACTCTTCGGACAAAATATGCAGTCCTCTGAATTCCAGGATGTCCAATCTGCTGGTGTATCATACGGATCTAGTCAGGTGTTAATTGATCCGTTACAGTCGCGCATGTTTGTTGTTGAAGATCGGATCCCTGCCTCATTGCATCGATCCACCTCTTTGGTACTCGAGTCAAGCTATCAGCCAAATTCTGCAACGACGAGACTAACGTAATGTCTACCTGCAAGCTGTATTCGTCAACTAGACACTTAATTATTGCTAGTCTCCTTCGTACTAGCATTTCACTTGCAGCTCTAGTCTTAACTCGAGCCTTTCCAGTCAAGGTGTCAGTTAACCAATGGTAAACACACAATGAGTCAGTGTGGAGATGCACAACATTAGTCTGCCATTGCAATGCGAGATTAAGACCTTTTAACGTGGCATCAAGTTCTGCCAAATTTATATGTTGGGCATCATTTTTCGGACGAAGCCAGCATGCATCTTCCACAACAACACCTAGTTGCTCCAACACGACACCTGTAGCCAACGAACTTGCGTCAACCCATGCATTTAGTTCGTTTCCAGACACTTGCCACTCACCCCAAGCAGGGTCATTCCTATGCACTCTGGACAACATTTCAGCCATCATTTGTTGGAGAGAATCATCATCCGCAACATCGTCCCATCCTTTTGTTACTGTAGTCACTCGTCTTTTCACCACTCCTGTTGCCGATCGGAGCCATCCACAGACAGGTAGATGTCCTACCAATTTACCACAGATAGAAAACACAGTACGTCTTGTTAATACATTGGGTAACTTTGGAAGTGGGCTCCCTCGCTTCCATCGCAACGTATTGCCCTCCTCCCAGACCTCGAGGCCTAGCACGGGCACTCCATCCTTTAGGCGCTTAGGGTCTTTGCTTATTAACCCAAACGCTTTCAATTTTATTCGAACTACATCCGCAGACATTATGTCCTCATTAACATAGATGTCATCTATGTAGGCTGAAGCAGCTTTTGCTGTGGTCTCATCCTGCATCAAAACAGTTTTAATAATGGTTGTCATAATCAAGGGTGCTACGTTTAGGCCAAAACCCAAACGTGTCAAACAATATAGTTTTCCCTTGAGTAGTACTGTCTGAAACGGCCATAATGACTCATGGACACGTATCTGCAGGTAGGCCCTCCTTAGATCCAGAAGTGCTACATTGCTCCCTTTTTGACGCCACTCTCTCAGTTTAGCAGCGCACACATCTGCGTTTCCGGTAAACGCATCAACATGCCGATTCAACTCTCGGTAATCCATTACGGGACGAATTTTTTCTTTGGTAGGTTGTTCAACAGCCATGAGCGGAATTAATCCCTTGGGTGGTCCCAGACGTTCCTGTGGGTATGGTATTAACCAACCGTTGTCAATCCACATCTGAAGTTCTTCTTCATATGCGGCCCTATTCTTGGTAGAAACTGCATACTCTGGAATCGTGTTGCACAGCCGATCTGGTTCCTGGCCCATGGCCCATTTCCACTTTGCAGTCCACACCCTTTCGTTGTCATCAAATGTAGCACAGAAGTCCTTTTCTTCAATCGACATGGCTGCACAGACGTCTTTCCCTTCTCCAAGCCTGATACCTCTAGCTGCTGTGATTGTAACGCCTCCTAGTGCTTGTATTGCGTCAATTCCAAGCAACATGTCGTAGCCAAGGGGTTTCTCCTGCATCACCAGAACGTCAACTTTAGCTGTGTCACCCTTCTCAGTACAGATTGTGACTGTCCCTTCACCACAACATACCCGTGATAAGCCATTGATGGTCATAACGCCGACTGGGTTCCTCCGCCACACCGGACAGCAATGGGCACTAACTATAGACCGGGAACACCCCGTGTCTATAAGTGCTGAACACTGCACATCATCAAGTTTAACGCTAATGACAGGCAATCCTGTGTTTATTGGTTGGCAGGGGGCAAGGGTAGCGATAGTACCTTGCCCCCAACTTCGTTTCCCGAACAGTTGCGAGATATGTGCCCAAACTTATTGCAGCGATAGCATTGCACTGGTCTCTTTGATTGTGGATATACACCTCTCCTATCACTCCGGCACTCTTTAGCAAAATGATTGGCCTCCCCGCATTTATAGCACACTGGGGTGGCATGCTTATTACTATCTGGAAGAGAGTCCACATTGCCTCCATGTCGAAAACGAGCTGCTGCTGCAATTGGTTCCTTTTCCTTACAGATGTTTCGAGCTCGGGCCAATAACTCATCAGTTGACAATTCATCGATTCTTGATGATGCCCGCAACAGTTTACTGACCTCCTCGGGTAGGTCTACCAAAAAAGCACAGCTTAATATTTTATCGTTGACCCCACCAAACAGTACAGATAATTTTCGCAGGTCGGCTAGGTACACGTCGACTGTTTCCTTGGGTTGAAGTGTCCGGCTCGTGAACTGTTGCCACGCAACAAATGGATCTGTACCAAACGCTGTATACAGGCTCTGCTTGATTTCATCCCAGTCTGGTTCATCCCCGAGTTGTTGGTAGACTGCATAGGCCCCTCCGGTTAGCCTCAAAGGGATAACTGTGGCTGGTTCTTTAATTTTGCACAGTTTACAGATTTTCTCTGCCTTTTCAATCCATTCGACGACAGCCGGTCCAGTGGTAGATCCGTCGAACGGGTATTAAGCGAATGTCGAATCTGTCCATTGTTAGTCACCGCACACCAAGCGCCGAAATAGCTTAAAACCAACACAAAGTCAAGTATCTGCAGAATGTATTCTTGGTTCCTCCTCTTTTTTCTCTCTCCCAACAATCGAGCACAGCATATAATAACAAAACTCTAAAGCACGTCTGACAGCACTGACTTCTGCCAACAGTCTGCTCCTCCTCTTAACAACACAGGCTTTTTATATGGCAAAATCGTTCACCTCTATTTGCATATTCTTCTAACTCACGTGATCACTACTCTATAAATAAGAGTCTTGACCGTTTCTTTTCTTTCTTTTTATTTATTTTCGTGACTTACCTGGATAGACCCGCACGTGGTCTATCCAGGTAAGTCACGCATTTCTCCACAGTTCATTATTAGATGCTGGGTCTGTTTCTGTTTGGTAATTTTAGTAAAGGCTTTTTTTTCTCTCTCTTCATCCTTATATAAATGAATTCTGTTTTGTCATTATAAACATTTTAGAAGTCGAATTATGTAGGTGCTAAGTCTGCGATAGGTTAAAGTTAATATATTTATGTTTAATATTAATATATACTATGTTTCAGTTTGAAGAAATATGGTATAATAAAATTATGGGGTGTTCGTTCGCGTCTGACCGCCATAGAATGGAAATATGTCACAAAGTTTAACAAGGTTTTTAAATATAGATCCACAAAATATTGTGATATTGAACAGGTATGATATAATAAATTATGGGGTTTATCTATTTTATTTTTAATTTCATCATATTTTGCTTTGGTTTTGATACCCCCAAATTCGAAGCTATCTCTTTACAACCCTTCCTTTTCATAAACTATCATCTATATATATAAAAGCGAAAATGTATGTATGTGTGTTCGCTTTTTCTGTATGTCAACAAAAGGCTTTTTTCAGAGAAGCGGTCGCTCGCTTCACAACTTTTTAAAACTTTTTTATATCACATATAAATCGTAATATCTCACAGTTAACAACGAAGCTCGCCTGTCTATTTAATTTGCTCGATTTCGGGAAGATAAATATTCAATATTTGTCGCTTGCCGCATGTGGGTTAGTCTTTTTCCTATGACATCTTGGGGGAGGGGAAAAAAGCGTTCAGCAGTAAATGAATACTATCCCGCAGTCAAACTTGACCTCATTAACTCATTAAAACGGGCACCTGCTAAATCCAAGTAATTAAATAAATTCAAACGTGTTTCCGTTAGCATCTCGCGATGGGGCAATCGTTAACGTCGCACGTTTTTTTGTTTTTTTTTCACACTTTAATTTACAACTTTGCCTCAAGGGTTCGGGTTCGATCCTCATACTTACTTTTTTTTTAACCCCGCCCCCACACACCTCCAAACACCTGGGCAACGCCGGGTACCCCTCGCTAGTACTTCGATAAATCAGAGTCCATTTTCTGTAGACTGTTTTTGAACCCAGTCAACAACGGGTACTTTTGCTAGTATATATATATATATATATATATATTAAGCAAAAAATAAAAAAGTGTTCAATTTTTTTAAACTTTGTCCCCTGTTATGACCCCTTAAAATGTATTGTTTTGGGGCTCAAGTTATTAAGTTAGATCCATGTCCACGGAACCTATATCTAAAATTTCAATTGTTTATACCCAAAATTCTCGGAGGAGTTTGGTAGAGTTCTCAAAGGTCAAATCGTTGAACTTTGACCCCTTAATCGCCAAATTTCTGTCCGAAAACCGATCACATCGATTTTCCCAAATCTCAGTACCCTGTATATCAAATTTCTAGTCTGTAGACTAAAAATTGACAGTTATTACGTAGGGAAATGTACACACACAGACAGACAGACACTTTCACTTTATATAACGCTATTTCACACGATTAATGGTAGCCGAATGGATACGGTCTCCGCTAATCGAGCCAGAGATGTCTCGTGTCGCGGGGTTCGAATCGTTCGACTGGTAGTAATTGTGACACCCTGCACTGAAGAATCCCGAAAGGATGAAACACTAGTGTCTGTAGGTATTTAATTATTATAGTAAAAAAATAATTATGACAGCCCCTTTAAGAAATACGTTTCTTATAGTTGAGCACTTTCTGTTGAATAAAAGTCGGTCAATTTAGCTCTTATGCGTAGATCGTCGTATAACGACTTGATCACTGTCTGTCTGACGTAATGAACATTTAAATTAAAATGTTTAAAATTCAACGCTATTTCACACGATTAATGGTAGCCGAATGGATACGGTCTCCGCTAATCGAGCCAGAGATGTCTCGTGTCGCGGGGTTCGAATCGTTCGACTGGTAGTAATTGTGACACCCTGCACTGAAGAATCCCGAAAGGATGAAACACTAGTGTCTGTAGGTATTTAATTATTATAGTAAAAAAATAAATATATATATATATATATATATATATATATATATATATATATAATAAACTTATTATTGGTTATTGGGGGTAAACCCCGGCAGAATATTAGTATTAAAAAATTTAAAAAAGATTTAAATAATAGTTTAATATTTATTTCTACGTGTTACAGAAAATCAGGAAAATATCAGTACCGTCGGTTTCAAATCCAAACAAAGTGGATCATTATAAGCTGCTTATGCTTGGTGTTTTGCATGGGATTACATAAGATGAAATAGTACAAACTTGCCCTTCCATATGAAAATACTCCTGTCATTTCCCGGAACATATTCTCTCGATAGCAGATCTACAATTGGAGACTCAAAATATACAACTAGAATTTATATCGTTCATTTTATTTCATTTGTATCTCTATTGATATCTATAGAGATATAAACAAAAGCTGAAGAGAGTCTGACATACGCAACCAGATATTGGTCATCTTTGTTTGAATTTGAAACCGACGGTACCAATGTCTTATCTTCTGTAATATATACTTTGGGGTAATTGCGGCAACTAAAAAAAGTTCTCTTTATATGTGTGATTGCCAAAGAGCACTTTTAGCTTGTTGGCGCAATAACCCCAGACTTGGCACAATTACTCCAAAGTACAGTATATATATATATACTAGCAGGGCGCCCAACATTGCCCGGTCGTAAATACGCTTTAATATGATATTTGGTTAATGATATTTAGATTATATTGGACCTAATATATAGTAATATTTTTAAAAAGTTTAGGAAAGAAAGTTTAGAAAAGAAACCAAAACGTTTAGCTTACAATTTATATTTTCCTCTGCTGTTAATAACTGAGCTATGAAGAAATGTTTGCTGTGAGGCAAAAAAATTAAAACATGAAGCAGTAGCTATTACGTTATGCATGCATATTCGTAATGCCGTCGTTCAACCTTCATCTGGCAAATTTCATTTTTTTTTTTTTAATTTTTGCACTTTTGTATCGATTTTCCTAAAATCCAAAGTTTCATATGGATTTAAAAACTTGCATATGAAGTTTCAGGCCTGTAGACCCAAAACTGTAGAAGTTTGGTAGGAAAATTTTCTTTTACAAAATATATATATATATATATATATATATATATATATATGGAAAGAGATTTGTGTTTACTATAAGCTTTTAATGCAAATATTACATAAGTATAAATCATGTAGAATATCTGCATTAATACAATACACGTAATAGTGAACTAAAGATGATCATCCCATAAGAAAACCGAAAAAATTAATAGGGAGTTAATTAAAATGAATGTTTAAAAGAATATGCAAATTAACTAGATCTTTTGCAGATGAATGCAATTCCACGACCCATGTATAACAAAGTTATGTTTACTTTTTAAATAAAAAGAAAAAAGGGTTTTTAATATGAATATCAGTACACACAAAAAAAAATTATAGGAGTGTGTGTGTATATATATATATATATATATATATATATATATATATACTAGTGGAACCTGTGGAAATTCCACAGGGGACTCATTCATATGTAATATATTGATGTTGGCATTCTGTAGATGGTCAGTGTAAATGGAGACACTCTGATATTATTGTAGCTTTTTTGTTAAAACTGCAAAAATATTTATCTAAGCTAGCATGAACGCCCGGCAATGCCCGGTAGTAAAGTATACTTAAATATGATATTTTAATTCTTGCAGATTTCGTATATAGTTAATGTTCCATCGATTTTTATGTTATGAAGTTGCGATTTAAAAATATATGTATATCCATATAATTTGGGTGCATTAGCTTGAATCAAAACCGAAATAAAAACTTATATATATATATAATATATATAAACTTGAGTTCCTTCAACCATAACCGAAACTAAACTTATGAAGAATTCTTGATAAAATTACTTGTAAAAAAAATAGATTACTGGAGTTCTATCAGTTATAACCGAAACCAAAACTTATGAAGAATCCTTGAAAAAATTATTTGGCAAGAAAGTATTAATAAAAGGAATAGATGACTTAAGTCTCATCAGCTATGATCAAAACTTATGAAGAATTATTGGTAAAATTATTTATTACAAGAAATGGAAGTACATAACAATTAAACAACCCTGATGTAAGCGTGACACAGAAAATAACACACACGCTATCGTATTAATAGATAATATATATAAAATAAAATATGCATCAAGTGCGCTTGAAAGCCAAATCACAACGTAATATTAGGAAAATAAACAAATATTTGACTTGTTTGAAATTTATCACAAATATATTTCAGAGGTATACTCCATCTTCAGTGAGTTGTTTTGTTTCTTTTTTTCCTTTTCTTCTTCCTTGCCATGCTGTAAATTTGGAGAAAGAAGTCTGTTTGTAAAGCGCACTAGATGTGTATTTTATTTTATTTAAATTAAAACAACGTTTCTATATGACGTGATTCTCGCGTTGCCTACGCACAGTTCAAACATTTCAAAATACAAACGCTAGATACAACGCGCGGCTCTTTACAAACAAACTTCTCTCTCTAACTTTACAGCATGGCAAGGGAGAAGAAAAGAAACAAAACAACACACTGAAGATGGAGTATACCTCTGAAATATATTTTTGATAAATTTCAAACAAGTAAAATATTTGTTTATTTTCCTAATATTACGTTGTGATTTGGCTTTCAAGCGCACTTGATGCGTATTTTATTTTATTCAAATTGAAACAACGTTTCTATATGAACTCTCATCCTTGATATAGTGTGTGTGTGTGTGTGTGTGTGTGTGTGTGTGTGTGTGTGTGTGTGTAATAAGCTTTTCCAAACAATAATTACATTGTCAGTGAATGTTTGAACTGCATTCCAATATGCTGATGTATCTTTTTTGTTGTTTTCTTTCCTTCATATTCAAGAATGAATAAAACAAAACTTTTGTGTTATTGATTTTCCGTTAAAGACTGCACAGGAATGGATTCTTGGCAGAACGATTTTAGCGATGCTCATGAATGCAAATAAACGTGATAGAATTATTTTCTAACAATTTGATTTGTTTAGTATCCACTGTCAAACCTCTTCCTTTGCAAATAAGTAAGAATACAAAATTATTGCTAAAACAATATTGTATTGTAGATGGCTGGAAGTTTTTATTCTTTTAATGTTTCATGTTTGTACCTATATATATATATGTATATATATATGTGTGTGTGTGTGTGTTTGTATAAATTATGTCTATATAGATATGTTTAATTTATGGATGTGTATTAGTATTTATACTATATATAAAATGTTTGCATTTTATATACATACACTCATGAGCAAAAAAAGTGGGCCAAGAGTGAAAGAAGGAAGAAATCGATTTTTCAATATTTTTCCATGAATTTTTGTTAATTTTAACTTAAAATTTCTATTTTGCAGATCATTATTATTATAGCATATAATAATAAGTGGAAAAATGAATCCTAAAAATGGTAAGACCGCATCTTGGCGAGGATATAAAAAAACGAATTGCAGGATTAAGGCAGTTAAAAATGACTTACAAGCAGATTTTTCATATTTTAAGAAAAGAAAAACTGGAAACATCTCTTTCTGAAGTGAATTGGTCAAAGGTTTGAAGTCGAATGCTCGATAAAAAGGAAATCTGGATTTGGACGCCCTAGAGCATCCACTTTGAAGGACGACCATAGGCTTAAATTAACTGTTTCGAAAGATCTAAAGAAAACTTATGTTGACCATAGCAAAGAATTCAAAACAGGGGCTGGAAATTCTCTTTCTACATATACAATATCTAGACGAATGAAAAAAATGTGATTTTCCTCTAAAAGGTGGGCAAAGAAGCCATTTTTATCTAAGAACAACATCAATGATAGAAAGAGATTTTTCTTGTATTATGGCAAGAAAGATACAGACTGGTTCAGGAATGTTTTCTGGTCAGATGAATCAAGATTTTGTCTTGTTATAGATGCTCCTGAACGGTGCATTCAAAGAACTGGAGAAAGATTTTCACCAAATTGCATAAAAACGACAGTTAAACACGGGAATGGAGGGATAATGGTACGAGGAACTTTTACTGTAGCAGGAGTTGGGGAACTTATTAGATGTGAGAAGTCAATCAATCCAAAGGAATACATCGAATATTAGGAAAAGGACTGTTACCAAGTATCCAGAAGCTGGAAATATCCCAGAACATTATTTTTCAACATGATAATGCCCCTGCACACACTGCTAAAGTGACAAAAAATAGTTTTCTGAGAATTCAATTGATGTGATGTTTTGGCCAGGTCAAAGCCCCAATTTAAACCTAATCAAGAATATTTGTACATTGGCTGAAAGAACTTTTTCGAACAATGACTGTAGGAAGCTGTACAAAGCGAATGGAATAGCATCACCTCTTCAGTGTTCCACTTTGGTTTAGAGCATGTCTAAAAGGATTGATTTTTTAAAGAAATCGAAAGGGAATGCGATTCCATACTAAGCATTTATTAAAGTAAATCTCTTGTTCTGTGTTATTAGTCTTGTTTAAATTTCCTTGTTCAATCGTTCTTTGTTCAATATTGGCCCATTTTTTTTTTTTTTTCACTCACGAGTGTATATATAATATGTATGTATATATGACTAGCCTGGGTGCCCGGTGGTTCCCGGGTGTTTGGACGTGTGTGTTGAACAAAAAAGAAAAAAAAGTGGTAGGAGGCAGGCAGGCTAGAACCCATACCACAAAGAGGGAAAAGAACATTAAAAAAAAAAATGACGCCTTTGCCGTTGCGCCCATCAGCAAACCAGAAGTGGCGAAGGTTTAAATTAAGGCTAGTCAATTGAAAAGAGCGGATGTCTTTCGAAAATATCGGCAAAAAAACCGACCCCTGCTTGTAGAAAAGTGCCCAGTTGAGAGTGAAGGCATTAATGTTGTTAGTCAATTTTTTTATATTTGTTGTCCGAAGGGTCGTACTTCAAAACGATATCAGTCTCATGAAAATCTGTCACCTCTGTCAAAAGTTTAAGGCAGATATACATACATACATACATACATTTAAACAGACAGGTGAGATTTATATTATAGATGGGCCTCCCATTGATTTTAAGGGTTGGGAAGGATTTGTTTTGTTGTTTTTTTTTTTACTGTAAAATGTTGGGTCTTATATTTCTTAAAAAAAATGAGTCTAATTTTATTGTGAGTTGATTCAACGAAGTTATATATATATATATATATAGAGAGAGAGAGAGAGATACTTATATGTAATATACTGAGTTCGTGTAATTCAGTAAATTTTCATATACCAATGGGTTTTAAGCCAAAAATGGTTGACTTAAGGATTAAGCTACAAACTTATCACATTTCATAATTGAGCATTAATATACTGTGTGTGCAAAATCAAGACTTCAAGAGAAGTGCTCTGATGAACTGCAAGCACTAGTGCCCCCACGACGTGACCACCCTCGACAGACCCGACAAACTGCAAAATCCCACCCCCACACTGTAGAGATCCCTAGATGTAAAAGATCTTTCTACTCCGGTAGTTTCTTCCCCAGAACCGTTAGACTTTGGAATTCCATTCCAGGGCACTGCTTCCCCAACTGTACTGACATGCATAAGTTCAAGTGCAACGTGAATCAACATCTTGCTGCCCAAATCCCTACATAGTACCCCAGTAGTTGTTTCCCCTGATAGTAGCCCCCTACAGCAAAGTGGGAATGTGCCTTGTTTGGGGTGAAAATGTAATAAAAAAAAAAAAAAAAAAGGTATTGATAGCAACAATGAAATACACTTTTTGTTGCCATCAACACCTTGTCTTGAAGTCTTCATTTTGCACACACTATATATATATATATATAAACTTGAAAAAAAATCTTTGCTAAAGCAAACCTATGAAAACAGTAAAAGCTTTTCCCGGCTTTTCTTCTCTTCTGATGAGGAGCATTTAGCTTTGAAATGTCATTGCATAAATAGGTTCTTTCTTACTGTTTTCTTGTTTTTCATCCTTATTGATGTGATGATAAAATAAAGTTCGATGTAATTTTTATTCCCCATCTTTTCATTTTATCTATGACTAGCGGGGATACCCGATGTTGCCTGGGTGTTTGTAGGTGTGTGTGTTGGGGGGGGGGGGGTTAACAACAAAAAAGAAATTTGGTAGTTAGGTAGGATCGAACCAGGAGCCTTGAGGCGAACGTGGAAAATAAAGTGTAAAA
>NC_136502.1:11648384-11708384 GCF_053919585.1 Euprymna scolopes | reverse complement strand
TATTTTATTAATTTTATTTATTGCGGACTATTATCCTCATCTTTTATTAGTTGCTTCATGACGTTTCGGCCAGCTATTCCTCTGGCCTTCATCAGGTGGTAACTGCGACGGATAGGAACTCTGAATCTCCTGGCTGCATTCACTGCCTTCAGTAGTTCTTGTTGTCTCACCATGTTTTTGGCCAAGTAAGGCTCTGGCTGGATTTGGGTAGGATTGAAACCGCTATCTCCAGACAATCATCACTTGGAACTGTAGAGATTCAACGTTTCTATCAACTACGCCACGGGCACCGAAGGCCAGAGGAATAGTTGGCCGAAACGTCGTGAAACAACTAATAAAAGATAGGATAATTGTCCGCAATAAATAAAATTAATAAAAAGAGTCCAGAATTTGAAAAGATACACCTGAAGAAGATCGAGAGTTACATCAACCGAAACAATGTTGAAAATAGCACTGAATATGCGAACAGTAGTCCAAAGAATCTGAATAATAAAAATAATCAATCCTCATCTCAAAAATTCAGAAAGAATAAAAGTTGTTTGTTTTTATGTTATGATTCATGCACTGCGTGTCGCAACCATTACATGTCATTACCTTAGTGAAAATGAATATCTTCATAATGGGTTTGTATGTTGACCGAATATTCATATACTTTGATCTCTATAAGTTCAACGTAGAAATAAAAAAATAAGGAAACTTGATGGTTGCTAGAAAATCTGTGTACGCCATTTTTTAAACATTTTTTCTAATTGTTTTGAATATAGTCAGGCTTGGAAATGAAAAACAAAGTTATGCAGTATGTTTCGGAAAACTTGTGTCATTACTAACCAGCAAAGTGTTACCACTGTTGACCAAGAGAAGAGCCTATTAGGCATGTGTCTGCAATGTGATGTATGGAAGTGAAACCTGACCAATGAGGGTTGAGGACAGATGTTGCATGGAGAGAAATGAAATGAGAATGATACAATGAAAAAATAAATAAAAAGTTTTACATTAGTTCAAATACTCTATATATTAAGTTTCATGTCTGTAGACCAAACACTGACAGAGGAGTTTGGTAGGCAAAATTTTTAAACATATCTTAAAGATAGGCTTAGATCTAGTAAATCCCTGCTGTTTTCCGGCACAAATTAAAAACAAGCATGCTAGCTTCTAATTTGAATTAGTGGGATGTTGAAAAAACAATTAGATCAGAAGTGAGATTAGGGAAAGAATTGTACTTTTCAAGATGGTAACATTTCAGAGCAGACCGAGAAAATAAATACGTTGCCAGAACCACATTCGTACCTACTAGCTAAGAGTTACCAAGTTCTCCTAAATGGTTTTCAATTTACAAAAATTAGTTCTGCAAAACCCAGGACGGCAGCACAAATTAAAACTTTGCTCCTCGACAGATGCACAGACTAGTGCCATGCACCCATCTCCTATCGAAATCCATGCAATGTAATTTTTTTTCAAATCAACTCTGATTTTTACTTTAAGATTGTGCTTAAAGTAAACAACAAAATTCCGATTTTATTTTTAATCATATCATCTACCCTTCATTGAACAGATGTTGAAGAATACAACGAAGTGAGAAGCACAAGTGGCCACCTTGAAACGAGAGGATGACGTTGTGAGTCAGGTGACTTCTGTTTTCTAGTGAGAGCTTTTTGAGTTGGAAATTTCGTCCTCGTTGTTTCCCGGTGTTTAAGCTGCTGGTAACTGCCTGCTTTCCTTTACTGGGAGACAAACTGATCACTGTTCAGATATTGGCATTTCTGAAGAAGCCTATAAATTGTGAATTTATTCGTGTCATCCTGTAGTTTGTTTTTGGACGATTTCCCTTTTCAGCATGATCGACAAAATGGCAGATAGGAAGGTCAACAACTCATCGATAACTGAGAATTGAGTTTGGTTTAAGCATGGGACAGGTGGCCCGTATCCAACATTGAGAGTGATAGCTTTTAGAATTCAGTCAGATAACTTATGTACAATTGTGTGCAGAATTGCTTTTATTGCAAACAGAATAAGTTCCTGCCCAATCGAATTGCAATCTAACAATCAACAAAGTTATGTTGTACGAAACATACATGCTTCGCTCAACATATAACAACTTTTAGAACACACAACAGCCTGTGGGGTTGTTTCATTTCTGAATATTCTCTACTAGCAGGACCCGTGGAAATTCCATGAAACGAGAAAAATATTTAATCAACATATTTTGATAAAGCTGATATCGTTTTGATAACACAAAAAATTAGTTTTTGGACATAAAAACCAATAACACGCAGCAAATATGAGATTATTAACATTTCTAAGAAAATGGTGTCCATTGTATTTTAAATATAGATAAATTAATAAATACTAATAAGTACTCAGAAAATAATATTGTGCTACATAGTTCAATACAAATAATAAAATAACATTCAATCCAGCACCTCCTGAGAGACAATGTTCTTTTTTGCCCTATTTCTTTCAAATGTTCCCTTTTACACAACATTTTGATGACTGTTTGTTTTTGGTGAAGAATCACTGCATGTCGAAATTACAAGTTCCTTTCTCACACCATTGCAACAATAATCATATATTATTACAATGATATTCGAAAACGTGTGATCTTCAAAATTTGTATTTGGCCTTTTTGACTTACTAAGGAAAAAAACAAGAATCTCTACTTTTATATAAAAGGAACTTTGTCTGTTTGTCTATGTGTGAGTTCGTTCCCTATAGACTCGAAAATGGCTTGGCCAATTTTTATGAAATTTCACACAAAGGTATTTTTGTGCTTGGCAATATTCTTCACTAGATTTTGTATAGGAATGTCTGTGATAATAATTGATAATCGAAATAATCTGATGAAAGAAGGAACAGGTGATTTTGACCAAAGTTAACATCTTTACACAGCCTAATATCACAACTGCATTTTAGAAGTTTTATCACCACACAAGCAGAGAGGCCTTGCATATAAATCAACTGTAGGTTTTTAATAAGATGACCATATTCAAAATGAATTTTTTTTTTTTTTTAGAGCACACTTGAACCATGATACTTGACTTTTTCATTATAGATTTTAATTCAAACCATTATATATAAAAATATATTTTATAAAATCAACAGTAGGTTCTCTACAGTGCAATGTAGACTACAATATATTGTGGACTAAGTCAATACAGGGAAACATGCGAAGCTTCATTCTGGTGCACTTGAGCAGGCAATCAATTAGATTGAAAAATGGGCAATTTCACCTATTTTGATGAAAATGAAACTATTGGAACTGTGAAATATTCGTTGATCCTAATTCAATCCTGGGCAACGTTGGGTCTCCTTGCTAGTGTGTATATATATATATATATATATATATATATATATATATATATATATATATAAGCGATGCTTGGGGGAAGTTGCAAAAGATTTTTTATTCCACCTGAATAGATCAGAGAGGATTGCAAATTGCATTGTTATGATGACTGAACTTATACATTGATGATCTGAAAGTTTCAATGCTCTGTTGCAGATATTGACGGTGTGAGAGTCTAAGAAAACAACCCCTGTCATGGAAGTGTGTGAGATGCAGATGTGTCATTGAATTCCTTCATACAGAAAAAATTGAACCTATCAACACTTACCGGCGCCTTTTGAATGTGTATGAAGCCAGTGCAGCTGACAGGTAGGATATGGGTCCGTCGATTTTAGAGTGGCACCAGAGATGTGAGTGACAAAGCACACTCTGGACTTTGGTAAAAGTGCGTTGAGAATGGTGGTGACTATGTAGAAAAGTTTTGGAGCACAAAAAGTTGCTCGTTTTAATGATACCACTCCCGTCTTCATAGCTCTTCAACGTTTTGGTTTTTAAGTGTAAAAAATAGGATACCTTACTTTTGGAGCAACCTTCGTATTTTAGTTTCCGTTTTTAAACTGTTATTTCAATCGACTTTTCAACATTGATTGAAAATTTATGATTTTGCGCAAACAGCATCTTAGAATTTCCCTTACCCAACGTAAACAGCTACTTCAACTAGTGTTATCATTAACTTTTGATCGCAGTATTGTTTTTCTATCTACTCCATATATAAGTAGTTACGGATACATACTTATATATTAATGGTAATGCATTCTAATATATATGTATATGTTTGTGTGCGTTATGTGCGTGTGTGTGTGTATATATTTGTATTCTAACCTTTCAGAATCACATAAAAGTCATAAAATGTACATTGAAGCTTACTTAATACACTCTAGACACTCTTAAATATGGCTAAATTACTGTATATGATTTGAGTTTAGCACTGTCATGGGAAAACAGAGCAATATTTATGATCTAAACAATTTTATGTCGTACAATAAAATTGACAATGTATCAGAGACAGTCTCTCTCTCATATATATATATATATATATATAGCCTACATTAATGATGTTGATGTTTATATATATATATATATATATATATATATATATATATATATATATAGCATACATTAATGATAGTGATATATATATATATGTATAACATTAATGATAGTGGTGTATACATATTAATGATAATGATATATATATATATAGCATACATTAATGACGTTGATGTTTAGTCAGCCTACTTTATTCACAAATGGGTGACCCATAAATTTAATGTTTATTTTATATATATATATATATATATATGAGAGAGAGAGATTACAAAGATAACTATAAATATCATCTTTAAAATTGGAACTTATGAAGATAAGCAAAATCTCAATTTAATTGAAGAAACATAATAAATTTGAATATATATATATATATATATATATATATATATATATTAGCGATAGGGTGACTCCAATATTTTTCCCTGATTCGTACTATTAGGTAGACAAGAAGGTTCTTGCAGGATTTTAAATTTTTATTTCAAAAGATGTATTTTCAAATAAGTTTTGATGTTTTTACTTTATATATTATTTTGAAAACTGTTTTTCGCTCTATGTAATCGTTTAAATTACAATAGTTTTAAAAAATTCAAAACGTTGAATATAAGATGAGAAAAAAGCAAATTCACACTATTTTCTTATTTCGATTCAAACTAGGCCGAAAAACTACTGAAACAGCTCATGATAGCCAAGAACCAATACTAAACGCACAGTACAATGGTGGTTTCAGAAATTTTGTGGCTTCGACAAGACTGATAAGCGTAGTGGTCAGGTTATCGGATGTTGACAATCAATTAAGAGCCTTCGTCAAAGCCAATCCATGCACAACTGTTTGAGAACTTGCTTCTTAGACGTAACGTATACAACGATTTCCAACCACTTGAGAGAGATTGGAAGGACAAAAAAACTTGACAAATGGATGCCTCACGAATTGAACAACAACCAAAAGAAACGTTGTTATGAAGTGTTATCTTCCCTTTTATGCAACAGGAACAACTGTTGTGACTTGGGTTAAAAAGTGGGTTCTATACAATAATCAGCGACGCTCAGCTACTGACAATGTTCCACCACACTTTCTGAAACCAAAGTTGCATCGAAAGAAGGTCCTGCTGACCTGCTGACTGTTTGGTGGTCAGCGATCCGTCTCATCCATTACAGGTTTTTGAATGGATGTGAAATCATTACGAGAAGTACTGTCAACAAATGGATGAAATTCATCAGAAAATTTGATAACAAAACTCGGCATTAGTCGACAGGAAAGGCCCGATTCTCCTCCACGACAATGTCCGACCGTATATTTCTAAAATGACCCTGCAGAAATTGAACGAATTGGGCTATGAAACTCTGTCTCATCCGCCATACTCTCCAGACCTCTCACCTACATACTACCACTTTTTCAAGCATCTTGACAACTTTCTGTGTGAGAAATGTTTCAAAAACCTAGGGGATATCAAAAACGCTTCCAATGACACCAGGACACAAGATTTTTACCTTACTGGCATAAATACACTTGTTTTATGTTTACAAAAGTGGGTTGATCCTGATGGTACTTATTTCGATCAATAAATTTTTGTTTGAGCCTAGATATGTTCATCTGAATTTAACAGTTAAAAACCGCAAGAACTTTCTTGTCAATCTGATAAATTTCCGATACAATTCTCGATTTTGATTCTTTATAAATCTCTAAAGATTCAACTATAAAAAAGTTTGTCCCAATTTTAAATGTGCATAGATTTTTTCGAACGTAAAAAAAAACTTGTGAAGGTGTGACTATAGATTTTAGTTTTATTAGAAGTTTAATTTAATGAATATTTATTATATTATTATTACTTAATCAGCAGTGGAAGGTTTAGTTTGAAATAAAATCACATAAAAAAAAATTAAGGGAATTATTTTTGGCGTCGGAAAATAAGCACAAATTTTTCCGATTCTGATGCCGATTCTGTTCCCCCCAAAGTTTCATTTTTTTTCGAATTTCTGATCCTGCTTAATCATCTCAACACTAATATATATATATAAGCTGAACGTCTGTGTGTGTGTGTGTGTGTGTCTGGTCGCAAATAGGCTCCTATATGGTTGACTATTATAGAAAACTGATCACATATAATGATAGAAGATGTATCGAGACACAGGAATGGGTATGTTTGATCTGGCATAATGAGAAAAGAGTATTTAATATACAGTTTCTATTTTATCCACGCGATTCAATATATATATATATATATATATATATATATATAAAGCTGAATGTGTGTGTGTGTGTCTGGTCACGAATAGGCTCTTATATGGTTGACTATTTTAAAAAAACTGATTACATATTATGGTAGATGTATCGAGACACAGGAATGGGTACGTTTGATCTGGCAGAACGGTGGTTCATTAAAATTGTGGGGTCTGCGTTCGCACCTGGTCCACAAAGTATGGAAATAAAAAAAAATTTTTAAATTAAAAAAAAAAACGTTTACAGGTGTTTTTGATATAGATGTACATAATAATACATTGATAAGTATGTTTTAACTTAAATAGGGATGGTATAATAAAATTGTAGGGTCTGCGTTCGCACCTGGCCTCCTTAGAATGGAAATAGGCACAAACTTTAATAAAGACTTTTCATATCTATCTGCGTAAGTATACTTTGATAATTATGTTTCAGTTTGAAGAAATATAATATAATAAAATCATGGGGTGTTCGTTCGCGCCTGACCTCCATAGAATGGAAATATGTCACAAAGTTTAACAAGGTTTTTTAATATAGATCGACCGAATATTATGATAAGTGTTTCAGTGTTAATAGGTATGCTATAATAAATTATGGGGCTTATCTATTTTATTTTTACCTTCATCATATTTTGCTTTGGTTTTGATACCCCCAAATTCGAAGCTATCTCTTTACAACCCTTCCTTTTCATAACCTATCATACTTTCATAAATCTGTCCATTTTCTGTAGGCTGTTTTTGAACCCAGTTAACGACGGGTACTTTTGCTAGTATATATATATATATATATATATATATATATATATATATATATGACGTACCTTCAATAGGTTTCCAGACTTTTTCGTATTTTCGTATGGACACTTTTATTGATAGTACACACATGAAACTCTTTTCCCCTTCGAAGTAATCTCCTCCGGCTGCAATGCACTTGTACCGTTCCAACAACTTCTTGAAGGCCCTATTAAATTCCTCTTGTGTGAGCATATCGATGACCCTTGTCACAGCTTCTTTTATCTCAATTGTCTCATAACGACAGCGTATAAGGTTTTCCTTGAGCTTAGGGAATAACCAAAAGTCACAAGGAGCAAGGTCTGAACTCCATGGAGGCTGAGGATCTGTCTTGATGCCCATCTAGATCAAAAAGTCTGTGACAATTACAGAGTTATGAACTGCACCCTTGGGACAAACTTCGTCCAAATCTTCCACATCTCCAGTTCCTCATGAATAATTGTGACACAGTTCCCACACCGACATCAAACTGTGCACTTATTGTCTCTATAGACACACGACGATCCTTATCCATGAAATTCTTTATTTGGCCAATCATCTTTGGTGTTCAGATTTATTTACTCCCCCCCACACCTCTCATCATCCTTTAGACTATCTGCATTCCTTGAATCCCTTATACCACTCAAAATTTCACTCGATTCATGCAAGATGGTCCAAAAGCAATCTGCAGCATTCCATATGTTTATGTGGCATTTTTTTCCAAGATTAGAACATAATTTTATAGCGTATACTTCTTCTAAAGTGTCCTCACGTCCAGATTGTATTTTTGAAATTCACTAGTTGTGACAATCAAGCTTTAGTAGGGTGTATTCCAATTCCTGCTTCAGTTGTTTATTTGAATCTGAAATCATAATAAAAATTTGTCCGTCATCTCATAAGTTGTATTGCAATAATATACTTAATTTTCAAGAATCTACGATAATTTTAAATGTCTGTACAAAAGTCTGGAAAATTATTGAAGCCACCTCGTATATATATATATATATATATATATATATATATATATATATATATATATATATATATATATATAACAATATAAAAGAAACTTTTTTGAGAAAAATAACAGGCATTTTCAATCGAATAACAAATTAAAATCAATCAACTAGTCAGTCAATTAATGGAATAGTAATCCGTGAAGAAAAAAAGAAAGGATCTGGAATTAAGTGTGAATGATCCCAGTGTGACCATAAAAAAAAAAAAACTTTGTTAAAATTTTGAAAAATCAAAAGCTGTATTTTATAATATTCACAATGAAGAGCAAGTCATCCCTTGTTTGTTGTTAAATTCCAACAACCAACTTTTTATTCATTTTATTTTATTCATTTTTTAAAATTTTATCTTAAAATAAATTGTTTTGTATTTTGATGGATCAACAATGGTTTCATGCACAAACAACCAGAAATATATAATCACTAGGATCATTTATGCAGCTCATTGGAAGACTGACAATCTCTGATGAGCTGCATATAGATAATCTGTTAACAATTATCCCTTGTCTCTCAAGATAGACGTTAGTTCAGAAAACCTACATGGGATTACCCGGCATACAAGGAAGTTAGTTTAGCTTATAGTTTTTGTTTGCACATTATGAAACTTTAGCTAGGCAACTCCTGTTATATTCTTCAATTTAAAATGAGTTATGCCTCTTGCTGATTTTTATTTTAAGGTTTTTATTGAAACTTGTTTCATATTATCAGTAAAACGAAGTAATTAAAAAAAATGCATTTCAACTATATTATTATATTGCTAATAACATGGCGAAACAATGACAAATTAAAATCAAAACGAACCTACAAAGTATGAAGCCACAGTTTCATAAGGACGCTGTCACTGTGTTGTAACGCTGTCAAAAAAAAAAAAAAAAAAAAGAATAAACCGTAAAAAATTTTTACGGTTTATTCTTTTTTTTTTTTTTTTTTTTTTAAATCCCGTCCCTTACAACAACACAATGTTTTGTTCAGTTTCAGATGATTATTTTAAGCATATTTGGAACCCCCTCAAAACAAGGGGGAGTTGTAAGCAAAAAAAGTATATAGATAAATATTGTTTATGAAAAATAAGTACACTGTTATAAAGTTCATTCTTCTCTTAATAATCGCTGAAAATTTAGTATTGATTGGATAATTACCTGATTTTTAGTAGATTTTTAAAAAGACGGTCCGTCAAAAAGTACTTGCCTGACCCCTCCCCCCCAAGTTTTGGCGGTGCCTAGTAAAAATAGTTACCAGGACTCACTTAAATCTTTGGTTGATGTTGAATCTTTGTTTCTGGTTGAATTATCATTATCTCTTAGTTGCAAAGGGATGATATACAACGCAGTATGTGAGCTGTGTAAATTTAAAAACATCTTATCAATTTTATTTGGATTCTTGGACTATTTTTCTCATTTTGAATGTTATTTTCACAATGTTTCGGTAATCTTTGACGTTCTTCAAAACCCGTGGCATAGAGGATAAAGTACTTGGTAAAATTGTAATATTACAGTCATCAGGTTGAAGGCGCAATCCTCAGTGCAGACGACACTCAAAATACAATTGCAAATTATTTAGGATTTCCACCCAATCGTAGCTAATGGAATGAAAGCATGCTACTCCTGGGGATAGAATAAAGGGTTCTGTTTGAAATTCATGTGTACATATGATATTAAATGTGTATGTGTGCTAATGGTAAATTTTTTTTTTTTCAGAATTTTGACATCTATATGCGACAACATGTGTTGGTTCATTTCTTCTTTGATTTTGATTTTTATGTCTATAGTCGTATTTGTTCAGATGAATTGGGCATTAACAGGATTACTAGATTCAAAACTTTTCACACCCACACGCGACAGCTCGTGGTGTAATCATTTCTTTGATTTCGGTTCATGTGTCTACTAAAACAAAATTTCTGAATAAGAGAAGATGGATTTGGATGGCAATATAAAGCGATAAAATCTCAGACTACTATTAGAAATTATTTTTGGTAAATACTATTTTTAATTCCGTTTGGCAATTTAGTTTTCAACTTTAAGCGGACGCACAAAAGACATTGAAAATTTGCCAATATAAAATTTAAGTGTATTTTTTAAACCTATTTTAAAGACATTCAAAATGTGTTTCATGAATTGAAAATTAATGACATATTTTTTTTAATTTTTGTTTCATGTGTAAACTTTTATTTTAATGTAATGGGAAAGTTTGAATTGTTTCATAAGTAAAAGTTAAATACATTCTTTTACTAGGTAGGAGAGTTATTTATCTTGCCTTTGGTAACATTTATTCGTTTTGTATTTATTTTTTCTCCCCGTTTTTGCTTTCTAAGATAGTCTAGAAAATCATCCACTAGGCGAGAAGAAATAAACAAAAGAATAAATTTAAAAATTCAGAGTGAGGGTCATTTTCACATGTAAATTTAATGAAAAATTAATCTCCATATTCAAGCTATTCTAGCGTTTTAGTGCAGTTAAGTGAAAAGTGATTTTTCTTAAAATATTTTTTTTTTTTTTCTAGGGAAAATTTTTTTCTTGGAAATTGAATTTTTACTCCCCTCCACCGTAAATTAGAATTATTTTTACAATTGAAAACTTCAGTGGCCACAACACAAATTGTACTAAATTTGAAGAAAATATAATAATTTTTTTTTTTGTTTGTTCTACATGAACCTCAACTTTTGTGAGGGGTAAGGGAATTTTGTCATTAAAAGAAGCATATAATTTTTTTTAATCTTAAGCCATCGATTCTTTGGGCAATCTTGACTAAAGTCGTATGCAACATGGTTGGTGCAAATGGAATGGAACACAAATTTTATCAAAACGAAAATAGCGAGTCGACTGTACAGCCTAGCAAGAAAAAAAAAAACAATGTGACTGCGGATAACAACAACTAATAATGAGGATGTTTATTTTACTTGTTATGAATATGTTAATAATAAAATGAAATAACTAATAATTTTTTTGTTTCAACTAAACTGTAGTTTCACATAACATTTTAATAAACAAAAGATGCCATAAAAATTGTCCTTTCTCTACAAAAATTTGTTTAATGTAGCCAAGTAATTTAGTTTAACAATTTTTTATAATTTGAATCATTTTTGTTTTGAAAATCTTTCGTTTCCTTTGTTTGTATTTACTTGATTTAACAAGTTTTTTTTTTTTTTTTCAATAATTTTAATAATACGTTTTGTTTTGAATAATCTTTGATTTTCTTTGATGGCGATAATATACGTATAGGAGTACTATAATAAGATGAAAATCTAAGACTAATAGCAGCAGTCTAAAATCATATTTTTGATTGTAGTTCCATGAAAATAAATATTTTGAAGGATTTTTGGAATTTGGAAAGTTAACAGGTTATCAAATGCCAGCAGGGAGGGGAAGGCAAATCTTATGACCGCCCCAGACGGCAAAAACAGTTGCCATGCTACTGATATTTTTAAGAAATTACGGGAGGCTTTACAAGACAAAATAAATTCATAATTCATAATTTTGGAAAAGAGGGAGGTAACAACTGTTTATAAATACAAAACAACTATTTTAGCGCATATGGACGACCATAAGTGAATTGATATCAAGTAACAAGAAATTGCCAAAAGAAATTATCATATTTTTAGCAAAATGTGCAGTTATTTATCGATTGTTTTTCTTTTTTGGTATCGATTCTTCAAAGCATTTCCTATATACTAGTATATTAGCAATATTGGAATCACTAAAAGAAAATTATTAATTTCTTTTTCAACTATTTAAAACTAGTGTTTTTCGTAAAAATAATGAAAATATATAATTTTTTTTTTTTTTTTTTTTTGGACAGATAATTATTAACATATTCAACAAATTTCGCACTTCAAAAGACGAAAAATAAAACCCATTCAAAATTCGGATTTTCATCCTTAAAATCTGATACGTGTGCATTTTAAAAAAAAAAAAAAATTTTTTTTATTTACAATCTTCACCCTTCCCATAATACAATATATTCTGCTCAGTTTTGGCTGATTATTTTAAGCATATTTGTACCCACAAATAAAGAAGGGGGTTTTGCAGATCAAAAAATATATATAAATATCGATTATGAAAAAAAAGTGCACCAATATAAAGTTCCTTCTTCACTTAATAATCAGTGAAAATTTTGTATTGATTGAATAATTACTTGATTTTTGGTAGATTTTTCACGAGAGACTCCGTTTTGGCCGTGCCTAATCAAATTTCTATCTACAACCACTCTCAGCAATTTCCCCTTCTCTTGTGCTTAAAACAAAAAATATCAATTTCCACCATAACCGATGTCGTCTCACCTGACACTCCTTAACTCTTAACCCTTGAGTGGCGACTGGGTTTTAATAAGTGATGACTTCCTTGTAAAAAAAAAATCTTTAAAATAAATTAAAAAATGAAATTAGTTTGTCTTTTCACTTGCAATTTAGAAATAGATCACAACTTATCTCTTCTTTTCTGTATATAATAAATTAGATGCATTTTTTTTCACTGACACTTTTGAAAGGATTAAACAATTTCTATGCACAACTTTTGCATTCGTCACTTACAGTTGCTACTAAACCCTAACCCTAACCCATAATACATACATTTTATCCCTGCTTTATAATTATTAACTTCTCTCTTGTGGGATGAACTCTCTCAAATACGTAATCCCACTGAGAGTAACTAAGGCTTTCACTCTGATGTAAATTACTCCTCCATAACCCAAACTCATCGCTTTATTTTATTTTTCAGTTACCTTTTTACATATTACTATTTTATACATAATACGTTAGGATGGCAGTTTTGATTACTAATTGCTCCTTTATTCTGAATCGGTTATTGGAATAACAGTTTAACCCCAACCTGCCGCTCCATTATAAATATTATGATTGCATATGATCACTTTCAAGAATAGCAGATCGTCCAAAACCGAACAGCTACACTGTTGTCACCAATATGGTCGGCTTCTAATACGATATGAACTGTGTTTTGCCATGTCGTCATACTAAATTGCCTTTCTTTCATTCTTCGCTTTCACAGTAGTTTTATAATAGCTTACAACATAATCCTTGCTGATATACAGAATCTACACGTGAGCAAAGATGCCAAACATGCTACCTTTATATTTTTCATCTAAAAGCATGTATAATATAAGGGTGCATCTACTGCGTAAAGTTGAATTAGTTGTAACGGAACATTTAGAGTTTATCGTGAGAAATGGGCAAAATTTTTGCATTTATACATTTAAAGTCACGCATGCGTATTTTCAGTATTTAGTTCAACAGTTCTCAATACGTGAATTGAGCTTAGTAGTTATAAAACTATATTATGGCAAGCAAGCTACATAAAAACGTTTGTTTCATTCTCAGAGGAAATTGAGATTTTCGGACTGACTTCCTCATCTTGGTTGTTATAGTCACAACGTTTCGGCCATTTTGCCCTCCGGCCTTCATCAGGTGTTTTGTATCGAACTGGGGAACCAGCAACTATGTCCCAGAGCCTAGGTGGAGTCCAAACACGGTACCCCCGTAATAATAATAAAGGGTTGGGTTCGAGACTCCTAACAAACGGTTCCCCAGTTCGATACGAAACACCTGATGACGACCGGAGGGCAAAACGGCGGTAACGTTGTGGCTATAACAACCAAGATGAGGAAGTCAGTCCGAAAATCTCAATCAATGAAAACACCTCCTCTCAAAAATACAGACAATTACTCAGAGGAAATGATCAGGTTAATAGATATTTTCATACTGTTAATTGTTAGCAAAGATTGATAGATATAAAAGGCTTATATTATAAAACAGAAATAATGGTGAAAACAGACATATAAAGAGAAGGAAGAATAATAACATGCAATGAAGATGGATGCGGTATAGGACATGAAAGCATAAGGGAGAAACGAGGGTAGGGAAATGGAAGTTTCTGTTATTTAAGTAGAGAGTAATATTGGGCTATAAGGAAGCTGAATTCATGACTGAGATAGAGTGCATTCCAAAAGAGTACTGAATGGGGGAGGGGATTATATAACAAAAAATGAGAATCGCACCAAGGCAGAAATAAAAGGGGGGGCGGATATCTATGAAGACAATTTGTGATGATGGGAGAGGAGCAGGGAAGAGAAAAAGGAGAAATTATGGGCATCTAGACAAATACATACATAGCCTCAATGTAATCCTCTTTTACATAATGGCAATTTCCATCTCCTTACCATTCTATACCTCATCCAGCTTCATCCCATCTTCTATTTTTCTTTTCATGTCTATTTTCACCTTTATTTCTATTTCTTGTATTTCTATTTTTTGTATTTTTTTTATATTCAAAATTTTTTTATTTTTATATTTTATTTTACTTTTTATATATTTTTCATACATTTTTGTTTTTTAATGTTTATTTTACATTTTATTCCTAATGTACCCTAAGCTAGATGTTACATTTCCCTATATCTGTAACCTTCTATCCTGATGAGAAGCATTAGGTTTTGAAATGCCTAATTATAAAGAGCATCTCTCATTCCTCTTCTCATTGATCTTTGTTTCCTTATCGAACTGACAAATTCATATACTCATATATATTTTTTACTTTGTCTACAATTTCTTTCTATATTTATGCTCCACCCTCATATATCAAACTTCTTATATCTTGCTAAGTCTCTACATTATCTATCATTATTCTGTAATCCCATTTGACACACACACACACACCTTTCTCTCTCTCTCTCTCTCTCTCTCATATATATATATATATATATATATATATATATATAATCGTCTTGCTTGGTTGCTTTGGTATTTAAGCCGCCATTCCGGTTCTGGTTTAAGAGTCTGGTTTAGGATCTCCAAACACTTGATGCATACAGACGATATAAGCGAGATTTCTTAACACCAAATAACGACCAGACAATTGTTTTAAAAAAATAAATTTAAAAAAAAATGATCAATTTACGTGATTTTAAAAAAGTATTTTCTTTGCCCAATATATATGTGTGCATGAGTAAAACATTTCTGCTCTGGTTCCGATTTAAGAGAACAGTTTAGGATCTCCGGTTTCGCACAAACACTTGATACATACAAACGATATAAGTAAGATTTATTAATTAACAACAAATATCGATAAGACAAAAAGGCACTTTTGCATTTAACGATCCGTGCTGAAATAATGTTATTATTTAGAAACCTATTATTTAACATGAGTGGGTAGGGTGTTTTGTTACGATTCAGTACTTTCACCTAACAATTTACTAAAAGAAAAGATATTGTAAAATTTGAATTTAACTTATAAATACTATTTAAAAAGTGCGGTTGTTAAATGCAAAAAAAAAGTTGTAAATAAAAGATAATGACAGAAGGAGGCAGACCGAACTTTTCTCAAAGTGAAGTCACAAAAAAAAAAGAAAAAATAATAATGGTGGCTGGGGGGGGATAAAGGAACCAATGTCAAAATTGGTTCTAAAAATGGGGGACCGATTTACTAGTGTTGTATGTGAAATTGAACTCCCTTCCAATTCTTTAACTATTTGATTTTTCAAATACTTTTTATAATCTGGTATCTTAGTGTCCAATAATCCGCAAAAATAGTTGAAAAAAAAGATGAAAAGGAAAAAATTGTAAGGGAGGTGCCGGTTGTTCCGGTGCACCTACATATTTAAAAAAAATATTTTCTTTACCCAAGTTATGTGATTAGAACTTCATTAAAAAAAACTGTTTTTTGTGTCCAAAGTTATTTATTTACGATTATTTTATTTGTATTTTTTATTCCATTGGAATTCTTTTCAAACAAAAAACAAAGTAAATATGTGAGCTAATAGTTAAAAAAAAAAATGTTTTTTCTCTTATAGGACCTAACCCAGCATAGTTTATCTCCTAAAAAGAAACCAAAATTTACTTTTTTTTTTTTTTGTCTAATACGTTTCAATGGCCTTTAAAGATAGTATAAAAGAATTTTTTTAAATAATTAAAATTTAACATTGTAGTGTGGAGGATCACTTTCCTATATAAATTTAACATAAAATGAGACCTCACTTCTTGGTGCTGTAGCGAGGCATGTAACCGTTAGCATTTTTTAAAGTTTGGTGGCAGGGGTATGGGCAGAAAGAGGGAATGGAGTGAGGGTAATGAGTTCCAAACATTTTAAAAATACGTAGAAACACTTCAAAACGTGTGTGTAAGGGGGGGGGAGCTTTTCATTTTTTAAAGGTTTGCTTTCAAAAGATCTCACTGTTAAATATTAGTTAATTAGTATTTCCTGACATTTTTAAGGCTGTTAACACACACATGCACACAAAACTAGGGTGGACCTGTACAATGCACACTCTCTCCTTGTATTTCTTTTTTCAATTTTTACCAACGGATTACACTCCTTTTTAATAAAGGATTTTTCATTAAATCTAAAAGCAATGATGCTAAGATCTTTATTATTCAAAGTATTCCGTATTGTTTTTATTGGTCGCCATGTTTGTTTTCATGTGAATGTGCATTAATTTTTTGTGTGTTTATACATTAATTCTGTATACTCACTATTCCATAGCTAGCTATAACATACACTGACCCAACGGGTCATGGATAGTCTAATATATATATATATATATATATATGTACTAGCTGTACCCTGCCACGTGTTGCTGTGGCTCAAATTGGCGCAATGGAAAAAGTTCCAAAATGAGAAAAAGCATGTTTCTTATAGGTTTAAATTTCCATTTTGCATGGGTACACAGTTTTTGTTGTTCCATTTTCTTAGTTGATATAGAGATTTTCCGGTTTGGTGACTCTTGAATATGTAACATAAATTGTCCATGTGAAAAAAAGTCAGTGTGTAACTGTAAGGCCCACAATTGTAAAGATTGTTCCCTGTGCTTTGTTGATGGTTATTGCAAATGACAATAAAATTGGAAAGTGCAATTTGCTAAAGTGTAATGATGTATCCGGTGGAATCATAGGAATGCATGGAATGAAGATATATTCATCTGTGAAAGGTCCTGTTAAGATTGTTGTTTCTATGATATTGTTTGTTAATTTTTTTTTTACTGCAAGCTATGTGCCATTGCAAAGCTTGGATTGGTTTATATTTCACAACATGATAATTAGTACACCAAATTTCAGTTACAATACATGCGGTGGCATCCCTGGCAAATATAACTGTTGGATAATTAACCACTTTATCTGCTTTCACAACAGTGTCGATGGATTTGTATTTGACTACCTCACTTGGAATTTTACATTTAATTATAGCGTTAAGTTCATGGGCATCTTTGTATTGACCTGCAAGAATAGCTCATTCACTCAGTCAAATGGAATTCTTATAATTTGAATATCTGCAAAAACCTTTTAAACTAACTATTCTTTTGATGAAATAAAATTACAAAAATTACAGAAGTTAAAAGTCAAAGAATTTTGGCCTTAACTCTGATCAGCTGGCACTTTTTCGTACCCAATTTCCCACAAGTGATGCAAAAGTTTTTGTGCGGATCAAACAGTCTGCAACTGTACATGCATATTTTGAGTTAAGTTTAATGTCTTCACATGGAACAAAAAAGTAGAGTATTTGAGGCAAGCATTTATTTCATCTGCTGGTGTTGATTGAAGAATAACAGGTAACATTTGTCTGAAATCTCCTGCAAGCAATATTACTGCATTCCCAAATGGTCTGAAATTGCCACGCAAATCTTGCAAGGATCGACCAAGAGCCTCAAGTGATTTTTTGCGTACCATTGTGCATTCATCCTAAACAATAAGTTTGCATTTTTGCAATATTTTTCCCCATATTGGATGTTTTGGAGATGTCGAACATGAGATTTTTGAAAAATTGACTGTTTTAAAGTAGAATAAATAATTCTTCTACTTGGCAGCAAGGTCGCAGATATTCCTCATGCAGCAAGGGCTAAGGCTATGTCATTTTGTTACCAAATGGCTGCCAAAATCAATTTAATTAGAAAGGTTTTACCAGTTACTTCTGGTGCTGTTCAAGGTAGCAGTAATTTCCAAATAACTTCTATTCTCACAGTCAGTAAATTAGGTGACTAAAATAGGATTTATCCATGTTTTGACAATGCCTTATTCACTGTAATTAATTTAGGAGACTAAAATAGGATGAGGGATTAGAGATGGACAGATAGAGAGGAAGATATATAGATAGAAAAGAGACAGTGAGAGGAAAATAGAGAAAGAGAAGGAGATAGAGAGATAAAGGGATTGATAGATAAACAGAGATAGGGGGAGAGTTAGAAACAGAGAGGGATGAAACAGAAGAAAGGAGAGAGATAGAGGGAGTTAGAGAGAGAAAGGGGCTCAAAGAGAGATGGAGAGGGTGATATAGAGAGAAAGATAGATTGAGAGAGGGAAAGGGAGAGATGGATAGAGAGAGATATTGAGAGAGGGGGAGAGAAACAGGTGAACTACACTTCACCGTTTTTTTCCTCGTTCAGTAGAGAAGAAATCTTTCGAGACTGAGGCAATTTTAATGTTTTATTATCCAGAGTACCCCTTTTTTTTGGGGGGGGGGCTAGATTTTCCTCGCATTAGAAACCGACCGGGTTATCTGTACTTTCACTTAACAAATTAATAAAAGAAAAACATATTGTAAAATTTGAATTTAACAGGAAAATACTATTTTAAAAAATAGCACGGTAACATAAGTGCCACTTTAGGTACTCCTTGGGCGTTGAGTTCCATGGCGACCAGCATAATTATTTAATGGTCGCTCCCTTAGCCCCCCCCCCTCCAGTCAAGGCTAATGCATGCGCACGTAACATTTTTTTTTATTTAGTGACGTTGGCTTAGTAACTAAACGATTTATTGATAATTTCGTAACCCTTAAACGCATGCCGGAAGATTTAAATTGGTTCATTATTGTTGTAATAAAAAAAAAAAAGTTTCATTCAACACAAAACCAAAAACACATATTAATGATAAATGATTTATTATTCTATTCATTGAAATTTACTAATTTTTAAATAAAAAAGTAAAAAAAAAAGTTAATAAAAAAACAGTTGCTTATGTGCGCATAAACAACTTGTTTTTTTTTAGATTAGGTCCACCTTATAATCACCCCCCCCCAACCTCCTCATCTTAAGAACAGCTTCCGGAATAAACACCACTTTTGGAGGGGGGGGGGCTATTTGCAAAATTTAACTGATATTTGTTGTCAGCATACCCACCCGAAAATATTACTAAAAAAAAAAAGGAGGGGTTCAGTGCCCGTGGTAGAGAAGTAGATTTATTTATCAATAAAAGTTGCGGAGAAGTAAATTTATTTATCAATAAAACTCGTCATTTAAAAAAGAAAATTGTGGCGGTGGACCTAAATGTTTTGTTTTCGCACTATTCAACAATTTGTTCATCCGCGCATGTAAATTAAAAAATATTTGTAAAAGTGAGAAGTTATCAGTAAATGATTTAGTTTTTTTTTTTAATTTATTTATTTATTTTTTTTTTTTACATTAGGTCCACCTCCACAAATGTTAAAAACGGCTTTCAGAATAAACACCCCCAACCTCTCCATGTTAACAACGGATTTCGGAATAAACACCATGGGGGGGATATTTAAAAAAAAAAAGTCGATAAAAGTCGTCATTTAAAAAGAAATTTAAAATCAAATGTTTGTAAAAGTGAGAAATTATTAATAAATGTTTAGTAACATTTTTCGGTGCTAATGCAGAGAGTGACCCGCGCTATTTTTTAAATCGTGTTTTTTTTTTTAATCAATTGCAAGGTTAAAGTACAGAATAGGTACAAAACACCCTCCCCTCCCATGTTAAGAATGGCTTTTTAAATAATAACGTTATTATTTCAGCATGGATCACTCTCTGCATGAGTACCCATTTTTCTTTTAATATTCATAAAAAGTAAAACTTTTTTCAAAATAAATAAATAAATAAATGTTTGTAAATGTGACAAATAATCGTTTAGTTACGGCAACGTCAGTGAATAAAATGTTACGTGCGGGGTGAGGTGGGAGACTAAGGAAGCGACTATTATTTTTTTCTACTGGTCGCCATGGAACTCAACGCCCAAGGAGTACCAAAATGTAATTTTTTTTTGTCAAATAAATTTCAAGCAATTTTTGCAATAAATAATAGATAGTAACTTCGTTAATTTTACGACTCGCCCCAGCATATTATAAACACCCTAACTTCCCCATGTTAAGAACGGCTTTCGGGGTTTATGAAAGGGCGTTTTTTTTTGTTTGTTTTTTTTAACATGGGTGGGGGGGGGTTAGGGTGTTTATAATACGTTGAGGCATGTCGTAAAAATGAAACAGTTTAGAAAAAGTTAAAACAAACTTTATGTAAACAATGCCGTGAAAATAAACTAAACAATTAAAACGTAATGTTTCATGAGTGAAAAGCCTTAACATAAATAAAATTTTAAAAATTGGTAAGTACATAAATGAATTTAAATTTTTAAAATATGGGATTAGTATTTTTGTGTGTGTGTGTGTGTGCTAATGCAGAGAGTGATCCGCGCTATTTTTTTAAAATCGTTTTCCACGTTTAATTAAAGTTTTATGATATGTTTTTATTCAATTGTAAGGTTAAAGTACAGAATAGGTACAAAACACCCTCCCTTCCCCATGTTAAGAATGGCTTTTTAAATAATAACATTATTATTTCAGCACGGATCACTCTCTGCATGAGTAAGTTTTTTTTTGTTTTTTTTTTACTTATCGAGTTAACAGAAAATGAAATCTTTCGTCAATTCGTGGCTGTGAAATGAATCGAACCGGAAGTTCAGTTTTACAACAGAACAGATTCGCAGTAACGGTTAAAAAAATATATTTATTTTATTTAATATTTTAATAATTCGCGAGGTAAATTTATTTCAATAACATAAAAACATACCTCGACTCTAAAGATGGGTTGTCTGAAAATTTCAAATAAATTGGTAACGTAGAAATAGGGTTTTATTATTTTAGAACGAACCAACATTTATATATATATATATATATATATATATTCAAAGTGTTGTTTTTACTGGCGAAAATTGCATTTCCTTAAGAGTTATTCACTTCACCCTCAGAATCTTTTAGGAAGTTGTCTCCCTTATATTCATTGGCCCCACAATCTAGGGACATGAACGAATATATGCACACAGATATCTACTACATATAAACATAAACGTATATACATATATTGGTTGTTTATGTATTTTACTTAATTATTATAGATAAAATAGCTATTCAGGGACATATTTCGCCACGCTGATGAACTGTAGATACAGTGAAACACATGTCCATTTTTCTCTATTATATATATATATATATATATATATATATATATATATATATATTATGTCTTTGTCTTGTCACAAGAATTGGCATATACAAAAAAAAATGCTGACGCAATCCATTTCAAGTATTTAGGGGAATCAAAATAGCAAGTCAGACAACCTCCCTCCTCCCGCTTTCAATTTATTTCTGTAATGAGACATTTTCTATTATTTCCTTAGACTCTCTACACAGATATACTTTTTTTTTTTTTTACTTTTTGTTAAACTTTTCAGTTTGAGATATTTTCTTTCTCTCTTTTTTTATTTCTGTCACAGATGGAATGTTCTTTGAAAAAAAACTGTTTGTAGAAGATCCTTTTAGTTTTAGGTACATGGAAGAAGAAAGGAAAATTCATTGCAGTGGTGGAAGCTAGACGAGTTCTTGCTGTGAATGCTATACAGCGGAAGGGAGAACCAGAGATTATAGAGCTTCTATAAAAATCATGATAGAGTAGAGAAAGACTACAAACGTTATTTTTTGCTATAAACACATAAGGTACGCGTTCATGCCTAATTGCTTGCTAGACATTCATTGGGTGGGGGAAAGTGAAAAGTGCCGACGTAGACGATTTTCGTATTTTCTATATAACAGAGAAGAAAGCATAACAGAAATGGAAGAAATTAAGAGAAAGAAATCTGATTTTCTTAGTTGTTTTTTTTTTCTTTTTTTTTTTAGGTTAGTAAGTTTCGTTGAGTTACGAATGTAACAATCCCATGGGTTTAACAAAATAATGGCTGATTTGTTTGTCTACTCACATCAAAGAATATTCTCATCTTTCCGTTTGAACTTTTTTATACATCGAAACTTTCTTCGCTTATGAAAAGAATTCGAAGAAAAGGAGCAGAAATAAAAGCCAAAACTGAAAAAGAATAAAAGACCTGCAATAAAGAAAAAAATATAATGAAAATATATAAAAGCAAAGGAAAATGGAAATTTGAACAAGGGAGTAAGTGTAGAAGGAAATGTTAGGAACGAAATGATGAATTGAATGAAAAATAAAATGGAATGATGAATTGAATGAAAAATAGAATGGAATGATGAATTGAATAAAAAAATAAAATGGAATGATGAATTGAATGAAAAATAGAATGGAATGATGAATTGAATAAAATAAATAAAATGGAATGATGAATTGAATGAAAAATAGAATGGAATGATGAATTGAATAAAAAAAATAAAATGGAATGATGAATTGAATGAAAAATAGAAGCGAATGATGAATTGAATAAAAAAAAAGAAAATGGAATGATGAATTGAATGAAAAAAATAAAATGGAATGATGAATTGAATGAAAAATAGAATGGACTGATGAATTGAATAAAAAAAATAAAATGGAATGATGAATTGAATAAAAAAAATAAAATGGAATGATGAATTGAATGAAAAATAGAATGGAATGATGAATTGAATAAAAAAAATAAAATGGAATGATGAATTGAATAAAAAAAATAAAATGGAATGATGAATTGAATGAAAAATAGAATGGAATGATGAATTGAATAAAAAAAAATAAAATGGAATGATGAATTGAATGAAAAAAATAAAATGGAATGATGAATTGAATGAAAAATAGAATGGACTGATGAATTGAATAAAAAAAATAAAATGGAATGATGAATTGAATAAAAAAAATAAAATAGAATGATGAATTGAATGAAAAATAGAATGGAATGATGAATTGAATAAAAAAAATAAAATGGAATGATGAATTGAATGAAAAATAAAATGGAATGATGAATTGAATAAAAAAAAATAAAATGGAATGATGAATTGAATGAAAAAAATAAAATGGAATGATGAATTGAATGAAAAATAGAATGGAATGATGAATTGAATAAAAAAAATAAAATGGAATGATGAATTGAATAAAAAAAATAAAATGGAATGATGAATTGAATGAAAAATAGAATGGAATGATGAATTGAATAAAAAAAAAAAATGGAATGATGAATTGAATAAAAAAAATAAAATGGAATGATGAATTGAATGAAAAAAATAAAATGGAATGATGAATTGAATGAAAAAAATAGAATGGAATGATGAATTGAATAAAAAAAATAAAATGGAATGATGAATTGAATAAAAAAAATAAAATGGAATGATGAATTGAATAAAAAAAATAAAATGGAATGATGAATTGAATGAAAAAAATAAAATGGAATGATGAATTGAATGAAAAAAAAATAAAATGGAATGATGAATTGAATGAAAAAAATAGAATGGAATGATGAATTGAATGAAAAAAATGGAATGATGAATTGAATGAAAAAAATAAAATGGAATGATGAATTGAATGAAAAAAATAAAATGGAATGATGAATTGAATGAAAAAAAATAAAATGGAATGATGAATTGAATGAAAAAAATAGAATGGAATGATGAATTGAATGAAAAAAATAGAATGGAATGATGAATTGAATAAAAAAAAATAAAATGGAATGATGAATTGAATGAAAAAAATAAAATGGAATGATGAATTGAATGAAAAAAATAGAATGGAATGATGAATTGAATGAAAAAATAGAATGGAATGATGAATTGAATGAAAAAATAGAATGGAATGATGAATTGAATGAAAAAATAGAATGGAATGATGAATTGAATGAAAAAAATAAAATGGAATGATGAATTGAATGAAAAAAATAGAATGGAATGATGAATTGAATGAAAAAAATAAAATGGAATGATGAATTGAATGAAAAAAATAGAATGGAATGATGAATTGAATGAAAAAAATAAAATGGAATGATGAATTGAATGAAAAATAGAATGGAATGATGAATTGAATGAAAAATAGAATGGAATGATGAATTGATTGAAAAAATAAAATGGAATGATGAATTGAATGAAAAAATAGAATGGAATGATGAATTGAATGAAAAAATAGAATGGAATTATCGAGGAAGTAGCAGTCTCTTACTTCATTAAAGCGTTACTCTTTAAAATTCAAATTCAGTCGTCTAAGAAACGAATTATGTAAACACGTATAAGAACATAATCTCCCTTGATTTTGTGGTGAGCATGATGGCGTACACTTACAATTGCTTATACAAATCTCAGCTTGAAATATTTCCCCATGTCTAGCTACACTGAAGAGCTATGTGTGACTCTTTCCTCTCTCTCTCTCTCTCTCTCTCTCTCTCTCTCTCTATATATATATATATATATATATATATATATATGCATACATATATACTAGCAAAAGTACCCATCGTTGACTGGGTTAAAAAACAGCCTACAGAAAATGGACTCTGATTTATGAAAGTATGATAGGTTATGAAAAGGAAGGGTTGTAAAGAGATAGCTTCGAATTTGGGGGTATCAAAACCAAAGCAAAATATGATGAAAGTAAAAAATAAAATAGATAAACCCTATAATTTATTATACCATACCTGTTCACACTGATATTAAAAAAAACTTTTCCATTCTACGGAGGTCAGGTGCGAACGAACACCCCATAATTTTATTGTACTATATTTCTTAAAACTGAAACATAATTATCAAAGTATACTTGCGCAGATAGATATGAAAAGTCTTTATTAAAGTTTGTGCTTATTTCCATTCTGTGGAGGCCTGGCGCGAACACAGACCCCACAATTTTATTATACCATCCCTATTTAAGTTAAAACATACTTATCAAAGTATTATTATTATTATTATTTTTATTTTTTACATGGGGATCACCACTTATCAAGGCCTGTAAGCCACTCGGGGATAAGGGTTATTTGTGTACAATAATCAATGGGATAATATCATAGTAATAGTTGGTATTGGAGATTTGATAAAGCGTCTTACTTAAGGGGGCGATTAATCAGGAATTTGTTTATGTTGGACTTGAAGACGTCCAAGTTGTAGTCAGGTGGGAAACAGGCAAACGGAAGAGAATTCCACAGGCGTGCACTTCTCAGAAAAAAGCTATGTTCATGGAATCTACGTTTTGATTTAGGCACAAATAAAGAGTGGGGGAAATTACTGACAGTGGTTTTAGCTAGACGGGTGTTTATCATGAAAGATTGGCGAGGGGGACCAGAGATTGGAGCTCAGACGAGCACTTGCCATGGAAATAACGATAAAACAAAGACAGGCTCACAACGTCTCTTCTGTGGGAGAGAGGTTGCAGGGAAGAGAAGAGAGCATCCACCACTAAGCCACGAAGTCTATTTTGTACTTTGTCAAGGCAGGATAGGCTGTTTTTTGAAGCTGCAGCCAAGATGTGGCAGCAGTACTCCATCTTTGGACATACTTGGCTTTTATAGAGATAGAGAATTGCATCAGTAGTGAGATATCTTCTGGAGCGGTAGAAGGATCCTACCATTTTCTTAGCGGCCTGGGCAACAGACTTTATATACGTGTTCCATTTCAGATCAGGAGTAAAGGTCAAACCCAGGAACTTGTCAAAACATGAAGCCTCCCCAAGACGAGAGCCATCCATTTCAATTGATACTAGATGAGAAACAGAGCGTTGATGATGTAAAGTTATGAGCTTGGTTTTAGATGCATTAAAAGTAACCAGCCATCTCTTTCCCCACTGAACGACGCGCTCAAAATCAGAGGAGCGGGAATCAGAGAGAGCTTTGTCATTTACGGCCTTTGATGTGTTGCCATAGATATTATGTACATCTATATCAAAAACACTTGTAAACGTTTTTTTTTTTTTTTAATTTTTTATTTCCATACTTTGTGGACCAGGCGCGTACGCAGACCCCACAATTTTAATGAATCATCATTATGCCAGATCAAACATACCCATTCCTGTGTCTCGATACATCTTCTATCATTATATGTAATCAGTTTTCTATAATAGTCAACCATATAGGAGCCTATTCGTGACCAGACACACACACACACAGACGTTCAGCTTTATATTATATATATATATAGAGAGAGAGAGGAGAGATTAATTTATTTTTTTACAGAAGTTTTTAATTCTTATCTCTTTACTGATTCTTATATTAATTCTGCCGCTAGGTTATGTCGTATTTCTTTTGAAAAGAACTTACCGTCTTTGAAGTTCGGGTTTTCTTTGAGTGAAACTTTCTTCTCCCTTTATTTAATTACCTTTTTCTTTGAAAAAAAAAAAACGCTTACTTTGCCTTTTCTCTGTCTTGTCTTGCTTTTCGAAACTAATAATCTCCAAACTATCGATTGAGCTTGAAGAGCGAGGAAGATTTTTCTCTTGTTACTTAGTCTTCATCACCTCATGCTAGTAACACTTAAAACAACGAAAGGAATTTCAGGTGTGTCTTGTCCAACTCGATTAATCTATATATATATATATAAAAGCGAAAATGTATGTTTGTATGCTTTTCCTCGATGTCCACAAAAGGCTTCTTTCAGAGAAACGCTCGCTCGGTTCACAACTTCTTAAAACTTTTTATATCATCTATAAATTGTAATATCTCACAGTTAACCACGGAGCTCGCCTGTCTATTTAATTTTATTGACTTTCAAACATTAATTATTCGACATTTCCCGCATTGGCAGGCGTTACATTCGGTTTACGGCAAAAAAAAAGTGAAACGACTCTAATCACTGGCCCAAAGCCAGACTGGCCTACGCACCCTCCGGGGCCCGGGTGACAAGATCAAAGTGTAGTATCTGTTCCGACAGATGCTGCAAGCAAAGACTAGCTATGACTAGCAAAGACCATATGTGGGGGTAGCCCAACATATCTGAACTTGGTCAAGGTAGGGATCACCCTACGACCACAGTTACCATCCAGCTCCCATTTCCCACCTCTCGGGAGCAGGATCCCCCTTTCCCTCCCCTCTCCCTCTCTCTCCACATTAAAAAACGGCCTTGTGCCTAATTTGCTCAGTGGGGAAGCAAATAAATCCACACTGGCCAAAAGCCAGTAGTCTCTAGAGAGCTAAGTAACGTTTGGTCAATGTCGACTTCGTCATATCAGACGGTAGCTTTCATTTCGAGACGAGGCGCTCCCCCTAATAAGCAGGGAGCGGGTTTTTAAAAACAAACAAACCGATTTATTGACCTCATTAAAAACTGTCCCGCACAAAATGCTAACTGCTGAATAGCTATCGCCGTCACGTCAATCAAAAACGCGCACCTGTTTTTTTTTTTTTTCACACTTTACTATTTTCCAACTGCGCGTCATCAAGGCTTCATTTTTTTTTCATGGGCACGTGTTTTTTTTTCACATTTCAGGGTTTTTTCACACACACCTACAAACACCCGGGCAACACCGGGTACCCCTTGCTAGTCTCTATAGAAATTCAAGCTGAATCCTTTATTTAATCTCAAAAAGTAAATTATTCTCTCTTCATCAACCATCCATCTCCAATGTCTTTTGCTTGTTATAAAATGTGTGTCATCTAACTTGGCATTTCTAACTGCTTAGTTTACGGACTATTGTCCTCAGATTCCTAAATGTCTATTTAACGGCCCGTATCTCATAGTGTCCATGGCCTTCCATCTTTTGGCCGCTGCCTGTAGAATTCGCCAATGGCTTGGGGAGCTGGGTTCTGCTATTACAAGCTGCATACAAGACAGACACAAGACCATTATTTCATATTTTGGTATATTTCACTTCCAATGAAATTGGCAATCTCGGACTTGTGGCGTTTCTCTGCACCCATTTGGAGACCATCGCCCCCTTATGGGGCAACCTGTTTAACCTGTCTGGCTTCCTCAGTGTCTCAAAACTAACTCCTAAACTTAACTCGGCTTATACAAACTGGAACCCCTGACATGTCACGTCTGATCCCCATTCGGATACTTTCGGGGCAAACTGATTGGTCAACCGAGTTTTATACATGTCACAACATTACCCTTTGACCTCTGTATCTGTGTGCTTGCTCAACTTATTGTTTCTCACGATTCAATCTTCTGTTTACTCTGCTAGATATGTAGATAATTAAATAGACAGATAAACAGATAACAGACAATTAAATGCTTCTACCCAGTGTTGCCCGGCGTTTACCTAACATGCTTCTCACACACTAACTGTTTATCCTCTCTCAACCTCCTGGTTCTTTCACTGTACTTCTGGTGTTTACAAGAACCATTAAAAAAAATTGAGCTGCACCTAACTCCATAGCCTGTCATTATCATGTGGATTACAAAGCTAACAGAGTATGGGCCATTTTTTAAATTAATTGTTGCCTGTGTAATCCTAGGAGGTCCACTCTTCCATGCTGCTGCTTCCTGGCTTTCAGAGAGGAGGTAAATTTATTGCTTACTGTCTGCAACAGCTCTACCAGGGAATGCCAACCAAACTACCCAGGCAATTTTTAAATGGTCAGAGTATGCCTCCTTTAAGGGAGCTGGCTTCACTTACTGGATTTTCTTACCATGTGTCACATCTTCCTGCGGTGGAAAGGAAGTAAATGCCGACCCTATTTATGCATTTTTTCTTTGTTTTTTTTTTGTTTTAATAAAGGGGCAGATAACTCTTATTCTTGCCCATTCTTCCTCTACTTTTCTAAAATGAGTCATCATAAAAGACCGTGAAGACTGTGGATAACAATACAGAGCGGTAGGATGGATTGTAGAAAAAATAATCAAGGCAGGCATGCTTTAAAGTTAAAACAACATATAATCAAATTAAATACTGAAGCAATAAGTTTAAACAAGCATAGTGGAAGAATACATACATACAGTAGGCAGTCAAGTATTAATACTGGCAGGACCTGCTAACCGACGTTGCCTGGTGAAAGCATACCCCTCTTGTCTCGTAGAAAAATTTTAAGTGTGGTTGCTGTTGTTGCCCAACATCCAGCCTCCTCATGCTAAGAAAGGCTTTTGGAATAGACACCCCCAATCTCCTCATGTTAAGAACGGCTTTCAGAGTGGTCACCAGCAACATTCCCATGTTAAGAATAGACACCCCATTTTGCTATTGGGATGAATGTCAAAATAGTTGCCACAAATTTAACTTTGATAGTCGCTGTCAAGATCCCCATGCGCAAATACTATGAGCCAACAAAGAAGTTGGGGGTGGCATTGTCAGCCAGATATAAGATTTGATCCTCGCCCATGCGTTTTAAACTAGTGACCATGATATAAAGTGCATAATACAGGCTTTATATGGCAAAAACTACTTGTATCCACCAAATATAACTCAGATTTTCTCAATCAACATAGCAAAAAACCTTTAAAAGTCATCATTTAAAGGAAAGTGTGCAGGTGGATCTAAGGAAAACATTTATCAGCAAAAATTAAAAAAACCCGCTGAATAATCAATCACCCCCCCCTCGTAAAACAGTAAAGTACCCCAAGCTCCTCATGGTAAGAACTGCTTTCAGAATGGACACCTCCAGCCTCCTCTGGTCACCTGCAACATTCTCATATTAAGAACGGCTCTCAGAATAGACATTCCATCCTGTGAGTGGAAAGAGTTTTGTTTAATTTATCATGTCATTATGTAGGACGCTGAAACCAAACATTCCAAAAAGAAAGTTAGTCTCGTTTACTAAGATTCATGCATCTTGTCATCTCATAATTTTGGATGCTGAAAGCAAACATTGAAAAAAGATATGTAAACAGTTCAGAAATAAGATCAGGCAACTTATTTCTAAAGTTTTATTATGAATACTTGTTTTGGTAAAAAAAAAGTAAACATTACACTAAGGTAATGTAAACATTCGTCTTTAACCTCACAAAAATGCAACGATAGGAAAGCATATTAATTCAAACAATGTGCAGCGATGTCGTGTGTATAGTTAACTGTGAGAGTATAACTATGTATAGTTATCGTTATGAGAGTTCTAGAATATTTTTATTGGGTTTAACATTCAGAAAAATATTGATTTGTGTAGATGTAGAGGCCATGTTTGGTGAAGATTAGAACTGTTTGTTTTTAGTATCAATATGTGTAATTCGGAATAACAGATTTTTTCGTTTTTAGTCAATGAGAATACCTGGAATGTAAGTGGGGAGAAATCATTATTTTCGAATAGGGAAATGTAAAGGTAGTTGTATGTCTATCAGTGTATAATGCAGTTAATAAGGGTGTCAGGACAATATATTTATACAGCGTATATTTTTACCTGGTCGTCACTGGGAGTAATACTTTTTATTTGGAGGGAAAAATAACGGCAACTTCCATTGTAGATTGTTGCGATAGTGATGATGTTTCTCCTAGGTTGGAACGTAAGATCTTAATATAGCGGATAAATGTGTGCAAGATGGCATTCAAAAGTTACATAATATATTTCCTAATAGTCTAGACATAATAAATTTGCATGTGGTCTCTTTTGGACCAAGCCTAGTGTACTTTGGTCCAAAGGGAAATTTCTGCAATCAAATTATTATATATAGGATATTATACATTACTGCAAGAACATGTAGACATTCCATTGTTCCACAATCTCTACAAAAATTGACATGAAAAGCAACGGACACAGCACAGAATCCCAAGGTATTAAAGCTTGTCACTAAATGTGGTTTAACATTAAAGCTTGTCACTAAATGCGGTTTAACATTAAAGCTTGTCACTAAATGTGGTTTAACATTAAAGCTTGTCACTAAATGTGCTTTAACATTAAAGCTTGTCACTAAATGTGGTTTAACATTAAAGCTTGTCACTAAATGTGGTTTAACATTAAAGCTTGTCACTAAATGTGGTTTAACATTAAAGCTTGTCACTAAATGTGGTTTAACATTAAAGCTTGTCACTAAATGCGGTTTAACATTAAAACTTGTCACTAAATGTGGTTTAACATTAAAGCTTGTCACTAAATGTGGTTTAACATTAAAGCTTGTCACTAAATGTGGTTTAACATTAAAGCTTGTCACTAAATGTGGTTTAACATTAAAACTTGTCACTAAATGTGGTTTAACATTAAAACTTGTCACTAAATGTGGTTTAACATTAAAGCTTGTCACTAAATGTGGTTTAACATTAAAGCTTGTCACTAAATGCGGTTTAACATTAAAACTTGTCACTAAATGTGGTTTAACATTAAAACTTGTCACTAAATGTGGTTTAACATTAAAACTTGTCACTAAATGTGGTTTAACATTAAAGCTTGTCACTAAATGTGGTTTAACATTAAAGCTTGTCACTAAATGCGGTTTAACATTAAAACTTGTCACTAAATGTGGTTTAACATTAAAACTTGTCACTAAATGTGGTTTAACATTAAAACTTGTCACTAAATGTGGTTTAACATTAAAACTTGTCACTAAATGTGGTTTAACATTAAAGCTTGTCACTAAATGTGGTTTAACATTAAAACTTGTCACTAAATGTGGTTTAACATTAAAGCTTGTCACTAAATGCGGTTTAACATTAAAGCTTGTCAGTAAATGTGGTTTAACATTAAAGCTTGTCAGTAAATGTGGTTTAACATTAAAACTTGTCACTAAATGTGGTTTAACATTAAAACTTGTCACTAAATGTGCTTTAACATTAAAACTTGTCACTAAATGTGGTTTAACATTAAAGCTTGTCACTAAATGTGGTTTAACATTAAAACTTGTCACTAAATGTGGTTTAACATTAAAGCTTGTCACTAAATGTGGTTTAACATTAAACCTTGTCACTAAATGTGGTTTAACATTAAAGCTTGTCACTAAATGTGGTTTAACATTAAAGCTTGTCAGTAAATGTGGTTTAACATTAAAGCTTGTCACTAAATGTGGTTTAACATTAAAGCTTGTCACTAAATGTGCTTTAACATTAAAGCTTGTCACTAAATGTGGTTTAACATTAAAGCTTGTCACTAAATGTGGTTTAACATTAAAGCTTGTCACTAAATGTGGTTTAACATTAAAGCTTGTCACTAAATGTGGTTTAACATTAAAGCTTGTCACTAAATGTGGTTTAACATTAAAGCTTGTCACTAAATGTGGTTTAACATTAAAGCTTGTCACTAAATGTGGTTTAACATTAAAGCTTGTCACTAAATGTGGTTTAACATTAAAGCTTGTCACTAAATGTGGTTTAACATTAAAGCTTGTCAGTAAATGTGGTTTAACATTAAAGCTTGTCACTAAATGTGGTTTAACATTAAAGCTTGTCACTAAATGTGGTTTAACATTAAAGCTTGTCACTAAATGTGGTTTAACATTAAAGCTTGTCACTAAATGTGGTTTAACATTAAAGCTTGTCACTAAATGTGGTTTAACATTAAAGCTTGTCACTAAATGTGGTTTAACATTAAAGCTTGTCACTAAATGTGCTTTAACATTAAAGCTTGTCACTAAATGTGGTTTAACATTAAAGCTTGTCACTAAATGTGGTTTAACATTAAAGCTTGTCACTAAATGTGGTTTAACATTAAAGCTTGTCACTAAATGTGCTTTAACATTAAAGCTTGTCACTAAATGTGGTTTAACATTAAAGCTTGTCACTAAATGTGGTTTAACATTAAAGCTTGTCACTAAATGTGGTTTAACATTAAAGCTTGTCACTAAATGTGGTTTAACATTAAAGCTTGTCACTAAATGTGGTTTAACATTAAAGCTTGTCACTAAATGTGGTTTAACATTAAAGCTTGTCACTAAATGTGGTTTAACATTAAAGCTTGTCACTAAATGTGCTTTAACATTAAAGCTTGTCACTAAATGTGCTTTAACATTAAAGCTTGTCACTAAATGTGGTTTAACATTAAAGCTTGTCACTAAATGTGGTTTAACATTAAAGCTTGTCACTAAATGTGGTTTAACATTAAAGCTTGTCAGTAAATGTGGTTTAACATTAAAGCTTGTCACTAAATGTGGTTTAACATTAAAGCTTGTCACTAAATGTGGTTTAACATTAAAGCTTGTCACTAAATGCGGTTTAACATTAAAGCTTGTCACTAAATGCGGTTTAACATTAAAGCTTGTCACTAAATGTGGTTTAACATTAAAGCTTGTCACTAAATGTGCTTTAACATTAAAGCTTGTCACTAAATGTGGTTTAACATTAAAGCTTGTCACTAAATGTGGTTTAACATTAAAGCTTGTCACTAAATGTGGTTTAACATTAAAGCTTGTCACTAAATGTGGTTTAACATTAAAGCTTGTCACTAAATGTGGTTTAACATTAAAGCTTGTCACTAAATGTGGTTTAACATTAAAGCTTGTCAGTAAATGTGGTTTAACATTAAAGCTTGTCACTAAATGTGGTTTAACATTGAAGCTTGTCACTAAATGTGCTTTAACATTAAAGCTTGTCACTAAATGTGGTTTAACATTAAAGCTTGTCACTAAATGTGGTTTAACATTAAAGCTTGTCACTAAATGTGCTTTAACATTAAAGCTTGTCACTAAATGTGGTTTAACATTAAAGCTTGTCACTAAATGTGGTTTAACATTAAAGCTTGTCAGTAAATGTGGTTTAACATTAAAGCTTGTCAGTAAATGTGGTTTAACATTAAAGCTTGTCAGTAAATGTGGTTTAACATTAAAGCTTGTCACTAAATGTGGTTTAACATTAAAGCTTGTCACTAAATGTGGTTTAACATTAAAGCTTGTCACTAAATGTGGTTTAACATTAAAGCTTGTCAGTAAATGTGGTTTAACATTAAAGCTTGTCAGTAAATGTGGTTTAACATTAAAGCTTGTCACTAAATGTGGTTTAACATTAAAGCTTGTCACTAAATGTGGTTTAACATTAAAGCTTGTCACTAAATGTGGTTTAACATTAAAGCTTGTCACTAAATGTGGTTTAACATTAAAGCTTGTCACTAAATGTGGTTTAACATTAAAGCTTGTCACTAAATGTGGTTTAACATTAAAGCTTGTCACTAAATGTGGTTTAACATTAAAGCTTGTCACTAAATGTGGTTTAACATTAAAGCTTGTCACTAAATGTGGTTTAACATTAAAGCTTGTCACTAAATGTGGTTTAACATTAAAGCTTGTCACTAAATGTGGTTTAACATTAAAGCTTGTCAGTAAATGTGGTTTAACATTAAAGCTTGTCACTAAATGTGGTTTAACATTAAAGCTTGTCACTAAATGTGGTTTAACATTAAAGCTTGTCACTAAATGTGGTTTAACATTAAAGCTTGTCACTAAATGTGGTTTAACATTAAAGCTTGTCACTAAATGTGGTTTAACATTAAAGCTTGTCACTAAATGTGGTTTAACATTAAAGCTTGTCACTAAATGTGGTTTAACATTAAAGCTTGTCACTAAATGTGGTTTAACATTAAAGCTTGTCACTAAATGTGGTTTAACATTAAAGCTTGTCAGTAAATGTGGTTTAACATTAAAGCTTGTCACTAAATGTGGTTTAACATTAAAGCTTGTCACTAAATGTGGTTTAACATTAAAGCTTGTCACTAAATGTGGTTTAACATTAAAGCTTGTCACTAAATGTGGTTTAACATTAAAGCTTGTCACTAAATGTGGTTTAACATTAAAGCTTGTCAGTAAATGTGGTTTAACATTAAAGCTTGTCAGTAAATGTGGTTTAACATTAAAGCTTGTCACTAAATGTGGTTTAACATTAAAGCTTGTCACTAAATGTGGTTTAACATTAAAGCTTGTCACTAAATGTGCTTTAACATTAAAGCTTGTCACTAAATGTGGTTTAACATTAAAGCTTGTCACTAAATGTGGTTTAACATTAAAGCTTGTCACTAAATGTGGTTTAACATTAAAGCTTGTCACTAAATGTGGTTTAACATTAAAGCTTGTCACTAAATGTGGTTTAACATTAAAGCTTGTCAGTAAATGTGGTTTAACATTAAAGCTTGTCAGTAAATGTGGTTTAACATTAAAGCTTGTCAGTAAATGTGGTTTAACATTAAAGCTTGTCACTAAATGTGGTTTAACATTAAAGCTTGTCACTAAATGTGGTTTAACATTAAAGCTTGTCACTAAATGTGGTTTAACATTAAAGCTTGTCAGTAAATGTGGTTTAACATTAAAGCTTGTCACTAAATGTGGTTTAACATTAAAGCTTGTCACTAAATGTGGTTTAACATTAAAGCTTGTCACTAAATGTGGTTTAACATTAAAGCTTGTCACTAAATGTGGTTTAACATTAAAGCTTGTCACTAAATGTGGTTTAACATTAAAGCTTGTCACTAAATGTGGTTTAACATTAAAGCTTGTCACTAAATGTGGTTTAACATTAAAGCTTGTCACTAAATGTGGTTTAACATTAAAGCTTGTCAGTAAATGTGGTTTAACATTAAAGCTTGTCAGTAAATGTGGTTTAACATTAAAGCTTGTCACTAAATGTGGTTTAACATTAAAGCTTGTCAGTAAATGTGGTTTAACATTAAAGCTTGTCACTAAATGTGGTTTAACATTAAAGCTTGTCACTAAATGTGGTTTAACATTAAAGCTTGTCACTAAATGTGGTTTAACATTAAAGCTTGTCACTAAATGTGGTTTAACATTAAAGCTTGTCACTAAATGTGGTTTAACATTAAAGCTTGTCACTAAATGTGGTTTAACATTAAAGCTTGTCACTAAATGTGGTTTAACATTAAAGCTTGTCACTAAATGTGGTTTAACATTAAAGCTTGTCACTAAATGTGGTTTAACATTAAAGCTTGTCACTAAATGTGGTTTAACATTAAAGCTTGTCAGTAAATGTGGTTTAACATTAAAGCTTGTCAGTAAATGTGGTTTAACATTAAAGCTTGTCACTAAATGTGGTTTAACATTAAAGCTTGTCACTAAATGTGGTTTAACATTAAAGCTTGTCACTAAATGTGGTTTAACATTAAAGCTTGTCAGTAAATGTGGTTTAACATTAAAGCTTGTCAGTAAATGTGGTTTAACATTAAAGCTTGTCAGTAAATGTGGTTTAACATTAAAGCTTGTCAGTAAATGTGGTTTAACATTAAAGCTTGTCACTAAATGTGGTTTAACATTAAAGCTTGTCACTAAATGTGGTTTAACATTAAAGCTTGTCACTAAATGTGGTTTAACATTAAAGCTTGTCACTAAATGTGGTTTAACATTAAAGCTTGTCACTAAATGTGGTTTAACATTAAAGCTTGTCACTAAATGTGGTTTAACATTAAAGCTTGTCAGTAAATGTGGTTTAACATTAAAGCTTGTCAGTAAATGTGGTTTAACATTAAAGCTTGTCAGTAAATGTGGTTTAACATTAAAGCTTGTCACTAAATGTGGTTTAACATTAAAGCTTGTCACTAAATGTGGTTTAACATTAAAGCTTGTCACTAAATGTGGTTTAACATTAAAGCTTGTCACTAAATGTGGTTTAACATTAAAGCTTGTCACTAAATGTGGTTTAACATTAAAGCTTGTCACTAAATGTGGTTTAACATTAAAGCTTGTCACTAAATGTGGTTTAACATTAAAGCTTGTCACTAAATGTGGTTTAACATTAAAGCTTGTCACTAAATGTGGTTTAACATTAAAGCTTGTCACTAAATGTGGTTTAACATTAAAGCTTGTCACTAAATGTGGTTTAACATTAAAGCTTGTCACTAAATGTGGTTTAACATTAAAGCTTGTCACTAAATGTGGTTTAACATTAAAGCTTGTCACTAAATGTGGTTTAACATTAAAGCTTGTCACTAAATGTGGTTTAACATTAAAGCTTGTCACTAAATGTGGTTTAACATTAAAGCTTGTCACTAAATGTGGTTTAACATTAAAGCTTGTCACTAAATGTGGTTTAACATTAAAGCTTGTCACTAAATGTGGTTTAACATTAAAGCTTGTCACTAAATGTGGTTTAACATTAAAGCTTGTCACTAAATGTGGTTTAACATTAAAGCTTGTCACTAAATGTGGTTTAACATTAAAGCTTGTCACTAAATGTGGTTTAACATTAAAGCTTGTCACTAAATGTGGTTTAACATTAAAGCTTGTCAGTAAATGTGGTTTAACATTAAAGCTTGTCACTAAATGTGGTTTAACATTAAAGCTTGTCACTAAATGTGGTTTAACATTAAAGCTTGTCACTAAATGTGGTTTAACATTAAAGCTTGTCAGTAAATGTGGTTTAACATTAAAGCTTGTCAGTAAATGTGGTTTAACATTAAAGCTTGTCAGTAAATGTGGTTTAACATTAAAGCTTGTCACTAAATGTGGTTTAACATTAAAGCTTGTCAGTAAATGTGGTTTAACATTAAAGCTTGTCAGTAAATGTGGTTTAACATTAAAGCTTGTCACTAAATGTGGTTTAACATTAAAGCTTGTCACTAAATGTGGTTTAACATTAAAGCTTGTCAGTAAATGTGGTTTAACATTAAAGCTTGTCAGTAAATGTGGTTTAACATTAAAGCTTGTCAGTAAATGTGGTTTAACATTAAAGCTTGTCAGTAAATGTGGTTTAACATTAAAGCTTGTCAGTAAATGTGGTTTAACATTAAAGCTTGTCAGTAAATGTGGTTTAACATTAAAGCTTGTCAGTAAATGTGGTTTAACATTAAAGCTTGTCACTAAATGTGGTTTAACATTAAAGCTTGTCACTAAATGTGGTTTAACATTAAAGCTTGTCACTAAATGTGGTTTAACATTAAAGCTTGTCACTAAATGTGGTTTAACATTAAAGCTTGTCACTAAATGTGGTTTAACATTAAAGCTTGTCACTAAATGTGGTTTAACATTAAAGCTTGTCACTAAATGTGGTTTAACATTAAAGCTTGTCACTAAATGTGGTTTAACATTAAAGCTTGTCACTAAATGTGGTTTAACATTAAAGCTTGTCACTAAATGTGGTTTAACATTAAAGCTTGTCACTAAATGTGGTTTAACATTAAAGCTTGTCACTAAATGTGGTTTAACATTAAAGCTTGTCACTAAATGTGGTTTAACATTAAAGCTTGTCACTAAATGTGGTTTAACATTAAAGCTTGTCACTAAATGTGGTTTAACATTAAAGCTTGTCACTAAATGTGGTTTAACATTAAAGCTTGTCACTAAATGTGGTTTAACATTAAAGCTTGTCACTAAATGTGCTTTAACATTAAAGCTTGTCACTAAATGTGGTTTAACATTAAAGCTTGTCACTAAATGTGGTTTAACATTAAAGCTTGTCAGTAAATGTGGTTTAACATTAAACCTTGTCAGTAAATGTGGTTTAACATTAAAGCTTGTCACTAAATGTGCTTTAACATTAAAGCTTGTCACTAAATGTGGTTTAACATTAAAGCTGTCACTAAATGTGGTTTAACATTAAAGCTTGTCACTAAATGTGCTTTAACATTAAAGCTTGTCAGTAAATGTGGTTTAACATTAAAGCTTGTCAGTAAATGTGGTTTAACATTAAAGCTTGTCACTAAATGTGGTTTAACATTAAAGCTTGTCAGTAAATGTGCTTTAACATTAAAGCTTGTCAGTAAATGTGCTTTAACATTAAAGCTGTCACTAAATGTGGTTTAACATTAAAGCTTGTCACTAAATGTGGTTTAACATTAAAGCTTGTCACTAAATGTGGTTTAACATTAAAGCTTGTCACTAAATGTGGTTTAACATTAAAGCTTGTCACTAAATGTGGTTTAACATTAAAGCTTGTCACTAAATGTGGTTTAACATTAAAGCTTGTCACTAAATGTGGTTTAACATTAAAGCTGTCACTAAATGTGGTTTAACATTAAAGCTTGTCAGTAAATGTGGTTTAACATTAAAGCTTGTCAGTAAATGTGGTTTAACATTAAAGCTTGTCAGTAAATGTGGTTTAACATTAAAGCTTGTCACTAAATGTGGTTTAACATTAAAGCTTGTCACTAAATGTGGTTTAACATTAAAGCTGTCACTAAATGTGGTTTAACATTAAAGCTGTCACTAAATGTGGTTTAACATTAAAGCTTGTCAGTAAATGTGGTTTAACATTAAAGCTTGTCAGTAAATGTGCTTTAACATTAAAGCTTGTCAGTAAATGTGCTTTAACATTAAAGCTTGTCACTAAATGTGCTTTAACATTAAAGCTTGTCACTAAATGTGGTTTAACATTAAAGCTTGTCAGTAAATGTGGTTTAACATTAAAGCTTGTCAGTAAATGTGGTTTAACATTAAAGCTTGTCACTAAATGTGGTTTAACATTAAAGCTTGTCACTAAATGTGGTTTAACATTAAAGCTTGTCACTAAATGTGGTTTAACATTAAAGCTTGTCAGTAAATGTGGTTTAACATTAAAGCTTGTCACTAAATGTGGTTTAACATTAAAGCTGTCACTAAATGTGGTTTAACATTAAAGCTTGTCAGTAAATGTGGTTTAACATTAAAGCTTGTCACTAAATGTGGTTTAACATTAAAGCTTGTCACTAAATGTGGTTTAACATTAAAGCTTGTCACTAAATGTGCTTTAACATTAAAGCTTGTCACTAAATGTGGTTTAACATTAAAGCTTGTCACTAAATGTGCTTTAACATTAAAGCTTGTCACTAAATGTGCTTTAACATTAAAGCTTGTCACTAAATGTGCTTTAACATTAAAGCTGTCACTAAATGTGGTTTAACATTAAAGCACTACACTAAATGTGGTTTAACATTAAAGCTTGTCACTAAATGTGGTTTAACATTAAAGCTTGTCACTAAATGTGGTTTAACATTAAAGCTTGTCACTAAATGTGCTTTAACATTAAAGCTTGTCACTAAATGTGGTTTAACATTAAAGCTTGTCACTAAATGTGGTTTAACATTAAAGCTTGTCACTAAATGTGGTTTAACATTAAAGCTTGTCACTAAATGTGGTTTAACATTAAAGCTTGTCACTAAATGTGGTTTAACATTAAAGCTTGTCACTAAATGTGGTTTAACATTAAAGCTTGTCAGTAAATGTGGTTTAACATTAAAGCTTGTCAGTAAATGTGGTTTAACATTAAAGCTTGTCAGTAAATGTGGTTTAACATTAAAGCTTGTCACTAAATGTGGTTTAACATTAAAGCTTGTCACTAAATGTGGTTTAACATTAAAGCTTGTCACTAAATGTGGTTTAACATTAAAGCTTGTCACTAAATGTGCTTTAACATTAAAGCTTGTCACTAAATGTGGTTTAACATTAAAGCTTGTCACTAAATGTGGTTTAACATTAAAGCTTGTCAATAAATGTGGTTTAACATTAAAGCTTGTCACTAAATGTGCTTTAACATTAAAGCTTGTCACTAAATGTGCTTTAACATTAAAGCTTGTCACTAAATGTGCTTTAACATTAAAGCTTGTCACTAAATGTGCTTTAACATTAAAGCTTGTCACTAAATGTGGTTTAACATTAAAGCTTGTCACTAAATGTGGTTTAACATTAAAGCTTGTCACTAAATGTGGTTTAACATTAAAGCTTGTCACTAAATGTGGTTTAACATTAAAGCTTGTCACTAAATGTGGTTTAACATTAAAGCTTGTCACTAAATGTGGTTTAACATTAAAGCTTGTCACTAAATGTGGTTTAACATTAAAGCTTGTCACTAAATGTGGTTTAACATTAAAGCTTGTCACTAAATGTGGTTTAACATTAAAGCTTGTCACTAAATGTGGTTTAACATTAAAGCTTGTCACTAAATGTGGTTTAACATTAAAGCTTGTCACTAAATGTGGTTTAACATTAAAGCTTGTCACTAAATGTGGTTTAACATTAAAGCTTGTCACTAAATGTGGTTTAACATTAAAGCTTGTCACTAAATGTGGTTTAACATTAAAGCTTGTCACTAAATGTGGTTTAACATTAAAGCTTGTCACTAAATGTGGTTTAACATTAAAGCTTGTCACTAAATGTGGTTTAACATTAAAGCTTGTCACTAAATGTGGTTTAACATTAAAGCTTGTCAGTAAATGTGGTTTAACATTAAAGCTTGTCAGTAAATGTGGTTTAACATTAAAGCTTGTCAGTAAATGTGGTTTAACATTAAAGCTTGTCAGTAAATGTGGTTTAACATTAAAGCTTGTCACTAAATGTGGTTTAACATTAAAGCTTGTCAGTAAATGTGGTTTAACATTAAAGCTTGTCAGTAAATGTGGTTTAACATTAAAGCTTGTCAGTAAATGTGGTTTAACATTAAAGCTTGTCAGTAAATGTGGTTTAACATTAAAGCTTGTCAGTAAATGTGGTTTAACATTAAAGCTTGTCAGTAAATGTGGTTTAACATTAAAGCTTGTCAGTAAATGTGGTTTAACATTAAAGCTTGTCAGTAAATGTGGTTTAACATTAAAGCTTGTCAGTAAATGTGGTTTAACATTAAAGCTTGTCACTAAATGTGGTTTAACATTAAAGCTTGTCACTAAATGTGGTTTAACATTAAAGCTTGTCACTAAATGTGGTTTAACATTAAAGCTTGTCACTAAATGTGGTTTAACATTAAAGCTTGTCACTAAATGTGGTTTAACATTAAAGCTTGTCACTAAATGTGGTTTAACATTAAAGCTTGTCACTAAATGTGGTTTAACATTAAAGCTTGTCACTAAATGTGGTTTAACATTAAAGCTTGTCACTAAATGTGGTTTAACATTAAAGCTTGTCACTAAATGTGGTTTAACATTAAAGCTTGTCACTAAATGTGGTTTAACATTAAAGCTTGTCACTAAATGTGGTTTAACATTAAAGCTTGTCACTAAATGTGGTTTAACATTAAAGCTTGTCACTAAATGTGGTTTAACATTAAAGCTTGTCACTAAATGTGGTTTAACATTAAAGCTTGTCACTAAATGTGGTTTAACATTAAAGCTTGTCACTAAATGTGGTTTAACATTAAAGCTTGTCACTAAATGTGGTTTAACATTAAAGCTTGTCACTAAATGTGGTTTAACATTAAAGCTTGTCACTAAATGTGCTTTAACATTAAAGCTTGTCAGTAAATGTGGTTTAACATTAAAGCTTGTCAGTAAATGTGGTTTAACATTAAAGCTTGTCACTAAATGTGGTTTAACATTAAAGCTTGTCACTAAATGTGGTTTAACATTAAAGCTTGTCACTAAATGTGGTTTAACATTAAAGCTTGTCACTAAATGTGCTTTAACATTAAAGCTTGTCACTAAATGTGCTTTAACATTAAAGCTTGTCAGTAAATGTGGTTTAACATTAAAGCTTGTCACTAAATGTGGTTTAACATTAAAGCTTGTCAGTAAATGTGGTTTAACATTAAAGCTTGTCAGTAAATGTGCTTTAACATTAAAGCTTGTCAGTAAATGTGCTTTAACATTAAAGCTTGTCAGTAAATGTGCTTTAACATTAAAGCTTGTCACTAAATGTGCTTTAACATTAAAGCTTGTCACTAAATGTGGTTTAACATTAAAGCTTGTCACTAAATGTGGTTTAACATTAAAGCTTGTCACTAAATGTGCTTTAACATTAAAGCTTGTCACTAAATGTGGTTTAACATTAAAGCTTGTCACTAAATGTGGTTTAACATTAAAGCTTGTCACTAAATGTGGTTTAACATTAAAGCTTGTCACTAAATGTGGTTTAACATTAAAGCTTGTCACTAAATGTGGTTTAACATTAAAGCTTGTCACTAAATGTGGTTTAACATTAAAGCTTGTCACTAAATGTGGTTTAACATTAAAGCTTGTCACTAAATGTGGTTTAACATTAAAGCTTGTCACTAAATGGTGTTTAACATTAAAGCTTGTCACTAAATGTGGTTTAACATTAAAGCTTGTCACTAAATGTGGTTTAACATTAAAGCTTGTCACTAAATGTGGTTTAACATTAAAGCTTGTCACTAAATGTGGTTTAACATTAAAGCTTGTCACTAAATGTGGTTTAACATTAAAGCTTGTCACTAAATGTGGTTTAACATTAAAGCTTGTCACTAAATGTGGTTTAACATTAAAGCTTGTCACTAAATGTGGTTTAACATTAAAGCTTGTCACTAAATGTGCTTTAACATTAAAGCTTGTCACTAAATGTGGTTTAACATTAAAGCTTGTCACTAAATGTGGTTTAACATTAAAGCTTGTCACTAAATGTGCTTTAACATTAAAGCTTGTCACTAAATGTGCTTTAACATTAAAGCTTGTCACTAAATGTGGTTTAACATTAAAGCTTGTCAGTAAATGTGGTTTAACATTAAAGCTTGTCAGTAAATGTGGTTTAACATTAAAGCTTGTCAGTAAATGTGGTTTAACATTAAAGCTTGTCAGTAAATGTGGTTTAACATTAAAGCTTGTCAGTAAATGTGGTTTAACATGAAAGCTTGTCAGTAAATGTGGTTTAACATGAAAGCTTGTCAGTAAATGTGGTTTAACATGAAAGCTTGTCAGTAAATGTGGTTTAACATGAAAGCTTGTCAGTAAATGTGGTTTAACATGAAAGCTTGTCACTAAATGTGGTTTAACATGAAAGCTTGTCACTAAATGTGGTTTAACATGAAAGCTTGTCACTAAATGTGGTTTAACATTAAAGCTTGTCACTAAATGTGGTTTAACATTAAAGCTTGTCACTAAATGTGGTTTAACATTAAAGCTTGTCACTAAATGTGGTTTAACATTAAAGCTTGTCACTAAATGTGGTTTAACATTAAAGCTTGTCACTAAATGTGGTTTAACATTAAAGCTTGTCACTAAATGTGGTTTAACATTAAAGCTTGTCACTAAATGTGGTTTAACATTAAAGCTTGTCACTAAATGTGGTTTAACATTAAAGCTTGTCACTAAATGTGGTTTAACATTAAAGCTTGTCACTAAATGCGGTTTAACATTAAAGCTTGTCACTAAATGCGGTTTAACATTAAAGCTTGTCACTAAATGCGGTTTAACATTAAAGCTTGTCACTAAATGCGGTTTAACATTAAAGCTTGTCACTAAATGCGGTTTAACATTAAAGCTTGTCACTAAATGCGGTTTAACATTAAAGCTTGTCACTAAATGCGGTTTAACATTAAAGCTTGTCACTAAATGCGGTTTAACATTAAAGCTTGTCACTAAATGCGGTTTAACATTAAAGCTTGTCACTAAATGCGGTTTAACATTAAAGCTTGTCACTAAATGCGGTTTAACATTAAAGCTTGTCACTAAATGCGGTTTAACATTAAAGCTTGTCACTAAATGCGGTTTAACATTAAAGCTTGTCACTAAATGCGGTTTAACATTAAAGCTTGTCACTAAATGCGGTTTAACATTAAAGCTTGTCACTAAATGCGGTTTAACATTAAAGCTTGTCACTAAATGCGGTTTAACATTAAAGCTTGTCACTAAATGCGGTTTAACATTAAAGCTTGTCACTAAATGCGGTTTGACATTAAAGCTTGTCACTAAATGCGGTTTGACATTAAAGCTTGTCACTAAATGCGGTTTGACATTAAAGCTTGTCACTAAATGCGGTTTGACATTAAAGCTTGTCACTAAATGCGGTTTGACATTAAAGCCTGTCACTAAATGCGGTTTGACATTAAAGCCTGTCACTAAATGCGGTTTGACATTAAAGCCTGTCACTAAATGCGGTTTGACATTAAAGCTTGTCACTAAATGCGGTTTGACATTAAAGCTTGTCACTAAATGCGGTTTGACATTAAAGCTTGTCACTAAATGCGGTTTGACATTAAAGCTTGTCACTAAATGTGGTTTGACATTAAAGCTGGTCACTGAGTGTGCTTTGACATTAAAGCTTGTCACTTAATGTGCTATTAATTCTAACATAACTTTTAGCTTTCCTATACATTGCTTGTACCATCTTCACCAACAAGTCATTTACCTCGATTTTATGCAAAGGTCATCAAACAAATGTTTTTGGCACTCTATCAAAAATTTTCTCCAGGTCCACAAAAGCAAAATACAGGTTATTCTTCTTAACAAGGTACTTCTCTTGCATTTGTCTTAAGATGACTAAAGCACCAATAATACTTTGCCCAGGCATAAAACAAAACTGCATTTCATTTATGCTTATCTGACTTATCTGATCTCAATTATTCTCGCAATTATTTGCAGAACATGATCGATCAACTTTAAGGTTCTGTAATTACCTTTATCTAGTGATTTCTCTTCACCTTTGTAATGATTCACAGAAGAGATGTTGCAAGCCTGTCCCTACTCTATTGGTATTTTTATGGTAATTGCTCATATGAGCTTGAATTCCACCCTGCTAAAACTGTAGAACTCTATTCCACTGGCCTGCTTCCCAGCTGATTACAATATGGTCGTCTTCAAGTCCAATGTGAACTAGTTCTTGTTGAAGCATCCCCTTAAATAATCAAATTCTATCCAATTTCCACTACTAGCGATTAATACACTGTTGTTCCGGTGATCTTAGTACACTCATTAACCCTTATCCTTGAGTGACCTTTGGGCCTTGATAAGTGGTGACTCTCGGAAAAAAAATGGATTAAAATTCTAGTCTTTCGAGATAACCTTTTGATATGATCTAATTTGTCAAGTCTGTGATCATCTCAATCTGTTTTACATGTGGCCTGCAACAACATCTGAGAATCTTCCAGCCTTATCCTTGTAAATCTCATCCACAACCTTTTGTACCATTTCTTTGTCAGTTCTTATAAATAAATCAGATACTGCTTCTGCAACTTCAAGATTTTCCTTTAATAAAAGCTCAGTATTCAACACATTCAATTTCTCATCCGTCTTATTCTGTTCATTTATTATTTAGATGTCATTGTTATTTTTTATTGCACTTCCCACCAACAATACTTCCAGACACTTCTCGGTGTCCTCATTCTACCACTATGTCTCCCTATACCTTGATGGCTCTTTCATTAACCTACAAGTATGGGTTGTTACTTTCTTTATTTATCTACACTTCTTGTGCTGGATCAGGTAGCTGAAAATTCCATCATTTAATCTCTAAATCCAGAGTTTCACTTGTTCTTCATTTAGCCTATACGTATTTCTCCAGAGAATAAACATTTTATTTTCATTTATATCGGTAATAAATAAAAAATAAGTGAATAGGCAAAATAAAGAAACATTGCACAACAATAATTAAATACAAATAAGTTGATAGAATCCAATTTCATTCCATAAGTAAAAAAAAAAAAAAACGAAACCATTTCAAGTGTTTAGCAAAAGTCAATAGCAAGTTACAACCTCTATCGCTCTATTTCTACAATGAGACATTTTCTTTATTAATTTTCTCTTTCTTATTTTCATGCTGATTAAAAAAAATATTTATGGAAATCACTCCAGACAAGGCATAAATCCATTTGATGTAAGGAGCTAAAAAAAAGTACTACTTCAAAGTAAAAAAAAGAAAGAAAAAAACTAGCAAATGATAAATGTTATATAGATAGCCTATAATAACTCAGAAAATAGCAGTTCTTCTCCCTTTGTCAGAAACATCTTTGTCAGAATTTGAGGACTAAAGAACAAAATAAAGTGGAGGTGAGTGTTAGAAGGTTGCCAAAAGTAAAGCCAATGTCCAATTTCTACTTTTCTTAATTGATGCATTTAACTTTCCAGTTTGAAACGTTTTCTTTCTTTTTACTTTTTCTTAATCCAACCAATTAGACCTGGTGCTACCAGATCAGGCTGTCTACTGACTTCCTGAGATGAAACGCACCTACATAGATGTCTTTGTTTTTTTATTCCCTTTTGCAAAACTTAGTCATGTTCTGCGAAAACAAAAACAAAAACAACATTCTCCTCCCCTTCCCCTCCCTCGTTTTCTTTTTCCTTCACCTCCTCACCCCTTTTTTTTTTTTTTTTTTTTTTTTTTTCCTAGTTGGTAGGGCGATAGAACATACCAACTGCCCCCCTGCAGAGGGTAAAAATCCTTCAATGGGACCACCAGTTGACCGTTGGTGGCAACCCGTAATGCATTAAGAACGGGATCCTGGTGGTTGAGTGGAACATGCCTAGGAAATAATAACATGATACTACAACACACCACTTTGGCCCTTACTAGGCTAGACGGGAGGTTGGATAGGCCCGATCCAATCAATCGGTTGGTCATGACAAGCACTAATTCAGACAATCCAAACAAAAACACACTAACACTCAACATAAACAATAAACTGAGTTAATAAGCGATGGCTGAAGGGTCAATCAAGCTGGGAAAAAGGTAACCATCAGGAATAATAAAAATACAGGGAAATCCCATACTTGGGTGGGCATAACCATATATTGTGAATGCTTGGAAACCTCCCCATGTTTGAGTATACCAGCTATGTAGCCCTGGAGAACCGAGGCGAATGGGATTTACCCCCTCATAGTTCTTCCCCATAAGGGGCTCCGAGGAGGGTGGGGAGCATGGCTGATGAATTTTTCAAAAATTATTATGAATGCCAAAAAATCCAAGAGACCACACACAGAAATAGACTCTGACAGCGACAATGAAGATACAAACTTTCCAAGATTCATCGTGCTAGAAGCAACGTCTAATATACCGTTAACTAAAATGTCACCCTTCATTATCCAAAAGGTAATATCAAGCAAAATAACACCTAAAAATGTCAAAAAATTAAGGAATGGTACCATATTGGTAGAAGTACAAAATAAAAAACAGGCCAAAACTCTACTTCAACTACAAAAATTGCATGAAACAAACATCAAAGCTTATCCACACCAAACACTAAACTACTCCAAAGGAGTCATAAAAAACCAGGAAATCTCCGTCTGCACAACAGAAGAAATCAAAACAGAACTAAAAAACCAAGGGGTCACAGATGTAAAAAGAATCACATTTAAAAAAAAAGGAGAGGTAATATATACAAACACTTATATATTAACATTCAATTATCCTCAAATACCAGAGACCATCAATATAGGTTATGAAAGAACGAAAATAGAACAATACATTCCAAAACCTTTACAATGCTACAACTGCCAAAAGTTTGGACATAATAAAGACCAATGTCTAAGATTCTTCACATGTGGAAACTGCAGTGAAAAAAACCCAGACCACGATGAAGAAGACTGTCCAAATAAAACCAAATGCACAAACTGTCAAGAAGAGCACCACTCTCACTCAAAACAGTGCAAAATATATAAGCAAGAGAAGGAAATAATAACAATCAAATATCAAAAAAATATAACCTTCCAAGAAGCCCGCAAAGAAGTCACAAATCGCACCAAAAACTCATATGCCACAATAACCCAACAAGCAAACAAAATGTACAACTACAATGAACTAAACCTTGCTCCAGAAATTGCAAACCTAGCAAAAGAACTAAAGAACATACTTGAAGAATTAAAATCTTTTTTATCAGAACTGAAAATAAATTCTAACAGCCAAATAAAAGTCAGAAACGAACAACCCAGTATAAAAGAAAACGAAACAAAGGAAATCAGAAAAACTTCCATCAATATTGAGGAATCAATCTCTAAAGAAATGAAACCTCCTCAATTATCAAAACGTGAAAGATCCAAGTCACTAACAAGGACAAAAACAGATGTTAAAAATAAACACACAACAACAGAAAAAATGGAAATAGAACAGAACAACAAAAAAACTACCCCCCAAAAACAAAATGACAAACAAAAAACAGAATTAGTATTAATTGAAAATGAAAATAAATTTGAACTAGTTGAAACTGGTAGCCAAAAAAGACAGTCAAGACAAAGTAAATCTAAAAGTCCCAGACCAAAACCCAAAAAAAGCCTCTCACCAGAAACAAGAAACAGACCATCCACTTCCAAAAGAAACACCCAAACTAACATCGAAACTATGGACGTAGACATAAACACCAACAGTCCAAAACCAAAAGAAAATATAAACCATGACTAACAAAATCCTACAGTGGAACATAAGAGGATTAAAAATTAATATCGAAGAAATGCAAATACTTATCAAATCCTTATGTCCTGCAATAATTTGCCTACAGGAAACACACTTAAAAGAAAATGACAAAATTAACATAAAACACTACTCAATATACAACCACATAAACAAATTATCATGCAAAGCCACCGGTGGATCATCAATACTGATAAACGAAAACATTCCACACAGCAAAGTGAACTTAAAAACAAATATGCAAGCTGTTGCAATAACTGCAACACTACACAAAACAGTAACCCTATGCTCACTCTATATACCACCAAATGAAACAATAAACGAAACAGAATTAAACAATATAATCAAACAACTACCTAAACCTTTTCTACTGTTGGGAGACTTCAATAGTCACAATATATGGTGGGGCAGTAAAAAAAACAACAAAAGAGGCCAAACCATAGAAAAAATAATTAACCAAAATGATCTATGCCTACTCAACAACAAAGAGAATACATATATGCACCCACCAACGGGAACCCTATCAGCAATCGATATAACACTATGTGACCCAACTATATACATGGATTATAGCTGGAGAACACATAAGGATACATGCGGAAGTGACCACTTCCCAATCATAATAGAAAACGAGAATCCCAAGCCAGAAGACAAAACACCCCGCTGGAATTTACAAAAGGCAAATTGGGAAAATTTCCAAAATACATGTCAATACAGATTAATACCTGAAGCGAATCCTGACTTAGAACACATCACATATTTCAGCAACACCCTACTCACAATAGCCGAGGAGAACATACCAAAAAGCTCCACTACTACAAAATATAACAAACCCTGGTACAATAAAGAATGCAAAGAAGCTATAAGAGCCAGACGTGCAAACCTAAGGAAATTCAAAAACAGTCCAACGAAAGAAAATTTGGACACCTATAAAAACAGCAAAGCCAAAGCACGGAAAACTATCAAAGAATCAAAACGGAACTCGTGGAAAGACTATGTAACAAAAATTAATCAAAACACAAAACCCAAAAAAGTATGGGAGATGGTCAGAAAAATAGCAGGAAAAAATACAAAGAACCCTATTAAACACCTTATATGCGACAACACAAAGATTACCGACAAACAAAATATCGCAAATAAATTAGCAGAACAATTCTCAATGAACTCATCATCAAAAAACCAAAATAAAAAATTCCAAGCTATAAAGAAAAATGAAGAAAAAATAAAAATAAACTTCAAATCAAAAAATGAAGAAAACTACAATCAATTATTCAACAGTGCAGAACTAGAGGAGGCAATAAACAAATCTCCCGATACAGCAGTCGGCCCCGACGAGATCCATTATCAATTCCTCAAAAAACTACCAAAACCATCACTGGACTACTTATTACAAATTTACAATGAGATATGGATAACTAACAACATTCCAAAAAACTGGAAGCAGGCAACAGTAATCCCAATACCCAAACCAAAAAAAGACCATACAAACCCAACAAACTACCGACCCATTGCACTAACTAGTTGTTTGTGCAAAACTTTTGAGAGAATGATTAACGAAAGGTTAAATTGGTACTTGGAAAGCAAAAATCTAATTACAGAAAGCCAGTCGGGTTTCAGGAAAAATAGAAGCCCCACCGATCACTTAATAAAACTGGAAACACGCATAAGAGAAGCATTTGCAAAAAAAGAACATCTAATAGCAATTTTTTTTGACATGCAAAAGGCGTATGACACCGCTTGGAAATACGGAATCCAAAAAGACCTGTATGAACTAGGACTTAGGGGTAGAATGCCAGAAATTATCAGAAATTTCTTAACAAATAGAAACTTCCAAGTACGGATGGACAACACTTATTCAGTCCAAAAAGATCAAGAAATGGGGGTCCCCCAAGGCAGTATCCTGTCTGTCACCCTCTTCAACATTAAAATAAACAATATCATAAAAAACATAGACCCAGGAATTGAAAACGCCCTATACGTGGACGACCTACTTATATACTACCAATCTAAATATATACAAACAGCCGAACGCAAACTACAACTCTGTCTGAATAAAATAAACAAATGGGCCATAGAAAATGGATTTACATTCTCAGAGGAAAAAACTAAATGCATCCACTTTTGCAAATTACGAAAATTCCACCACGACCCCAACCTGAAACTGGATAACAAGAACATCCCACTCACCGACCAACATAAATATTTAGGTATTATATTCGATAAAAAATTGAACTTTATACCGCATATAAAATATTTAAAAGCAAAATGCCAAAAGACAATGCAATTGATCAAAGTCCTAGCACACACCGATTGGGGTGCAGACAAAGTCACATTATTGAAATTATACCAAACTCTAATCAGATCTAAAATGGACTATGGATGCTTCATCTATGGAGCAGCAAGGAAGTCCTACATAAAAGAACTAAATACAATCCATCATCAAGGATTAAGATTAGCCTTGGGAGCATTTAGAACCTCTCCAGTAGAAAGCCTCTATATAGAGGCCCATGAGCCTCCACTGATTCTAAGACGACAGAAGTTAGCGCTACAATATTACCTAAAGCTGGTATCGTGTCCAACAAATCCTGCATACCAATGTACCCTCCACCCACAATACACACATCTCTTCAACAAGAAAGAAAATATCATCAAGCCCTACAGCCTCCGGATAAAAAACCTTCTCACAGAAGCCCAAATGGACATTACAAAAATACATAAATATAACAAATCAAAAACTCCACCCTGGATGATCAAACAACCACACATAATATTAAAATTAAATAAATATCCCAAAACGAAAACCCACCCATCAACCTTCCATGAAGAACTACTTATCATCCAGAATACATACAAAGAATATACACAAATTTACACTGACGGATCAAAAGATGGAGATAAAGTAGGATGCGCAGCCATCCACAAAAAAATAAAACTAAAGAAAAGGCTCCCAAACGAATCTTCTATTTTCAGCGCAGAAGCAACAGCCATAGATTCGGCACTGAATATAATAACCAATGATGACCATCAAAAATATATCATATTTACTGACTCACTTTCAATACTCATATCTCTAAAAGAAAAAAAAATGACAAACCCACTTATTACAAAATTGCTAAACAAAATAGATGCCATAACCATGAAAAAAAACATTATCTTTTGCTGGATACCAAGCCATATCGGCATATACATGAATGAACAAGCAGATAAGGCAGCAAAGGAAACTCTGCAACAAAACCACATAAGTGGAAAAATCCCCTATACAGACCTAAAGACTAAAATAAACACATTTTTGAAGAGAAAATGGCAAGAAAACTGGAGCTCATGCACCAAAAACAAACTATTCCAAATAACACCAAATATTGGAACGAGAAACACCAAAAAGTTAACAAGAAAGGAAGAGGTAGTAATGACCAGACTGCGAATAGGTCACACTCACATCACCCACTCACATCTACTAAAAGGGGAGGAGACACCAAACTGTATAACGTGTCAAGAACCCTACACAATACACCATATACTGACAAACTGCATTGACCTTGAACAAATCCGAACAAAGTATTACCAAGAAAAAAATCTGAAAACAATATTAAACAAGATTGACCCCCAAAAAATTATCAATTTTCTGAAAGAAACTAAAATATACTCAAAAATATAAGGAAAGACCCCCCCCCCAAAAAAAAAGAAAAACCTTAAGAAGAACAAACCAATATTTAACACAACATAACGAACCTTTCGGCATTAAATGACCCCAAAGTGGTTGATATGCCGTAAAACAGAACAAACAAACAAACAAACCAACCAATTAGAATGTTATTCTGCATGAACACTGGCGAAGCATTATTTTTCCTTTCATCATTTTTGATGGAGAGTGTTATACTCGTGTGAGTGTGTGTGAGTATGTATATATATTCGGAAGTCTAGAAAAGATAAACCATCGGTACCATCGGTACCATCGGTTTCAAACCTGATATTAGGGAACCATTTTAGGTCGCAATATCAAGTCTGGTACCAAGAGCTTATCTTACTTCTGAAAATAAAAATATAAATATTATGCTCTTATTTTGAAAATTTATTCCTTATAATAGAGCACTCTGCAGTAATTCTTTTTTTTCCCAATATATATATATATATATATATATATATATATACTGTATGTTTCCGGGGGTTGCCTGGTATTAAGCTTAACGTTGAATTCCTTTTAAAACAATGAAGTAAAAAAAAAAAAAAAAAAAACGGAAAAAAACTGAGATATGTGCATGCGAGTATTATGCTTTTTCAAAACCTATTCACTTTTTGTAAGTAAAAAAACAAGTACTTGAGCTGAGATTGAAACAAAACCTAAAGACAGTCAAGTGCGATAACCATTAGACCAGCTTGCCACAATCTTTAAAAAGTGTTTTGAAACCCTGTGAAACAGTTGACAAACATATAAAAATCCGATGACCCTCAAGTACCAATTTTTTAATTTTGATCTCTTAGCAACCTTTTTTTTTTTGGGATAAAAACTAATTAAAAAGTTTTCACATGTCTGAATACCCAATATACCAATTTGACCTGATGGGAACCAGGCGATGCCGAGTGACCTTGCTAGTCGACACAAATTCAGAGGAATTCGCACGGCTGAATTCTAATGATGACGATGATGGTTTGATGTTGTTTAAACAGAAATGTCTATGGGATTTTGTCAGAAAGAAAAAAAAAACACAAATGATGATTATTTTATGTCATTTGCTGTTATATATCTGTTAATAACGGGAAGGTTGTTTTTAAAATCTCTGTTGAGCGAGATGAAGAAGGGGGTCAAGGGAAGGGGTCGCCGCCAAGCATTGTTCGACTTGGGGTGATTAATCACCTAATTGGTAATAAGTAAAAAACCTCAGTGCAGGTGGGGGTTGAGGTTTGGTAGAGATAAGCTCTAAGAGAAAGAAAGAAAGGTGTTTGTAACCACTCTCTTAAGGAGAGGTGGGGGAAAAGGAGTTGGATTTAGAAAAAGGATTTCTAAAAGCAGTGGAGTCATAGCCAGCAAACCGAGCGGCTGGGCTTGTCCAGCACTCCCGATTTGGGGAGCCCTTCAGGGCCTGATGTTATGATGGGAACTAGCCTGTGTTAATGGGAACTCTGTGACTTTACTGGTCTGGTCTTACATCGTTCACTGGTCAGTCACCTCAGATTAGACAGTAGTTGTTATGAAGTAATGAAAACAATAAATAGTTTGTTACTGTTATAACCCGGACTTTTGTTTGTTTGTGGTTAGGACTCTTGATTTTTCAGCGAGCCGCAAGGACCAGCGGAGTGATTGATGTACCCGGAGACTCCCTACAAATTGAAAGAAAGACTATTCGATCGAGAGGAAAAGTGCCCCTCCATGAAAACACAGTGGGTAAGGATGATCAACAGGCCAACTTGTAACGAGACATGGTACGATCAAAGGACACCTGCCACATCGATAACGTTATAAATGGTGCCGGATCGTACATCGGTATACCAAATATCAAGTCTGTAAAGCATTCGTTGAGTATATAAGTTTAGAAGTGTTCTCCCCCCCACACACACACATTCTCACTTATACATATAGTCATCAACATACATATATATATATATATATATATATATATATATATATATATATATATACACACACAAGTGTAACACTTTATCAAAAATAAATAATTCTGTTTGTTTGTAAAAAAAAAAACAAGCAGATCGAGCACTGTAAAGCGGTGGGCAAGTGTCTATATGAATGGGCATTTGATGAGGTCTTTTACGGGCACCGATCCCATGGGCCAGAAATTAGAACTACCGATTATCAACTAGATGGTTGTAGGTTAAATCTCTAGGTAAGGATGAGTGCTAGTCTAGTCGCACTGATGAGCGGTGATGCAGCAAAACAGTACTTTGTGTGTATAACTATATATATATATATATATGTTATGTATCTATTTTCAGTATTTACTTAGACAGTGCTCAATACGTAAGTAAAGCTAGATAGTATGTTTTTAAAAAGGCAATTAAGAAACTTCTTTATCTCTTAACAAATTACTAATATATATATATATATATATATATGGCAATTAATCTACACAGAATTTTTGCATTTCATACTTGTGGGGCCTGACGAATCTCCACGAAGATGAAACGCGGAAAATTCTTTGTAGCATAATTGCCATATTTTCAAAATTTACTAATTATATATATATAGATATATATATATATATATATATTACACACACACACATGAGGAGCGTGCAATAAGTAATGCCCCTGGCCCACTTCTAGTTGTCTGATCTAGCTGAAATTTTGCATGTGCAATGATTTATATCTCTATGGGTTATGTGGCAAATTACAGCTCTGAACTAATTGTGGTTTCTGTTTTACAGGTGTCTGAACTGAGTCAGGTGTGAAATAGAGCCTGTTGAATGTCGAGCAGTGATCCGGTTTTTGTATTTGAAAGGACGCACACCACAGGAGACTTTTGATGAAATGAAAGAAATTTATAGTGATAATGCCCCATCATACGACCTTGTAAAACGCTGGCCTCGTGAATTCAAACATGGCCAGAAGTCTGTGGAAACAGCTCCTAGACCTGGTCGCCCCCTTCTGCCATTAATGAGGCATCTGTCCGTCAAGTTGAAGCTGCCATTTTGGAAGATCAGCGCATTACTATTCGCCAAATAGCCCAAGATGTCAAGATTAGTACAGGGTATGTGGAAACTATCATTCATGACCATTTGCATATGCATAAGGTGTCTGCCAGATAGATTCCCAGATTACTCACACCATTCCAGAAGCGAGAACGCGTTGTGCTCGAGGATGAATTTGGATATGTGCCAAGAAGATGAGTCAAAGTTTTTCAAAAGACTGATTACACAGGATGAAACCTGGGTCCATCACTATGATCCAGAGACCAAAACCAAGTCAATGCAGTGGAAGCACTTGGACTCACCACTTCCAAAGAAGGCATAGGTGCAGCTCTCCGCTGGCAAGGTCATGCTCACATTCTGGGACCAGGACGGAGTAGTGATGACAATTTCCTGGCAAAGTGTACCACAATTACAGGAGCCTATTATGCTTCACTTTTGAGAAAATTAAGGGAAGCTATCGAAATCAAGAGGCGGGGCAAGTTCAGCAAAGATACCCTCCTCCTGCAGGACAACTCTCTAGTCCACAACTCACATGTCGCCAGATCAGAAGCACGGGCATGTGATTATGAAATCCTTCCCCATCCTCCCTACTCTCCTCACCTGCTGATTTTCACCTCTTCCCAGCCATGAAGTTGTTTTTGAAAGGAAAGTGTTTCCCAGATGATGCAGCCTTGATTTCTGAAGTCACGTTGTGGTTGGAGGACCAACCCGGGGTGTTCTACAAAAACGGTCTCCAGAGTTGCATCAAACGATGGGAGAAATGCGTAACTCTGGGTGGTTTCTATGTAGAGAAAATAATTGTGGCAAGTTTCGTTGCTCTACTGCTAGGAGAAGTGGGTCAGGGGCATTACTTATTGCACGCCCCTCATATATATATATATATATATATATATATATATAAAAGTGAAAATGTCTGTCTTTCTGTCTGTGTGTGTGTGTCTATGTACATTTCCCTAAGCAATAACTCTGTCAATTTTCGAAATTTGATATGCACGGTACAGAGATTTGGGAAAATCTTTGTAACCCATTTTCGGCCAGAAATTTGGCTGTTAAGGGGTCAAAGTTCAACGATTTGACCTTTGAGAACTCTACCAAACTCCTCGGACAATTTTGTGTCTAAATACTTGAAATTTTAGATATAGGTTCCTTAGACATGGATCTAACTTAATAACTTAATTTGAGCCCAAAACAAATGTTGAGGGATCATAATAAGGGTCAATATTTAAAAAAATTTGACCGCTTCGGTCTCTACCAAATTACTCAGACAATTTCTGGTCTAAACATTTGAAATTTTACATAAAGGGTATTTAGAGATAGGGCAAGCTTTTTAATCGGTTTAGGTCGAAAATTTTTAGTTGCCAATATATAAATGTATGTATGTATGTAAGGGCGAATGAACTCTTTTTCTGGGTCAACGGCCAACTAGCATCATGTATATTTGTGTGTGTGTATATGTGTATTGGGGTGGAGAGGGCTCCCGTAAGCCATGGTGAAGGCAACCTTTCTAGGAGAAGCAAATCTCTGATTTAAAAAACCATAAAGCGGAAGACCATTACCCGCATTAAGCTGGTCTGCAGTTTAATTTGTTGCTGGCTATCTTGCTCTTGCTTGTTGCTGGATCTCAACATTTTGAACCGAGAGAGAGACTTAGCTGTCGTACAAAGCTAAGACTCTGTAACATCATATTTGTATAGATACTCTCTCAGGCATTTGGGCTTATGGATTTTAAATGTCTGAGGGAGTGGCACTCGTCTGACAAGACGTTGCAATCATCATGTATGTTTGCATGTCTGCCTAAAACTTTCGACAAAGGTGACGGATTTTACCAAGATCAGTATCGTTTTGAAGTTCGACCTTTCAGACGATAGATATCGAAAAATTGGCTAAAAACATTAATATCTTCACCTTCAACCCGGCACTTTTCTACAGGAGGGTGTTGTTTTTTTTCACCGATATTTTCAAAAGTCATCCTCTCCTTTCGATTGTCTAGCCTATATTTAAACCTACATCACTTCCGGTTTGGAGGTAGTCGTAACAGCGAAGACGTCAGTTTCTCTTCACCGTTCTTTTCCTCCTTCGAAGTACGGGTTCGATCCTGCCTGCCTACTACCACTTTTCTTCTTTTTTTTTTTTTGCTCAACATACACCTCCAAACACCCGTGCAACGCCGGGCTAGAATGCTAGTATATATATATGCGCCTCTAAAAGTTATTTTTCTTTAATTAAATGAACATACATAAATACACAAAAGAGCCTTTCCATAGATTCAAAGAAAAGTAAGATTCTGTGTAAATCAGACAGATGCTTGCGCACAGGTGCGAGGGGGGGGTGAATGAATCAGCAGATTCGATTATTTAAATCCTAAACGACCAATGTTTCCAGATAACATTGTTTCCTGCTGAAGAGATCTAACAGCAGCGCTCTCAAAGTCGGTAAAGTGGAAGTAAGAGGCTGCTTAACATATGTTTGCTTCGACCACTTTTTTGGTTGTCCGGTTAGGGTTCAATCTGTAGATCGTGTTCTTGCCCAAATTCCTATTTCAAGCACCATTTCATGATTCCAAACGCATGTGAATGACACTTTTCTTGGCCTTCGGGACAAGATCAAGGTGTGGTATCTGTTCTTCAGATGCTGCACTTCTATTTCTTGTTCTCTTTCGGTGGAGGAGAGGTCCTTCACGACTGAGACAATTTTTATTTTTGTACCTTTTCTCCACGTTAAAAAACGACCCTGGTGTCTAACTCTGTCCCGTGGGGAGGCATAGTAAATAGGTACAGATGACCTAAATAATTTTTACCCCCTCCCCCCCTTCATCTTTGCTTAACACAGAGTCTAATAATATAAAATCATCTGTCACAATAACCGATAGGAAAAGCTGGATCATGCTTTTTAAAGGCCTTAAGCATTTTAGACTTTGGTGCCCTGTATCATTCAAAATACAAACACAATAAACCACATGAAATGAATTAAAACTAGCATTAAGAAAAAAATTTCACACGAAGGTACTTTGTGTCTGGCAGTGTTCTTAGATAGGTTTTGTATCGTAATGTTTTTGATAAGTATCGATAATCAATAATCAAAATAATCCGATGAAAGAAGGTACAGGCGATTTTGACTAAAGTTAACGCCTTATAAATTATAATATCACAAGTACATTTGAGAAGTTTTATTACTGCACAAGAAAAGCCCGGCATGCAAAATCAACAGTAGGTTCTTTGATATGACAGGGGCACTTCCGAAATGAATGTTTCTGTTTAGAGCACAATTGAACCATGATACTTGATATTTGCATTTGAAACTTCAAGTCAAACTGTTATATATAAATGATTTTATAAAATCCACAGTAGGTTCTCTACAGTGCAATGTAGACTGCAATGTAAGTAACCACGGGGAGAATTGAAAAATGGTTGATTTTACCGATTTCAATGACAATAAAATATGGGCGGGTGAAACATGCAGTGATATTCATTCCCAGGCAACGTCACTTCTCCCTGCTAGTTACATAAACCACACAAAATTTTATCCATTGAAATGAAGCAAAACTGACCAGCTCAAATTATTTCATTAAACACTAAGGCACCATTGAAAATTTCTGTGGTGCCTTAAGCACGTTCTTATTTTGCTTAATATTTAATCCAACCCTGCGTATAGACGTAGAATATAAAGTAGATTTAAATAAGTGACGTCTTTTATATGTATCTCATTTCCAACAGTTTAGATTAAAGGTCAGGTGCACATTTCAGAAGTACACGTTATTTTACAAAAATGCCTGAGCAACCCAGTCAGCATTGCTTAGTAGGGACATCTCATGAAATTAGCAATAAAAATCCAGCTCTTCTCAAAAAGAGAAGGTAAAGCCTAGGAGAATGAACCTTCTAAAACTGAACTGAACCTAACCTCTGCCTTAAAACAACAATGCCACTGTCAGACTGATTGATTGTCGAGGACGTATCCTCGACTGTTATGAACGACACCTACTCGAGCTGCGACAGGTAAATAAGTGACATATATTACTATTTTTCTTTTTTCTTATGTTTAATGTTGAGAAATAAAAACAGCCAGAAGAACTGAAAAACAGCTTGAAAAGAAACCAGCAAAAAGAAAACATTGAATGATACATATATGATGATTGCTACTTCTTGATAGAAGTTTGCCATCTCTTCAGTTAAGTGTCATACCTCTGTGTACATGTGTGACACTATCGCTCCCCGGGAGGGTTACTTGGTTGGGGAACGTCTTGGGAACGCAAC